>NC_092333.1:693295000-693918750 GCF_046630445.1 Rutidosis leptorrhynchoides | reverse complement strand
TTTGATGTAATAATTGGCATGGACTGGTTGAAAAAGGTGAGAGCAGAGGTCGTTTGTTACAAAAATGTGATTCGCATTATGTGTGAAAAAGGAAAACCTTTAATGGTGTACGGAGAAAAGAACAACGCAAAGTTAAACCTTATTAGTAGTTTGAAGGCACAAAAACTAATAAGAAAAGGTTGTTACGTCATTCTAGCACACATCGAGGAAGTTAAACCTGAAGAAAATAACATCAGTGATGTTCTCGTCGCAAAAGAATTTTCCGATGTATTTTCGAAAGAATTACCGGGATTACCCCCACATTGATCCGTTGAATTTCAAATAGACCTTGTACCAGGAGCTGCACCAATAGCTCGTGCTCCATACAGACTCGCACCTAGCGAAATGAAAGAATTACAAAGTCAGTTACAGGAACTTTTAGAGCGTGGTTTCATTCGACCAAGTACATCACCATGGGGAGCTCATGTTCTGTTTGTCAAGAAGAATGATGGTACATTCAGGTTGTGTATCGACTACCGAGAGTTGAACAAACTTACCATCAAGAACCGTTACCCATTACTGAGAATCGATTACTTATTTGATCAACTACAAGGCTCGTCGGTTTATTCGAAGATCGATTTATGTTCTGAATATCACCAAATGCGGGTGAAGGAGGACGACATTCCGAGACTGCTTTTAGGACGCGTTACGGTCATTACGAGTTTATGTTTATGCCGTTTGGATTGACTAACGCACCAGCTGTGTTCATGGACCTCATGAACCGAGTGCGTGGGCCATATCTTGACAAGTTTGTCATTGTTTTCATCGATGACATACTTATTTACTCGAAGAATGATCAAGAGCACGAAGAACATTTGAGAAAAGTTCTAGAGTTGCTGAGAAAAGAAAAACTGTACGCTAAGTTTTCAAAGTGTGCATTTTGGTTGGAAGAAGTTCAATTCCTCGGTCACATAGTGAACAAAGAAGGCATTCAGGTGGATCCAGCAAAGATTGAAACCGTTGAAAAGTGGGAAACCCCGAAAACTCTGAAGCATATACGCCAATTTTTAGGACTAGCTGGTTACTACAGAAGGTTCATCCAAGATTTTTCCAGAATAGCAAAACCCTTGACTGCATTAACGCATAAAGGGAGGAAATTTGAATGGAAGGATGAACAAGAGAAAGCGTTTCAATTGTTAAAGAAAAAGTTAACTACGGCACCTATATTGTCATTACCTGAAGGGAATGATGATTTGTGATATATTGTGATGCCTCAAAGCAAGGTCTCGGTTGTGTATTAATGCAACGAACGAATGTAATTGCTTATGCGTCTAGACAATTGAAGATTCACGAGCAGAATTATACGACGCATGATTTGGAATTAGGCGCAGTTGTTTTTGCATTAAAGACTTGGATGAACTACTTATATGGGGTCAAAAGTATTATATATACCGACCACAAAAGTCTTCAACACATATTTAATCAGAAACAACTGAACATGAGGCAGCGCAGGTGGATTGAATTGTTGAATGATTACGACTTTGAGATTCGTTACCACCCGGGGAAGGCAAATGTGGTAGCCGACGCCTTGATCAGAAAGGACAGAGAACCCATTCTAGTAAAAGCTATGAATATAATGATTCACACTAACCTTACTACTCAAATAAGGGAGGCGCAACAAGGAGTTTTAAAAGAGGGAAATTTAAAGGATTAAATACCCAAAGGATCGGAGAAGCATCTTAATATTCGGAAAGACGGAACCCGGTATAGGGCTGAAAGAATTTGGGTACCAAAATTTAGAGATATGAGAGAAATGGTACTTAGAGAAGCTCATAAAACCAGATACTCAATACATCCTGGAACGGGGAAGATGTACAAGGATCTCAAGAAACATTTTTGGTGGCTGGGTATGAAAGCCGATATTGCTAAATACGTAGGAGAATGTTTGACGTGTTCTAAGGTCAAAGCGGAGCATCAGAAACCATCAGGTCTATCTCAACAACCCGAAATCCCAGAATGGAAATGGGAAAACATTACCATGGATTTCATCGCTAAATTGCCAAGGACTGCAAGTGGTTTTGATACTATTTGGGTAATAGTTGATCGTCTCACCAAATCAGCACACTTCCTGCCAATAAGAGAATATGACAAGATGGAGAAGTTAGCACGACTGTATTTGAAGGAAGTCTTCTCAAGACATGGAATACCAATCTCTATTATCTCTGATAGGGATGGCAGATTTATTTCAAGATTCTGGCAGACATTACAGCAAGCATTAGGAACTCTCTAGACATGAGTACTGCTTATCATCCAGAAACTGATGGGCAGAGCGAAAGGACGATACAAACACTTGAAGACATGCTACGAGCATGTGTTATTGATTTCGGAAACAGTTGGGATCGACACCTTCAGTTAGCAGAATTTTCCTACAACAACAGCTACCATTCAAGCATTGAGATGGCGCCGTTTGAAGCACTTTATGGTAGAAAGTGCAGGTCTCCGATTTTTTGGAGTGAAGTGGGGGATAGATAGATTACAGGTCCGTAGATAATACAAGAAACCGAGAAGATCATCCAAATTCAACAACGGTTGAAAACCGCCCAAAGTCGACAAAAGAGTTACGCTGACATTAAAAGAAAAGATATAGAATTTAAAATTGGAGAGATGGTCATGCTTAAAGTTGCACCTTGGAAAGGCGTTGTTCGATTTGGTAAACGAGGGAAATTAAATCCAAGGTATATTGGACCATTCAAGATTATTGATCGTGTCGGACCAGTAGCTTACCGACTTGAGTTACCGCAACAACTCGCGGCTGTACATAACACTTTCCACGTCTCGAATTTGAAGAAATGTTTTGCTAAAGAAGATCTCACTATTCCGTTAGACAAAATCCAAATCAACGAAAAACTTCAATTCATCGAAGAACTCGTCGAAATAATGGATCGTGAGGTTAAAAGACTTAAGCAAAACAAGATACCAATTGTTAAGGTTTGATGGAATGCTCGTAGAGGACCCGAGTTCACCTGGGAATGAGAAGATAAGATAAAGAAGAAATACCCGCACTTATTTTCAGAAGATACGTCAACACCTCCGATTGCTTAAAATTTCGGGACAAAATTTATTTAACGGGTAGGTACTGTAGTGACCCGAACTTTTCCATGTTTATATATATTAAATGAAATTAATATTTACATGATTAAGTGTTTCTAACATGTTAAGCAATCAAACTTGTTAAGACTTGATTAATTGAAATAGGTTTCATATTGACAATTGACCACCCAAGTTGAACGGCGATTCACGAACGTTAAAACTTGTAAAAACTATATGATGACATATATATGGATATATATATATAGTTAACATGATATTATGATAAGTATGTATCTCATTAAGTATTTTAACAATGATTTATATATATAAAAATGAGACTATTGAATTAAGAAACTCGAAAACGATATATATAACGATTATCGTTATAACAACGTCTTACTAATTACATATGAATCATTTTAAGATATTGATACACTATATATAAACATGATAAATGATAAGTAAACATATCATTAAGTATATTAACAATGAACTACATATGTAAAAACAAGACTACTAACTTAAGGATTTCGAAACGAGACATATATGTAACGATTATTGTTGTAACGACATTTAAATGTATATATATCATATTAAGATATATTAATACATCATAATATCATGATAATGTAATAATTTAACATCTCATTAGACATAATAAACAATGAGTTCACAACATTTAACAAGATCGTTAACTTAAAGGTTTCAAAACAACATTTGCATGTAACGACTAACGATGACTTAACGACTCCGTTAAAATGTATATACATGTAGTATATTTAAATGTATTTAAACACTTTTGAAAGACTTCAAGACACTTATCAAAGTACTTCTACTTAACAAAAATGATTACAATTACATACTCGTTCATTTTCATCAACAATTCTACTCGTATGCACTCGTATTCGTACTCGTACAATACCCAGCTTCCAAATGTATTTACTATTGGTATATACACTTCAATGATCAGCTCTAAGCAGCCCTTGTGAGTCACCTAACCATGTGGGAACCATCATTTAACATCTAGCAAGAAATATCTCACAAAATTACAAACTAATGGAGCCTATATGGAGACTACACATTCACGTGAATGAGGAGTACCACAAACACATTCACTTTGCAATTTTCTTGAATCAAACTATACTCTCTCAAGTGTTCTTCCATTTTTCTAAGTGTTCTTCATCATCTTCATCAAAATCTAGCTCAATCTAGTTCATAAATCCATACATAAACCAAGTTATAAAACAACTACTCAAGAACACACCAACAACACTTCCAAGTTTGCTAGCTTACTTCCAATCTTGCAAATCCACTTTGAGTGATCATCCAACCTCAAGAAATCTTTCTTATTTATATTAAGATATCTTTCTAATACAAGGTAATACTCATATTCAAACTTTGATTCAATTTCTATAACTTTAACAATCTTATTTCGAGTGGAAATCTTACTTGAACTTGTTTTCGTGTCATGATTCTACTTCAAGAACTTTCAAGCCATCCAAGGATCCTTTGAAGCTAGATCTATTTTTCTCATTTCCAGTAGGTTTATCCATAAAACTTGAGGTAGTAATGATGTTCATAACATCATTCAATTCATATATATAAAACTACCTTATTCGAAGGTTTAAGCTTGTAATCACTAGAACATAGTTTAGTTAATTCTAAACTTGTTCGAAAACAAAAGTTAATCCTTCTAACTTGACTTTTAAAATCAACTAAACACATGTTCTATATCTATATGATATGCTAACTTAATGATTTAAAACCTGAAAACACAAAAAACACCGTAAAACTGGATATACGCCGTCGTAGTAACACCGCGGGCTGTTTTGGGTTAGTTAATTAAAAACTATGATAAACTTTGATTTAAAAGTTGTTCTTCTAGGAAAATGATTTTTCTTATAAACATGAAACTATATCCAAAAATCATGGTTAAACTCAAAGTGAAAGTATGTTTTTCAAAATGGTTATCAAGACGTCGTTCTTTCGACTGAAATGACTACCTTTACAAAAATGACTTGTAATCTGTATTTCCGACTATAAACTTATACTTTTTCTGTTTAGATTCATAAACTTAAGTTCAATATGAAACCATAGCAACTTGAATCACTCAAAACGGTTTTAAAACGAAGAAGTTATGGGTAAAACAAGATTGGATAATTTTGCTTGATGTAGCTACGTGAAAATTGGTAGCAAAACTATATTAATCATATCCTAGCTAACTTATATTATATCATACATGTATTCTAATATATTATGTAATCTTGGGATACCATAGACACGTATGCAAATATTTTGACATATCATATCGACCCATGTATATATATTATTTGGAACAACCATAGACACTCTATATGCAGTAATGATTGAGTTAGCTATACAGGGTTGAGGTTGATTCCAAAAATATATATACTTTGAGTTGTGATCTAGCCTGAGACGTGTATACACTGGGTCTTGGATTGATTCAAGATAATATATATCGATTTATTTCTGTACATCTAACTGTGGACAACTAGTTGTAGGTTACTAACGAGGACAGCTGACTTAATAAACTTAAAACATTAAAACATATTAAAAATGTTGTAAATATATTTTGAACATACTTTGATATATATATTTACATATTTGTTATAGGTTCGTGAATCGACCAATGGCCAAGTCTTACTTCCCGACGAAGTAAAAATCTGTGAAAGTGAGTTATAGTCCCACTTTTAAAATCTAGTATTTTTGGGATGAGAATACATGCAGTTTTATAAATGTTTTACGAAATAGACAAAAGTAATTGAAACTACATTATATGGGTGAATGATCGAAGCCGAATATGCCCCTTTTGCTTGGTAACCTAAGAATTAGTACACCGATCTACTAATTGACGTGAATCCTAAAGATAGATCTATTGGGCCTAACGAACCCCATCCAAAGTACCGGATGCTTTAGTACTTCGAATTCATTTTTATCATGTCCGAAGGATTTTCCGGAATGATAGGGGATATTCTTATATGCATCTTGTTAATGTCGGTTACCAGGTGTTCACCATATGAATGATTTTTATCTCTATGTATGGGATGTATATTGAAATATGAAATCTTGTGGTCTATTATTATGATTTGATAAATATATAGGTTAAACCTATAACTCACCAACATTTTTGTTGACGTTTAAATCATGTTTATTCTCAGGTGATTATTAAGAGCTTCCGCTGTTGCATGCTAAAATATGGACAAGATTTGGTGTCAGCATGATTGTGTAATATTGTTTAAAACAGCATTCGAGATTTACTTTGTTGTAACATATTAATATTGTAAACCAATATGTATTGGTAGTGTGTAAATGTGATATTTTTTTATTATCATTTCTGGATAATCTAGGCGGTGTCCTTTTAACCTTGTCGATAAAATAAAGGTTATGGTTTGTTTTAAAAACGAATGCAGTCTTTGAAAAACGTCTCATATAGAGGTCAAAACCTCGCAATGAAATCAATTAATATGGAACGTTTATAATCAATATGAACGGGACATTTCAAATGATGTTCCCGTCGCAAAAGAATTTCCCAATGTATTTCCAAAAGAATTACCGGGACTACCTCCACACCGATCTGTTGAATTTCAAATAGATCTTGTACCAGGAGCTGCACCAATAGCTCGTGCTCCATACAGACTCGCACTCAACGAAATGAAGGAACTCCAAAGCCAATTACAAGAACTTTTAGAGCGTGCTTTCATACGACCAAGTACATCACCATGGGGAGCTCTTATTTTGTTTGTCAAAAAGAAAGATGGTACATTTAGGTTGTGCATCAACTACAGAGATTTGAACAAACTTACCATCAAGAAACGTTATCCACTACCGAGAATCGATGACTTATTTGATCTGCTACAAGGCTCGTCAGTTTATTCGAAGATTGATTTACGTTCCGGGTATCATCAAATGTGGGTGAAAGAGGATGACATTCCAAAGACTGCTTTCAAATCGCGTTACGGTCATTATGAGTTTATGGTTATGCCGTTTGGATTAACTAACGCACCAGCGGTGTTCATGGACCTCATTAACCGAGTTTGTGGACCATATCTTGACAAGTTTTTCATTGTCTTCATCGATGACATACTTTTTTACTGAAAGAATGATCAAGAGCACGAAGAACATTTGAGAAAATTGCTAGAGTTGTTGAGGAAAGAAAAACTATACGCTAAGTTTTCAAAGTGTGCATTTTGGTTAGAAGAAGTTCAATTCCTTGGTCATGTAATGAACAAAGAAGGTATTCAGGTTGATCCGGCAAAGATTGAAATCGTTGAAAACTGGAAAACCCTGAAAACTCCGAAGCATATATGCCAATTTTTAGGATTGGCTGGTTACTACAGAAGATTCATCCAAGATTTTTCCAAAATAGCAAAACCCTTGACTGCGTTAACGCATAAAGGGAAGAAATTTGAATGGAAGGATGAGCAAGAGAAAGCGTTTCAATTGTTGAAGAAAAAGTTAACTACGACACCTATATTGTCATTGCCTGAAGGGAATGATGATTTTGTGATATATTGTGACGCCTCAAAGCAAGGTCTCGATTGTGTATTAATGCAACGAACGAAGGTAATTGCTTATGCGTCCAGACAATTGAAGATTCACGAGCAAAATTATACGACTCACGATTTGGAGTTAGGCGCTATTGTTTTTGCATTAAAGACGTGGAGGCACTACTTATATGGGGTCAAAAGTATCATATATACCGACCACAAGAGTCTCCAACATATATTTGATCAGAAACAACTGAACATGAGGCAGCGTAGGTGGATTGAATTATTGAGATTACGACTTTGAGATTTGTTACCACCCGGGGAAGGTGAATGTGGTAGCCGACGCCTTGAGCAGAAAGGACAGGGAACCTATTCGAGTAAAAGCTATCAATATAATTATTCATACTAACCTTACTACACAAATAAAGGAGGCGCAACAAGGAGTTTTAAAAGAGGGAAATTTGAAGAATGAAATACCCAAAGGATCGGAGAAACATCTTAATATTCGGGAAGATGGAACCCGATATAGGGCTGAAAGAATTTGGGTACCAAAGTTTGGAGATGTGAGAGAAATGGAACTTAGGGAAGCACATAAAACCAGATACTCAATACATCCTGGAGCGGGAAAGATGTACCAAGATCTCGAGAAACACTTTTGGTGGCCGGGTATGAAAGCCGATATTGCTACATACGTAGGAGAATGTTTGACTTGTTCTAAAGTCAAAGCTAAAAATCAGAAACCATCAGGTCTACTTCAACAACCCGAAATCCTGGAATGAAAATGGGAAAACATTACCATGGATTTCATTACTAAATTGCCAAGGACTACAAGTGGTTATGATACTATTTGGGTAATAGTCGATCGTCTCACCAAGTCAGCACACTTTCTACTAATGAGAGAAGATGATAAAATAGAAAAGTTGGCGCGATTATACTTAAAAGAAGTCGTCTCCAGACATGGAATACCAATCTCTATTATCTCTGATAGGGATGGCAGATTTGTTTCAAGATTTTGGCAGACATTATAGCAAGCATTGGGAACTCGTCTAAACATGAGTACTGCCTATCATCCACAAACCGATGGGCAGAGCGAAAGGACAATACAGACCCTTGAAGACATGCTACGAGCATGTGTTATTGATTTTGGAAATAGTTGGGATCGACATCTACCGTTAGCAGAATTTTCCTACAACAACAGTTACCACCCAAGTATTGAAATGGCACAGTTCGAGGCACTTTATGGTAGAAAGTACATGTCTCCAATTTTTTGGAATGAGGTGGGGGATAGACAAATTACGGGTCCGGAGATAATCCAAGAAACTACCGAGAAAATCATTCAAATTCAACAACGGTTGAAAACCGCTCAGACTCGGCAAAAGAGCTACGCGGACATTAGAAGAAAGGATTTGGAATTTGAAATCGGTGACATGGTCATGCTTAAGGTATCACCTTGGAAAGGTGTTGTTCATTTTGGAAAACGGGGAAAACTAAACCCGAGATACATTGGGCCATTCAAGATTATTGATCGTGTCAGACCGGTAGCTTATTGACTTGAATTACCTCAACAATTAGCCGGCGTACATAATACCTTTCACGTCTCGAATATGAAGAAATGCTTAGCCAAAGAAGATCTCACTATTCCTTTAGACGAAATCAAGATCAACGAAAAACCACAATTCGTTGAAGAACCCGTCGAGATAATGGATCGTTAGATTAAAGGACTCAAGCAAAATAAGATACCGATCGTTAATGTTCGATGGAATGCTCGTAGAGGACCCGAGTTCACCTGGGAGTTTGAAGATCAGATAAAGAAGAAATACCCGCACCTATTTCCAGAAGATGCGTCAACACCTCCAACTGCTTAAAATTTCGGGACGAAATTTATTTAACGGGTAGGTACTGTAGTGACCCGAACTTTTCCATGATTATATATTAAATGAAAACTATATTTACATGATTAAATGCTTCCAACATGTTAAGCAATCAAACTTGTTAAGACTTGATTAATTGGAATGAGTTTATGTAGACAATTGACCACCCAAATTGACCGGCGATTCACGAACGTTAAAACTTGTAAAAACGACATGATAATATATATATGGATATATATGGATATATATATATATATATATATATATATATATATATATATATATATATATATATATATATATATATATATATATATATATATAACATGATATGATGATAATTAAGTATCTCATTATGTATATTAACAATGAACTATATACGAAAAATGAGACTATTAACTTATAGATTCCGAAACGCTATATATATAACGATTATCGTTATAACGACGTTTTAATTAAAATAAATACATATGTATTGTATTAAGATACTAATACACTATGTTTAACATGAGAAAATGATAATTAAATATATCATTAAGTGTATTAATAATGAACTACATATGTAAAACAAGACTACTAACTTAAATATTTCGAAACGAGTTATGTATGTAACGATTATCGTTGTAATAACGTTTTAACATATATATATATATATATGATATTAAGATATATTAATACACTATGTTATCATGTTAACATAATAATTTAACATCTCATTAAGTATAATAACAATGGATTAATTACATTTAACAAGATCGTTAACATAAAGGTTTCGAAACAACACTTATATGTAACGACTAACGATGACTTAACGACTCAGTTAAAATGTATATACATGTAGTATATTAATATGTATTAATACACTTTTGGAAGACTTCAAGACACATATCAAAATACTTGTACTTAAAAAAATTGGTTACAATTGCATTCTCATACATTTTCATCAAGAATTCTACTCGTATTCGTTCAGTACTCGTACTCGTACAATACCCAGCTTCTAGTTGTATATACTATTGGTATATACACTCAATGATCAGCTCCTTAGCAGCCTTAATGAGTCATCAAACATGTGGGAACCATTCTTTGTAATCTAGTATGAATTATTTAGCAAGATTACAAAAATGTTATAAATCATTCATGAATTATTTACAAGAAAACAAACTTACATATCCTTTATATCTAATCCATATACCACTACCCAAAATACATACAAACACCTTCATTCTTCAATTTTCTTGATCTAATTATTCTCTCTCAAGTTCTATCTTCAAGTTCTAAGTGTTCTTCATAAATTCTATAAGTTCTAGTTTCATAAAATCAAGAATACTTTCAAGTTTGCAAGTCTACTTCCAAGCTTTCTAATCCATTCCAAGCAATCATCTAAGATCAAGAAACCTTTGTTATTTACAGTAGGTTATCTTTCTAATACAAGGTAATATTCATATTCAAACTTTGATTCAATTTCTATAACTATAAATATCTTAGTTCAAGTAGTAATCTTACTTGAACTTGTTTTCGTGTCATGATTCTACTTCAAGAACTTCCAAGCCATCAAAGATTCTTTGAAGCTCAAGTTATTTTTTCATCATTTCCAGTAGGTTTACCTACTATACTTGAGGTTCGTGAATCGACCAGTGGCCAAGTCTAATTTTCCGACGAAGTGAAAATACGTGAAAGTGAGTTATAGTCCCATTTTTACTATCGAATATTTTTGTGATGAGAATACATGCAGTCTTATAAATGTTTTACAAAATAGGCACAAGTACTTGAAACTACATTCTATGGTTGGATTATTATTACCGAATATCACCCTTTATAGTTTGGTAATCTAAGAATTAGGGAACAGAAACCCTAATTGACGTGAATCCTAAAGATAGATCTATTGGGCCTAACAAACCCCATCCGGGTTACGGATGCTTTAGTACTTCAATTTATCATATCCGATGAGAGTCCCAGAATGATGGGGATATTCTAGATACATTTTTATTAATGTCGGTTACTAGGTGTTCACCATATGAATGATTTTTAATTCGCGAGTTACGCGTATTATTTTGTACACGGGTTACGTGTGCGGTTATAATTGAAATCTTGTGGCCTATTATTATTGTGATTTATGATAAAGATTAAACCTATAACTCACCAACATTTTTGTTGACGTTTAAAGCATGTTTATTCTCAGGTGATTATTAAGAGCTTCCGCTGTTGCATGCTAAATAAAGACAGGAATTGAAGTCTGCATGCTTGTATAATATTGTATAAAAACTGCATTCGGAGATTTAAATCGATTTGTAATATTATTGTAAATCATTATGTAATGGTCGTGTGTAAAACATTATATTTTAGATTATCATTACTTGATAATCTACGTTACGCTTTTAAACCTTTATCGATAAAATAAAGGTTATGGTTTGTTTTTAAAATCGAGTGCAGTCTTTGAAAAACGTCTCATATAGAGGTCAAAACCTCGCAACGAAACCAATTAATATGAAACGTTTATAATCGATATGAACGGGGCATTTCATTGCAACTGTTACTTTTATATACATAATGGATTAAAAATAGAGGCCACTTAGTTTTCAGTTGGAACTTGTAGTTGTCTATGCCTTTGTAATTATCCCTTAGCGACTTGCTAGGGATCATTGTTTTGTTATTTTTATAAATTCTCTGGCCGTTAAAAAAATTTATAAATTCTTTGGCCGTTAAAAAAAATAGTTCTTCATGTGTTCGTGGTAAGTAGGAATGACAATGGATTGTATATGAATCGGATGATGTCAGATTCATATCTATATCCATTTAATTTTTGTTCATCCATATCCATATCCATATCCATTAAATTTTAAATCATCCATTCATATTCATATCCATATCCATCGGATTAAGCAGGTTATCGGATTTTCATCCATATGCATATAAGTTTATTTATTTTATACAATAAAAAACAGTCCCCTGCTTTGTACGATCAAAATTAGTTGTTTATACAACCAAGATTCATAGTTTTGACTAACCCGTACAAACAAAAGTTCATACATTGTTTGTTGAATATTTAAAAATATTGATCACATATTCCTTGCTCATTTTGTTAATATATATAAGGATATGAGAAATAATATATTGAGGTAAATATATCACAACTATTTTGGTGTGGGCTTCAAGTTCCAGGCCCGTTAAAGTTGTTGTTCGTATGTTTTGCCAAGCTTTAATTAAAGTTTCTTCACGCGCCTCAAGTCCTAAGCTATTCACGTACCTAGCTTCGTCTCAAGGCGCACTACAAGTTCAAGTTTTTAGCTCAAGTTTCGCTCATTTGGTTATTTAATTCACGTCGTTAATTTCTTACTTAGTAGGCTATTTGTATTGTTTATGTTTGTACGGGCCCTTACTGGCTTGTCAAGTAGTATCTCACATGTAACTTTTTTTTTTCATTGTCAAGATGATAGTAATATAACGGTTCCCTTTTGTTGGTTTATTTTGGCTAGTAGAAGATATGTTTATCCCACATTGGTGGGAGGAAGATGTGAGGGGTGAGTGACTTGGTTATATAAGAGGGGCTAAGTCTTCATTCCAAATCGCACCAATTAATACACTTTAAGTATTTGATTATTTCTTTCTTTCTTACTCTTGTTTGAGAGTTGTATTAGTTAAATATTTTGGAGAGTGTAGTTGGCTTAAGAGAGTCGTCTATATCATTGTAACAATTTGTGATATAGTGTATTTCTCTCTTTGGGGGCCGGTGGTTTTTCTCCTGTTTTGGAGTTTCCACGTTAAATCTTGTGTTGTGTATTGTTCTTATTTCTTTACTATTATTGTTGGGCTGGGTGGTGGGAATTAGTGAGACCGTAATTTCCCAACAACTGGTATCAGAGCGTCAGGTTTGACGGGGGTCTCGGTTATAGGAGTCGGAGTATGCTCTGTGGTTGCCACGTGAGTGGATCGTCCACATCAGAAACGAGTTCTATTGATCGTATAGGGTATCTGGTTAGACAATATTTTTTCTGATTCGTAGTAATAGTTGGATTTGTTAGTGGCCTAGTTGTGGATTTCCGATTTAAAGGGTCCTGGCTACCTGCTACATCTTTTGGCTATTCGAAACGTGAGCAAAATCAGAGAAAGTTGTTGTCTATAGGATACGGATACGATGTCGAAGTTCAGTCCAATGAGGTTTGATGTAGAGAAATTTGATGGGATGATCAATTTTGGCTTATGGCAGGTTCAAGTCAAGGATGTGTTGATTCAGTCCGGTTTACACAAGGCTTTGAAGGGTAAACCCACCCTTGTTCCTGGCAGTGATTCTAGCAGTAAGTTCGATGAAGAAGAATGGGATGATATGGATTTGAGGGCAGCAAGTGCGATTCGTTTGTGTCTTGCAAAGAACGTGCTTGCAAATGTGCACGGGTTATCAACGGCAAAGGAGCTTTGGGTTAAACTAGAGCAGTTGTACCAGGGTAAGGGCATCTCAAATCGGTTGTGTCTTAAAGAACAATTTCATACTCTGCGTATGGATGGGGGTTCAAAGATTTCAGATCATCTAAGTATTCTTAACGGTATTGTTTCGGAACTGGAGGCTATTGGAGTTAAAAAGGATGATGAAGATAAAGTTTTGAGGTTGATATTATCTTTATCATCGTCTTATGAACACATGAAACCTATTTTGATGTATGGGAAGAAAACTCTGAAGTTTGAAGACGTTACTAGCAAGCTCCTATCCGAGGAGAAAAGACTGGAAGGTAACGGGGTCTCGTCATCAGGAGATACGATAGTGTTGTGTTCGGATAGGCAGAAGAGAAACTCTAGAAAGAATCTGACATGCTGGAAGTGCGGGAAGACTGGACATGTAAGGGTTAATTGTCCCGGTGGAGCTAATCCGGCAAATGGCTCCAAAGACGCTAACATTGTCTCCGTTGTTACGGAGAGTGACGAATTCCTCTGAAGTCATGTCATCCTCATGGTGTGTCCGCACCACCGTGAAAAGGGATGTTCGTTAGCGGTTCCACAATTACACATGGGCATTGGTTTGGCGTTGATGCAGGTTGTGTGGTGGAAACTGATGTTATAGCTGATGGGACTTTCGGGAAAGCCAAACAGGGAAGTTGCACCATAAAGTTTCAGCTGGTTGTTCAACAACATGTGCCGAGGTGAAATGCTTGGAATGCGATATTCTAAGTGCTATACTCTTTATGGTGGAGTATGATAATTCTTGTTAAGAGTTATGATTGTCTGTGATGACAATGATTGTCGGTTTAGACAATGTTCGATGAAGATGCAAGTTTTGTCTCTTGGGAGATAATGTCAACGGCATGAAGATGAGGATCTTGAAGTTGTCGTCGAGGAAGCGTCTACATCGGTTATCCTTGCAATGTGGAAGCATGGTTATCTTCTTCTATCCAAAAGGTGGAGATTTGTTGGTTTATTTTGGCTAGTAGAAGATATGTTTATCCCACATTGGTGGGAGGAAGATGTGAGGGGTGAGTGACTTGGTTATATAAGAGGGGCTAAGTCTTCATTCCAAATCGCACCAATTAATACACTTTAAGTATTTGATTATTTCTTTCTTTCTTACTCTTGTTTGAGAGTTGTATTAGTTAAATATTTTGGAGAGTGTAGTTGGCTTAAGAGAGTCGTCTATATCATTGTAACAATTTGTGATATAGTGTATTTCTCTCTTTGGGGGCCGGTGGTTTTTCTCCTGTTTTGGAGTTTCCACGTTAAATCTTGTGTTGTGTATTGTTCTTATTTCTTTACTATTATTGTTGGGCTGGGTGGTGGGAATTAGTGAGACCGTAATTTCCCAACACCTTTTAGACAAATAAAAGAAAACTAGCAATCCAATTGTAAAATTGAAGCTACTGTTTTTATCGATGCAACCATGAACTCTAAGGTATTTCTTATTGGTTTAACTTCTCAATTTTTAGAAACACCAAATATTTGTAAAGCTATTAGTACACTCTAGAAATGGTTTATTAGTAAAATGAAATATAATGAAAAAATCAACTCAAAATTTCTACCCTATTTTTGCAAATAATGTAGGCATTCAATATATTGACTATAGATACTTACACTATGGTTAAAATGTTGAAAATTTTCATTACAATATAATTAAATTAAGATATAAAATAAGTAAAAGTTGAGAATCTATAGTTTTAGCATTGAGTTCTATTTTCTCAAACAAGTCACCTTAAATTATTACAACATGTACCTGAAGACGAAAAATTACAGTACTTGATTGCGTAAAATATATTTTTTTATATAATTAACTGGAGTATAAAAGTTGTCGTGAGGAAAATACAAATGTAGAAAATGAGAAGTGACATTCACCTGAAAAGAGGTAAAAATCTAAGTAAATAAAATATACTATGTAACTCCGTATATTAGTTTGGAAATATCAACTACCTGCTTTTAAACTTTACTCCTTACTCCACCTATCTTCCCAACACTCAATTTTTTCTTCACACGCTACTCTACTTCTCCTCTCTCAAGAATAGTTTCTTTGCAATTGATTCTAGGTAATCTTTTATACACCCTAAGGTCAACTCTTTTAGTCATTTTTCAATTCTTGAAATACATATTCTTTAGTCAAATATGATTTGTATTAATTTTTGTCAGATTAAATCTACTTTGTAGCCTGAACGAATGCTTTTTCAGAAATGTTGTAAATAACACAACAAAAATTCTTAGCTCCAACCACCACCACTATACATCTCCGGCAACCACTAGTATCCACCTCCGACCATCACAATATATAAGATAAATTACCTTAACTTATTTCCAAAAAAATAAACTTAATAAACTATTAAACATATTTTCAATAAAAAAATTAACAAAAAACATTAACTTTAGAAAAATAAGAGTTAATTTCTAAGAATACATTTAAACAAAAAAAAATAAGGGGTGAAGTTGCCCCCGTAACCCATCACCGTGACTCATATAACACTCCGCCAAATTTTATCTGACGGTATGTTAATCATAGGTTCCACAGTAACGGTTACGCCCTCTATATGAGTCATTTCAAAAGTATTCGCATTAAATTTTATTAAAAAACAGTTGACTATAAAACACTAGTCAACAAATGTAAAGAAATATCATTGTGATCGTAACCACAAGCCAATAGTATTTAATAAGTATCAATGCGAATTGTGTATGTAACAATATCTTATTAAAAGAAAACATGATGAACCATAGCAAAGCCATGCACCAAGTAGCAATCAGCGGAAGCATACCTCTAAAGACCTGAGAACAAACATCATTCCTTTGAACAACGAGATTTTGCTAGTATATATACATTCCAATGAGCACTTGAATACTAACTTAACACCATTCCTTTTACCCTATTCCTAAGTACAATTGTCCGAGTGCAAATAGTAACGAAGAACATGCACCCATGTTTATGTAGGGTGAGGCTTGTCTAACCTAACGGATCCGTCCATCTAGTTCGCGCTTACCAAAAGGTAATTTAAGTATTCAAGCTAATGGGTTTTTGGACATAACTCATCTGTATACTAAGAACTCGTAAAAGTAAAAACATTTGTAAACAACGTGTATTCTCATCCCAAAATAACTAAGTAAAAATGGGACTATAGACTCACCTTGCGTGCACAGTAAATGACAGTCAAAAGTAGAAAGTAAACTGAAAGATTACAATTGTAAAACGCAACCTAATCATTTAGATCGTTCAAGTAAGTTTATTATATCAATAGTGTACATGTGGTTATATAGCTCGGTTCGTCTTGGTAAGGTTATAAAAAGTCAACTAAAGTCAACACAGTTCATGTAAGACAACAAAAGTCAAACTTGGTCAAAGTATTCAACTAAAGTCAAATACCTCTGTAAGTTATGTATTTTTGGTTGATGAATCAACCTTAGGTCAACTAAGAATTTTTAGATCATAGTTTGTCATGTACGCGTTTACTAGTTATTGTATCGTTTCGGTTTCATGTAAGTCATGTAAACATCAAGCAAAAATCACAACTCACAAATCATGGCAATATAATAAACTCTAGATCAAATGAACATATAATAATCTTTCCAAAACTTCTAGCCATGCCCTTAGATGATTTCTATAATTCAAGTTTCATACAAGTTTCACCAATTCAGTTTCTGCACGCTCAACAGTTTTATTTTATTTATCATTTATTCTAGAAAAATTCAATTGACACATGGTCAGTCGGATATAATCACTAATATCTCAAATTTAAGTGGTAAAAAGATCTAAGCTTCTTGTTTAGACAATTGGTACAGTTTTGCAAAAGAAGTCGGACTTTCTGATTTGGACAGAATCTAGACATATCATTTTAAATCACATGTAACACATGATATATAAAATTTTAAGATGTTGACATTCAAATGTAATGTGTTTATTAACATAAAAATACCAACATATCATAAGGACAAGTCCTCAATAAATTTCTAGATCATGTTAGACCAAACTTTGTACATATGAGACAGATTAGACTCTAATAAGGTAGTCATTCTCATATGCGATTATCCGGACATAAAGGAACAATTAGCATGCATAGCCTATATGTAAAGTGAAGTACTAATCATGTACTTTTCATAAATAAAAATCTCTTATTCCATAAAACAAGTTAAATTAGTTTTTTGCATTAGCTTAAATGTCAATCAACAAAATTAATCACAAACAATAAAACTAGCATAAGATGAGCATTCTGAATCCGATTTGCATGAATCTTAAATCTAAATTTAGTGATTCTTGATTATCTATCTGATGGTACACATTTCACATTCCAAATCAATAAGCATTTAACTCAGAAAATTCGTATTCAACACATAATCATGTCAATACTTCAAATAAGCGTAACGAGAGCAATTCTAAACGAAATTGAGTGATTCTTGCAAGGAAAATTATTAATTTTTCGATATCTTTCCATTAAACACATATAACCTACTGATTTCATGTCATACATATATTTTAGGTCAACTTCAAAAACGAATTTTACGCATAACGCAATAACAATGTGTTCTAGCAATCAAACACATACAATTGGTCATGGATTGAGCTATTACAACATGTACTATGAGCAATTGATTAAAAATCAAAAATTAAAAAATAGGGTATTAAGTTTTATACATCTAGATATTAAATAGCTTATATCAACGCGTAGATGACGGCAATTACAACAACCTTCGTGTAGAACATTTTAGCAAAAGATCAAAATTGATGTGGTTATGGGTGTGTGTATAGTCGACGGTCACAAGAGGGAGGAAGAGGGAAAACAGGCGACTTTTTTTTTGTGAGGGTTAGGGATTGTGTAAATTAACTTGCCTTTAAATATCATCTAGTTAGGGCCTAAACACCATATAGCAAATCACTAGCTCAACAATTTAGTCCATTAAGGGTGGAGTGGGGAGGGTTTCAGCCGAATGGGGCCCAAGGGGGGTTCCCGGGCTCGTGTTGTCTAGTTATGTGACGACCCGGAAATTTCTGACCAAATTTAAACTTAATCTCTATATGATTCCGACACGATAAGCAAAGTCTGTAATGTTGAGTCTCGAAAATTTTGAAACTATGTTCATATATTCAATTATCCTCCGACTATTCCCAACGATTCACGAACAATTATATGTAACTTGATGTGCATATATAAATATATCTATATATATATATATATAAATATTAATTGAAAACATTAACAAAGTATTACGTGTATGATACCGTATTTTAAACTTATTGGTTTCCATATCTATTTGATATATTGAACTATCTAAGTTAAAAGATAATGTCAAACGATTGAATTAAAAGATATTTATCAAGTCCCTTAAGGATTATGATATTGTTATGGGTCTCTGTTGTGAGGTCCACGTTGATTTGAGAAATCGTTCCTTTTTAACGGTATTCGGAATAATTCGTAAAGTAATCTACAAGTGAGAACAAAGTGTCAAATAACGAGAGTAAGAGAAAAGTTAGTGGAGAACTAAATTTCATAATATTCAATTGATTTAGTTTCAAACGTGCGAAAATATTTTTCGATTCAATAGAATTTGATTATTAAAATGTTTTTGTTTAAATAACATAATTTGAATATATACAATAGGTTGGAATATTAATTATTAAATATATAAATAACTCACAACCTGTATTTAAAACATGTTTATGAAGATTGAATATATATATATATATATATATATATATATATATATATATATATATATATATATATATATATATATATATATATATATATATATATATATATATATATATATGATTTCAAATTAATTAAGTAAACGATAGTAACATTTGTTTATTGATTCGATTAATATTTAGTTATGTTAATTAGAACGTTTGAGAAGTTAAAATAAATATAATAATATATAGTGTAAGAAAATATTAACTTAAATATAAGATGCTTAATTATATATATTTTTCTGGTAATAGAAATCTAAAGTAATATTATTAAATATATTTTAATAAACAATGAGAAGTTGATTTAAAGAAGCAAATGACCAAAACACTCAAATGTATAAGTTACATTTCAAGTAATATAATTTATTGACGAATAAGTCTAATTATTGATAAAGGTACACGCCGCGAAATGTAAAGTACAAGTTTTCTCAGCGTACGAAAGGACGTTCGAAAAACCGAAATCGGGACATAAGTCGAGCGTCAACGTACAATTCATTGGAACTAATGTTACAAGTTAACTATGCACGAGAATAAAATATAATATTTATTAATTATAAAGATTGAATATATTATATATTAATTTATATTAAAAAGTGTCGGCATGATGAATGAATGAATGTGAGCTGGGTACATGGCTCATGCGATTGCATGAGTGTTCCCTCACAACCTCATGCGATCGCATGAGGGGTAGGTGAGGTTTACATGCCTTTTAAAGTCGAACGTTTTGCATTTCTGAATCATTCATTCATCAATCTACTTCTCTCGATCTATCTCTCTCACATATATTATTATTATTATTATTGTTATTATTATTATTATTATTATTATTATTATTATTATTATTATTATTATTAAGATTAATATTATATTATTATTAATCTTATTATTATTAGCAGTATTAGTATTATTATTATTTATACATAAAATACTACGACGGAGTCATGAGCGAGTTATTTCAAAACGAGTTTTTTGAGCGGGATAGAGCTAAGGAAATTATGGGTTATAGCTATGGAGGTTATGGGTATTTTTTGGAGGTATTTCTCGTGAGGTCAACCTAGCGTTTATCATTTCCGTTGCGTCCGTGTATCTTTCCTGCAATATTGAATCACAATATTGATACGTGAGCATTCATATCTTATCTTTTATATATTAATAGTGTATCCCTGACTAGTGCTCGAGCATATATGATTATACATGCTTGTATGTTTAATTTCGTCATTAAATAGTTTATGATAAATCACGAATTTGATACATATGCTACTGAGATAAGGTATATGATATGCATGTCGTTGGAAAGCTGGCAAAAATTTAATAACTTTTCCTTTAGAAATCGTGTGGTTTCGATGAACGGATTAAAAGATATGGTCAACTGAATTATCATTAATTTTAATATTATTATTATTACTATCGTCGTTATTGTTATCGTCATTATTATTATTATTATCTAATAATTATTATTAGTATTATCATTATCGTTATCAATATAAGTATTATCATTAAAATTGTTATTATTATTAATACTATCGTTATTATCACTAAGGTTATTATTAATATTATTCTAAGGTTATTATTAATATTATTATTATTATTATTATTATTATTATTATTATCATTATAATAATTATCAGTATTATCATTAGTATTATTATAATAATTATTATTAGTATTATTATCATTAAAACTAATATTAGTATCATCTAATTATTATGATTACTATTATTATCATTATATTGAATGCGATATAAAAGAGGACTAAAAGCTATTAAACAAATCGATTAGGAAATAATGAGTATAAGTATCATGATGAAATTAAAATATTGTAAGATATTGATTTAGATAAAATATCGTTTTCATTATTTTTATCATTATTATTATTATTATTAAAAGTATCATTAATATTAAAAATATCATTTTTATTAAAATTATCATTTTTAATAGAAATATCATTGTTATTATAAAATATCATTATTATTATCATTTTACTATTATTATTATTAAAAATTATCATTTTGAATAGAATTATTATTTTTATATAAAATATTATTATTATTACAGCTAATATTAAAAAGTATCGTTATTATTATAATTATCATGATTAGAATTATCATTTTATTATAATTAATATCATCATTAGTAAATATAAATATTGTTATTATTATTTTTATTAGTAGAATAATAATAATTATTATTATTATTACAAAATAATACAACTTTTACTCATTATTATTATTATCAATATTATTTTATCAAATAAATATGTGATACAAAGATATTTTTACCACACGTAATATAATTACATTAATAATACATACCACTATATTTTTATGATATTGAGTGAACTATATAAATTTTATTACTTGAGATATATAAAAGTATATTTTTATCATATATAAATTTTAATATAAATTTTTATTTATTAATAAATGACTTGTATTATTTACTCTAATAAAATCTGATAAATATATTTAAATATATAAAACGACGATATTTAAGTTATATAATAAACATGTATAGATTTTGGAAGTCATTTTGGGTCAAGTTGACTTTTGCATATCGGTCTCGAGCATTAGGATTGTGATACACTACGATTGGAACTAATTTGTAAGACAAATATTGACCAACATATAAATTTATATACTTAATATAGGTTCGTGAATCCGAGGCCAACCCTGCACTTGTTCAGTGCCGTCATACGAATAATTGCTACGAAATACAGTATCGTGAGTTTTATTACTTCCTTTTTAAATGCTTTTGCAATATATATTTTTGGGACTGAGAATACATGCGCTTTTATAAATGTTTGACGAAATAGACATAAGTACTCAAAACTACATTCTATGGTTGGATTATTAGACCGAATATCACCCCTTTTAGCTTGGTAACCTAAGAATTAGGGAAACAAACGAGAGGATTCTGTTACCTAATTGACACGAATCCTAAAGGTATATCTACGAGCACTAACACCCCCCATTCTGGAAAATAGAATGCTTTAGTACTTCGAATTATTATTATACAGACGAGAGGATTCAGTTTGGGGATATTCTATATGCATTATGTTAATGTCGGTTACCAGGTGTTCACCATATGAATGATTTTATCTTTATGCAGACGAGAGGATTCTGTTTATAAATATGAAATCTTGTGGTCTATTAAAATTATGGAAATGATTGATTACGATAAACTAATGAACTCACGCATGTTTATTCTCAGGTACGAAAGAAATCTTCCGCTGTGCATTTGCTCATTTTAAAGATATTACTTGGAGTCATTCATGTCATATTTTAAAAGACGTTGCATTCGAGTCGTTGAGTTCAACAAGATTATTATTAAGTCATTTATAATTTGGATATATTATGAAATGGTATGCATGCCTATCAACTTTCGATGTAATGGAAGTTTGTCTTTTAAAAACGAATGCAATATTTGTAAAATGTATCATATAGAGGTCAAATACATCGCAATGATATCAATTATTATGTAACGTTTATAATCGATATGAACGGGGCATTTCAAGTTACTTGTACTTGTGGCCCGTATCTTGTGTCGTTTAACCGTACTGAAGTCCCGGAATGCTAAACCGACCGTTTAAATGCAATCAACTAATCCAATTTATTAAAACAAATAATAATATAAATTTATTTTTCTAAGTTGATAATTATTAAAAATAATTATTTATTTTTATTTCGCGCGATTCGTTATCCTGAAAGACATCTTTGCAGTTATCTAAACCGTAACGTTTTCTACGTATTTAATTTTTAGAAATAAAAATATGCATTTAATTAAATTAAACACACAATTTCTCAAGTAAGCACCGTTAAATAAATTTAACAGACGGTTAACGAAAATAATAGAAAAAGTAGGGTTGTTACAACCCATCATTGTGACCCATTACAGTTAACCACCACCGTAACCCACCACCGTGGTGGGTGAAGTTTCCCATGTGACTTACCACCCTGACTCATCAACGGGACCCACTACAGTTAACCAACACCGTAACTCACTATCGTAACCCACCACCGTGACTGACCAAATATGATAAGAGGAAACTATTATAACTAGTAGCATTCAATTCAAAGTATTATTATATATGCCTAGTGAAACTTATTATATATGCCTAGTGGCATTCAGTTCAAAGAATTATTATAACTTCTGGTAAAAATTTACATACATATTAGAAGTCCTAGTGTAGTATATATGAAGAATGTGAAGAATGTTTATAAGACCTAAATTATGAACCAAGCATATCAAAAGACAAAGATAATAAAAATACAATTACAAGACATAGTCACATATAATATAATATTGATATAATATAATATATTGAATAGTATATATATATTTTCACCGAGAGGAAATTATGATATGTCATATGAGTATATAAGAGAATGAAAAAAAATTATGATATATGTGACTCACGCAGAAAGTGATTCAACGCGTCAGCAAAAATATGTAACTCTTGTATAGAAAAGAATAAAATATTAGATTTGCTTGATAATATAAATTTATCTTTGTATAAAACTATAAAGGAAAAGATAATTTAGTCATAGTAATTTGTAAGTGTTGACTACCTAAAAAGGTAATATCACATGTCATCATATTAGTGGGTAGGTCAATTGGTAGGCATATTGGGTAGGATGATAAATCATTTTCCTTTTTGGTATGAAACATTCGTAAAATGATTTGTTTTGCAAACTTGATTTAGTTTTTTTTTTTTAAACCAACACATTTTTATTAATAAATAAACCGAATGCAATATAGTTTTATAGCTTTCTCGACTATCTGATATCAATATTTTGAAGTACTATGAGGCAACAATAAATTTACAATGGCATGTGCTCGAGTGCTACAATGCTACTGGAAATAATCCTTTGTGTGCGTGAGTCTTGTTTGAAACAATGTGTAGATAGTATGTGTGGTTGTGCATAACATGTGTGAGTTTACTGTTAAAAAAGAACACTTATTACTGGATTAAATGACTTAAACAAGAGTAGTGTTATTTATGTCCCAAAGTACCAAATGACATATGCTCGAGTTCTATAATGCTACTGGAAATAATCAATATTTATGTGTGTGAGTCTTGCGTGAGACAATGTGTAGATAGTATGTTTGGTTGTGCATAACATGTGTGAGTTCGTTTTTAAAAAAGATCACTTATTACTGGATTAAATGACTTAAAAAATAAGGAAATGTTACCTCCATTAAGCCATAGTACAAAAGGCTTAAAAGAAGAGTTGAGTGGTGAGTGGTGATCACTTATAAGATAGTAAAACTTTTGTTTTATTTGGATTTCCTTTCTCGACTATCTAGTACTGTTTTCTGTTATAAACTTGATTTTAGTTAAAGATCAAGCATAAATGATACTACGTACTATTTAAAATGATCAAGCATTTTCACAGAAGTTGAGCCAGTTTGGTAGCTAAATAAGTACAGAGGAGTTAGTCAAATTAATTTGTCAACCTTTCCAATTATTCACAGAAATTGAATCTATGTTTTGTGCACAAATTATTGCAAGTCTTATATAGTATTATTCAACAGTCAACTTGCCCTTTCTGTTACTAGTAACTATGCATCATTAGTAAAGTAAACTGAAACAATTTTTCAGTAGAAAACTGGTAACTTTTCGTGTATGTTTTCTTTGTTGTGTGATTTAAAAGATTGCTGAGAAAATGCAACTTCGATTTATCAGTGAGAGATGGAGATCTTTTGACCCACAGATAAAAATGCAACTCATACTACTCTTTTTTGTTAGCATGATTCTTTTTATCAACTGATAAATAACTCAAAATTTTATTGATAATATGTTTTTATTGTATGTAAACAGGTGTGAAATGCTTTCACCACTATTACCGATGTTTTCGGGTAACAAAATTTTCAGGTTCTTTCGTCTCACTATGATGGTAAGTTTTATTTGTATTATTACTTTACTATAATAACGAAAAACGGATCATAAACAACACACAAGTGGCAAGTGCACACCTGTGCTTCTATGACTTGTGGTTTTTGTACACCCAATAATTCGCGTGTTAGAAATTTAGAACCCAACAAGCCTATGTAAAAGTGCAACTCGATGAGTAATTGCTTAAGCTAAATGTCTAGATTAATTTTTATTTCTAGTTTTATCTAATCATATTTAACAAATTAAGTGTTTAAGCTACATGTTTGGATTAAATTTTATTTCTTTTGAATCTAATCATCTTTGACAAATTACAGGAAAAAGTCATTGAATGTAAAGGTGTACAAAGTATATATAATACATTCGGTACAAAAAAGTACAACATGAATTGTACAGTGTTAATATCATCATTTGATGTTGAAAAGGTAAATCCAAATTATATATGCATTCCATAGCTATTTATTTTATATATATAGAGTTAATATGTTTAATAATAATTCTTATGACAGGTCATTTAGCTTAAAGAGCTAAGCATTAATGGAGCTAATGTGAATGTTAAAATTTACCGGTGGTATGATTAAAACGCCCTTGAACTCATTTTTTTTTCCTTTTTTTCTTCACCTACGCTGTACTTATACTACCTGCTACCGTATGATATGCCTAGGCTATATTCGACTATACGCATACGCATGGTCGGTCTGGTCCGTTACTTTTGGATGCCCTAGGCGAAACCTTTTTTTGATGCCCCTAGCGAAACTTTTGAAAAATACTCTAACAAGTTTTAATTAAGTGATAACATTTTAATATTTCAATGTTTTAACCAAGTGAGGTTGATCACCTCATGATCTGTCCCGGTCACCAACCAACTCCGAAAAATATGTAACGGTTATGGAGTCAAAAGAGAAAAATATGGAGTACATTATTTATTCAACTAATAACAGCAAACGTGTGTTTAACCCATGATCTCATGTATGACATATTATAAGCAAGTACATGGAAACATGTTTCATCATTATTTAATACACTATATATATTGGTGAAAGAAACAAAGAAAAGAAGCCCATAGCTATTACTTACGTAATGTAAAGTTGTGGAGAAAAACATGCACCAAGCTACAAATCAAAAACTCTTTTAGTGATTTTAAAGTTTTAAAGATAAAAAAAGAAAATAGATTTCTTATCATATAGATAGAAGAGAGAATGCCTTATATTACTTATTTCCAATTATATAATTCAAGAGAAAGCTCCTATTTACTTTTTGATAATATCGATTCTAATTAGAAACAGTTGGGACAGCCTTTTTGATATTGTGTATACAATATTTATATATATATTAAAAAGAAAGTTAATAAAACCATAGAGTTTTAACCCCACATTTCATATTGTTTATCTTCCATTTCTATTACTTACGTCTATCCAAAAAACATATTCAAGTATCCTTGTCACACAAATGATACTTGCTCTGATACCACTTGCTCTGATACCACTTGATCCGTTACAAGATAAATTATAACGCTCCTTTATAGAATACTACATGAAAATGTGTAATATTTCAATTCCATGAGATGAACTTCAAATTATAGATATTATTAAAATCGGTGCCATAATTTAAAATACTATGTGAAGATCCATTTTTAAACTTTTAACCTTAGTCGTTGTTATTTATTAACTAACTAGTTCTAACTTTCTTAAATTCAAAATAGATAAATAATTAAATAAATAATTTCTTAATTTTCGAAGCGTTACAAAGTCAATTGTAAAGAATGTGAATTTTGACAGGAATAAAATCATTAATTGATCAAGTTCATACATCTTTTTCTTACAGAATGGAAAATCATCCATCCGTGTTTAAAAAAAGGAAAACATGTTTTGTGAATAGAAAATTTACAACCATCAGATGAAATATGCGAGGTAAATTCGAGAGATGGAAAATAAGTAGCACGAGTATTTTACTTCATTTTCTTTATAAAATGATGAACATATGTGTGTGGACATACATGAGAGAAAGTTAAGGATATTATATTTTACAACGGTTTGAATCTCTCCTATATGAAATTTTTGGAAGACAAGTTAACAAAGTTAGTATTCACGTGTTAATTACTTGGTTATGTTATATTTACTTTAGAGAGTAACCATCAATGAGTGTTAATATTATATTTAATGATTTTGCAGAGCTGGAGTTTATTTTCATACGAAGGAAGATGCACTGACTACTTACTATACTGTTCTGGAATTAGGATTATGATACGGTGAATATAAGAAGACTAGAGAATTATTAATATGAGAAATTTATGATGTAGAATGGTTAGTTCGAGAGATGTTGCTAATGTTTAATGGATATGTTTCTTTTGTTATTGTTGGTGATATAGTTGATAATGTTTAATCAGTTTAATATATATATTTCTTTTGCTGGTACTGTGTAATATATCTATATCTATATTGTGTTGGAATGAAAGCAAAATATTAGTTCAATGTGATGTGTTTGATGTTTTTGTTGGTTTGCCAAAAATTGGCAATGCAAATTATTATACATTACACAAAGTAGATTATTGGCTGCAAGTAGACTATTATTAACTGCAAGTATCAAATTGTATCAACAACCTTGGATATTGACTGCAAACATATGGTATTCACTAAACATACTGACTGCAAAAATATACTATCCATTTCACTACATCATTTCACCACATTTAAGGAATGCAATTTAACCACAATTCAGTGATTGCAAATTGACCATGACATTCATAATGAGCAAATTCTATAAAAATGTAACCAAACATAGTATAGATTTAGAATTGAGTTCTGTTTTCTCAAACAAGCCACCGGGAGACTAATTCGGTTAAATTATTACATCAGGTACCCGAAGACGAAAAATTACAGTACTTGATTGTGTAAAATATATTTTTAATATAATTAACTGGAATAAAAGTTGTCATGAGGAAAGTACAAAAGTAGAAAAGGATAAGTGATATACAGCTGGGAAGAGGTAAAAAGCTAATTAAATAAAATATACTCTGTAAGTCTGTATATTAGTTTTGAAATATCAACTACATGCTTTTATACTTTACTCCTTACTCCATCCATCTAACTTATATATAATTTGTCAATAAACATGATATCACTTAGGTAGCTTCGCCAAGCTTTGAAGATATTAGATTATTTTTGATGATGTCATAATGGTAATAATATATATAATTAATATATATTTATTTTATATTTTAAATTTTATTGGTTGTTAATTATAGTTCAGTTATTTTATGAGGCAAGATTCTTGAAAAATGAAATTGCTCCAAGCCTGACTTTGTTTTCTGTGGCACGCTTAATTTTATCTTCTTGGGCAAGCTTCTTAAAAATTTAAATTGCTCCATGACTTTGAGCATTTTGAATTCAAATCGACACACTTATCTCCTCTTCATTTCCCATCCAATTCAATAATTTTCTTTTCCTTCTGCAAATAGATTTTCTAAGAGGTAAACTGACTACATGTTTCCTTCCTGTTGTAATTTTGTTAAATATATACATATGTTTTAAGTATTCATCTTCATCCAATTGTTTTCTATATTGCATCTTCAAGGTGCTTTGAAAATTTTAAATTATCAGGTTCATTAATCAAATTATTCATTATTCTATAAACTTGATAGTTTACTCTTTCATACGAGTATTTAGTTGTTTACTATTTTTGATTGTTTTGTCTTTTTTAGATAAGTGATACAATATCATAAAGTAAAAGTGGGATGCATAATGCTACTATTGTTTACTTGAATTCTATCTGCTCGATTAAATGACACGAAAAAGTTTAAGAACGAATTAGTTAGTTATAATATGAATTCCTACAAGTAGATATTGGGTGTTTGTCCTTGTGATGACAATACAACAATAAGTAGACGTAGGATGTATGCAACCATCCTCTTCCATTTGTACATGTGTAATCTACTTCCTCAATTAAAATTAAACTCTCAAATCATTTAGTATTCTTTTTTGATAAGCCTATATTAATTATATGCATTATTTTGTTAAATATATGCATACTGACATCCATTATCTACATGCCATTTAATCTGCTTTTTTTTAAGATAGCACTTGCAATTCTTGTGTAGTTTTTTTGTATATGCACTTAGCTTCTGTTAATAATCAAGTACTCAGTTGATCAAGTATATATTTGGTTTCATTTATTTTGTTTCACAAGTTTTATTAATATATAAAAGGGTATGAAATTATATTTGTTATGCTTTGTTTTTGTGTTGTTACTGTTGCAAGTTATAACAGTTATGAATGTTATGTTGTTATTGTGATGACCCGAAAATTTCTGACCAAATTTAAACTTAATCTTTGTATGATTAACATTTCCGACACGATAAGCAAAGTCTGTAAAACTGAATCTCAATATTTTTGAACTACTTTTATATATTTAAATACCCTTCGGTTGTTTTCGACGATTCGCGAACAATTATATGTAAATAGATACATATATACTATAACTTGAAAAGGTAACAATGTAATAATTATTTGATACCGTACATTAAACTTATTGGTTTAAATATCTATTTGAATATATATGATAAGTTGAAACATTTATTATTAAAATTTATTTATAAATAACTTCCAATGTGTATTTAAAAACTGATTTATGTATATTAAAAAGATATATACATATATATAATTTCAAGTTATTTAGTAAACGAGAGTAACATTTTCAAATTGCTACAGTACCCAAAATGCTACAGTGTTTTCGAAAATCACTATTTGCTACAGTGAAATTGACTTTACTACAGTAAAAATTGACTTTGCTACAGTGAATTGCTACAGTAAATATTGACTTTGCCAGTAACTTTGCTACATTGGTATAGTTTATGGATGATTTAAGACTATATTTTGACAAAGGTACGATTCACGAAACGTAAAGTACAAGTTTTCTCAGTATACGATAGGACGTTCGAAAAACCGGAACCGGGACATAAGTCGAGTGATGACGTACGACTTATCGGAACGAAAATTACAAGTCAACTATGCATGTGAATTTAATATAATATATAATTAATTATATAAATTAAATATATTATATTTATAATTAAAAAATATGTCGACAAACTAGAAGTTAAAAGATCATGAGCTGGAAATCCATCCCATGCGATCGCATGGGAAATGGTCTTGGAGGCCATGCGATCGCATGGCAGTCCTGGACAGGCCACACCTATAAAAGCTCGAGATATCTGCTCTGTTTTGAATTAAAAATTACTCCGTATTATATTTATTAATTATTATTATTATTATTATTATTATTATTATTATTATTATTATTATTATTATTATTATTATTATTATTAAGATTAATATTATTATTAATCTTATTATTATTAGTAGTATTTGTATTATTATTAGTATTATACATAAAATACTACGACAAGGTCATGAGCGTGTCACTTTCAAAATAGTTTTATGATCGGGATAAAGCTAAGGAAATTATGAGTTATTGCCAAGGAGGTTATGGGTAATATTCATGGGTATTATTTGCAAGTCAAACCTAGTGTTATCATCTCCGTTACGTCTACGTACTTTTCTACAATATTGAATCTCAATATTGATATGTTGAGATCTACGGTTATTTGGTAATCCGTGTTTCGATCACATTTTGGTGAACGACTTTATCTGCTGCTAAGGTGAGTTTCATAAGATCCCTTTTACTCTCTACATTTTTGGGATGAGAATACATGCAAATGCTTTGTTAACCGATATACAATATTTATATGCGTGAGTTTCATTTGCTCCCTTTTTAATTGCTTTTGCAATCTATATTTTTGGGCTGAGAATACATGCACTTTATTTTAAACACAATGGATACAAGTACATACTAAATTCTACACTGAGTTTGAACCGAAAATCCCTTAGCTTTGGTAACTAGTAACTGCCAGTTATAAGAACTGGTGGGCGCGAGTAGTAGTATATGGATCCATAGGGCTTGATATCCCCGTCCGAGCTAGAGCACTAGTCTTTTAACGGACGTATGCTATTTGAGAAGCGTACACGTTGGTTGCGTGTATTATTAAGATGATTATACAAAGGGCATAAATTATATATACGTTAAGTTTAGTTACCAGGGTGCTCAATTTCGTAGAATATTTTGATAAATGTTTCTGGATGAAACAACTGAAATCTTGTGATCCACCTTTATGTACAGATTATGCAAAACATTAAAACTATGAACTCACCAACCTTTGTGTTGACACTTGTTAGCATGTTTGTTCTCAGGTTTCCTAGAAGTCTTCCGCTGTTTGCTTAGATGTTAAACAAGCTATGTGCATGGAGTCTTACATGACATATTTTTCAAGGAGACGTTGCATTTACCAAATCATCACCATGTATCTTATTTTGACTGCATTGTCAACAGAAATGCTGTTGTAAACTATTATTTATGGTGATTGTCTATATGTAGAAATCATCAGATGTCGAAAACCTTTGATTTAAATATTCATTTATGGTGTGCCTTTTCAAAAGAATGCAATGTTTACAAAACGTATCATATAGAGGTCAAATACCTCGCAATGAAATCAATGAATGATGTGTTCGTCCATATGGATTTGGAGCGATCGTCACAGTTGGTATCAGAGCGTTGGTCCTAGCGAACCAGGTCTTGCATGAGTGTGTCTAACTGATAGTTGTTAGGATGCATTAGTAAGTCTGGACTTCGACCGTGTCTGCATGTCAAAAGTTTTGCTTATCATTTTTCGTCGAAAATTACCTGCTTATCATTCCTAGTCTAGACACGTTTAACTGTATTGATTGCATGAAGAGCGTATAGACAAAATTCATATCTTAGCGTATCTGTTACTGTAAACTTTTCCTAACATCTTCCGAAAATTTCTCCGTGATTTATGGAATTTGGTATTATATATACATATGTAAATTATGTATTGAAGAATACCAAATTACATTCCATAATCTAATTCATATAAAAAAAAATCATCTCCCTAATTATACAAGATGGATCCCGTATCTAGTTCAAATTCCTTAAACTCTGACAGCTATTCCGATATGGATATTCACCTGAATTCCGAATACAGTGTAACCGGAATGGATCAACAAATTAGCCATCATCTATTCTGGATGAATTGGGGATGGGTTCGTAGCCTACTTAATTATTGGAGACAAGAAGAAGGCGATCCCTTCCATCCACCCCATTGCCCTCTTGACGAAGAACTTGAAGCACTTACCGGCGAACCTATTCGTAATACCATTTTCTCTCTCATCTCTAGAATATCTCGTCATGATCATATACTCTCTCAAATTCTGGATCTTATTCATCCGCTCGTCCGAACCGCCAATCATCCCGGTGTAGTAGAAGAAGTCAACGAGCTTCGCGCTCGGGTAGTGGCTTTGGAGAATATGGTGCAAAGGTTACAAGCACCAGTAGAATCTCCGGCATCAACAGTACCACCGACAACAACACCAACAGTACCATTACCACCACCAACAACATCCGCACCGCAAGCCTCAACATCACAATATGTACTTTGAACATCAACGTCATACGCATCGTAGTTACCAAGAAATACCAGCAACAATAACCGATGAAGTATTAACTTATTTCCCCTGAAGAAATTTTATGTATATTTAATATATATGAATTTTGAAATTAAAATAAATCTTTTCGTACTAAGCTATTACGTGTGAATCTTAACTGGTAAGTACTACTCGGTTAGTTCATATTACTAATATGCAATGATGTACATCCTTCCTTAACAACTTAACCATTGTTAACTACAATCTCTGTTTCAACTTAATGAATTCCATTTGATAATAAACCAAGTGTATTATTCAATTACATAATTGATTTTACATTTTCATTTTCGATGTACTCGAAACTTTCCAGAAAACATCATCTGTGCCTTGTAAGGTTCACAAAGATTCCACAAGCATCAACATCCTTCCCCGAGAAATAAGAATAAATAATGGAGTATCGATTACATTAGCAAAATACTCCGCAAAGATTATGTAATCTTTAATGTTTTAGAGATTAATCATTTCTAAGTCAAGTCGAAAATCAAATGAGCTTAATATGATATTAACTCATTAAATCTGTATTAGATTTGAAAAAAAAATATACATACATATATTTTCATAAAGAAGGTAATAAAAAAATCTTTTGTACAAAGTATTAATTGTGAAATCTTTAACGGGTAGGTACTACTCCAGAAATATTTAAGTTCACAATTAATATGTTACACTGTACATTCTTCAATTTTGATTCAAAAATCATTAACTATACTCACTATCTTCACAATGATACACAATCATTTCATACAAATTCAATCACATATTCTGATATCGACGGATCAGAATCCAAGCCATAACTCTGAACCGGTGACTTCATTCTTAGATCTCTACATTTTTCAAAGCTATACTTTGACTTCAAAAATGTGAAAGATCCTTTAGCGTTGTTTTTACCGAAAATAATCTTGCAATCCCTTTTCAAAGTATCCAGTATTATCAACCATTCAACCAGTCAACGACGACATTTCAGACTTGTAATTTTGGCATATACGTTTTCGTTACTGGGGAACCTTTCATGTTCTACCACATTAGCAGTAAATTTACCAACAACTTCATTGATCTTTGACCTTCCGAAAAATCCTTATACTCATTGAAACCGTATCATGTACTCATCCACATCTTGTAACGGCAATTGCCATACCAACTATCGGGAATTAGCAATCAGTATTTTGAAATCTTGTAGCACGTCTACGCCAACAGTTATATGTGTACATATAACGTCTACCTCCTGGACTTACATACTTCGAATGTGAAGTTTCCGAAAAACACCCCAAACTACGAAACTAGTTCTCTGAATTTTGGAAAAATGTTGATGAAGCAGCAAAAACTGTAAACGACCTTAACAGTCAAAAGTTTGATGATAAAGAATAGTATGGTGGTAAAGCTGAGAAAAAGAGAAAGTTTGGAACTGAAAAACGGATTGAGCAAAGTATGAAAGAGGCTGTGGATAAATCACAAGGAGGAAACCTGTCTTCAAAGAATCCAAATGATTCAGTATCTGCTGAAGCCATTAACGAATACCTTGCTTCCGAATCTAAACCCTTGCGGACAATATTCTTCATCATCCTCTGATATTAGAAATTCTAAGATATCATCGTATCTTTCATTATAAATATCCTCCATATTTCTGGAGATAATTTAATAATCATTCTTATCGAAAATCAATTTTCTATTTACGATATCTGTGTTACACCATAAAAGAAACTATTTTAGTTTCTAAATTCTGAAACTTTCAAGTTTAAAATATAAATGTTTTGAAGTAATGTTAGGAATTGAAGCATGAGTTAATATAATATAATGACACTTGATCAACGTGATTATATTACAGTAAGTCATGCTGTTTAAAATATAAATGTTTTGAAGTAATGTTGGGAATTGAAGCATGAGTTAATATAATATAATGACACTTGATCAACGTGATTATATTACAGTAAGTCATGCTGAGTTTCTAATGGAACGTGATAAAGGTTCACATATCATACCCTCATCATGAACCATGTTACATAACTCTTTCATTCTATATAATCTCTAAAAATATCAAGAAAATATTTTCTTAATGATTCGGTCTTTTTCGAGGTATTCTGGTAATTTGACAAGTCAGATTGTGCTATTACCATTTTTTCTTAGAACATTAGTTATGTTCATCTGAAACTTCATACCTACAAATTCTGGACCATTATCCGCTTGACTTAAGATCGGGAAGAGAAAACGAAAGCATGAAGCTCCGAAATATAATGGAGAATATAAAGCCCGATAAAAACCCCGAAATTACAAACCGTGTATATCAATGCGTATAGCAATATAAAGACACGGGAGAATGAAAAACACTATAACCCCAAGGTAATAGTAGAAGAAAATAACTTCCTCTGGTGGCAGATGAAAAAGAAGAATGAAGGATACGATAGCCAGGAAAATATCAAGAATCAGAACTGGATTAAGCATTTTCACAATCTATTGGGATGTATGAAATAAGAAAGAAGATTATAGGAGTGTTAAAAATAAATGAAACGGAAGAGGTCAATTTATAGCAAAATATCGGACGCAGCAATAGAGGCAGATTACGGATTTAATCAAAGAAAATCCTAATTTCCGTAAATTCTGAAAAATTTAAATCTTATTTAAATTATGAAGATTTTCTATTCCTTAAAATCCGGAAATCAATCGTTACTACATCAAGAGATAAGACGCATCTCTATTCTCCATTTCACTTGATTACGATAACTTCTCTCATACGCTTCGAGTAATTGGATTATTTTATCCATATTATTCAAACATAGATAAAACTTTATTATCAACTCATATTCTTCATTAAAACATTTTTATTGTTAGCCATGACGACCTCACTCAAATTTCGGGACGAAATTTCTTTAACGGGTAGGTACTGTGATGACCCGAAAATTTCTGACCAAATTTAAAATTAATCTTTGTATGATTAACATTTCCGACACGATAAGCAAAGTCTGTAAAACTGAATCTCAATATTTTTGAACTACTTTTATATATTTAAATACCCTTCGGTTGTTTTCAACGATTCGCGAACAATTATATGTAAATAGATACATATATACTATAACTTGAAAAGGTAACAATGTAATAATTATTTGATACCGTACATTAAACTTATTGGTTTAAATATCTATTTGAATATATATGATAAGTTGAAACATTTATTATTAAAATTTATTTATAAATAACTTCCAATGTGTATTTAAAAACTGATTTATGTATATTAAAAAGATATATACATATATATAATTTCAAGTTATTTAGTAAACGAGAGTAACATTTTCAAATTGTTACAGTACCCAAAATGCTACAGTGTTTTCAAAAATCACTATTTGCTACAGTGAAATTGACTTTGCTACAGTGAATTACTACAGTAAAAATTGGCTTTGCTACAGTGAATTGCTACAGTAAAAATTGACTTTGCCACAGTAACTTTGCTACATTGGTATAGTTTATGGATGATTTAAGACTATATTTTGACAAAGGTACGATTCACGAAACGTAAAGTACAAGTTTTCTCAGTATACGATAGGACGTTCGAAAAACCGGAACCGGGACATAAGTCGAGTGACGACGTACGACTTATCGGAACGAAAATTACAAGTCAACTATGCATGTGAATTTAATATAATATATAATTAATTATATAAATTAAATATATTATATTTATAATTAAAAAATAAGTCGACAAACTAGAAGTTAAAAGATCATGAGCTGGAAATCCATCCCATGCGATCGCATGGGAAATGGTCTTGGAGGCCATGCGATCGCATGGCAGTCCAGGACAGGCCACACCTATAAAAGCTCGAGATATCTGCTCTATTTTGAATTAAAAATTACTCCGTATTATATTTATTAATTATTATTATTATTATTATTATTATTATTATTATTATTATTATTATTAAGATTAATATTATTATTAATCTTATTATTATTAGTAGTATTTGTATTATTAGTAGTATTATACATAAAATACTACGACGAGGTCATGAGCGTGTCACTTTCAAAATAGTTTTATGAGCGGGATAAAGCTAAGGAAATTATGAGTTATTGCCAAGGAGGTTATGGGTAATATTCATGGGTATTATTTGCAAGTCAAACCTAGTGTTATCATCTCCGTTACGTCTACGTACTTTTCTACAATATTGAATCTCAATATTGATATGTTGAGATCTACGGTTATTTGGTAATCCGTGTTTCGATCACATTTTGGTGAACGACTTTATCTGCTGCTAAGGTGAGTTTCATAAGATCCCTTTTACTCTCTACATTTTTGGGCTGAGAATACATGCAAATGCATTGTTAACCGATATACAATATTTATATGCGTGACTTTCATTTGCTCCCTTTTTAATTGCTTTTGCAATCTATATTTTTGGGCTGAGAATACATGCACTTTATTTTAAACACAATGGATACAAGTACATACTAAATTCTACACTGAGTTTGAACCGAAAATCCCTTAGCTTTGGTAACTAGTAACTGCCAGTTATAAGAACTGGTGGGCGCGAGTAGTAGTATATGGATCCATAGGGCTTGATATCCCCGTCCGAGCTAGAGCACTAGCCTTTTAACGGACGTATGCTATTTGAGAAGCGTACACGTTGGTTGCGTGTATTATTAAGATGATTATACAAAGGGTATAAATTATATATACGTTAAGTTTAGTTACCAGGGTGCTCAATTTCGTAGAATATTTTGATAAATGTTTCTGGATGAAACAACTGAAATCTTGTGATCCACCTTTATGTACAGATTATGCAAAACATTAAAACTATGAACTCACCAACCTTTGTGTTGACACTTGTTAGCATGTTTATTCTCAGGTTTCCTAGAAGTCTTCCGCAGTTTGCTTAGATGTTAAACAAGCTATGTGCATGGAGTCTTACATGACATATTTTTCAAGGAAACGTTGCATTTACCAAATCATCACCATGTATCTTATTTTGACTGCATTGTCAACAGAAATGCTGTTGTAAACTATTATTTATGGTGATTGTCTATATGTAGAAATCATCAGATGTCGAAAACCTTTGATTTAAATATTCATTTATGGTGTGCCTTTTCAAAAGAATGCAATGTTTACAAAACGTATCATATAGAGGTCAAATACCTCGCAATGAAATCAATGAATGATGTGTTCGTCCATATGGATTTGGAGCGATCGTCACAGTTATTGTTGTAAGTTATAGCCATTTATGTTATTCAAAGCATTTTTGTGTTGTTTTTTTTATTGTTATTTTTGTAAGTTATAGCGGTTACCATTTACAACCTTCTGCATGAAAGTTTGTAAATTGGGGTGAATTTTATGGCCAAAGGAGTAATTGAGACAAGGTGAAATTTATAGTTTAATTATGTGACAATTACGCATTGAGGTTGGTAGATATATGTTGCTATATAAAGCTGTGTAGTAGCAATTTGTAACCTGTTTTATGGCTCGGTTAATATTGTGCCTAAGTTTTCAGTTAAATCTATATGCCACCTCTTATTCTACTACAATATAAATATTTATTTTTTTAAAATACTTTGAATATTTTAAACTATTATGGAGTAATAACGTGCAATATTAATATGTACAGAGTGGTGAATAAGTTGTCAATCTGGTATGTAATGATATTGTTAGTTTGTTAGTTACTTGAAAACTTTGTATGTATATATGTATATGTATCATAGATCGGTCCTCTTTGTAGTATATTTTAGCAAGTTTTGGTAAGGCATATATTATAAGTTGTTGTTCTCTACTTCTTTTGTATAATTGCAATTATCTATGAAAAAGTCTAGGTCTATTTTTTTATAAAGTCTCTATTGTTGGATTGGAATTTCTATATGGATATGTTACGGAATAGAGGTAAAGATCATACCATGTGTGGTTTTGAATAGTGTTTCTACAACAGAAGGAATAAAATTGTAAAATATGATGTGAATTGTAAAAGGTCTGCTGCTATAGTTCTTAATTTGGGTTTTGATTGTGTTATGCGTAAAACATGATGAGAATTGTTCAATAAATGTTAGTTACATTGGTTTGAATCGGGTAGGGTGGACTTTGCAGAGTCAAAGTTAGAATTGGAGTGATTAGTTTAGAGATCCGTATGATAATTGCAATGGCAGATGAGATGATAGCTTACAGTATGACGGTTTCTTAATTTATGTACTGTAAATTGTATGAATATGAATATTTTTGTTGGAACATATATGAATATGAAATATGAAATATGAAAATAATTACTACAAAGCTTACAATAATACAAAATGTATATGGAAACTTTACTCTATGCTTAGTATAGAAAATTCAATAGCCATGAAGTACAAATTGATCTTATAAAGCATTTTCTTTTATCAAACCCGTGTAATCACGGGTCATGAACTAGTCTTCCCTAACACTCCATTTTTTCTTCACACGCTACTCTACTTCTCCTTTCTTAGGTATAGTTTCTTTGCAGTTGATTCTGAGTAATCTTTTATACACCCCATGGTTACTCTTTTAGTCATTTTTCAAATCTTGAAATACGTGTTCTTTAGTCAAATATGATTTTTATTAATTTTTGTCAGTTTAAATTTACTTTTTAACCAGTAATGAACGAATGCTTTTTCAGAAATGTTGTAAATAACACAACATAAATTCTTAGTTCCAACAACCACCACTATACATCTCCGGTAACCACCAGTATCCACCTCCGACCATCACAATATATAAGGTAAACTAGCTTAGCTTATTTCCAGAAAAATAAACTTAATAAACTATTTAACATATTTTCAATAAAAAAAATAAAAAAAACATTAACGGCAGAACGATAAGAGTTAATTTCTAAGAATACATTTAAACAAAAAAATCGTGGGTGAAGTTGCCCTTGTGACCCAGAACCGTGACCCATTACAGTTAACCACCACAGTAACCCACCATCGTGGTGGGTGAGGTTTTCCCTGTGAGGTTTCATAGAAGTTGAGCCAGTTTGGTAGCTAAACAAATACGGAGGAGTTAGTCAAATTAATTTGTCAACCTTTCTAATTATTCACAGAAATAGAATCTACGTTTTGTGCACAAATTATTGAAAGTCTTACTAAATATAGTATTATCCAACAGTCAACTTGCCTTTTCTGTTATTTTTGTTAAAATTAAAGTAGTGCTAAGTCGCAACTGCATAATGGTAAACAAAAATAGTTTAGATATTTTCTTTTACTAGTTACTATGCATCATTAGTAAAATTAACTGAAACAATTTTTCAGTAGAAAAATGGTAGCTTTTCCTGAATGTTTTCTTTGTTGTGTGATTTAAAAGATTGTTGAAAAAATGCAACTTAGATTTATCAGTGAGAGGGAGATCTTTTGACCCACAGATAAAAATGCTACTCATACTACTCTTTTCTATTAGCATTATTCTTTTTAGCAACCGATAAATAGCTCAAAATATCATTGATAATGTGTTTTTATTGTATGTAAACAGATGTGAAATACTTTCACCATGATTACCGATGTTTTCGGGCAACACATTATTCAGGTTCTTCCGCCTCCTTATGATAGTATGTTTTAATTTTACTATTACTTTACTATAATAACGAAAAATAGATCATAAACAACACACAAGTGGCAATTGCACACCTGTGCTTCTATGACCTATGGTTTTTGTACACCCAATAATTTGTGTGTTAGAAGTTTAGAACCCAACAAGCCTATGTTTAAGTGCAACTTGATGAGTAATCAACAAAACTTGACTTTGATCGATTATTCAGATGTTGACCGAGTAATCCCGAGTAATCGCCGATTAATTCCATTTGACTGATGTTAATTATAAGCATTTCTATTGTTTGCTACGTACACGTTTATGTCATGAATACTCACTTTTCTTCCTTTTTTTATTGTAGAAAAGAGAGAATTTTAATTAGTAACCTCAAATCGTCAATCACAGTAGGCCAGGTGTAAGTATTTAAGCTAAATATCTGGGTTAATTTTTATTTCTTGTTTTATCTAATCATATTTAACAAATTAAGTCTTTAAGCTATATGTCTGGATTAAATTTTATTTCTTTTGAATCTAATCATCTTTGACAAATTACAGGAAAAGGTCATTGAATGTAAATGTGTACATAGTATATATAATACATTCGGTACAAAGAAGTACAACAGGAGTTGTACGCTGTTAATATCATCATTTGATGTTGAAAAGGTAAATCCAAATTATATATGCATTCCATAGCTATTTATTTTATACGGAGTATATATTAAGTTAATATGTTTAATAATAATTCTTATGACCGGTCATTTAGCTTAGAGGGCTAAGCATTAATGGAGCTAATGTGAATGTTAAAATTTACCGGGGGTATGATTGAAACGCCCTTGAACTCATTTTTTTCCTTTTTTTCTTCACCTACGTTGTACTCGTACTACCTGCCACCGTATGATATGCCTAGGCTATATTCGACTATACGCATACGCATGACCGGTCCGGTCCGTTACTTTTGGATGCCCTGGGCGAAACCTTTTTTTGATGCCCCTAGCGAAACTTTTGAAAAATACTCTAACAAGTTTTAATTAAGTGATGACATTTTAATATTTCAATGTTTTAACCAAGTGAGATTGATCCCCTCATGATCCGTCCCGGTCAACAACCAACTCCGAAAAATATGTAACGGTTATGGAGTCAAAAGAGAAAAATATGGAGTACATTATTTATTCAACTAAAAACAACAAACGTGTGTTTAACCCATGATCTCATGTATGGCATATTATAAGCAAGTACATAGAAACATGCTTCATCATTATTTAATACACTATATATGTTGGTGAAAGAAACAAAGAAAAGAGGCCCATAGTTATTACTTACGTAATGTAAAGTTGTGGAGAAAAACATGCACCAAGCTACAAAACAAAAACTCTTTTAGTGAGTTTGAAGTTTTAGAGATAAAAAAATAAATAGTCTTTTTATCTTATAGATAGAAGAGAGAATGTCTTAAATTACTTATTTTCAATTATATAATTAAAGAAAGAGCTTCTATTTACTTTTTGATAAATCGATTCTAATTAGAAACAGTTGGGACAGCCTTTTTAGTATTGTGTATACAATATTTATATATATTAAAAAGAAAGTTAATAAAACCATAGAGTTTTAACCCCACATTTCATATTGTTTATCTTCCATTTCTAGTACTTACATCTACCCAAAAAATATATTCAAGTATCCTTGTCACACAAATGATACTTGCTCTGATACCACTTGCTCTGATACCACTTGATCCGTTATAAGATAAATTGCATCGCTCCTTTATAGAATACTACATGAAAATGTGTAATATTTCAATTCTATGAGATGAACTTCAAATCATATATATTATTAAAATCGGTGACATAATTTAAAATACTATGTGAAGATCCATTTTTAAACTTTCAGCCTAAATCGTTGTTATTTATTAACTAACTAGTTCTAAATTTCTTAAATTCAAAATACATAAATAATTAAATAAATAATATCTTAATTTTCGAAGCATTACAAAGATAATTGTAAAGAATGTGAATTTTGACAGGAATAAAATCATTAATTGATCAAGTTCATACATCTTTTTCTTACAGAAGGGAAAATCATCCATCTGTGTTTTAAAAAAAAGAAAGTATGTTTTGTGAATCGAAAATTTACAACCATGAGATGAAATATGCGAGGTAAATTCGAGAGATGCAAAATAAGTAGCACGAATATTTTACTTCATTTTCTTTATAAAATGATGAACATATGTGTGTGGATAGGCATGGAAGAAAGTTAAGGATATTATGTTTTGCAACTGTATGAATCTCTCCTATATGAAATTTTTGAAAGACAAGTTAACAGAGTTAGTACTCACGTGTTAATTACTTGGTTATGTTATACTTACTTTATAGAATAACCATAAATGAGTGTTAATATTATATTTAATGATTTTACAGAGCTGGAGTTTATTTTCATACGAAGAAAGATGCACTGACTGCTTACTTGAAATGTTCCGTTCATATCAATTATAAACGTTTCATATTAATTGGTTTCGTTGTGAGGTTTTGACCTCTATATGAGACGTTTTTCAAAGACTGCATTCGATTTTAAAAATAAAACATAACCTTTATTTTATCGATAAAGGTTTAAAAGCATAACGTAGATTATCAAGTAATGATAATCTAAAATATAACGTTTTACACACGACCGTTTAAATCTCCGAATGCAGTTTTAAAAAAATATTATACAAGCATGCAGACTTCAATTCCTGTCTTTATTTAGCATGCAACAACGGAAGCTCTTAATAATCACCTGAGAATAAATATGTTTTAAACGTCAATAAAAATGTTGGTGAGTTATAGGTTTAACCTATATATTTATCAAATCGTAATAATAGACCACAAGATTTCATATTTCCATTTATCATAAACATCATGCATGCATATAGCCATCTGCATAAAAATCATTCATATGAATTGAACACCTGGTAACCAACATTAACCTTAATGCATAGAATATCCCCAAACAGAACCTCTCGTCTGTATAATAATAATCTCGAAGTACTAAAGCCATCCATAAACATGAATGGGGGTTGTTAGGCCCAATAGATCTATCTTTAGGATTCGCGTCAATTAGGGGCCATATCCCTAATTCTTAGGTTACCAGACTTGAAGGGCGATATTCGATTTCGATAATCCAACCATAGAATGTAGTTTCGCGTACTTGTGTCTATTTTGTAAAAATTTATAAAACTGCATGTATTCTCATCCCAAAAATATTAGATTTTAAAAGTGAGACTATAACTCACTTTCACGTATTTTCACTTCGGCAAAAAATAAGACTTGGCCACGAGTCGATTCACGAACCTATAACAAATATATATATATATATATATATATATATATATATATATATATATATATATATATATATATATATATATATATATATATATATATATATATATATATATATATATATATATATATATATATATATATATATATATATATATATATATATATATATATATATATCAAAGTATGGTCGAAATATATTCACAACATATTTTATTACGTTTTAACGATTTAAGTTGTTAAGTTAGCAGTCCAAACGTTAGTAGTCCATAATTAGTAGTCCACAGTTAGTAGTACATAAATCAATATATTTTCTCGAATCAATCCACGACCCAGTGTATACAAGTCTCAGACTCGATCACAACTCAAGGTATATATATTATTTTAGAATCAACCTCGACCCTTTATATGTTAACTCGATCATTACCGCATATAGAGTGACTTACAGTTATTCCAAATAATATATATAGATGACGTCGATATGATATGTCAAAACATTGTATACGTGTCTATGGTCTATCAATATTACATAATATATGTTAGAATACATGTATAATACAATATAAGTTAGTTAAGTTATGGTTAGTATAGATTTGTTACAAAATTTCACGTAGCTAAAACAAGCAAAAATATCCAATTTTGTTTTACCCATAATTTCTTCGTTTTAAATCCATTTTGAGTGAATAAAATTGCCATGGTTTCATATCGAACCAAAGATTAATAATCTAAACAGAAAAAGTATAGGTTTATAGTCGGAAATATAGGTTACAAGTCGTTTTTGTAAGAGATAGTCATTTCAGTCGAAAGAACGACGCCTAGATGACCATTTTGAAAAACATACTTCTACTTTGAGTTTTACCAAGATTTTTGGATATAGTTTCATGTTCATATGAAATATCATTTTCTCAAAAGAACAAATTTCAAATCAAATATTATCATAGTTTTTAATTATCCAACCCAAAACAGCCCCCGGTTTTACTACGACAGCGTATGTCCGGTTTTACGGTGTTCTTCGTGTTTCCAGGTTTTAAATCATTAAGTTAGCATATCATATAGATAGAACATGTGTTTAGTTTATTTTAAAAGTTAAGTTATAAGGATTAACTTTGTTTGCGAACAAGTTTAGAATTAACTAAACTATGTTCTAGTGATTATAAGTTATAATCTTCGAATAAGATAGTTATATATATATATGAATCAAATATTGTTATGAACATCATCACTAGCTCAAGTATAGTAGGTAAACCTACTGAAAATGACAAGAAATGATCTAGAGCTTCAAAGAATCTTGGATGGCTTGGAAGTTCTTGAAGTAGAATCATGACACAAAAACAAGTTCAAGTAAGATTTCTACTTGAATTAAGATAGTTATAATTACAGAAATTGAATCAAAGTTTGAATATGAATATTACCTTGAATTAGAATGATAACCTACTGTAAATAACAAAGGTTTCTTGATCTTAGATGATTACTTGGAATGGATTAGAAAGCTTGGAAGTAGACTTGCAACTTGAAAGTGTTCTTGAAGTTTTCTTGAGTAGTTGTTTTGTATGTTGATCTAAGTTAACTAGATTGAGCTAGATTGAGCTAGATTATGAAGGAAATGATGAAGAACACTTAGAACACCAAGAGAGAACTTGAGAGAGATGTGTTTGATGCATAAAAGTTGAAAAATGAAAGTGTTTGTGATGAATGAATGTGGACGTAATATTTAGTCTTCCATATAGGCTCCATTAGTTTGTATTTTTGTTAGATATTTCACGCTAGATGTTAAATAATAGTTCCCACATGTTTAGGTGACTCATTAAGGCTGCTAAGAGCTAATAATTGAAGTGTATATACCAATAGTAAATACATCTAGAAGCTGCGTATCATACGAGTACGAATATTGAGTGGATACGAGTAGAATTGTTGATGAAAATGAATGAGAATGGAATTGTAACCATTTTTGTTAAGTATGAGTGTTTTGATATATGTCTTGAAGTCTTCTAAAAGTGTATTAATACATCTTAATACACTACATGTATATATATATATATATATATATATATATATATATATATATATATATATATATATATATATATATATATATATATATATATATTTTAACTGATTCGTTAAGTCATCGTTAGTCGTTACATGTAAGTGTTGTTTTGAAACCTTTAAGTTAACGATCTTATTAAATGTAGTTAATCCATTGATATTATACTTAATGGGATGTTAAATTGTTATGTTAACATGATAACATGGTGTATGAATATATCTTAATACGATATATATATATATATATATATATATATATATATATATATATATATATATATTAAAACGTCATTACAACGATAATCGTTATATATATATAACTTGTTTCGAAAACCTTAAGTTAGTAGTCTTGTTTTACATATGTAGTTCATTGTTAATACACTTAATGATATATTTAATTATCATTTTCTCATGTTAAACATAGTGTATTAGTATCTTAATACAATACATATGTATTTATTTTAATTAAAACGTCGTTATAACGATAATCGTTACATATATCGTTTCGGAATCTATAAGTTAATAGTCTCATTTTTCGTATATAGTTCATTGTTAATATACATAATGAGATACTTAATTATCATCATATCATGTTAAACATATATATATGTCCATATATATTTTCATTTTCTCTTTACAAGATTTTAACGTTCGTGAATCGCCGGTCATTTTGGGTGGTCAATTGTCTACATAAACTCATTCCAATTAATCAAGTCTTAACAAGTTTGATTGCTTAACATGTTGGAAACATTTAATCATGTAAATATAGTTTTCATTTAATATATAATCATGGAAAAGTTCGGGTCACTACATTACTATACCGTTCTGGAATTAGGATTATGATGCAGTGAATATGAGAAGATTAGAAAATTATTAATATGAGAAATTTATGATGTAGAATGGTTAGTTCGAGAGATGTTGCTAATGTTTAATGGATATGTTTCTTTTGTTATTGTTGGTGATATAGTTGGTAATGTTTAATCTATTTAATGTATATATTTCTTTTACCGGTACTGTGTAATATATCTATATCTATATTGTGTTGGAATGAAAGTAAAATATTGGTTCAATGTGATGTGTTTGATGTTTTTGTTAGTTTGCCAAAAATTGGCATTGCAAATTGTTATACATTACACAAAGTAGACTATTGGCTGCAAGTAGACTATTATTGACTGCAAGTATCAAATTATATCAGCAACCTTGGATATTGATTGCAAACATATGGTATTCATTAAACATACTGACTGCAAAAACATGTTATCCATATCACTACATCATTTCACCACATTTAAAGACTGCAATTAAACCACAATTCAGTCATTACAAATTGACCTTGACATTCATAATGAGCAAATTCTATAAAAATGTAACTAAACATAGTATAGATTTAGCATTGAGTTCTATTTTCTCAAACAAGCCACCGGGAGACTAATTCGGTTAAATTATTACATCAGGTACCTGAAGACGAAAAATTACGGTACTTGATTGTGTAAAATATATTTTTTATATAATTAATTGGAGTATAAAAGTTGCCATTAGGAAAGTACAAAAGTAGAAAAGGAGAAGTGATATACAGCTGGAAAGAGGTAAATATCTAAGTAAATAAAATATACTTCGTAAGTCCGTATATTAGTTTTGAAATATCAACTACATGCTTTTATACTTTACTCCTTACTCCACTCATCTAACTTATATATAATTTGTCAATAAACATGACATCACTTAGGTAGCTTCGCCAAACTTTGAAGTTATAATTAATATATATTTATTTTATATTTTAAATTTTATTGGTTGTTAATTATAGTCCAGTTATTTTATGAGACAAGATTCTTCAAAAATGAAATTGCTCCAAGCCTGACTTTGTTTTCTGTGGCACGCTTCATTTCATCTTCTTGGGCAAGCTTCTTAAAAATTTAAATTGCTCCATGACTTTGAGCATTTTGAATTCAAATTGATACACTTATCTCCTCTTCATTTCCCATCTAATTCAATAATTTTCTTTTCCTTCTTCAAATAGATTTTCTAAGAGGTAAACTGTCAACATGTTTCCTTCCTGTTGTAATTTTGTTAAATATATACATATGTTTTAAGTATTCATCTTCATCCAATTGTTTTCTATATTGCATCTTCAAGGTGCTTTGAAAATTTTAAATTACCAGGTTCATTAATCAAATTATTCATTATTCTATATACTTGATAGTTTACACTTTCATACGAGTATCTAGTTGTTTACTATTTTTGATTGTTTTGTCTTTTTTAGATAAATAATACAATATCATAAAGTAAAAGTGGGATGCATAATGCTACTATTGTTTACTTGAATTCTATCTGCTCGATTAAATGACACGAAAAAGTTTAAGAACGAATTAGTTAGTTATAATATGAATTCCTACAAGTAGATATTGGGTGTTTGTCCTCGTGATGACAATACAACAATAAGTAGACTTAGGATGTATGCAACCATCCTCTTCCGTTTGTACATGTGTAATCTACTTCCTCAATTAAAATTAAACTCTCAAATCGTTTAGTATTCTTTTTTGATAAGCCTATATTAATTATATGAATTATTTTGTTAAATATATGCATACTGACATCCATTATCTACATGTCATTTAGTCTGTTCTTTTTTCTTTTTTTTAATATAACACTTGCAATTCTTGTGTTGTTTGTTTGTGTATGTACTTAGCTTCTGTTAATAATCAAGTACTCAGTTGATCAAGTATATATTTGGTTTCATTTATTTTGTTTCACAAGTTTTATTCATGTATTAAAGGGTATGAAACCATATTTGTTATGCTTTGTTTTTGTGTTGTTACTGTTGCAAGTTATAGCAGTTATGAATGTTACGTTGTTATTGTTGTAAGTTATAGCCATTTATGTTATTCAAAGCATTTTTGTGTTGTTTTTTGTTATTGTTGTAAGTTATAGCGTAACCATTTACAACCTACTGCATGAAAGTTTGTAAATTGGGGTGAATTTTATGGCCAAAAGGAGTAATTGAGACAAGGTGAAATTTATAGTTTAATTATGTGACAATTACGCACTGAGGTTGGTAGATATATGTTGTTATATAAAGCTGTGTAGTAGCAATTTGTAACCTGTTTTATGGCTCGGTTAATATTGTGCCCAAGTTTTCAGTTAAATCTATATGCCACCTCTTATTCTACTACAATATAAATATTTATTTTTTTAAAATGCTTTGAATATTTTAAACTATTATGGAGTAATAACGTGCAATATTAATATGTACAAAGTGGTGAATAAGTTATCAATCTGGTATGTAATGATATTGTTAGTTTGTTAGTTACTTGAAAACTTTGTACTTATATATGTATACGTATCATAGATCGGTCCTCTTTGTAGTATGTTTTAGCAAGTTTTGTAAGGCATATATTATAAGTTGTTGTTCTCTACTTCTTTTGTATAATTGCGATTATCTATGAAAAAGTCTAGGTCTATTTTTTTATAAAGTCTCTATTGTTGGATTGGAATTTCTATATGGATATGTTACGGAATAGAGGTAAAGATCATACCATGTGTGGTTTTGAATAGTGTTTCTACAACAGAAGGAATAAAATTGTAAAATATGATGTGAATTGTAAAAGGTCTGCTGCTATAGTTCTTAATTTGGGTTTTGATTGTGTTATGCGTAAAACATGATGAGAATTGTTCAGTAAATGTTAGTTACATTGGTTTGAATCGGGTAGGGTTGACTTTGCAGAGTCAAAGTTAGAATTGGAGTGATTAGTTTAGACATCCGTATGATAATTGCAATGGCAGATGATAGCTTACAATATGACGGTTTCTCAATTTATGTACTGTAAATTGTATGAATATGAATATTTTTGTTGGAACATTATATGAATATGAAATATGAATATAATTACTCCAAAGCTTACAATAATACAAAATTTATATGGAAACTTAACTCTATGCTTAGTATAGAAAATTCTATAACCATGAAGTACAAATTGATCTTATAAAGCATTTTCTTTTACAAAACTCGTGTAATCACGGGTCATGAACTAGTCTTCCCCAACACTCCATTTTTTCTTCACACGATACTTTACTTCTCCTCTCTCAGGTATAGTTTCTTTGCAGTTGATTCTGGATAATCTTTTATACACCCCATGGTTACTCTTTTAGTCATTTTTCAAATCTTGAAATACGTGTTCTTTAGTCAAATATGATTTTTATTAATTTTTGTCAGATTAAATTTACTTTTTAACTAGTAATGAACGAATGCTTTTTCAGAAATGTTGTAAATAACACAACATAAATTCTTAGTTCCAACCACCACCACTATACATCTTCGGCAACCACCAGTATCCACCTCCGACCATCACAATATATAAGGTAAACTAGCTTAACTTATTTCCAGAAAAATAAACTTAATAAACTATTTAACATATTTTCAATAAAAAATATAAAAAAAAACATTAACGGCAGAACGATAAGAGTTAATTTCTAAGAATACATTTAAAGAAAAAAAGAATAATGGGTGAAGTTGCCTTTGTGACCCAGCACCGTGACCCATTACAGTTAACCACCACTGTAACCCACCATCGTGGTGGGTGAGGTTTCCCCTGTCCCAACACCGTGACTCACCAACGGGACCCACTACAATTAACCACCACCGTAACCCACCACCGTGAACGACCACATATTAGAAGAGAAAATTATTATAACTAGGGGCATTCAATTCGAAGTATTATTATATATGTTTAGTGGAAATTATTATATATGCCCAGTGGAATTCAATTCAAAGTATTATTATAACTTCTAGTAAAAAGTTACTTACATATTAGAAGTCCCACTATAATATATGTGAATAGTGTTTATAAGACCTAAATTTTGAGCCAAACATATCAAAGGACAAAGATAATAAAATACAATTACAACACAGTCACATATAATATAACATTGAATAGTATAGATATATTTTTATCGAGAGGAAATTATGATATGTCATATGTGAATATAAGAGAATGAAATAAATTATGATGTATATGAATAGCGCAGAAAGTGATTCAACGCGTCATCAACAATATGTAACTCTTGTGTAGAAAAGAATATAATATTAGAGTTGCTTGATAAATATAAATTTATCTTCGTATAATACTAGAATGGAAAGGATAATTTAGTCATAGTAAATTAGTAAGTGTTGACTAATTAAATAGGTAATACTACATGTCATCATATTAGTGGGTAGGTCAATTGGTAGACATATTGGGTAGGATGATAAATCATTTTTCTTTTTGGTATGAAAAAAATGATTTCTTTTAAAAACTTGATTTTAGTTTAATTTTTTTTAAAGCAGACATTTTTTATTAATAAATAAACCAAATGCAGTACAGTTTTATAGCTTTCTCGACTATGTGGTATCTATATTATGAAGTACTATGAGGCAAATAAATTTACAATGGCATATGCTCAAGTGCTACAATGCTGTGTAAATAATCCTTTAAGTGTGTGAGTCTTGCTTAAGACAATGTGTAGATAGTATGTGTGGTTGTGCATAACATGTGTGAGTTTACTATTAAAAAGAACACTTACTACTGGATTAAATTACTTAAACAAGAGTAATGTCACTTGTGTCCCAAAGTACCAAATGGCATATGCTCGAGTGCTACTGGAAATAATCAATATTTTGTGTTCGTGAGTCTTGCTTGAGAAAATGTGTAGATAGTATGTGTGGTTGTGCATAACGTGTGTGAGTTCGTTTTTAAAAAAAAAGATCACTATTACTGGATTAAATGAATTAAAAAATAAATAAATGTTACCTCCTAAAAGTCATAGTACAAGAGGCTCAGAAGAAGAGTTGACTAGTGAACACTTGCAAGATAGTGTAACATTTGTTTTATTTGGATTTCCTTTCTCGATTATCTGGTAGTGTTTTCTGCTATAAACTTTATTTTAGTTTAATGATCAAGCATAAACGATACTACGTACTATTTAAAATGATCAAGCATTTTTCACAGAAGTTGAGCCAGTTTGGTAGCTAAACAAATACGGAGAAGTTAGTCAAATTAATTTGTCAACCTTTCTAATTATTCACAGAAATTGAATCTACGTTTCGTGCACAAATTATTGAAAGTCTTATTAAATATAGTATTATCCTACAGTCTACTTGCCCTTTCTGTTATTTTGGTTAATATTAAAGTAGTGCTAAGTCGCAACTGCATAATGGTAACAAAAATAGTTTAGATGTTTTCTTTTACTAGTTACTATGCATCATTAGTAAATTAACTGAAACAAATTTTCAGTAGAAAAATGGTAGCTTTTCCTGTATGTTTTCTTTGTTGTGTGATTTAAAAGATTATTGAAAAAATGCAACTTAGATTTATCAGTGAGAGATGGAGATCTTTTGACCCACAGATAAAAATGCAACTCATACTACTCTTTTCTGTTAGCATGATTCTTTTTATCAACTGATAAATAGCTCAAAATATCATTGATAATTTGTTTTTATTGTATGTAAACAGGTGTGAAATGCTTTCACCATAATTACCGATGTTTTCGGGCAACAAATTGTTCAGGTTCTTCCGCCTCCTTATGATAGTATGTTTTAATTGTACTATTACTTTACTATAATAACGAAAAACAGATCATAAACAACACACAAGTGGCAAGTGCACACCTGTGTTTCTATGACCTATGGTTTTTGTACACCCAATAATTTGTGTATTAGAAATTTAGAACCCAACAAGCCTATGTTTAAGTGCAACTTGATGAGTAATCAACAAAGCTTGACTTTGATCGATTATTCAGATGTTGAGTGAGTAATCCTGAGTAATCGCCGATTAATTCCCTTTGACCGATGTTAATTATAAGTATTTCTATTGTTTGCTACGTACACGTTTATGTCATGCATACTGATACTCATTAGGTAACTTTTCTTCCTTTTTTTTTGTTGTAGAAAAGAGAAGGTAACTTTTCTTCCTTTTTTTTTGTTGTTGTAGAAAAGAGAGAATTTTAATTAGTAACCTCAAATCGTCAACAGTAGGCCAAGTGTAAGTGTTTAAGCTAAAATGTATGGGTTAATTTTTATTTCTTGTTTTATCTAATCATATTTAACAAATTAAGTCTTTAAGCTACATGTCTGGATTAATTTTTATTTCTTGTTAATCTAATCATCTTTGACAAATTACTGGAAAAAGTCATTGAACGTAAATGTGTACAAAAGTTAATATAATACATTCGGTACAAAGAAGTACAACAGGAGTTGTATGCTGTTAGTATCATCATTTGATGCTGAAAAGGTAAATCCAAATCATATATGCATTACATAGCTATTTATCTTATATATAGAGTTATATGTTCAATAACAATTCTTATGGCACATCATTAAGCTTAAAGGGCTAAGCATTAATGGAGCTAATGTGAATGTTGAAATTTAGCGGGGGTAAGATTGAAAAGCCATTGAACTCGTATTTATTTCTTTTTTTTTTTACTTACGTCGTACTCGTACTACCTGCCACCGTATGAGTACGCCAAGGCTATATTCGACCATACGCATATGCAGGGTCAGTCCGGTCCAGTATTTTTGGATGCCCTGGGCGAAACCTTTGTTTGATGCCCCTAGCAAAACTTTTGAAAATACTCTAACAACTTTTAATTAAGTGACAACATTTTAATATTTCAAAGTTTTAACCAAGTGAGGTTAATCATCTCATGATCCGTCCCGGTCAACAACCACCTCCGAGAAATATGTAACAGTTATGGAGTCAAAAGAGAAGAATATGAAGTACGTGGGATTAACTCATGATCTCATGTATGGCATATTATAAGCAAGTACATGCGAACTTGCTTCATCATTATGTAATACATTATATATATTGGTGAAAGTAACAATGCAAATGGACCCATAACTATTACTTAAGCTATGTAAAGCTACGATGGTGTTTCACCGATCCTTTGATCCAAGAAGATGACCAACCACCATGTCCGATCGTATTGTCGTAATGACACCCTTAAACGATCATATAATTCATACGTCAACACCTTAATCTCATTCACTCTCTCTATTAGCTCACCTCCTTAGAGTGTGGCAGACATTCTGTTACCCAATTATTAATTGCTCTAGATTCAAGAACCTTACCTTCAAATGATGAATCTTGGTCCTATTTATAGGGTATGGCGCATGTACGTGCATAGCTTCTGAATGATGCACAATGTTTCTAATGCGCAAATATAATGTGCAGTATGGGTCGTTTATGTGATGCACTATAATATTAATGTGCATAACTTTCAGGTTTCTTATGCGCAAATTATGCATATAATTAGTAACTCTGAATTTTGTTGAAAAATATCAGAACATACTGAGAGAATGCTAAATAACAACATGAAGCTAAGTCTACACTAAGTTATTACACAAACCTACTTATTCACAGACATTTTTATGTGGCTCTAGCAAGATCTCTTAAAAATGCGACCACATCATCCGAAGTCGGGATTAGGTATCGTGCGTTTGTGCGGGTTCGGCCAACCGCACACGAGAAATAATTATCCCCTTTCAGGTCAAGTACATTCCATGTTATTTTATCCGGGGATGGCGATGTTCGTCTCCCACCATTCCCAACAACATTGTTACTGTTACCGTTACTGTAACTGTTACCATTTCGCTTATTATTTTCTTGATATCGTTGGTGAGCTTGCTTTTGAGATGATGATTTTGATCCACTTTTTCCTGGCCTCTTGTCTCCTGATGGTTTTGTTGCTTCGCTTAACTTCGGTCTCGAAATGCCCATACCGCCCGAAGGAAGTTCCGGCTCGAAAAATGTATAAATATCTTCGTCCTGCAAATATTATGGGTTAAAACCGTATATTTGTAATAATAATATGTTGTACTGTACAACTCATTAATGCATGTGAGTGGTGGAGTACATACCTTGCCTAAGGAATGGCCAATGCATAGGACATAATCAATTGGTGCTGAAATAGATTTGCTATGAACGATCTCACCTAATATACGAACAATCGTAACACCCTGGTTTCATGAAGAAAAAAAACAAGTTACGCCTGATGTATTAACCGCAAGGACGAAAATATGTAGGGGCAGGGGGCGCCCGCTCTCTCCCAGTGAATTTGTAATTTTTAGTTCAAAGTTTTTGGATTTTTCGATTTTGCCCCAGTGGATTTGCCCAAAAACCTCCATATTTTACCCAAAAACCTCCATATTTTTGCGCAAAAAAAGTTGCTACGCTTTTAAAATCTTTTTCGCCTCCGGTGAAAAAATTTCCTGCTTCCGTCACTAATTAACTGCCATATATAAACTGGTCTCACTCAAATTGAAGCATACCTGGAAAACGGGCCGGGTTGGGTCTAGACCCTAAAAGGTTTGGGTCTAAACGGGTCATGAGTCAGATTCTTTGACAGGTCAAACGGGTCGGGTCTAGATGAGTAGGGTATATATGGGTTGAGTCGAAACGGGTCATAATTACCTTCGTAACACCAACTGCTCGGACCTCAACGGAGCGAGTACCTTGGACCACATCCACCGATGCGTTAGATATCGGGCCTGTCCACAGATGCTGCAACATATCTCTCAGCTTGTAGCCTTCCGAACTCCACATCTGCATTTACAACCGATTAACCATACATATATATGTATGTATGTGTATGTAATCTATCTATATATCTATATATACAAGTATATGAAGGTAGAAATACCTGCATATTTGTAGTTCCATACGAGTGATGTCTCGCGAAGCTCAAAATGCGATCGAGGTGTTCGCTCGGTAAAATACTCAAAAACATGCTGTGAAAAGTTTATGAAGTTTATAGATTATGAACTCGGAAGGAAAATAAGGATATATGTAGACGTTATAAAGAGGATATTGCAGCGTACCTTTACACTATCGACCCATTCCATATTTGAATGTTCGGGCATTGTTGTCATCCAGTCACCTTTCGTAGAGCGTAAAAACATTCCGTTCTCAGCTGCCAACCACATGTTGTACTCTCCAAAGTTCTTGTTAAATCAATACAAGTTTGTCAACAAATCATGATTCGACCAGGTTACTTAAAAATAAGTCGGTTTTGGTTGTTTTTATCTCAATTGGGTATACTAAATTTTTTTAGCTATAAAGAGAATGGGTCAACTTGATTGAATGTGTCAAACAGGTTATAAAGTCAGACATAGTCGCATCACTTTCAAAGAAACTGGAAAATAGACAAGTGTTTGAAAGAGTGAAGAATTTGCTACTCGGTGAATCATCGGTCAGGACTTTATTGTTGACCAAGTTTGACTTGATCGATTTTGACCGAGATTTGACCAACTTTGACATGATCGATTTTGACCGATTTTTGACCAGTTTTGACTAAAAACCTATGTCATACCTCGTCTAATACGGCCCGGTCGCTACCACTTAGGATGACAACGGTGGTTTTTGGATCATCACAAATCCTCGTCAAAGGTTCTTTTAAATCAGGGTGCAACTTAAGATCCATTTCTCGTATCTGATCACCTCCACGTCTATCAGGTTTATCGACTGGTTCAGTTAACGTAGCATTGAATCCCTGTAGTTTTGAAAAAAAAAAAAAAAAAAAAAAAGAAAAAGAACACATATAAAAAAAGGACGTGTGTGTTTGCTTTAAAAAAAAAAAAAAACAATTGGATGGTTTATATTTTACTTGCCAGTATAAGTAGTCTGTTACTTGATTGCAAATATCGTTCAATAGCTTCTTCAACAGGAAGCAATGGTGGAGCTTGTCTAATCCTATGTTGTGCTTCGACTACAGTATCGTTCAGTTCACTACATAGAGTTCAATAAAGTTTAAATCTTTGATAACGAAACGCGAAACCCAAAAGCCGTTGTTCGTTTTTTACTAATTTTTTTCTTCAAGATTATTGAAAATTACCTTACAAAAGTTTCGGCCCATTCTTGAGCTGTGTGAGTTGTGACGTGCAAAAAGTTATGCAGATGACGTTTTTCTCGTTCTTCGGTGGACATATTTAAAGCTTGGCCTATCGAAGCTGCGACTTCGGTTATGTTCCACGGATTCACGAGAATGGCTCCTGCACCAAGCGACTGTGCAGCACCCGCAAACTACAAGTGCACCATAAAACGGTGATATTGATCATCCAATCCAACTTTATATATAATAATTATAAATATTGAATGATTTCTTTAAATTGAAGATCAATAATAAAGAAAGTGATGATTACTTCACTTAAAATGAGTACTCCTCTTTTTTCATCTTGGCAAGCGACAAACTCGTAACTGACGAGATTCATTCCGTCTCGCAAGGATGTGACAAGCGCTATATCTGCCGACATGACCACGAAAAAGTTCATGAATATATATATATATATATATATATATATATATATATATATATATATATATACATACATACATACATACATACATATATATGGTAGGATCAAGGGGGAAGTAACCAATCGAGGGGAAGCGGGGGGAAGCCAAATGTTTTTTTTTTTTTTTTTTCGTTTTTTGAAAAAACTTTGTTCACGAATATTATAGATTGGATTAAAATATGAACAATTAATGAAGACACTTTGTGATAAATGTTTTTATTTTGGCGGGAAAACGCTCGAAGAAGTAATATATAACAATTATCGTGTTTTTCGAGCGTATGTTGAGGTTTTAGATATTAGGGTTTAGAAATTTAAGGTTTAGGGTTTAGATTTAGGATTTAGATTGAGTTTTTAACACGAACGGTTTAGAGTTTAGGGTTTAAGGTTTAGGGTTTGGTGTTTTGGGTTTGGGGACTAAACCCAAAACACCAAACCCTAAACCCTAAACTCTAAACTCTAAATCGGGCTTAATTTTACTTCACAAAACATGAAAAAAAAAAAAAAAAAAACGTTAACATTCTTCACGATCAATATTATCTTGAATGTTATTTTTTTCGATCGTTTTCCCGCCTAAATAATAACATTCATCACGAAGTGTCTTTTCTAAATGTTCATATTTTCGTGTGATCTTGATGCCTGAAAAAAAAAATCTTTTTTCTTCCCCCGCTTCCCCCCGATTGGTTACTTCCCCATTGATCCTGCCCCTATATAAATGTCATTTAGATAATACCTTTAATCATATATAGAAAGACCAATACCTTATTTTTTTATATATGATCTAAGAGGATTTTTCATTTGAGTCGGTTTGAGTAGCTAATGTTAAACGGCTTTCTCATGTAAAGAAAGAACAATAACTTTGACCGACTTTGACGAACAAATCCGATTTTGACCCATTAAGTGACATTGGTCGATTAAATAAACCAACATTCTAAAATCGGATTGGTCTCTTCTTAAAAAAGGAGTAATCGGAGATAAATTGGGAAAATTTGGATGTTTTACAACAGTGGTTGTTAACCAATAGTAAGCATGTTTGACTTTTAAAGAATATTGACTTATTTTCTACTCGGAACCAATCTGTGAATTATATAACACAATGTAACTAGTCTAAAACTACAGGAAATGAAGATAAAGTATCACTACCAGTTACAGCGTATAGTGCACATAAAGCTTGAAAATCAAGAGAACGGTCCTGCATATATAAAACGAGATAACGTCATTAGAGCATTAAATATCGTGTTCTCATTTTGTCAATCTGTTATTTGTTTTTCTTTAATATGATAAAGGTTTGAAGGCCAACCAAATGATGAATTGGAACAGTAGTTAACGTCCCAAATCTACCGTTTATCCGTCCCACAATTTCATGTACTTGGCTAGTGAGCTTTTGATCTACAAAAGACATGACCGAAAAACGAAACTATATGTCATTTAAAATGTAACGATGCAACAAATTAAAGATACAAAATTGTTAACACTTACATTCAGGAACATCAGTTCTTGTCGGTACTGCAATCTGTAGCAAAACAACTTTATCATGCCAATATTGATTTTCCTCTAGAAATTTCTCGAATGCTAGTATCTTTTGTGGGATCCCTTTTATCATATCTAAACGATCAACGCCTAACATCACCTAAATATAGTCAACGGGGTCAAACATAACCCTTACGCTTACATATCAGACAGTGAAATAGTGATAATTTGCACCACCTTTCTTCCCGAAAACCTCTCCTTTAATTCTTTGATGTGCTCTTGAACTAAAGGAGACTTCAGAGCATGAATAAACCGGTCTGCATCTATACCTATCGGGAACTGCGCTTTCATCAATTGAAGTACCAATATCAGACATAAGTCAAAGGTTGACTTTTTACAGAAGTTAAATTTTGACTTACTGCAGCAACTCGAGTAAGCCTTCCATTATCCTCTACTCCTTCAGGTGTACCCTCGAGTCCCAGTATACGAGTACAAGCACTCACAAAGTGACGGGCATAATCATAAGTATGGAAACTGTATAACAACAATATATTAATATATTATATAATCACATGAATAATAATCTAAACTTAGGGATGGCAAAAAGACCCGTACCCAATGGGGAAACCCGAAACCAGATATTTTTGGGCAGGGTTCAGGCAGGTTAAATGGGTCTAGGGCCGGGTATGGGGATGGTTTTTAATTTTTTCGCGGTCCGGCTCCAGGGATGGTTTTAGACACAAAACCGATTACCGGTCCGTATACCTGAAAAAAGACTCGAATACCCGTGAAAAAAATCCGATTACCTGATAGTTCGTAAGTAAAGATAGTTCGTAAGTAAATGGGGACCCGGATACCCGTTGAAAAACTCGTTTACCTGCTAGTTAACTAATGGGGACCCGTCTGGTATGGGTCCGGGTTTGGGACGGGTTTTTTAGTTCGGGGTCGGGTCTGGGATTACCTAAATCCGGCCCAAACTCGACCCGATTCCATCCCTATCTAAACTAGTCAAACGGAGTAAATTTAGACTTACCCAACCAAATCAGCAGCAAGAACTGCACGTAAAAGCTCCGAACGAGACGGCAAGGTCCGGTGAATTTCGGAAGACGGAAACGGTGTATGTAGAAACCATCCAACTTTCATATTAGGGTTATGATCTTTAAGACATTTTGGAAGGAACATAAGATGGTAATCATGACACCAAACGACATCACCTTCTTCATAATGCTCGTTCACCACATCAGCAAACATCTGGTTCGCCTTTTTGTATGCAGCGAATTGGGATTGAAAGCTTCTTGTTGTAGCCAAACGGTCTTCTTGTGGAAGACCAAGATAATGAAAAAGAGGCCATAATATGTTGTTGCAATAGCCGTTATAATATTGGTGAACAATTTCTTCATCAAGAAATACCGGTATGCACCTCTGCATCGAAATATTACAACAAACTTATATTCATCAAATTATACACATATTTATTATTGTAATTTACAGTTCAAAACGATTTGAACTTACCTTTTCGGCCAGTGCCTTGGTCAAAGCCCTCTGCCCAGGCTCATCGGGCACATTTACACCTGCCCATCCAATCCATTTCGCCTCGACCTCCTTAACACCTTCAGTAAACGTAAAAAAGTGAACCTTTTCTTTACTATTCATCACTACTTGCATAGAATGGTAAGTAACTGCATAATGATTTCTGTTTTGGGTAAACAACTTATTTTGGGGTATGACAAATTGGTCAAAAAAAGTTGACTATCGGTGCCTTTGATAATACAGAATGATTGAGCAATGAATGGCTCAAAATCTGAATGATTCAAAGGTTCTGATTGACCTGATTGACCTTACTTCTGAATAATAATAACAAACGCACTGGATGTTGAATGGTTCAGAATGTTGAAAGGTTCAGCATTTCATTTCAGTAAGAGGCAATCAAACACACCCTTAAAGGTTGACCAGTCTGTATTCAGGCTCCAGTCAGACTCAGAAGTCAAGATGGTCAGGTCCGATTATTTGAAAATTCAATTGTTTTTTCTTAGCATACATAAGTTGGCTAGCTAAAACAGAACTTAAACTAAAGTTTCAACTTCACACTGCAATTAATCTTTGTTAATAGAGAAGATTTAAAATCTTACCCAAAAGAGCACTAACTAGACCGCCGCCACTAACTTCTAATGACCAACTCTCTTCGCCTCTTCTAACAGCAGAAACCGGTAATCGATTAGCAACGACTAATAACCGTTGCGTAAACAATCCACCATCGGGTTTTTCCCATCCGTCTCGTGCAGCCGAGGCTCCTTCAAGATATTGTTCCACAAAGTTATCAACATCAATACTTTCGTTACCATTACCATTACCATAACCATTACCATTAGCATCATTAGAATTTGAAACTTTACTGTTCTTTCTTAATTCTCTTTCTCTCAAAAGTCTTTCTATTCGACTCCTTGGGACCGATGAATTTCCATTGTAATTATTCCCAGGCATAATTACTATCTATTCAAAATCAGTTTCTCTACACATATTAAAACCAGAGTAAACTATATTAGGCCACCAATAATCCCACAAATTATGAGATTAAGACTTCATAAGTAGTAAACAAATGGGATCCACACAAAAAAAAAAATCATTTTACAAATGGCAGCAAAAAATTGGGATCCACATAAATCTATCACATACTAGTCCAAGATTCCAAAATATAAGTTACTAATTAGCTAAAACTAAAATGCAATGCCTAAATTTATTAGCTAGTGTCATATGTTCATATGTGCAGATGCAGATTACCTTCAATACCCAGAAATCCAAAGACACTACCTTTATACCTAAATTGGATAAAGTAACAAACTTTCAATAAATTATGAAATACCCAAATCAAAAAAACATAAAATTAAACATTAACTTACCAAGTTCTGCAGAAAATTAGAATTGAAAGAAACAGAGGAGTTTGAGCAGCGTATGTATACTAGGCAAATTAAAAAGGGAATAGATGAATACACTTGTAAGGTTTATAGGCATGCATGTGAAACACCAAGATTCATAGTGACGATGAGGTTTTTATTAAACTATTTATATATATTATAGTTTCTCTCGATTTCAGTGTTGAATTAAATAATAAGTATCATTGATTGATTGCTTACGTAGATAAAAAAACACGTAACTGATTCGAAGTCTTACCGAAAAGGGGGTTTTCTTAAAAATACTTTTAAAAATAAATCAATACAGTAATTTGTTAGTTAAAGTTGGATTTTAAATGAAATGAACAATAAAATCATGATCATATTTAATAATGAAAATTTAAAGCTATTTTAAACTAAGCATGATTCTCGGATATTATTTATGTAGTAATAAATACGTTACGATATCCAAAAAAAAAAAAAAAAAATTAAGGATATGTGGGTCCATTCTTGATCACGATTATGACGTAAAAATATCAAGGCAAAAATACGGGAGAAAATTAGCAACATTTTTTGAGAATTGGATCGTATTAATGTTGTTATCATTAGATTCTCATGTTTTGTAAATACGAAGTATTTATATTTATTAATAATTAGCAAATCATTCGGAATAATAATAAGTTTAAGTTTTAGTTAACAAAAAAAAGAAAATATTAATGATAACCCTTAAAGTTGTTATTAAAAAATAAATTATTACAAAAATTAATAGTACAAGTTATTTTTTAGGAGGTAGTTGATTTTTATTAAAGTACAAATAATTTGTGCATGTCCTAACTCCTTAATGACAACTCTAAGTGTTGTCATTAACATTTTCCATAAAATAAATGTCGATATAACTAAAACATTAATTAACCATGAAATAGAGATAAGAGATTAATTATATAGAAACAAATCTTTTCCCTTAATCATCGCATTAATCAAGCATCATCACAACTTTTTTTTTTTTGAAAAGCAAAACTTTATTAATCACGAAGTAATATTACAAGGTGCCTATAGTTTGATACACGATATACTACAAATCACGATTGGATGATGAGTGAGCATCCATGAGGGCCTAAAGTACATGTAGAAAAGAATGAAAGACTCGACTAAACAAAATTAAAAACACGACTTTGGACTTGATAGCCACGATAACCAATCAATCGATCTATCACGTATTCTTCTCGAAATCCATTCAAACGATTTAACTTGTATCTCATTAAGGGCCAATGGAGCATTCCACGATTTATTTTTGAAAGTTTTTTGGTTCCTATTTTGGAAGAAGCATCATCACAACTAACTTTATTGTTACCTAAAAATTATAATTCACTTGTGTGATTTTATATTTTAATTTGCTATCATATTATCATTTAAAATTATTAAAAAATCCAAAATTCGTAATTTTTATTCCATGCACATCTGCATTTTGGAAACCTATTGACAGACATGTATAACAATACCAAATCATGTTTTTAAAGATATAAATCTATATCACCGTTGTAAAATTTATTTTACAAGTGCTTTAACAAGGGGTCTTAAGACAATTATAACTTATCAATTTCAATTCACCTCGAGTTAGTAACTAAAAACAGAGAAACTCACATCGATTACACAACGGAGAAGCAGACTATCGACTTCCAAATCGACTAATCGTTCATCGTTCTACAAGCAGATCATGAGATATTTGAGAGGGTTAAGATGAGACATAATAAAGAAGTGTTTTTCGAGTCATGAGGCAATTAGAGGACTAGTCCTAAAACTCTAAAAGCAAAAGAAATAAGCTTTTATGTAAAGCCGTTTTTGGTGCACAACTATTTATAGGATTTTGCTTTCTTTCATTTAGATTTATATTTACAAATTTTTTAAATTAACTAAATTATTAAATGATGATATAATATCTATAATCTTACAGCAAACATACAGTGATCATGTGGACTTTGTTTGAACAAGATGGTCCTTTGGAATATATTCCATAATTGCATCTAGATTTGTATCGTACAATTTTGTATCGCACTAGGGGCACATGTTTATCTATGTTTGTTTGTGATCCTTGCCGCTATTATATAATCTCATTTCACGTAATATAATGTAACAAAAGTTAAAAGTGGATATAAAATGGAATTAAATGGAATTAATAGTTGTAACACAGATGGTTTAACTAATTTAAAAGCTTATTAATATTAATATTAATATGCATATAAAACGAACTCTACTTTATAAAAGGGGAAATAAATTTCGATAAAATCTGATCAATTTTAGAAACTAGGAAGTGGCCGGTTGGCCCACTTCGTTGGGCCGACAAATCGAAGTTTTGTAAAAAAAAAAAAAATAAATAAACACTAAATGACAAAATAGATGAGCATTATGTCACTCAAGTTACTATTCCTTCATGTTGGCTAATATACTTATTGATAATGATAATGGATGATAAGTATATTCGTCATTACTCATTAATATTTATCATGATGAATGTTAATATCTAAAAAATTTAGCTAACAATTATCAAGATGAATAATAATTAACATTTTGATAGGTTACAAAAAAGTTAAAATGACGTAAATAACTCTCCGTTCATTTTAAAACGGCATGGGTGTGGAATTTAAAGAGGACGATATCGTAAAGTTTACAAGATTTAATTAGTGAGATCCTCACTTCTCTTTTTACCTTAAAAATGCCAGTAAATGATCCGTGAAATTACGGGTTTGTTTAAACAAAACAATTTAATAACATATTTTAGGTATTAAGTGAATGTAAATGCTAAAGTCATTTATTTTAATGACCCGTTTGACTAAGAAACTTGTCATTGTTTTTACAAATATATAGAGACATGTATTTTCGCATACATATGTAACATAATTAATTTCGTAAAAAGAATCCATATTTGAATATTAATAATATAATAATTATAATTATAATTTTTTTTCAATAATAATAAAGTTCGCTTAAAGTTGAGTATTTTTATTTTTAATAATAATTATTATTATTAGTAGTAGTAATAATAAATGTCTTTTAAATTTTTTTAGAAAATTAAAATTACAATTTGGGAAAGATTAGTATTTTCTTTTATAAAAGATTTTGTATTATTTTTTTAATTAAATTAATATATAATTATGACATCATCATTATAAAAATTAAAGGATAATTAGCTTAATAATGATATCATCATTTTAGAGCTTTATATGACTAGATAGATAGATAGATAGATAGATAGATAGATAGCATAGTCAAACATGTCTAAATTAAATATGTAAACATGCTGCTGTATATATGCATAAAGAAATTTCATTACCTAAGTTTAAGAACAATCATTACTCTTATTAGATTATGAAACCAAGTGATAGAACACATTTTGTCTATCCTAACTACAAATTGCAATAGTTTTGACGAAAATCATTCAACATTATTAATTAATTTAATTTTCTATTAGTTTGAACTAAAATCAGTATTTTTATTTATATATAACTAAGTTTGAAACTATTTGATTCTCTCCATACCGAATGAATAAAGTGTGATAACAAATATCCAGTAACTATAAATAGATGTTAACGTCTATGATGATAGTAACATAATTATAACATGTGAAAATAATGATTATCGTAACACATTTCATAATAGAAATAAGATTATTTTGTCGTAAAATATGTTTTGCTCAATTCTTATCATGCACTACTAACTTTCATCGTACGACTATTATATAAAAATAGTAAAGTGATGCTACTAACTATGGTGGCATCATTTCTATTTAGTAACGATGTATGATGAAAATCACGAAAATTCACTAATATTTTCAAAAGTTTATAGCTCAAAGTATAAATGTACATATATTTCTAATGTATGTACTCATAAATACACGCTTTAGATGATATGGATGAATTTAAAACTGTCAAATAAAATGTGTTTCAAGTCGAAATATCACAAGTACTCTACATCAAATCAAATCAACTAATCATTCATATCCATCTTCATAATCCATAATTATCAATATATTTAATTATATTGTCTATATCCACATGCATTAGAACAGAGGTGTCTTCAAGTATAGGCAAGATAGGCAACTGTCTAGGGTTCAAAATTCAGAAGGACTCAAAATTTTGAATATGTAAATATGTTTCTTAATATATTTAGTTAAATCAAATAAAAAATTGTCAATTAAAGTTAAAATACATTGTTTTTAGTACTCCGTAGTTAAATAGAATGTAAGTAAATAAATAGATAAATTGGATCATTATTTTTTTATGTGTAGTAAAAAATTTAACGTATATGTGAGTTCATTTTTATTTTCGTCTATAGTCTTTAAATTGTTAAAACGACCCTGCATTAGAAGAATCAAGTGAATAACATCCCTAATTGTAATTGTTAGCATAAAGTTCCTACTAAGAGTTTAAGTGAAGGTCGATGATTATACGATATCCAAATCTAAATATACATCATTAATTTAATTGTAAAATATAATAGGATAATGCATATTGATGATACACATATTTAATATATATCAAATAAGTCTTATTTGTATAAGACTTACCCATATTTATCGAAGAAAACATCAACTAATTCAAAAATATGCACAGCTACCGGCCGAAAGAAAGACAACAGTCAAACCAGTCGCCGGACACAATGGTGACGTGGACGCTAGCGAGATAAATATACAGTGGACAAAAGATTGACATACAAACGGTCTAGGTGAGAACTGGATAAAAAAAATAAAACGTAATGTGAGCCGTTTTGAAGATAGTCGGATTGAAAGTGTCAAATATAACTCTAACATGCAATTCGTTTACAAGACCATCCGAATGAGGAGTGTCGTGAAGAAACACTTAACGATTTCAAGGATATATTTCCTTCTACTTGGTCAAGTGTGTAGGATACCTGATAGCCTGCACATGGATACCAAAAAATATCTGAGCCTTAACACGCGAATGGAGCGTTTATGCCACGTCAGCCCTTATTTTCAGTAAAGTTTGTTACAATCATGTAACAACCCAAACCATACCGCGTATAAAACCCCGTTAAATTTCATGACAAAAAAAAAATTTTGCTGTTGGCTGAGTTGCGCGGCGCGCCAACAGGTTGCGCGGCGCGCAGAACCTGTCTGGCAGCCCGCTGTCCGGTTTTCCTTGAAATGTGAAAATGTTTGACCCGTTCCCGACGTTTTTAGCCAAAACGCTTTTAACCATGAATTCATACATATAAAACTAACACGTTTAATTAATAAAATTAAGTTTACGAAGCGGGTCCCACAACGACCCATTTTACCACCTTAAGTACCGAAATACAATATTTGACCAAAAGACTTTAATACAATACAAAGCCGAGCATGGCGATTGGGGATACGCTACCCAATCCTAAATGATCCAAAAGCAAGTCACTAAAGCAACTATGTACGTCTTCTAGTCCTCGCGCTTACCCGAGCCACCATATCCGCATGCGATCTATAAAAAAAGAGTCAACAACGAGAGGGTAAGCTAATGCTTAGTGAATGATAACATACTACATACATATATATGTATAAAATGAATACGCCACACAAACAAATACCGCATACCGGGGCATCCAAGTATAAAGCATCTACACTAAGCATACCGTACGATCTAAGCAACGAGCTAAAGATACAACACAGATAAGAGTCCACCAACGACAAAGTGAACATCGCCAAATAGCTACACCCGGAGGGTTAGCTACAACACAACAACACATTAATATATAAACAATAATAATAATGCACAAGGTTAACCCCTTAACCTCAATCACACGAACATTGGCCGAACTACCCGAGCCTTGTGAATTCGCACAACCCGAAATTCACTTCTCAACCATAAGATGACCGAACAACCCGAGTCATCGTGAATCCGCACTACCCGAGATTCACTACCTCAAATAAGGTGACCGAACAACCCGAGTCACCATGAATCCGCACTACCCGAGATTCATTTCTCAATACCAAAACCCATGGTCACGGGATTATAAAATCCACCAAATCGGGGTCATCCACAACACAACCATATCAACCCTTCGCCATTAGGGTTACAACAACCATATCACAACCAAGTGTGATAATGTGCACACAAAATGTGCATCTCGCCAAAGATGGTCAACCAAAACGCACAACGTGCCGATTGGACTTATACACAAGTCCATCAAAACCACCTATATGTGAAGTGAGCTCTATAACCGAGAATCACTTCACCCGACCCGCACCCATCCTACACATACATATGCACATAGGATATTATCACTCACCTTGAAGTCTTGAAGAAGCTTCCAAGTGAATCGCAACTCGCCGATGGAAAATACCTATTCCCTTATCACAAATACCACAACACAATTAGATTGGATTCACAAATTAACCCAATTCGTCACTTAGTGCCATTTCGACCCAAATGCACTTCCAAGCACAAACCGTACCCAAACTAACCAATAATCACTAACACAAGTGAGAATGGTCCTAATATGCCAATTAAACCCGAACTCAAGTGTTAAACACGTGTCATAACCATTTTGACACTTAAACCCTAATTTTGACCCATAAAGGTCAAAATCTCATCCTTTACAAGTTTTGCCACCAAAACACATTTAACTCGGTCTTATACTTCAACTTAATCCATTTTAAGTTTATAAACCTCATTAATTCGCCAATCGGGTCATAATTACCACCAAACCCTAATTTGACCCAAAGTCAAAGTTAGTCAACCAAACAACCTCCAATGGGTTCCAATACTTCCATAATCGCTAACTAAAGTGATTAAACTAAATTTCAAGTTCTAAACATGGCCAATTTGTTCACCAACCCAAAATCCACCAACAATTAACAACAAACCCGATTACTAGCTTCACTAAACCCATTTCATCGCATAAAAGGGTTTTACAACTAATTAACTCAAAACCCTAACTTGAATATCAAATTAAATAATTGAAATTCGGAGTTTGAGCTTACCAATACTATCACCGTGTAGCCGAGAATGAAAGGAACAACTTTAAAACCCGAGACTTTGATCGATTCGAGCTTCTTCTTCCCCAAAACCTCAAATCTCTCTCTAGACCTCTCTCTCTCTCTAAGAATGGATGAGGATGATGAATGGATGTGAAATGATCCAAAGTTGGATCTAAACCAACTGATAATGCCCACAAATCCGGCCCCATGTGAAATTACCCAAATACCCTTCATTTAAAATAAATAAAACAAGATAGGTTCTGTCAGCGCGTTTGCGCGGCGCGCGGCCGCTTTGCGCGGCGCGCAGATTGACAGATTCACCTCTTTTCCAATTTTAATATATATAAATATTCAACGAAGCCCGATCTCATATGCCTTTAATAAACAAGTATACAAAATAAATATTCGGGTCTTACAACTCTCCCCCACTTAAACTCGATCACGTCCTCGTGATCCTCATCACTTAACCAAACAGACCTCACCCTACGGTCCTCGACATAAGTCTCAATCCGACTTCCTAAGCAATTCTTTCCAACGAATCGCCTTCCACAACTAATTCGTCACCCGCGACTTCTCAAGTCCACAATCCGAGCACTAAAACCATGCTCCTACCCTAACATCGGGAAAACTCAACTAACCTCGTACCGAGATATCATTCCCTTAGCGTACTATTACCGAGTACAACGCTCAAAGCAACCAAGCCTCAACCTAGGGTCAACAACCCGAAACGATGAAACCGAACCAAACGAATCCTTACGGATATCACCTAATCATTAAACATCCCTTGTAGTGCGCAATACGACCAATACGCAACTACCGTAACAATACAATCCAACGGTTAGAAACCGATAGCGCCCAAAACGGCTATGGGAACGCAAATCCCAAGGGGTACGAAATCATCTATCGTCACACCCGTAACAAACATGTGAGCGAAATACGGCTATCGCACCACTAATCATACCACATGGTCCTCACGACCCCACCATCGACGCATAAAACGACCGATAGTTCCCACAACATGGTCCTCACGACCCCACCATTGGTGTATCAAACAACCAATAGATTACAACTCAACATGGCCGAAACAACCCGAGCCAAAACACATATGGAGGATGGTCGAAACAACCCGAACCTTAGTGAATTCGCACAACCCGAAATCCACCAACCCAATCCATATATCTCACAACGACATGACCGCAAAACCCGAGTCATCGTGAATACGCGCAAACCGATATTCACTACTACCGCCACATAGTATAACCGAGGATGGCCGTACAACCCGAACCTTAGTGAATCCGAACTACCCGACATTCACTACCTCAAACTATGAGCCCAACCAACAGGGACATTCGTACTACCCGAAATATTGTGAATACGAACAACCCGATATTCACGTCCCCCAACACAACCCTCTTGATGAAGTCAGCGGACCCCGAAGGTCATGCTCCACTGTAACGACCCGTCAAAATCGCTATTGACGCGGCACGTTAATCATTGATTCCACAGTGAGGTTTTGACCTCTATATGATACGTTTTGATAAAATATTGCATTCATTAAAATAAGTGACTTTCTAAACATAGAAAGTTATAAACATGTGGGCGAGTGCTTAGGTATAAGCAAAACCCCAAAATACATAAGTCTTTAATTTACAGGTTGACATCACAGTCCAATTATTTATTACACAGCGCAGTTTTATTTTGAATGCAATAAACTTTGTACAAAGCATGAGAGACTCCATGCAGGCAACAAGCACATCACAGCGGAAGCATTCTAAGGACCTGAGAATAAAACATGCTAAAAAGTCAACACGGATGTTGGTGAGTTATAGGTTTAATTGCTCGAGTCATAAACATATATAAAGATAGACCACAAGATTTTATCAAAAGTTTATCAATAGATTCTACGTAACAGAGCACCCTGGTAACTAAACTTGACGCTATAGTGATAATTACCCCATTCGTTTTAATACACGCAAACCAACGTGTCTTAAACTCAAATAACATACGTCCGTTGAAAGGCTAGCGCTCTAGCTCGGACGGGGATGTCAAGCCCTATGGATCCATATACAATTATTCGCGCCCACCAGTCCATATCCTATGTACTGGCAGCTACTAGTTACCAAAGCTAAGGGATTTTCGGTTTAACTCAGTGTAGAATTTTGTATGTACTTGTGTCTTATTGCGTTTAAAATAAATTGCATGTATTCTCAGCCCAAAAATATTTAAAGTATTTAAAAAGGGAGACTATAACTCACAGTTCAATATTGCGATTCAATATTGTAGGCAAATTGCGTAGACGTAATGATGGTAGACGACTGTATGGTTGGTCTTGGATTCAAGAACAATACCCCGAACAATACCCAATATTTCCTTATTTTAAAACTGTTTGAAACCCGAATTAAAAATACCCTCGAATATACTTTATTATTATTAAACTTAAAATTAAAATTATAATTATAATTATAATTATAATTATAAAATAACGTACATATATATTTATGAAATATTTCGTCGAGCAAAACTGACCTTTTATAGTACTTTTCGATTTACTGTAGCTCATGCGATCGCATGAGTTTTCAGTGTTTTTGCCATGCGATCGCATGGCCGCCTTTTCTGTTTTTGTTTGCTAGTTCGTCGACATCAAATAGTGTTTACTGTAGCAAATAGTGTTACTGTAGCAAATAGTGTTTACTGTAGCAAATAGTGTTTTAGTGTAGCAAATCACTGTAGCAAACTCGTTTTCACTATAGCACTGTAGCAAAATACGGTTTCACTGTAGCAAATAGTGTTTTACTGTAGCAAATTAATTTTTACTGTAGGAAAGTCGTTTTTACTTGTACATATATATATACATACATATAATTGTTCATGAATCGTCGAGAGTAGTCAAAGGTAATTGTATATATGTAATAGTTCTAAAATTTTGAGACTCAATCTAACAGACTTTGTTTAACGTGTTAAAATAATAAATCGTATAGAGAATTGGTTTAAATAAGTCAAAAATTTTCGGGTCATCACAGTACCTCCCCGTTAAAGAAAATTTCGTCCCGAAATTTTGAGTAGTACCTGTTTCATGAGCGATATCAGTGAACAAATGTGGATACTTTTGCTTCATCTGATCTTCACGTTCCCAAGTAAACTCGGGTCCTCGTCTTGCGTTCCAACGAACTCTAACTATCGGTATTTTGCTTTGTTTTAATTGTTTGACCTCACGGTCCATGATTTCAACAGGTTCTTCGATAAAATGGAGTTTATCATTGATTCGTATTTCGTCAAGAGGAATTACGACATCCTCTTCAGCTAAACATTTCTTCAAATTTGACACGTGAAATGTGTTGTGAACACTACTAAGTTCTTGCGGTAGCTTTAATCGATAAGCAACTGTTCCAATTCTTTCGGTGATTTCAAAGGGTCCTACGTACCTAGGACTTAGCTTTCCTCGTTTACCGAATCGTACAACGCCTTTCCAGGGTGACACTTTCAACATGACTTTGTCGCCCACTTGAAATTCTAGCGGTTTTCTTCTTACATCAGCATAACTCTTTTGGCGACTCATGGCCGTTTTCAATCGCTGTTGTATTTGAATGATCTTTTCGGTGGTTTCGTGAATAATTTCTGGTCCAGTAAGTTGTCTTTCTCCTACTTCACTCCAACAGATAGGAGATCTGCACTTTCTACCGTAAAGTGCTTCAAATGGTGCTGCGTTGATGCTCGTATGATAGCTGTTATTGTATGAAAATTCTGCCAACGGTAAGTGTCGATCCCAACTGGTTCCAAAGTCAATCACGCATGCCCGTAACATGTCTTCCAATGTTTGTATTGTTCTTTCACTTTGACCATCTGTCTGTGGGTGATAAGCGGTGCTCATATCTAATCGAGTTCCCAATGCTTTTTGTAATGACTGCCAGAAACGTGATGTGAATCGGATGTCGCGATCAGATATGATAGAGATGGGTACACCATGCCTGGAAACTACTTCCTTCAAATATAGGCGTGCTAATTTCTCCATACTGTCTGTCTCCTTTATTGGTAGAAAGTGAGCTGATTTAGTTAGACGATCAACTATCACCCAAATAGTATCATGACTACTTGCAGTCCTTGGCAATTTCGTAATGAAATCCATGGTTATTCTTTCCCATTTCCACTGCGGAATTTCTGGTTGTTGCAGTAATCCTGATGGCTTTTGGTGCTCAGCTTTGACCTTTGCACACGTTAAACATTTGCTTACATAAGTAGCAATTTCTGTTTTCATATTAGGCCACCAATAAAACTTCTTGAGATCGTGGTACATTTTTCCGTTTCCTGGGTGAATTGAGTACCTCGTTTTGTGTGCTTCATCCAGTACTAGTTGCCTTAGGTTACCATGTTTTGGTACCCATATCCTACCAGCAAAATACAGGGTTCCATCGGCTTTTTCTTCAAGTTGTTTTTCTAACCCTTTGCTTATTTCGCCTTTTCCGTTTTCTTCTTTTAAAGCCTCTAACTGTGCTGCTTGAATTTGTTTTGTGAGATCAGTACGAATTGTAATATTCAAAGCTCGGACCCTAAGAGGTTTTACTCTTTCTTTTCGACTTAGGGCATCAGCTACAACATTAGCCTTTCCGGGGTGGTAACGGATTTCACAATCGTAATCGTTTAACAACTCTACCCAGCGACGTTGCCTCATATTGAGTTGTTTTTGATCAAAAATATGCTGAAGACTCTTATGGTCGGTGTACACTGTACACTTGGTGCCATATAGATAGTGTCTCCATATTTTGAGTGCAAAAACTACTGCTCCAAGTTCTAAATCGTGCGTCGTATAGTTCTTTTCATCAATTTTTAGTTGTCGTGAGGCATATGCGATGAATTTTGTGCGTTGCATTAATACACATCCTAAACCTTGGCGTGAAGCATCACAATAGATCACAAAATCATCATTTCCTTCTGGTAATGACAAAATGGGTGCAGACGTTAACTTCTTCTTTAATAACTGGAATGAGGATTCCTGTTCCGTGGACCAATCATACTTCTTTCCCTTTTGAGTCAATGCAGTTAAGGGTTTGGCGATTCTAGAGAAATCTTGAATGAATCTTCGGTAGTAACCAGCAAGACCTAAGAATTGGCGGATTTGTGTTGGAGTCTTCGGTGTTTCCCATTTACTAATGGCTTCGATCTTGGCGGGGTCAACTTTAATTCCATGTTTACTGACAACATGGCCCAAAAATTGTACTTCTTGTAACCAGAAATCACACTTCGAAAATTTTGCGTACAATTCTTCTTTCTTGAGTATCTCCAGTACCAGTCTTAAGTGTTGCTCATGTTCTTCCTTGTTCTTCGAGTAAATCAATATGTCGTCGATAAAAACAATGACAAATTTGTCTAAATACGGTCTACAGATGCGATTCATTAGATCCATGAATACTGCTGGAGCATTAGTTAATCCAAAAGGCATGACTAGAAACTCATAGTGACCGTAACGGGTTCTGAACGCGGTTTTAGGAACATCTTCTTCCTTCACTCTCAGTTGATGATATCCAGAGCGTAGATCAATCTTAGAATAAACACTTGATCCTTGCAATTGATCAAACAAATCATCAATCCTCGGTAATGGGTACCAATTCTTGATCGTTAATTTGTTTAATTCTCGGTAATCTATGCACATTCTCATAGATCCATCCTTCTTCTTGACGAACAGAATAGGAGCACCCCAAGGTGAAAAACTAGGACGAATAAATCCACGGTCCGATAATTCTTGCAACTGGTCTTGTAATTCTTGCATTTCTGAAGGTGCAAGTCTATATGGAGATCGGGCTACAGGTGCAGCTCCTGGTATGAGATCAATCTGGAATTCTACACATCTGTGTGGAGGTAGCCCCGGTAATTCTTCTGGAAATACTCCGGGATATTCTCTTACAACCGGCATGTCATTAATGCTTCTTTCTTCAGTATCGATCTTCTTTACATGTGCCAGAATAGCATAACAACCTTTTCTTATAAGTTTCTGGGCCTTCATACAGCTGATAAAGTTCAGCTTTGAGTTGCTCTTCTCCCCATAAATCATTAATGACGTTTCATCCTTACGAGGGATGCAGATTGCTTTCTCAGCGCAAACAACTTCCGCTCTTGTTTTGGACATCCAGTCCATGCCAACGATTACGTCAAAACTTCCAAATTCTACAGGTATCAAATCGATTTTGAAGGTTTCACCAGCGAGATTCATTTCGCAACCATGGCAAATTTTATCGGCTTTTATCAGTTTACCATTAGCTAATTCAATAGTATATTTATCGTCTAGAGGTAATGATGCACATTTTAGTTTAAAACTAAAGTCTTTACACATATAAGTTCTATCAGCACCCGTATCAAACATAATAGAAGCTAGTTGATTATTAACGGTAAACGTACCCGTGACAAGATTAGGATCCTCACGTGCTTTACTGGCACTAACATTAAATGCCCTCCCACGTGCGGGTTCTTTGTTCTTCTCCTTATCAGGGCATTGATTTATAAAGTGACCAGACTTCCCGCATCCAAAACATTTCTTGACATCGGTCAGTTTTGTCTTTACTTCAGAAACAGTGGCATAACAATCTTTCGCCACATGTCCTTTCTTGTTGCACTTATCACAGACCACTTGACAATAACCTGCATGATGTGTGTAACATCTTTTGCAGAACGGATGGGGTCCCTTATAGTTTGGACTTGCAGTTGCCCCATCTTGTTTACCTTTAAAAGTTTCTTGTTTCTTCAGGTGAGTACTTTTGCCCTTATAGTCTTCCCATTTCCTCTTTCCTTCAGTTGTCTTGACTTCGGTAATTGGTGCCTTAATCGAACTCTCTGTGATCTGGTCCATGAGTTGGTGAGCCATTGTCATGGCTTCCTGCATCGTATTCGGTTTGGACGATGTAACATTTCCTTTGATATTGATCGATAAACCGTCAATATACATTTCTATCTTTCATTTCTCATTTGGCACCAATTCGGGACACAACAAGGCTAGTTCCATGAAACGCTTTTCATAGTTATTGAGATTCGCGCCGATAACCTTCAGATTACGTAACTCAGATTCCATTTTTCTGATCTCGTTTCGAGGACAATACTCCTCGATTAGCATCTTTTTCAGTTCTTCCCAAGAGATATCATATGCCGTATCTATTCCTTCTGCTTTAGCATAATTGTTCCACCAAGTAAGTGCACCATCTTGCAACGTGCACGAAGCATACTTTGACTTGTCTTCGTTCGCACAATTACTGATTTTGAAAACGGACTCCATCTTTTCAAACCATCGGGTTAGACTGACTGGTCCCTCAGTTCCACTAAACGTCTGTGGTTTGCATCCTTGAAAAGTTTTGTATGAGCATCCGTTTCGTGAATTTGTGTTTACGGCTGCTGCTTTGGCTGCTGCTTCGGATGTTGCTTTTGCTGCTTCGGTTGCAGCAATTCTTTCATTCACACGTTTCTCGACTAGTTGCTCAAACTCAGCATCCGCCATTTGAGACATGTTTCTTCAATAAACACAACAGATATAATTTAATCATATAGAATATTATAGGTAAAATGAGTTGTCAATAGTTAATCGTAGCATATTAATAATATGAACCGATTATTATAAAAGCCTTTTCTTCTTGTTAGCATTTTATAATTATTTCTAGGGTATTACCTACCCGTTAAGTTCATACATAATAGCTAGTACAAGGAATTAACTACTAAAATCCTAATAATATTCCACTATGAAAAATTATAGCGAGTTACTACATTATTATGTAATAATAATAATAAGAAGTAGTAATAATACAAATAATCATTCCATGCATTTATTATTAATAAACCAAAATAATACAATACCATACAATATTGTTATTTTACATATGCTTATTTTACATAACAAGATAGAGTAGCACACATAAGTAATAAAATAGCGCATGGAAGATTTATGGTTGCGAGGTCGTTCATTCAGAACTATCAGAAACTTCTTCCCATTTGGTTCTCTCTGCCAATTGTTTGTGTGCACATGGTCCGACAGACATTCTGGCAGTGTATTTTATTTTTAGTTGGGGTTTTGAGGTACCCGTTACCTCAGTGGGTTTTATACAATAAGGGTGGTTATGGATCGAATGGTCCTGTTTTTTTTTAATAACTAAGGACATTTTATTATTGTGGTTGTTTTTATTATCTATAGCAAGTTGGAATTTCTCCTTAGTGATCTCTTTTATTTCATTAGCGAAATCCTCCTCCTTACTGATCTCGTCTGATGACGAACTGTCTGAGTCATGTGTAGGAGAATATGATGACGAACTGCAAGAATATGTACCGGTGGTCATGAACCGAAATCTGCCAGGCGTAATCGGCACAACCCGCCCGTCGGCGGTATATCTGGACCAATGTCCATATTTGTTTAGAAATGGACGATCCTCGTTTACTCCAGGGATCATGGGTCCATGCCAACGATACTGTGGCTCCGGAAAACTAAAGCTGGGTGGAGCCGGAACCTCCTCTGGGTTTACCGGGAGTTGAGATTCCCCGGCTAACACAATTTCTTCTTTAATAGGTATTGGAACGCCCTTTTCAGTTGTGGATAGAATAGATTCAGTGTCCGATTCCGAGTCGTACAAAATGATAGGATTAGAGGAAGTCATCTATCACATAATTGAAACAACAATTACGTTAGCATATAAATATATCACATATAATGTTTTTGACCAAATAATAAGCAAAAATCAGGAAAAACAGATATGGTCATAGTCCAGACTCACTAATGCATCCTAACAATTACCAGTTAAACACAATAATGTAATTTCTGGTTCCCTATGACCTCAAGCTCGGATACCAACTGTAACGACCCGTCAAAATCGCTATTGACGCGGCACGTTAATCATTGATTCCACAGTGAGGTTTTGACCTCTATATGATACGTTTTGATAAAATATTGCATTCATTAAAATAAGTGACTTTCTAAACATAGAAAGTTATAAACATGTGGGCGAGTGCTTAGGTATAAGCAAAACCCCAAAATACATAAGTCTTTAATTTACAGGTTGACATCACAGTCCAATTATTTATTACACAGCGCAGTTTTATTTTGAATGCAATAAACTTTGTACAAAGCATGAGAGACTCCATGCAGGCAACAAGCACATCACAGCGGAAGCATTCTAAGGACCTGAGAATAAAACATGCTAAAAAGTCAACACGGATGTTGGTGAGTTATAGGTTTAATTGCTCGAGTCATAAACATATATAAAGATAGACCACAAGATTTTATCAAAAGTTTATCAATAGATTCTACGTAACAGAGCACCCTGGTAACTAAACTTGACGCTATAGTGATAATTACCCCATTCGTTTTAATACACGCAAACCAACGTGTCTTAAACTCAAATAACATACGTCCGTTGAAAGGCTAGCGCTCTAGCTCGGACGGGGATGTCAAGCCCTATGGATCCATATACAATTATTCGCGCCCACCAGTCCATATCCTATGTACTGGCAGCTACTAGTTACCAAAGCTAAGGGATTTTCGGTTTAACTCAGTGTAGAATTTTGTATGTACTTGTGTCTTATTGCGTTTAAAATAAATTGCATGTATTCTCAGCCCAAAAATATTTAAAGTATTTAAAAAGGGAGACTATAACTCACAGTTCAATATTGCGATTCAATATTGTAGGCAAATTGCGTAGACGTAATGATGGTAGACGACTGTATGGTTGGTCTTGGATTCAAGAACAATACCCCGAACAATACCCAATATTTCCTTATTTTAAAACGGTTTGAAACCCGAATTAAAAATACCCTCGAATATACTTTATTATTATTAAACTTAAAATTAAAATTATAATTATAATTATAATTATAATTATAAAATAACGTACATATATATTTATGAAATATTTCGTCGAGCAAAACTGACCTTTTATAGTACTTTTCGATTTACTGTAGCTCATGCGATCGCATGAGTTTTCAGTGTTTTTGCCATGCGATCGCATGGCCGCCTTTTCTGTTTTTGTTTGCTAGTTCGTCGACATCAAATAGTGTTTACTGTAGCAAATAGTGTACTGTAGCAAATAGTGTTTTACTGTAGCAAATAGTGTTTTACTGTAGCAAATAGTGTTTTACTGTAGCAAATAGTGTTTTATTGTAGCAAATAGTGTTTTACTGTAGCAAATAGTGTTTTATTGTAGCAAATAGTGTTTTACTGTAGCAAAATACGGTTTCACTGTAGCAAATAGTGTTTTACTGTAGCAAATTAATTTTTACTGTAGGAAAGTCGTTTTTACTTGTACATATATATATACATACATATAATTGTTCATGAATCGTCGAGAGTAGTCAAAGGTAATTGTATATATGTAATAGTTCTAAAATTTTGAGACTCAATCTAACAGACTTTGTTTAACGTGTTAAAATAATAAATCGTATAGAGAATTGGTTTAAATAAGTCAAAAATTTTCGGGTCATCACATCCACCAATCTCAATATCGGATGAAGTCAGCGGACCCGAAGATCATGCTTCACCGATCTCAATACCGGATGAAGTCAGCGGACCCGAAGATCATGCTTCACCGATCTCAACACCACGCTCATGACGAAGTCAGCGGACCCTAAAGATCATGCTCCATCAATCACGTACTCCCATGATGAAGTCAGCGGACCCTAAAGATCATGCTCCATCACGCAACCATACTATAATGAAGTCAGCGGACCCCGAAAGTCATGCTTCATTAATCATCAATACCACGATGAAGTCAGCGGACCCCGAAGGTCATGCTTCATCAACTACATACCATAATCGAGCAAGAACCACCTATATCAAACATAGGTACCGAACAAGAATTCTCCAAAAGAGAACCCGACACACACCTTCCTTAACCGAAGGATTTCACCTTGCTCACCAAACACGTCCATTATCTCTCAACGAGATTTACCACATTACCGCCTCGGTGGGATTCCAATCCAAACCATAAGTACAATTTATCCGAAACCGCACTCTACCACGAATCGACCCAAAACTAGGTCTCGGTAAAAAATTCCAGATCTACCAAAATCATCATCCGAAATATCACACTAACACTTTCCTCGCGCAGGAGTGCGACTCCCCCACTCGGAAACACGTTCCTATATCACAACTCGTACACCCGTACGATGCTACCAAAGGTAGACTTTACCAACAATTGGGTACACACGACCCATCACCACACCTTGCTCTAACCTTGAGCACACGAAGGATTTCAATCAATCCTTAAACACTTCGAACGAAAAGTGTACCACGATTACACAAACCATACCCTCGCAATTATCCAATTGCTTTAGTTTGTCAAGTTTCACCTAGTCACTCATGTACCTACGGGTTTCTCCCGGTACCCTAAGTACAATGTAACCACAACACAATCGGAGTCGACACCACGCTAGTAGGTATAAAAGAGGCACCTAATGTCGCGTCATAAAGACTCCATTACCAACACACGTCGAGATTTTAAACACTCGGCCTCAAAGGTTCCAATCACCCGACGAACCTCATGGTTCATCACTTCAACACCAAAAGCGAACACGCGCTAAACAATCGAACACCAAAACCATTTCCGTGGCTTGGTAGTAACATTCCCCAAATACTAAGGAATGCTTGGTTACACCAAGTCTTACGCCCTTCGTCCAACAACCAAACATCACCATAGGGTACTTCCGTTAGGAACGTCACCCTTAACCATAACATGCAAATCACTATGCAATTAACAAGTCCGGACATAAACGCCACATAAATAAATATTCAAAGACATATTTATCAAAACGAAACGTACCTCAACGTCTCCTTGCGGCATTCGCCGCCGCCAACTCGGGACAATCCGGCTTGCGATGTCCCTCTTTATGACAATAGTAGCACATTCCGCCTTCACTTCTCGGCATCGTGCATTCCCACAACTTGTGACCCCTAACGCCACAATTGAAACACCTAGGCGCACGAGAATCCACCGCGCCCTTTACCACATTACTCGTACTCGCACTCGGACCCTTAGTCCTCTTACTCGGAGCACCATAAGAAATAACCCTTCTCTCACTTGAAGGTTCGCCCTTTTTCGATCGCGTATAAGACTCGAAACCTCTAGCCACCGCAAATAACTCCGCAAACGACTTCGCGTAACCCCGGCTAATTTTGCTTTTCAAGTCATCGCTCAAAGTTCGATAGAAATCCTCCATCAACAAACGATCGTTCCCCAAATATTCCGGGCAAAAACAAGCCTTCGACATAAAAGTCGTCTTTAAAGTATTCAAGTCCATAGAACCCTGTTGCAAATTTCGCAACTCACAACGCAATTCCGATAAATCGGCTGAAGTTCGGAACTCCTCGAAGAATTCCTCCTTAAATTCGTCCCACGATAACGTCATAAACGTTTCACCACCGACAAGATCAATCTTGCCATCCAACCAATCCTTCGCCCTACCCCGCAACAAACTAGTAGCGAGTCTCGTCTTTTTCTCGGGAGGGCATTCCATAGTACGAAAACACCCTTCGACATCCGAAACCCAAGTCGTACTCACCAAAGGATCCGGTTTCCCATCATACACCGGGGGTCTAGTCCTCATGAAGCTCTTAAGACAACGCTCCATTTCACCCCTATTTTGGAATTCGGAATACTTCCCATCCATTTCTTCTCGAAACGCTCTCATTTGCTCCGCAACGGCGGCCGCAACTCTAGCGTTAAATTCCGTGTCGTTCATCTCGGTCTCTTTTCGCGTCGTCATTCTAAAGAATGCAAAACGATTAGATCACGAACGTATAAGTAAACACGCACAACCCCGACCCATCTTGCTAAGCACTCGTCGTACATCACTCGTTAGACACGATTTGCACCCGTAATAAGGTCTGCAAGTTCTTATTACGCACACACGCCGCATCGACTTGTTAGTACAACGACCGCCTCGCTCGATGATATAAACAAACACAACCAAAATTCTACGCGGTACAAACACACGCGAGAATTACTATCACAACACAAGAGCATATCAATAATATCCGCATTACTAATATAAACGTTAGTCAACCTATAAACAAGGCACTAACTAAACCCATTCCGACCCGTAATCCTACAAGTCCCGCAACAAATTAAGCACACACAAAAGTCTAAGTCTAGGCACCTATCTCAAGTCACCTAAATCCCTTAGACCATGCTCTGATACCACTTGTAACAACCCAAACCATACCGCGTATAAAACCCCGTTAAATTTCATGAAAAATTTTTTTTTTTGCTGTTGGCTGAGTTGCGCGGCGCGCCAACAGGTTGCGCGGCGCGCAGAACCTGTCTGGCAGCCCGCTGTCCGGTTTTCCTTGAAATGTGAAAATGTTTGACCCGTTCCCGACGTTTTTAGCCAAAACGCTTTTAACCATGAATTCATACATATAAAACTAACACGTTTAATTAATAAAATTAAGTTTACGAAGCGGGTCCCACAACGACCCATTTTACCACCTTAAGTACCGAAATACAATATTTGACCAAAAGACTTTAATACAATACAAAGCCGAGCATGGCGATTGGGGATACGCTACCCAATCCTAAATGATCCAAAAGCAAGTCACTAAAGCAACTATGTACGTCTTCTAGTCCTCGCGCTTACCCGAGCCACCATATCCGCATGCGATCTATAAAAAAAGAGTCAACAACGAGAGGGTAAGCTAATGCTTAGTGAATGATAACATACTACATACATATATATGTATAAAATGAATACGCCACACAAACAAATATCGCATACCGGGGCATCCAAGTATAAAGCATCTACACTAAGCATACCGTACGATCTAAGCAACGAGCTAAAGATACAACACAGATAAGAGTCCACCAACGACAAAGTGAACATCGTCAAATAGCTACACCCGGAGGGTTAGCTACAACACAACAACACATTAATATATAAACAATAATAATAATGCACAAGGTTAACCCCTTAACCTCAATCACACGAACATTGGCCGAACTACCCGAGCCTTGTGAATTCGCACAACCCGAAATTCACTTCTCAACCATAAGATGACCGAACAACCCGAGTCATCGTGAATCCGCACTACCCGAGATTCACTACCTCAAATAAGGTGACCGAACAACCCGAGTCACCATGAATCCGCACTACCCGAGATTCATTTCTCAATACCAAAACCCATGGTCACGGGATTATAAAATCCACCAAATCGGGGTCATCCACAACACAACCATATCAACCCTTCGCCATTAGGGTTACAACAACCATATCACAACCAAGTGTGATAATGTGCACACAAAATGTGCATCTCGCCAAAGATGGTCAACCAAAACGCACAACGTGCCGATTGGACTTATACACAAGTCCATCAAAACCAACTATATGTGAAGTGAGCTCTATAACCGAGAATCACTTCACCCGACCCGCACCCATCCTACACATACATATGCACATAGGATATTATCACTCACCTTGAAGTCTTGAAGAAGCTTCCAAGTGAATCGCAACTCGCCGATGGAAAATACCTATTCCCTTATCACAAATACCACAACACAATTAGATTGGATTCACAAATTAACCCAATTCGTCACTTAGTGCCATTTCGACCCAAATGCACTTCCAAGCACAAACCGTACCCAAACTAACCAATAATCACTAACACAAGTGAGAATGGTCCTAATATGCCAATTAAACCCGAACTCAAGTGTTAAACACGTGTCATAACCATTTTGACACTTAAACCCTAATTTTGACCCATAAAGGTCAAAATCTCATCCTTTACAAGTTTTGCCACCAAAACACATTTAACTCGGTCTTATACTTCAACTTAATCCATTTTAAGTTTATAAACCTCATTAATTCGCCAATCGGGTCATAATTACCACCAAACCCTAATTTGACCCAAAGTCAAAGTTAGTCAACCAAACAACCTCCAATGGGTTCCAATACTTCCATAATCGCTAACTAAAGTGATTAAACTAAATTTCAAGTTCTAAACATGGCCAATTTGTTCACCAACCCAAAATCCACCAACAATTAACAACAAACCCGATTACTAGCTTCACTAAACCCATTTCATCGCATAAAAGGGTTTTACAACTAATTAACTCAAAACCCTAACTTGAATATCAAATTAAATAATTGAAATTCGGAGTTTGAGCTTACCAATACTATCACCGTGTAGCCGAGAATGAAAGGAACAACTTTAAAATCCCAGACTTTGATCGATTCGAGCTTCTTCTTCCCCAAAACCTCAAATCTCTCTCTAGACCTCTCTCTCTCTCTAAGAATGGATGAGGATGATGAATGGATGTGAAATGATCCAAAGTTGGATCTAAACCAACTGATAATGCCCACAAATCCGGCCCCATGTGAAATTACCCAAATACCCTTCATTTAAAATAAATAAAACAAGATAGGTTCTGTCAGCGCGTTTGCGCGGCGCGCGGCCGCTTTGCGCGGCGCGCAGATTGACAGATTCACCTCTTTTCCAATTTTAATATATATAAATATTCAACGAAGCCCGATCTCATATGCCTTTAATAAACAAGTATACAAAATAAATATTCGGGTCTTACAAATCATGAAAGAGACATGTGTCACGTCATCATTTCATTCCATCTAATAAACTATCAACATCTATAAATACACCCCTTGGTTCATTCATTACAAAATCAATCAAACACAATACTCTGTCGAAATCATCTATAGTCACTTACATTGAGTTCCGGTTATCACCGGAGTTCAATGCCTTTAAGATATTTATCTGCTCTTCCAATCGAGTAGATTAATCCGATTAATTTTTTTACGCCCTCGTGAATCAAAATTCTGATCGGGTTCGCACGATTGTCGGAGTTAAAGCAATCTAATAACCATTTTTTTTCCAAATTAAGCACTCAAACTAAACTCATTAATTTTACATTTGATCACATATTATTGATGTGTTGTTAGAATTTGGTGGTGTAGAACACCCTTCAAGCAAAAAAGATAATTTAGCTGTACTAGGCTTTTTCATAAAACTTTACTCCCTCTTTAATTTAGTCAGACTTTGGGTAAGCTTTGTAAGCACCATTACTACAACTTTGGTGAAAAAGGGTATCTTTTAACATCAGCCACTTGAGTTCAGTGCATGTAATGTAATGTAAAAGAATCGCAATCTTTCCAAAAATCCCACTAAAACTTGTCAGAGACTCTCGTGACTGTTTTTTCAACTCATTTGCTCATGGACGATGTCTTCAATTTTTGTCTTCATGAAACCATCAGACATTATTAAAAAATCATTTTCAGTTGATCATGTTCTTAATTTTTATTTCTGTGCATTATTAGTGTACTATTGCTAAGGGGGAAGTTTAATGACAATGCTTGGTCTTTGGTCATTTTTTTATGAAAAAATGCTGACGTGCAGTTGTGCACTAAGGTGACAACACGTCTTTTCAGTCCTTCGATAATCTACCAGTCTTATTGTAACTTCACTTTAATCAGCTTTCATAAGAAAAATAACTAATTTCCCAAAATAAGTTGAATCTGATTCGTTTGCTAAGCATAAATACATAGGACCCCAATGAGACCAATTAAGAACACGTCAAATCAGAAGATTCATAAACGAAAATTATAATTCGAAATCAAGAATAAAGGATTTCTATCAATGTCCTTTTAAACATCACCATTAAACAAAAAAACCTAGGTTTACGCAAAGATCTAATCACCATTACCAATGGTGCAGCAACAGCATACATCCAGTGAAGTTATCCGGAAAATGTATCAAGTAACCGTATTAAAAACTGACCTCTTATGATCTGTACTCCTATCAACCTTCATCAAAACAAATGATATAAGCAAAAAATTAGCCACACTACATCAGGTTACAACAAACAAGACTAATACTACTACTATATATAAAAACAGCCTAGTAACAGATCATACCTGTGAGGCAATGACAACAACTATGTCAATTCAATGGCAAGGGGAACACCAGAAAGGCTCGACGCGTTGGTATCTGATACGAGTCAGAAACATTGTCAAATATTAAATTAAAGAAAACATTATAAACTAACAGTAGTGTAAAAATTGGATTAATCCCAATTACTTGGCAATTAATCCTTTTTTGAGAAGTCCAATCCAATTAACCAAAATCGGTCAACCCTCGGTCAACAGGGATTACAACAACAACATTACTCAATCCCAGCGAGGTAGGGTATGACTGATATTGGGATTATATGGTCGACAGCCGATTAATCTGTCAATGTAGCGATAATCGGTTACAATAAATCAAGATTAATCCGTCAAAGTAGGAATTAATGGGTCAAACTCAAACTTAGTCAATATACAATTAATCCCAGATTTGCCCATTACTCCCTCAAAGGTCCCGACAGATACTCCCCAATTAGCATTTTTTGCAATCTTGTAAACTAGCGGTGCAGAACATGCAGATTTGGGAACAAGTCAAAGCAAGTGATTTGTAGACACGTCAAAACACGTTTGATCAGATCGGGTTCACCGGAAACACTTTTTTTATCTAAAACTTTGTATTTTTCTTCTACATATAGTTAGTGAGCCATATATAAGACAAAATTGCTGAAATAGTCCCTGTGGTTTGTACCAAAATGCTGATTTAGTCCCTGTACTTTTTTTTTTTTGACTGAGTTCATCCTTGTGGTTTGCAAAACGTTGCTGATTTCGTCCCTCCGGCTGACGGCCGTTAAAAAACTTGGTTAACTCATGTCACATGCTACGCACACGAGGGTAAATTCGTCTTTTGTATTTTCTTTCTTTTTTTTCTTTTTTTTTCTTTTTTTTTATTATCTCATAAGTCACCTAATTTTTATCCCCAACTTAAATTTTTTTTCATCTAATCTCTTTCTTCCCCTACTGCCATTTAATATGAATCTATACTTAACCCAAACATGGAATGGCATCATAGCTTCCAAAATGCTTGTTCTGATTTGGCAATCGTAGATCTTGAACACAACCGAATCACAATGACTCTGTATTGCTCGTTCCCTCAGCCTGAAAACACGAAATCAACATTTCCCCTTTGCAGCGGGTATCAGAATCCACAACCGTCGTGTACTCCGGCTGATAAAATTGTTTAAAGGTTCTGGATCGATCACTATAAAATTAAAATATAGAAACCTTTTTCCGGTGTATTAGCAAGATTGCAGGTGGTTGTGGTGACTGGCGGCGGTGATGACGTTTTCGGTAACAGATACATGAGTTTGATGTGCCATGTGTGGAATCGAAATACAGATGAAATCTCATTCGTCGATTAAGGTTTAAAGCTCATATGGAAAATCCAAATTTGAGCATCTGAAGTAATCATGATGTACAGATCTGAAGGTTGCGTAATTAGGGTATGTTTGCTGCTGCTATTCGTTAGAATCTTCTCTTTATAATTTATTTCATTTCTTGCTTATGAATGTAGTTGATTTTAGGGTGTAATTTGTTCATCGTTTTTTAATTTTATATGAGTTCAATGGTATTTTGTTCATGGAATCCTTTTATTTTACGGTAGGTTTGATTTTAGTGTTGATAAAAAGTTTCAATCATACATGTATTCAATCACAACTAACAATAAAGTTTCAAAGTGGTGGATTTGGGAATGGATTAAATTTGAGATAAATTGTTTATATTGTAATTTTGGGTTCTGAGGAAGATGAAGATAGGTGATGAATTTTTCAAAGGAAATACAAACCACAGGGATCACATCAGCAATTTTAGCCAAAGTAAAAGATAAAAGGACGTTTTTACCCTCATGTGCGTGGCATGTGATTGGTGTTAACGGAATTTTTTAACGTCTGTTATAAATAGGGACTAAATAAGCAACACTGACATACCACGAGGACGAAATACGTCAAAAAAAACTACAGGGACTAAACCAGCATTTTGGTACAAACCACAGGGATTAATTCAGCAATTTTGTCCATATATAAACACCATAGTTAGATTATTATATTATATTATATTTATCATAATAAAAAAAGTTAGAATAACTGATTAAGGGTGTTTTTAATATATGCATTGGGCGAGTTTCAGCCCAGTTCTAATTCTGATAATTATAATTATTTAGTTAATGTTACCTTCCTGGCCCATTAGATATAAAAATTAACCCAAACCAACCCATCCACAAGTAAATGGGTAAATTGGCCACCTCTAAAACAAATAAATAGCAGGTTTCAGTATGCACCTTCGGGTTCCATTCGCAGCCAATCTTGACCACAAATCAAAGCTTGTCGAATATCAGGATCAACCGATCTCAAATGATTATCAAGCACTCTGCCACCTGTATTAAACGCCAGCTCCGGTGCAACATTCGACAACGGAACACCCAAAATATCACGTGCCATCATAGACAAAATCGGGTACCTTGGCGTATGAACTTTCCACCAATTTAAAATATTAAAATCATAGTTTCTTGGAAAAACAGGTTCCTCTAAATATTTATCAAGGTCCGAAACCCCATTTTGGTGGTTCGAAGTTTCATGAAGAAACTTATCAAACCCCCTCAACCGGTCCCGCGTCACATGACTCGTACCGACCAAACCGTTGCCAGCCTGGACCGCCACGTCATCAAGTGACCCCGGGTCTATAGAATACTCGTTAAAAAGCTCCCGAATACCCTCGGACACATCTCGTATACGATCGGGAGCATCATTATCATAAATCTGTTTATAGTAATACTCTACAAGCTTCATCTTGTATCTCGGATCTAAGATTGTTGCTATCGCTAACCCTAACCCACATTTATCCCGATACTTATCAAATTTCATCTTCATATTACCCGCAAAGGAACTGATAAATTCATCCGGGTTTTTACAGTAATTGATTAATTGTATGTGAACGTCACATATTTCAGGAAAGTATATGTTTGCAGTAGGATATTTGCTTTGTGAATGTGAAAAGACATTTGTGACCTCAACAAGAAGTTTCATAAACGAAGTAACTGAACTCGCCCATTGCCATTCTTCATCAGAAATCGACATTGTGTAAGCAGAATCTTGTTCTTGAAGAAGATAAAACGCACCCCTGTATTCTAAAGCCGCATCTAACATAACATACGTCGAGTTCCACCTCATCGGATTATCGAGACATAAACGTTTTTCGGTTGTGATTTCAGCTTGTTGAGCAAACTCATCGAACTTTTCTTGCGTCACAAGTGAACTTTTAACGTACCGCACACTTTCACGAATCTTTTCGAACACTTCTTTAAGTGATTCGATAGAATCTTGAAGAAGAGATAGAACAAGATGTGAAGCACATCTCATGTCGAATAACTCGCCGTTTTTCAAAAGAGGCCGGTTTTGAGATAGCCAATTTTTAGTTCTTGATGATATATCATCGTAACTAAAGCAATCATCGAGCGTCATCGAGAATAGTTTTCGATCGACGTCCCAGTCCATTAAACATTTTATGACTAAATCTGATAACGCGTCTTCTGTTTGAGAAGAATCTAAAGTCAAGAAATTTAATATTTTCCTCTGCAACTTCCAGTTGTCGTCAATGTAATTTGCGGTCAACGACAAATAGTCAACGTTTTCTGGTGAAGACCACATACCAACAGCAAGACTAATTCTGCCATGCAAATTCCGTATGATTTCAAACACTTTTTGCCTTTCTTTTGCATATATAGTCAAACAGTCAGACTCGACAACACTCGTGGTCATAACTTCAAACATCGGTTGAAGATTCTTTACGAATATTTTGAATCCCACGTGTTCAACCATAGCCGGTGGATAATCATGTAACATGATCATACGGGCCAAGTCAAGCCGACTTCGTTCTTGATCAAACTTAACACTTCCAAGGTTGACCGTTTCTTCAATCTTTGACTCTTGGTCAAACTTGTAAGCAGCTATTGGAATGATATTTTCTTCTTTTCTTTGAACATCATCATAACTGACATTAGCAATGGTCAAAGGCTCTTCTTTTCTCTTCCTTTTTGCTGCAAGTATCTGTGAAACATCGAAATTGGACCTTTTTAAACAACGCATTAAATGATTTCGTAAATGGGTAGTTCCACTATTGCTTGATCCACTAAGCTTCTTTTGACAGTGTACACATACGGCGTAACATGCGTCGGCTTTTCTAACCCTCTCAAAGTGATTCCATACCACAGATGTCAACCTCTTCGGTTTCTTAACAGGAGCTTCGTTTTGTATTTCCATCAAATAGACCTAAAGAAAACCTACTTAATAAATGAATATATCAGCACACTTTCAAATAAATTGTAGTATCAAATGATCACAGAATGAATATTGAAACAAATAAACCACAATTTTACATTATCTAGTATAAAATCATTTGACTTCCAAAGTCAAAATAGATTGTAGTCCTTTGAACATGAGTATAATTACTTGATCCCAAAACATACACACAATGCATAATTGTTCTGATGTGACGTCACTTGCATAACTTGCAGGATTACAAATTAACGGACGGGTGATCCTTAATATATTTTTTCCACTTTTAATATTTTAATTTAATTAATGGTTCTAAATTTTAAAGTTAACGTCGAACGATTGAATAGAATAAAATTCAACGGATGTAGTCCATGATTGCAGCAGAAAATTACACAAGAAATTGAATGATTTAATAGCGTAATTTAACAGTTCTACATCAACATCGAAAAATTGAGAAAAACGGATAACAGGGGTTAAATTGATATGCAAATTAATAAATAATAGTAAAGTAATAATAAGCATGAACAGAAAGAAGATGATATTCGAACCTTTTTTGTAATAATTTAATTATTAAAAAGGGTCTCGGTGTTCGTGCATCTGAGAATCCGATTGCAATGGATAATCCGGGAAAGAGTGATTAGGGTTAGGGTTCGTTTTGTATTATGGATTAGGGAAAGAGGATATGGATTCGACGAAAAACCCGACAATATATCCCGGGTTGGGTCAAAATTTGGGTTTTTATTTGTTTATTTGGGTTGGGTTTTGTTTGCCTAATCTTTGGGATGGTGTTTGTGGGTTTGCGGTTGTGGTTTGATGGATCCTTTACCCGACTATCTCATGCCAAGTTTTGTTTTTCCCCCAATGTTTTACTATTTTCTAAAATCTAGTGTATAACTTCTTGAAAATGAAACAATTTTGATAAGAATTATTTTTTGTTTATGAAAGCCAAGAATATATACAAAATATATTTTATGTTACTTTATAATAAGAATTTTTTTTTTTTTTTAGCTTTAAAAGGTTATATCTTCAAAAGTCAGATATTATATTATTTATTTTTTTAAATTATTATTATTATTATTATTATTATTATTATTATTATTATTATTATTATTATTATTATTATTATTATTATTATATTAATAATAATAAAACCAACTTTTGAAGTTCAATAAATGGTGAAAGTGACACATTACTCTATATGTATACTCCTTGTAACTTTCCGAAAAACATTACGTGTGGAACACAACTTACTTCGCATCCTCTTCAATTCGGAAATGATAAGTTCTTTCAATGGCTCCTTGTAACTTTTTGAAATTCAAAATTAAAACCAAACAATTCAAATTATGGAACACACATAACTATTTTTGAGATTTGATAAAATAATAACAAAAATAGCTAGAGTATATTAAAATATTACTCAATTGTTTTAAACGAGAAAAGTTCAAGCCAAGCATGACAATCAAGCGCTCAAAATTAACATCATACATGCTATTAACAAAAACGCCCACATTTTCCTTAAGCTTTATGGCCTCCTCAGCTACAAGTGGAAATAAGCAATGCACACTAAACATATTTTTGTCTACTAAACATCCTTGATTAAAATTTTCAGATTGACGTCCCATAGATAAGCTTGGTGCCCGAAACATAATTTGAAATACGAAGCTCAAAGGAACACTTTCAACTTGATATCCCTAACCAACTTAGACCAACATGTAAACCGTGAGTTTGAAATAGCATCATTACGTGCTCGAAACATAATTAGTCTTGTACTGCCAGATGAGCTAATTGACTTGTACATATACCGTGAGCTATCATTTCTCTTAGAGTTAGAAATGAAAGTTGTTTGCAATGGAGCATGACTCGATCCCTTATTAGAAGGTTGTATCTTTAAAAGGTTATATCTTCAAAAATTAGGTATTATATTATTAATATTAATATACACCAAATAATAATGTGTAAATGTCTAAATTTCTTAAATATAATTTTTTGACGCTTGAAATTAAATATTAAAATATTGTTAAACAAATAACATAATTTGAATTCAATAAGATATATTACCAAAAATTTCTTCCTTTCGTTATAACTCTTCATTTTTTGTTTTGAAATTTGTTTTTCTTGTAGCAAGGCGCCACCAACTTGGTAGCAAACCACATACTACAGGTGCATCCTACTTAAGTTGAGAGCCCCATAGATATGCTCTTATCTCAGGTCAATGTTAAAATGGATGATCACTACTTTATACTTGTTAATCCAGAAATCCGAAAGTTGAATATGGTAAAAGCTGAACATCGGTTAAAGCTTGACCAATTGACCATCAACTGCCCACTTTGATCGACTAAGGCTTAAAATGTTGGGTACCAAAATGGCCAAAGTATTAGTGGTTGACAAAGTTTTAACCCGATATTGTATCAAGAACAAATGAACAATATTCTACTTTAACTATAATATTAGTATATTACTATGAACCTATGAACCAATCAAGTTACGGAACTATGCCAAAGTTCATAATCCAATACAACAAAAAACATAGAAGACCATATCGAAAAGATAGTACACAATTTAATCAACTCATTAACTAAAAAGTTAGGTGCCATCACTAAGCAATAACGTGACAGTTTCCATCGCAGCAAAGTAGCATGGATATTTAGTAGCTAGCTCTTTATTCATCAGCTAGTAGCCTACTATGGCTTTCCTGTATTAACAGTAGGTACTAAAAAACAATCAATATATCAGATCGTCTACTTCCTTTTGCATCATATTCTGGTAGCAAAATTTGTAACTGTCAGATTTTGGAAAGAGAGTGTGAGATTATATTTTTGTTTTCAATAACACTTTACACCTATTAAGAATATCAGAAGACCCGTTGACCGTGGCTGCTTGCTCCAATTTAATCTATAACCTGAAAATGATGATCATAAGGCAAGAAATTTGGCATTAGAAGGCAATAGAGTACCATAGAGCTACAGATATTAACTTTCATTTGCTCCTCTCTAATCTGTAACAGGAAAATTTGGGGACATTTACACCACAGGTTTAATATGCTACTTACGTGAACATCGGTGGGCGGCTACGACAGACCTGAGGCCGCTTCATGGGCGACAATTTCAGATTTCTCAGGGTCACCCCACCACCGCCATCACCGCCACCCCCCACCACCACCTCCACCGCCGCCACCAACACCACCGCCACCGAACATGGACCGACCAATAGGTCTTTTGTTATCAACTCGAACTGCTGAACGTTTAGTAGGTGGACTAGTGGCAATGTCAAATGGCCCAGAATTAGAACTGTTCTGTCTTGTTGCTTGTGGCCACATATCTTCTCGGGGTCCTGGAGTGTCAGGGGTTAAACCCGCCCAATCTGCAGCAAATAAGTCAACTAGCATTTTCTTGGGTAACACCAACATCGCAAATCACAGTAGCTTTTATAAAGCAAATTAGGTGTATATATCTTGACATAATATTTACAAATAAACAAAATGAGATTACCTTTCCTCATGGGATCTCTATTATCCATCACGTTAGCTGGACTGGCAAACAAATCAGGGTCTGTCCTTGAAAAGAAGTTGTTTGCAGGCTGAATGGCTGACCGTTTAACCGACTCATACTCACTTCTCAATTGGTCGTACATCTCATCTAGTTTTCGCTTTTGCCTGTCAATGGGAAGTACAGAGCTTAATATCCCTTCAGGTATACAAGTTTCAAGTCCAACAGGCATGCGTCTATTACAAATAGCTGACCTGGATTTCTCGGAGAACTTTTCTTGAAGCTCTTGCTTATCTTTGGACAAGTTCTCAATTTCTTGTTCCATCATCTGACACCTTTTAGACATTTTCTGATATGCAGTGTGGATCTGCTCCATTTTTTCTGTGAACTTCTCTTGCATTGCCTCGCATTTCTGCTTGCACTGAGTTACAATCCTGTTTGTCTTGAATTGCATTTCTATTTCCTTTTGCCCAATGAAGAACATAACACTTCTATATGCACTCTTCATTACTTGGTACAAGTCAAAGAAAATATGCATATGACAGGTACATAATGCACCAATATATAGCACATGTTCTGAGGTATAATTATGCATAGTAAGTAAAAAATGAGCTGGCCTGAACTTTTATAATGAAAATATCAAATTAATAGGATACATGTCTGTGGAGATATTCCAGTCATATCCATCTGCAGTGAAGCATATGAAAAAAAAATTATATACAGCTACTTGCTACAAAGATAAATACTAAAATCTCAGGATAGTTTATAAACAAAAATGTGGAAGTTTTGACATTATTTAAAGCAAATACTTTTACTAAGAACAATTCTAGATTTGCTTTCTTACATTTGTCCATTCATCGTTTGGGTTGATATCCACAGGTTTCATGAGACTGAAAGCAGAAACGACATCAAATTAATAGGCAGCCAAACACAAGAATTGTATCTCTTGTTATATTCGTTTTCTTTTCAAATCAACATCTCCGTTAGATATATTGCATAGACTTATTGACTGGGCAGACAAAGCCTTTATACGATCCAACTAGCTAGAAACGGGTAGTGTATCTCCTGTCTATGGTACACTATTTAGATAAATAAATTGTGCAAGTTTAAAAAGGATCAAATGGAAGTATACAATCAGACAAAAGGGAATTTTAAACCTCTGTATCAAGATCTACTTGTACCTTTTAGAAAGAACTTGATCACACATAGGGCAAGCTGCATCATTGCTTAGTATCTTACTAGCATCCTCATTGCCTTTTGATTGAATTAAGGGAACTTAGTTGTGCACATGTCATTTACTGCTGAAAAAGAAGTCTATTTAACTACAGTTTATGGAATATTATATTAGGATACATAAGAGATGGCCACACGTGGTAGTTATAGCTCGTCCTTCCAGTTCTCGCCAGCAAGCGTTGCATCTCATTGCTGTGTTTGCAACAATATCCAGATAACTAGATACACCTTAACAGTAGTTAAGACCTGTTCATAAAAACTGCCATATGAATAAGTTGTGTTTGCAGTTCAGCTATGGAAGTGGAAAACTCAATGAATAAGAAAAACCAAAGATTCTGAATACATAGCTATAAATAAAGATAATAGATCAACTGTGATTTTCATTAACAAACGGCATGCAAGAGTTTGCTGATAGAACATGTAGCAGAAATCAAATAAAAAATGCAGAAGTCCATATTCAATTGTTTCTTTTGAAATAATGCTTGATAATAAACTAGACATTAGAAGATGATTATGACAGGTGTAATTGGTGCAGAATTTAACATTTCTAGCACCTTTACCAAAACAAAAACTATCATATTCGCACTTTTTATAAGCATTATCAATTATCTGTATAACTAGTCTGGCATAAGCTTTGGCATATTAAGATCGACTACTTTCCTCATAACCAATCGATAACTTAAGGTTAGTTAGACACAAAAAGTAGACACAAACTCTAAGAACTTTGTTTTTGAAGCCATCCTGCACTAGCTAGGATTCTAGGAAATTAAATCAAAGGTCTCTTATACTTGCTAACGTTTGCAGAGTATCAACACGAATTTGAATGTTCATATATTTAGCTGGAAATAGCAATAGGTTATGAAGCTTTACTACATAAATGGACTTAATAGTAGACATAATACATCATGAAGCAATGAAAGTATAGTTGTAGCTTATTGTTACAGGAGCTGAAAAGATTTCGAATTTCGGAAAAACATCTGCATCCACCACAGTAGCCATATTCTGATTCAGCTAGAAACTTAAACTATAAGCAGTTGAGTATTAATGAATAAATTCAAGCTTTCTATTACAAATTTAGTACTGTACTCATTATCAAAAGGCAATACTTGATTATCGCATGCTTAACAAGTAAGAAAAAAAGATTAAAATACAACATGAACCTGTGAGTGATAAATAGCTACATTCAGTTTTGAATTTACCTAGTGATTATTTCAATGCAGTCCTGAAGCAAATATGAGATCAAACACAAATCGACCTGAATGATTTACTATACGTAAATTGCAGCTTATAATGATCTGATTGTGAGTAAACCTGTAAAATGAACATATAATAACACATAATTAACCTAATTTGAAATTCAAGGATTATACAACCTGTTGATCACGTGGAGGAAACAGAGGCAAGCTAATTAAGAATTAAATCCGATAAAACACGAAAACCTGCAATATCATAGATTATAACGCATAACGATAACGTAATTGAGGAGTATTGGAAAATTAGGGTTTACGAAACTTTTAATACGGTCGATAAGAAGAAATAGAATAGACGAAATCAAATTTCAATCGATTAGTTGATGTATTACATAACATAATGGATTCAATTTAGATTCTCACTTTCTTTAAACAAGATTTGATAGTTGCTCGTTCGGTGTATCACTTGCTCGCTAGGTTTTTGTTAATTTGAAAAATGGCGGTAAAATGGAGCTATATATAAAAAGTGTTGCAGTCAAAGGTTGAGTGCTCAGGTCCGGTCAACAATACTACAAGTTGAAGGCTTAAAAAAAACAATATATATAAATAAGGATTTTCAACAAATATATGAAAAGCCATACATACAAGAGGAATCACAACATTCACCATACAAGTAACAAATCAAATCAGGGGAACTAGTAAACTAGCAACAAAACTAAGTCAAAACAGACTAGTGCTGAAATTAGGACCGAATAGGAAGGATCCTATATGATGAATCTCAAACATGCTGCTAGGAAGGATCCTTCTGTCCATGGGGCAACCCGATCACAATGCACTGCTTTCGCTAAGGTTGAGATGGGAAAAAAAAAACAGAAATTCGGAATTAAATGGAAACGGGGCCATTAACGCAACCAGTAGTTCTTCATATTCACAAAGCAGTGTCGGTATTCACGAATTTCGTTGCAGATTAGGGATGAAATGGAAGGAAAAAACTACAATGTAAGTTTTCCTCTGCCTCTTCTACCTAGTCGTTTATTAAATTTTTTTTTTTTTTTTTTATGAATATGCTCTCTTTAAACATTCATGAATTCGGGGACGGAAAAGTTGATAAATTCGGTTGGGTTAAAAGGCTATGCCAAACAGAAAGACCTGATATTGTCTTACTCCAGGAAACAAAATTGAATAACATTGAACTTAATTGGGTTCGTTCCCTTTTGGGTTCCAACGACTGTAATTTCATTCAAAAGCCTAAGGTCGAAAAATCGGGAGGACAATTAATTATTTGGGATACAAAGTGCTATGTGTTGGATGTGCAAAGAAGATCAAAACGAAGAAACTGGTCGCGTTTGGGTGTGGTCTGTCGCGACACGCGACACAATGGAACGTGACACAGGTGGCTGGGACGCGACAAATGTGGCAGGGATTTGGACTCGATGTTATCGCGTTTTGATCAACATAGCCGCGTTTGAGTTGGAGTTGTCGCGGAACGCAATGTGGTGTCGCGAAACGCGTTGATGTGCGTAGCCAGCAAGTTACTAGATTTGTTTCCTAATTTTGATTAGCACTATAAATATACCTTATGTAATCTGTAACCCTAAGCACGAAAAATCAATAAAAAAGCTCTCTAGTTGGCCGTGGACTAAAGCAATCACACCGATTGCATATAACCACATAATATCTTGTGTCGTTTACTTTTCTTGTTGTTATTCTGTCCGTTTGTCGTTTGTGGGATCACAATCTTTCGATTGGTGATCGTTGTTGGGTCCATAAATTCCTAACACTATGATGTTACTGATAATTCGTGTTTGATTTTTGTATTGGTGTCCGAAGTATATGGAAAAGCTCAGGTCCGGGTTGCAACATCATTAATGTTTACGGGCCCCATAACGATGTAAATAAACAGAGATGTTGGGATCGGCTAGCAGATATTGTAGGTAATAATAATGATTCTTAGATCATTGGTGGTGATTTCATCGAGGTTCAGGAACAAGATGACAGATTCAATTACAACTTCATTGAAAGTAGAGCCAAATGATTTAATGAATTCATTGAAAAATGCAGGTTGGTCGACATTCCTCTAGGTGGGAGGAAATTCACCCGGGTAAGCGATGATGGTTTCAAGTTTAGTAAAATTGATCGGTTTTTAATGTAAATTTATTTGAGATGTGGAAGTGCTTATCGTTAGTAGCATTAGAACGAAAACACTCTGATCATTGTCCAATAGTGTTAAAGGATTATGGACAAAGTTTTGGCCCGAAACCAATTAAAGTGTTCGATGACTGGTTCGATATGGATGAGGTTGATATCTTAATTCGTGAAAGAGATCGAATTAAAATACTGCAAGACTGAAGATCGAATTGCTGAAATATTCACCAAAGTACTCCCAAGACCAAAGTTCGAGTTCTTACGCAACATGCTCGGAGTAACATCAAAATACATTAAGGAGGAGTGTTAAAATATTAATGTATTTCTAGAAATATCTAGAATTATATATATAGTTAACAAAAATATCAAGATATTTTTAACAAAAAAGTATCTAGACATTTCTAACAAAATATCTAGATATTTTAACCAACATTTGAAGCCTATAAATAGGCTAACATGTATTGCAAATTGATGTAACAAAGACACACAAACACACATTCACAACACAATTCCAAGCAATAAACACTCAATCTTTCTAAATACAAACTCTTCATATTTCTTTCACTAACTCTTCCCCTTATAACAAATAAATTAAGATCCATCTCTATTTCATTACACTCAATATAAACTAATCATCACTTCTAATTAATCTAAAATTGCAGTAATTCTAACAGAAATGCTTAAGCTTTACGTTTTTCATTGGTTTAAATTTGTAAATGTTTTTTCATTGGTTTGTATCTATGCATAGAGTCAAAACACATACGGGTACATTCACTGAGTAACCAGAAAAAAAACAAAACAATTCAGAATACATTCATTGAGTAACGAAAAAAAGCTTCTCTACATTTGTAAGTCCGAAAAATCATGTGTAGAATACGAACGCGTTATTTGACGCCAGGGTCTGCCTCTTGGTGTCTCATAACTCTTAGGTTTTCCAGGCTTCACCTTTGTTTTATGTAAAATTGGTAGTGCCGCGGCATCAAACAATTTGAAATCCATGCGATGTAACCCTTTACACTCCCATTTTTCCCCCATCTATTTTTACAAATAGCTACATGATCAATATGTTCTAATGAGCTTGTGTCCACCTCAATCACCACCATGGCATGATGGGTAAACTTTTTTTCTTCTTCTTCGAGTTAAAACAAAAACAATACCCGAAAAAATGGGCTTATTATTATTATTAAAAAAAAAAAAAAAACCTCCACGTATATTGGGAATCGACTTCCAGATGTACTAAAATTATCAACAATCATTTCCTTGATTTTGTTATCGTACCATATTTCAGAGACAAAACCATCAACCAAAAACCTCTATCCTGGTAACCTATATATGATTTTCCCATTGTATCTGATTCGACGTGGTATTGTTTTAAGAATTTCTAAATTCCCATCTGTTAAAACATTCCGCCATTAGTTTACATGGATAATCTCCAATGCGTTGCAACCCATGAAGGGTTCTACTAAAACATATACTGCACGCCCACGCTTCTACAACGTGAGTCAATATGGGACTGAGGAGAAAGGACCAAATTTTCATATTTGGCTCCTTTACTCTATAAACCATGGTAAGAACGTCTACAAACGCGAATGCCACACACGTGCTAGAAGACTCTTGATCCCCCTACGTGACCGGAGTACTTCAAAGGAATACAGTAACTAAAATTCAAATCATAAGGTGGCACATTATTGTCGTTGTAGTAGAGAGGTGAAGGTTTTACTTTAGGGAGTAACAAATCTTGTAAAGAATGTTCAGTAGTTATACGGACGGGTTCAGATTGTGATAAGAGAACCATAAATTTTGTATTAGCAACAAATTCACCTGGAGTGATATAAAAACTAGGATATGAGTCGAGTAATTTAAAGGATATATTGACTGTACAGGGTATAGTATTTTGGGTGTTATGGGTTGGTTTAGAATGGCGTTTGGTTACAATATTAAGCTGACGTGGCATTTGGTCAGTAAGTATTTGTAAATTTTTTTAATTAGACCTAATAATTTCACAAACTCAATAAGCATTTTACAGATCCAATAAGCATTTTACAACCTCAACTCTTACCCAAACCATAAACCTGTTGACCACCACCTTTGACCCTGCACAGTCAGCATCCGGTATCTTCTAGATGCTTCGACAATTCCAAGTTTATAAAAAGTAAACATATCCGAGGCGTATTACTTATCCAAAATTAAGCTATTACACTAATAAAGTTAAAAACTTAATGAACATATTTTACTGACATGATTGTACAGTCGGCTTCTAGAAGGTGACTCGTTTGTATTTGCAATTTTTTTTAATTAGTTTTATAAAAGTTTTCCGGGGTTTATTACTTATTCAAAATTAAGCGATTACACTAATAAAGTTAAAAACTTTATGAACATATACTGACATGACTGTACAGTTAGCTTCTAGAAGGTGACTCATTTTTATCTGTAAATTTTTTTAATTAGTTTTTAAAAAGTTTTCAAGTTGGCTTTGGTATTAATTTTAGTGATAATTTTCATAGTATAAGTAATAATAGTGGTAATTATTAAGAAAAAATGTCATAGAATATTACTCCTACCAATTTTTTTCATAAACTCCTACGGTTCCAAAAAGTGATTCTTCACACATTCAACCACACCAAGCCAAGCACTATTCTCTTCTAGATCTCTGTAGTCAAAAGAAGACAAAAAAATAAAATAAAAATAGAAACGACAAACTTGATGAGTAAATTTTGTGGGTCAAAAAAGTCAAATGGGTAAAGGTTTTGAATGCAAAAAGCAATTGAAATTGAATCTTTACTGGTCAAAATTTCCCATTTAAAAAACATAAACAAACCTTGCAGAAAATGACAAGAGTGGGAATTTTATACTGATCTCACTGATTAGACCATTCTATAGAGGGGGTCATCAAACCCGTCATGGGAGGGCGCCGATGGTAATGGTGCCGCCCTCGGCCGCCCTCCACCGTCCTCGGTCACTTCGCCCTGAAATTTTTCATCAATAAGCATAATTGAGGACGGAGAGCTGCAATATTTTGGGGCCTTTTCAAGTTTATATCTAATGTTTAAGTGTATTTCTAATTAATTTTCACTCGTTGGTTGATGGCAACTTATTTTTTTTAATTTAAGAAAAATGGAGGTTTTAAAAAATGGGTTAAAGGAAGAAGATGAAGTAGGTGGTCATTTTTATTTTATATTTATATTTATATATTTAATTAATAATTAATATTTAATATATGAGGGACCCATAACATTGATTCTTTGGTTCCATTTTTTTTTTTTTTACTAATTACCATTATTTGATTTATTTATTTGATTTGATATTATTTTAATACTAATGTAATTTTAAAAATAATAAAAATATGAGGAAGTATGTCATGGTTGGCAATGGTGTGTCTTGGGAGTGTTATGGGAGGAAGTGGTGAGAAAGGAGGAGAGAGAAAGCAGATGTGGCGCTGAGAAAATATAACAACCCTCATATTTCCATGCCTGAATTGACTAATTTGACTATAGGGTTGTTATCCATACGTAATATATAATTAAATTTGACATTGATCAAATATTTATTTTTAGTCGACACTTTTTGTTAACTAAAGTTTACACTAATTATATAAAATAACTTTAGTTAATATTAATGCGTATTATATTTAAAACTATATGTAACATAATTATTAATTAAATGATAAGTTATTTTAATCATTATATATATTTTTAGCTTATAAAAAATAAAAATAAAAAGAAATAAGATTTTTTTTATAAATTAAATAATGAGCCCATGAATTTTGACTAAATATTTTCAAAAACAAAAACTTATTAAAAACATTTTTAACATGTTTTTATTATTTTGTCAAAATTGGCACCTTTATTTTATTATTTTTTTTCTTTTCACCAACCATTTTTTACCTATAAATACATGGCTCCTCATTCATTTTTTCTTGCCAAACACAAAAACTTAAGTTATTCTCTCAAAACTTTGATGAAAATTTGAGGTACTTTCTATTTTTATTAATTTTTTTTCAATATTGTCATTTATATTTATATTTATTGTATATTCTTTGTAAAATTTGAAATTAATTATGTTTATATGTTATAATTAGTATTATAAGTGTTATTATGCATAAAAATAATTTTGATAATTTATGGAATATTATTTATAATTAAATACGAATTATGTAGTGTTTAAACGTAAAAACAATGTAAAATTCGTAATAAATAATTTTAAACAAAAATAAAATATATATAATTTTTTTCTGAGTTTTTAAAACTTATATAGATCTGAAAAAATTATAAAAATAATTACTTGGGTCGAATTGGTATTTATTATATAATTAAACTCTATTATTATGTAATTCGAAGGTAAATTAAGAATAAATATAAAATAATAATAAATATTTTTTTATATATTTTTCTACAGGTTATTAAACTGATAGAAACTTATAAAAATTATAAAAATAATTATTTGGATTTATTTAGTAATTATGTAGAATTAAAATTATTTTGTGAATACATTAAGGGTAAAAACAAAAATAAATACAAAAATATAATAAAAACATTTTCTTAAATTTTTCTACTAATCTATATGGTTAACTAAGACTATAAAAATTATGTATGTAATTTTTAGATATTTAATTTATTATTTAGACATTTTTGAATAATGTTCGATTAATAAAACACTATTATTTTTGAAGTAATTTAGGTATTTATTTAAAGGTAATTATATTTAATATATATAAGACATACTAAGGTATAATAACTAAATATTAAATAAAACTTAGGTTATATTATCACATATATAATTATTAAGTACATTAATAATTCGTTGTGTGTATACACCTAAAGTGAAGGTTAATCAAAGATAATGTATAATTCATGTGAACTTCATCGCTACTCACGGTCGTAAGTGAATGATGTCTAGGTTGCCATTTATGGGTAAGCTTGTGGATCTCGAATGCCATGACTTAGATTCTGGTCAAGAATCCTGGGCCCCCGGTTACATCTGGTCATTCCTGACTTATTTGATAGCAACGAAGTTTGAGTAGAGTTGTACAACATCTTGCTAAAGATTAACCCGAACTTTCTAAAATTGGAAAATTACTATAAGTGGAAACTTTTCATAAATAGTAACCTTCCGAAAATGGAAATTCTTTAGTGAACCATTACTATCAATATAGTACTATATACTATTGTCTGTTAGGCAATGTCTGATCATACGTTCTATCTCTAGGTTGAGATCTCGGTCACGTCCTTCAAATCAATTCTTTCGTGTGCTACTAAGGTGATTTTCATAGCCCCACTTTTACTGTTTACTTAACTATTTATAACTTTTGGGGTGAGACACATGCTTGCTTTATAACTGTTTTACACTTAGACACAAGTACTAAATTGTTAACTATGCTGTCATGCTTTGATTCATGCTAAATCCCTACCGTAATATCGTCAATTGCTACGTTTAAATGCAAACTTAATTATTGTGAGTAGGCCTATTGAGATTAACGTCTCTAACCATTCGACTGTTGGTCTTTGGTTACATAATAATGATTCCACGACACTGACAGTACAAGGTGTCATCGGGTAAACTTGTTTAGTAGCGATATTACAAAATGCAGCAACACTTTTAGATTGATATTTCTATATCAATCAACTTTAAACTAAATCTTGTGGTCTAAAACTTTGGATATTATTTATAAACCTGTGAATTTCACTCAACCTTTTTGGTTGACACTTTAAGCATGTTTTGTCTCAGGTGATGATTGAGCTAGCTGTTTGCAACTTTGTGATGATAGATTTGATGCTTGCATGGAGTCCACATCGCATATTATATTTTAGTTCATAAACATTTATTTTACGTTTTAATAATAATGTAAACATGTATTACTGCTTCCGCTGTTTTATTAACAAAGGTTTTATTTAAAAAGTCTCATATAGAGTCGTTCTCATTTATACAAGTGTGTTATGATATGATTGGTCACAATTACCCCTGGTCCATTTTGGGGGGGTGTGACAGATTGGTATCAGAGCAGGCTGATGTAGAGAACTAGGATTGCATTTTATGTGTGCCTTATACAATTAGGTACCTTAGCAATGCAGGACTACAACTTTCCTTGACTATAGTACCTTTAATTGTTGCCTTAAACTGTTAAATGCTACACTATACTTTAGAAACTTTACTTATCTTAGAATGCCGAGCCAACCTAAGAACTCTGCTCACTTTCCTAAGTACTATTCAATTCCGCCACCACATTTTAATGCGACACCGTTCTCGACATTCCTATGTCATCTATCATAGTTTTGTGTATTACATATGTATTACATGAAATGTTATCCATGATTTTTGAAACTCCTATATTTGTTACTATTCATACCCAAACGTATATAACCTCCTTGTTATATCATGTACCTATATGCTTTATGCCTTTATGCATCGGTTTGTGAACCGGAAAATGTCATTGAGTTATCCCAAAGACATTATAATGTCATCACTACTCATATTCATTACTTTTAAATCTTTGATTTCTCGTTATTTTTTTATCATTGAATTTTCTTGACGGATGGCGTCTACGAAACTCTAGAATAGAAGGATTTGGATTATCGATTTAAAGGATCCTATAGCTCAAGCCGTAGACCTGAATAGGCCATTACGAATTGAAAGTCTTTAATCGAAAGATTATCAGATTACATACTTATCATTTTATGATCTCGACACGTCATACTGCTATTATTGGAGTATAGACACATCATATCTTATTATATCTTATCATATCAATCTTAATAGACTTTGTCTAACACTTTTTCTAAATTTCCTCCGTAAATTACGAAAATCTTTTTGCTATATATACGTATATCAAGAAGACAAATATATCATTCAATATTCAACACTCATCTTATAACAAAAACCCTTATTCCGATCAGATAATATGGATTTCTCACTTGATTCCTTGAACTCCTCAAGCTCTAATGGCAGCGTAACCGGAATGAACCAACCAATTAGTCATCACCTTTTCTGGATGAATTGGGGGTGGGTTCGTAGTCTACTTAATCAATGGAGAAGTGAAGAAGGTGATCCTTTTCACCCACCACATTGCCCTATTGGCGAAGAACCTGAAGCACTTACCGGCGAACCCGTTCGGAACACTATTTTCACCCTCATTTCCAGGATATCCCGTCACGAATATATAATATCTAGAATTTCAGATCTTATTCATCCCCTTGTCCGAACCGCCAATCATCCCGGAATAATAGAAGAAGTCAACGAGCTTCGTGCTCGAGTAGTGGCTTTGGAAAATATGATGCAAAACCTACGAGCACCAGCAGCAGCACCAGCAGCATAACCAGCACCACCAGTACCATAAGCATCACCGCCAACAGCATCAGCTTCACCAACAACAACATCTGCATTCCACGCCTCAACATCACACTCAGTACCTCAAACATTAACATCATACGCCCCATAGATACCAAGGAATATTAGTAATAATGAGTTAAGATGTATTGACTCATTCTTTCTGAAGAATTATATATGTATACTTTATATATATATGGTTTGGAACAATAATAAATATTTTCGTACTAAGCTATTACGTGTGAATCTTAACTAGTAAATACTACTCGGATAATTCATATTACTAATATGCTATGATGTACATCCTTCGTTAATGACTTAACAATCGTTAATCACTGCTTCAGCACACTAAACTCCATTTTCATAATAAATCAAGTGTATTATTCAAATACATGTTTGATTTTACACTTCCATTTTCGATGTACTCAAAACTTTCTAGAAAACATTATTCGTGCCTTGTGAATTTCACAAGAAATCCACAAGCACCAACATCATATACCGAGATATATCAATAACAATGAACGACGAAGTATTGATTCATAACTTCATTAGCGAAATATTTCGCGACAATTATTAAATCTCTAAGGTTTTGGAGATTATTAATTCTCATTTCAACCGTAAATCAAATGAGTTTAATATTATATTAACTCATTAAATCCATGATTACATCTGAAAGAAAATATATATGTACGTATATTTTCATAAAGATTGTAATTAAATATTATGTTGTGCAAACTGTTGACGGTGAAAATATTTTAATGGGTAGGTAATACCCGAGAAATATTTATATCTCACATTAATATGTTACACCGTACATTCTTTAATTCTGATTCAACAGTCATTAACTATACTACTTACGTCCACATATGTATCCGTTCACTAAAGAACAACCATTTTCATACAAATTCAAATACATATTCTGATTTTGACATATCGGAATTTAAGTAAAACTTTAGCAAGTGTTATCTTCTTAAAGATCACTACATTCATGAATTATATTCATTCGTATTCTATGATGAATTATCACATCAAACCACCGAACTTACCATTCCTTACTTTTGAAAATCACAAACATTTCTTCATCAACTGTTAGATCCATTGATGGATGCATCTTACGCTTAAACACTTCAAATTCAAAATTTTTGAAAACATCCTTTGAATCTTGACGATCACAATCAGCGTTCAATCATCTAAAAACGAAATTTCTTGAAACCATCTCAGATTGATAACCGATGATTCAAATATGGCTGCATTAAATGCAGAGGAAACAGCAAAATTGTAGATGGCCTAAATGGCCAGGAGTTTGATGATAAAGAATGGGGTATTGGGAACGCTCGATAGAAAATTTGGTGCTGAAAAACGGATTGAGCAAACCATGAAGGAGACCATGGACAAATCACAAGGATTAAACCTGTAATCAAAGAATCTAGATGATTCGATTTCTGATGAAAATCACAAAAGATCTCCTTACGCATTCTAAATCCTTACAGAAGAATTTTTCTCGTTATCATTTGATCTTAGAAAATTCTAAGATATCATCGTATCTTTCGTTATAAATATCCTCCATATTTCTGAAGATACATTCATAACTACTCTTATCCGAAATTATTTATCACTTCGCACTTTCTGTGTTACATAATAAAGGAAACTGTTTTAGTTTCTATATTTCTATAATATACAAGTTTAAATTTTGAATGATTTGAGGTAGTGTTGGGAATTGAAGCATGAGTTAGTATAATATAATGATGTCAGGCCAACGTGATTTTATTACAGTAAGTCATGCTAAATTTTTAATGGAAGATGATGATTCATAGACTTTATAATCATCATTTGTCATGTTACATGACTTTTACATTCTACTTAACCTCTGAACATATCAAGAACATATATTCTTGATAGTTATATCCTTAGTAATTCTAGTAATTTGACAAATCAAATCGTGCTATTACCTTTCCTTCTGCTTTGTATATTATGATCATTTGAAACTCCATACCTACGAATTCTAGACCATTATTCGCTTGACTTGAAGTCGGGAAGGAAAAACAAGAGCATAGAGCTCCAACATATAAGGGAAAATATAAAGCCCGATAACAACACGGAAATTACAAACCGTGTATACCAATTCGTATAGCAACATAAAGATACGGGAGAATTAAAAACACTATAACCCCAAGGTAATTGTAGAAGTAAACAGATTCCTCTGGGGGTAAATGAAAAAGAAGAATGACAGAAATGATAGTCAGAAAAATATCCAGGATAAGAACTGGATGGAGCATTTTCACAATTTTTGGAAGTATGAATCGAGAAAGAAAGTATAGAAGTGGTGAAGATAATGAAACAAAAGAAGCTAATTTATAGCAAAATTCTAGACACGACAATCAAGGCAATTTTAATTTCCTTAATTACCGGATAATCAAATCTTATACAGATTATAAAGATTTCCTTTAAATCCCTTGAATTCCGGAAATCACCTTTAATTATGTCAAAAGTTAAGGCAAACTGATATTTCCTTATTTCAAACTTTTAAGATAACTTCATTTATACTCTTCCTATAATCGAACCGTTTTATCCATATTACCCAATGTTGATAAAACAATATTTTCAACTCATATTCATCATTCTTGTTGTAAAGAATGACAATCTCTATCAAATTTCACGACTATGATTTTCATGAACTCCTTTCTATTTTGTCTACCCTAGCGTGGTGGCATAAACGTTCAAGGTTTAAATGAGCTCGATATTATTCATAACACATTTTATATATCCAAATGACTTGTATAACATCATCATTTTGAATGATCTCCGCATTAATAATAAAATGCACTTCGTAGAAGAACTTGTAGAAATTATGGTTTGTATGATTTTAATTCTTGAAACAGAACAATATTCTATCCGTTGGAATTCACGCAAGGCCCCGAGCATACCTGGGAACGTGAAAATCAAATAAAACGTAAATATCCTCGTCTATGTACGAACAACACCGATTAATGGCAACAACTAAATTTCGGGATGAAATTTCTTTTAACGGGTAGGTACTATAACAACCCTCATATTTCCATGCCTGAATTGACTAATTTGACTATATGGTTGTTATCCATACGTAATATATAATTAAATTTGACATTGATCAAATATTTATTTTTAGTCGACACTTTTTGTTAACTAAAGTTTACACTAATTATATAAAATAACTTTAGTTAATATTAATGCGTATTATATTTAAAACTATATGTAACATAATTATTAATTAAATGATAAGTTATTTTAATCATTATATATATTTTTAGCTTATAAAAAATAAAAATAAAAATAAATAAGATTTTTTTTATAAATTAAATAATGAGCCCATGAATTTTGACTAAATATTTTCAAAAACAAAAACTTATTAAAAACATTTTTAACATGTTTTTATTATTTTGTCAAAATTAGCACCTTTATTTTATTATTTTTTTTTCTTTTCACCAACCATTTTTTACCTATAAATACATGGCTCCTCATTCATTTTTTCTTGCCAAACACAAAAACTTAATTTATTCTCTCAAAACTTTGAAGAAAATTTGAGGTACTTTCTATTTTTATTAATTTTTTTTAATATTGTCATTTATATTTATATTTATTGTATATTCTTTGTAAAATTCGAAATTAATTATGTTTATATGTTATAATTAGTATTATAAGTGTTATGATGCATAAAAATAATTTTGATAATTTATGGAATATTATTTATAATTAAATACGAATTATGTAGTGTTTAAACGTAAAAACAATGTAAAATTCGTAATAAATACTTTTAACCAAAAATAAAATATATATAATTTTTTTTTGAGTTTTTAAAACTTATATAGATCTGAAAAAAATTATAAAAATAATTACTTGGGTCGAATTGGTATTTATTATATAATTAAACTCTATTATTATGTAATTCGAAGGTAAATTAAGAATAAATATAAAATAATATAAAATATCTTTTTATATATTTTTCTACAGGTTATTAGACTGATAGAAAATTATAAAAATTATAAAAATAATTATTTGGGTTTATTTAGTAATTATGTAGAATTAAAATTTTTTTGTGAATACATTAAGGGTAAAAACAAAAATAAATACAAAAATATAATAAAAACATTTTCTTAAATTTTTCTACTAATCTATATGATTAACTAAGACTATAAAAATTATGTATGTAATTTTTAGATATTTAATTTATTATTTAGACATTTTTGAATAATGTTCGATTAATAAAACACTATTATTTTTGAAGTAATTTAGGTATTTATTTAAAGGTAATTATATTTAATATATATAAGACATACTAAGGTATAATAACTAAATATTAAATAAAACTTAGGTTATATTATCACATATATAATTATTAAGTACATTAATAATTCGTTGTGTGTATACACCTAAAGTGAAGGTTAATCAAAGATAATGTATAATTCATGTGAACTTCATCGCTACTCACGGTCGTAAGTGAATGATGTCTAGGTTGCCATTTATGGGTAAGCTTGTGGATCTCGAATGCCATGACTTAGATTCTGGTCAAGAATCCTGGGCCCCCGATTACATCTGGTCATTCCTGACTTATTTGATAGCAACGAAGTTTGAGTAGAGTTGTACAACATCTTGCTAAAGATTAACCCGAACTTTCTAAAATTGGAAAATTACTATAAGTGGAAACTTTCCATAAATAGTAACCTTCCGAAAATAGAAATTCTTTAGTGAACCATTACTATCAATATAGTACTATATACTATTGTCTGTTAGGCAATGTCTGATCATACGTTCTATCTCTAGGTTGAAATCTCGGTCACGTCCTTCCGTTCAATTCTTTCGTGTGCTACTAAGGTGATTTTCATAGCCCCACTTTTACTGTTTACTTAACTATTTATAACTTTTGAGGTGAGACACATGCTTGCTTTATAACTGTTTTACACTTAGACACAAGTACTAAATTGTTAACTATGCTGTCATGCTTTGATTCATGCTAAATCCCTACCGTAATATCGTCAATTGCTACGTTTAAATGCAAACTTAATTATTGTGAGTAGGCCTATTGAGAGTAACGTCTCTAACCATTCGACCGTTGGTCTTTGGTTACATAATAATGATTCCACGACACTGACAGTACAAGGTGTCATAGGGTAAACTTGTTTAGTAGCGATATTACAAAATGCAACAACACTTTTAGATTGATATTTCTATATCAATCAACTTTAAACTAAATCTTGTGGTCTAAAACTTTGGATATTATTTATAAACCTGTGAATTTCACTCAACCTTTTTGGTTGACACTTTAAGCATGTTTTGTCTCAGGTGATGATTGAGCTAGCTGTTTGCAACTTTGTGATGATAGATTTGATGCTTGCATGGAGTCCACATCGCATATTATATTTTAGTTCATAAACATTTATTTTACGTTTTAATAATAATGTAAACATGTATTACTGCTTCCGCTGTTTTATTAACAAATGTTTTATTTAAAAAGTCTCATATAGAGTCGTTCTCGTTTATACAACTGTGTTATGATATGATTGGTCACAATTACCACTGGTCCATTTTGAGGGTGTGACAGAAAATGTCCATGACGGCGTCATGGTTGAGATTGGTCTTATAGAACGAGACATTTTCAATTTTAAATGATAGCTTTTGCCCACTGCTCATTTATAAGGGATCGTCACTAAAATGTCCACTTTTTCTCCCTTTTTGACTCAGAACCCATGACAAAAAAAAGTTGACAATTTGCCCGCGCAAGGACGCACGGTGCCTGTTTGCGACCTTGCTTCCCGATGGGCGCAAGGGTGCAAGGTGCCTCTTGCGACCTTGCTTCCCGCCTTCCCGGGGACGCAAGGACGCAAGGTGCCTCTTGCTCCTGTCTAATATCATGATTAATGTTTTCTTTCAGACATTTCATCAAACACCTTTCGTACATCTTACGTGATACGATTTTTTGCTCAACACTTTGAGGTATTTAACACTTTGAGGTATTTAACACTTTGATATGTTCGATATTCTTCATGTGCCGGTGGGAATATATTTTTGTTGCATACATGAAAAAGCTGCAAGTGGTGTATTGTTTTGTATATTTCGAATTTCGATTTTAGTTCTGAATATTGTTGCCTTAAATCAGTACCACCTTTTGTAAATATATATTTTTGAAAACATACCAAAAATAATTGATATCTATGATTGTTGGGTTGCAAGTATAATTAAAAAACCGTATTACGTAAGATGCACACAAGGTGTTTGATGAAATATTTGAAAGAAAACATTGATTATGACATCAGGCAGGAGCAAGAGGCACCTTACGTCCTTGCGTCCCGGGGAAGCAAGGTCGCAAGAGGCATCTTGCGTCCTTGCGCCCATCGGGAAGCAAGGTCGCAAACAGGCACCTTGCGTGAGCAAATTTACAAAAAAAAAAAAATTCATGGTTTCTGAGTCAAAAAAGGGAGAAAAAATAGACATTTTATTGATAATTCCCACTTGTAAATAGTGGTATGTTTCTTATCCAATAACTTAGTCCGTAAAACAATCATTATGATCATATTCTATCATATTCTATATTCTATATATATTCAACTAGAAGATAAATGAACAGTAAATTGCAATTGAAATCCAATTGAATATCGATTTGTTTAAGTCTTCATTCATTTAATGTCCTGATTATAATAGAAGAAAATCATATTCTATATATATTCAATTAGAAGATAAATGAACAGTAGATTGCAATTGAAATCCAATTGAATATCGATTTGTTTAAGTCTTCATTCATTTAATGTCGTGATTATAATAGAAGAAAAAAATAATGGTTGAGCACTCATATAGTTAATTAATTAAATGGTCACTAGTTCGATTCTTGAATAACCTGTTTCCTCTGTTGTTTTTTCAGTTTTTGCACATTATATCTACTTTTATTTTTACTTTCATAATACCCCCTTCTTGTTTATTAATTTCAAATTCAATCCTTCCCCTCCCATTCTTTTATTTTTAATTTTTTTAATTTGACATTTCCTACAATATATTTATGATTTTTTTTTTTAATTATTCTTAACCACTTTTTTTTACAACAATAACAACAGACCCAATCCCACATGTGTGAGGTATGAGGGAGGTGAGACGTAGACAATCTTTCCTCTATCCTAGAATAAAGAGAAATCGTTTCTCCACCCCGAGTGAAACACTCACAAGAGTAGAGAAAGTCCTCCCTCTCTCTGTTCGACGGATCAACTATTTTATTTAAAATCTTTTAGTCTACTTTTTTTTTTAAAACACATTATTTCCCCTTTCTTATTTAATTTCAAATTCAATCCTCTAACTCCCACTCCCACTCCCACTCCCACTCTCATTCTTTTATTTATTTATATTAATTTAACATTTTCTATAATATTTATATGATTTTTTAATTTTTATTAACCACTTTTTTACTACTATTTTATTTAAAATCTTTTTTTCTACTTCTTTTTCTCTTTTCTTTATAAATTTTTTCAACTCAACACTTTTACTGTTGAATTAAAAAAAATATTCAAAATATATTGACTTTAACTATTTTAATTATTGATTTGAAACATATTTTCTAATTGAGTTTGTTAAGATTATTAACGTATAAGTATTTAATCAAAACATAAATTGTGTACAACGAAAAAATGGATAATTATATTATATAAAAAAATAAGGGGTCCGTCACCGCAACGCGCGGCTGACCTCGAAACTTGTTAAGTTTCAATAGAAGATTACATTGGAAAAATACAAATCAATTTCTAAATTAATTTTATGTGAAAATAACCTTGTCGTCTCTTGTGATTGTGAGAATATCAATAACATACACTTTGTTGTTCTCGAATACATAATCACCTTTCTTTCCATCAATACCATATTTTTTAAGCTGATGACAAATGACCCCTTCAACAAGTTTGCATCCATATGCTGCAACATCCTTTTTAATTGCTTTAATAATAACGTCTTGGTTCTACAAGATAAAGATCGATCTTTTATTAATTGATAGCTAAATTAATATAATGTATGTAATTGAGTATTGTTGTTGTTGTTGCTGCTGCTGCATGTTGTAGTGACCCGAACTTTTCTATGTTTATATATATTAAATGAAATTGATATTTACATGATTAAGTGTTTCCAACATGTTAAGCAATCAAACTTAATAAGACTTGATTAATTGGAATATGTTTCATATAGACAAATGACCACCCAAGTTGACCGGTGATTCACGAACGTTAAAACTTGTAAAAACTATACGATGACACATATATGGTTATATATATAGTTAACATGATTTTATTATAAGTATGTATCTCATTAGGTATTTTAACAATGAGTTATATACATAAAAATGAGACTATTAAATTAAGAAACTCGAAAACGATATATATAACGATTATCGTTATAATGTCTTACTAGGTACATATGAATCATATTAAGATATTGATACACTTGGTTAATTATGTTAAATGATAAGTAAATATATCATTAAGTGTATTAACAATGAACTACATATGTAAAAATAAGACTACTAACTTAATGATTTTGAAACGAGACATATATGTAACGATTATCGTTGTGACGACATTTAATGTATATAGATCATATTAAGAGATATTCGTATATCATAATATCATAATAATATAATAATTTAAAATCTCATTTGATATTATAAACATTGGGTTAACAACATTTAACAAGATCGTTAACCTAAAGGTTTCAAAACAACATTTACATGTAACGACTAACGATGACTTAACGACTCAGTTAAAATGTATATACATGTAGTGTTTTAATATGTATTCATACACTTTTGAAAGACTTCAATACACTTATCAAAATACTTCTACTTAACAAAAATGCTTACAATTACATCCTCGTTCAGTTTCATCAACAATCCTACTCGTATGCACCCGTATTCGTACTCGTACAATACACAGCTTTTAGATGTATGTACTATTGGTATATACATTCCAATAATCAGCTCTTAGCAGCCCATGTGAGTCACCTAACACATATGGGAACCATCATTTGGCAACTAGCATGAAATATCTCATAAAATTACAAAAATATGAGTAATCATTCATGACTTATTTACATGAAAACAAAATTACATATCCTTTATATCTAATCCATACACCAACGACCAAAAATACCTACAAACACTTTCATTCTTCAATTTTCTTCATCTAATTGATCTCTCTCATGTTCTATCTTCAAGTTCTAAGTGTTCTTCATAAATTCCAAAAGTTCTAGTTTCATAAAATTAAGAATACTTCCAAGATTGCAAGTTTACTTCCAAGTTTTCTAAATCCATTCCAAGTAATCATCCAAGATCAAGAAACCTTTGTTACTTACAGTAGGTTATCTTTCTAATACAAGGTAATAATCATATTCAAACTTTAATTCAATTTCTATAACTATAACAATCTTATTTCGAGTGGAAATCTTACTTGAAATTATTTTCGTGTCATGATTCTGCTTCAAGAACTTTCAAGCCATCCAAGGATCCTTTGAAGCTAGATCCATTTTTCTCATTTCCAGTAGGTTTATTCAAGGAACTTGAGGTAGTAATGATGTTCATAACATCATTCGATTCATACATAAAAAGCTGTCTTATTCAACGTTATAAACTTGTAATCACTAGAACATAGTTTAGTTAATTCTAAACTTGTTTGCAAATAAAGTTAATCCTTCTAACTAGACTTTTAAAATCAACTAAACACATGTTCTATATCTATATGATATGCTAACTTAATGATTTAAAACCCAGAAACACGATAAACACCATAAAACTGGATATACGCCGTCGTAGTAAAACCGAGGGCTGTTTTGGTTGGGATAATTAAAAGCTAAGAAGAACTTTGATTTAAAAGCTATACTTCTGGAAAAATGATTTTTCTTATGAACATGAAACTATATCCAAAAATCCTGGTTAAACTCAAAGTGAAAGTATGTTTTTCAAAATGGTCATCAAGATGTCGTTCTTTCGACAGAAATGACTACCTCTTTCAAAAACGACTTGTAACTTGTATTTCCGACTATAAACTTATACTTTTTCTATTTAGATTCATAAAGTTAAGTTCAATACGAAACCGTGGCCACTGGAATCACTCAAAACGGATACGAAACGAAGAAATGGCGAGTAAAACAAGATTGATAAAAACTACTCATTTTACCTACGTGAAAGTTAGTAATAAATCTATTCCAACCATAACCTAATCAACTTATATTGTATATTATGTAATCTTGAGATACCATAGACACGTATACAATGTTTCGACCTATCATGTCGACCCATCTATATATATATTGCGGAACAACCATAGACACTCTATATGTGAATGTTGGAGTTAGCTATACAGGGTTGAGGTTGATTTCAAAATATATATATAGTTTGAGTTGTGATCAATACTGAGATACGTATACACTGGGTCGTGGATTGATTCAAGATAATATTTATCGATTTATTTCTGTACATCTAACTGTGGACAACTAGTTGTAGGTTACTAACGAGGACAGCTGACTTAATAAACTTAAAACATCAAAATGTATTAAAAGTATTGTAAATATATTTTGAACATACTTTGATATATATGTATATATTGTTATAGGTTCGTGAATCAACCAGTGGCCAAGTCTTACTTCCCGACGAAGTAAAAATCTGTGAAAGTGAGTTATAGTCCCACTTTTAAAATCTAATATTTTTGGGATGAGAATACATGCAGGTTTTATAAATGATTTACAAAATAGACACAAGTACGTGAAACTACATTCTATGGTTGAATTATCGAAATCAAATATGCCCCTTTTTATTAAGTCTGGTAATCTAAGAATTAGGGAACAGACAACTTAATTGACGCGAATCCTAAAGATAGATCTATTGGGCCTAACAAGCCCCATCCAAAGTACCGGATGCTTTAGTACTTCGAAATTTATATCATATCCGAAGGGTGTCCCGGAATGATGGGGATATTCTTATATATATGCATCTTGTTAATGTCAGTTACCAGGTGTTCACCATATGAATGATTTTTATCTCTATGTATGGGATGTGTATTGAAATATGAAATCTTGTGGTCTATTGTTACGATTTGATATATATAGGTTAAACCTATAACTCACCAACATTTTTGTTGACGTTTAAAGCATGTTTATTCTCAGGTGAATACTAAGAGCTTCCGCTGTTGCATACTAAAATAAGGACAAGATTTGGAGTCCATGTTTGTATGATATTGTGTAAAAACTGCATTCAAGAAACTGATTTCGATGTAACATATTTGTATTGTAAATCATTATGTAATGGCCGTGTGTAAACAGGATATTTTAGATTATCATTATTTGATAATCTACGTAAAGCTTTTTAAACCTTTATTTATGAAATAAAGGTTATGGTTTGTTTTAAAAATGAATGCAGTCTTTGAAAAAAAACGTCTCATATAGAGGTCAAAACCTCGCAACGAAATCAATTAATATGGAACGTTTTTAATCAATAAGAACGGGACATTTCAGTTGGTATCAGAGTGTTGGTCTTAGAGAACCAGAATTTTGCATTAGTGTGTCTTATCGAGTTTGTTAGGATGCATTAGTGAGTCTGGACTTCGACCGTGTTTACTTGAAAAATGATTGCTTAACAAATTTTGTTGGAAACTATATATTTTTAACATGTGAATATTATGTGATATATTAATCTTTTAACGCGTTTGATATTATGTGATAGATGTCTACCTCTAGGACAAGTCCCATTGACTCACCTAATAATAATGAAGAGTCAAATGTAAATTGGAATGATTCGTGTACTGATTCACAAGTTCCCGAAGAGGAACCGGAAGAAGAGTCGGAACCGGAAGAAGAATCGGAACCAGAAGAAGAAATAGAACCAGGGGGGAAAATAATAAAACGGTTAAGTAGAAGAAAATCCTCAACCAACCGACCAAAGTTAATTATGGTCAATGGTGTTTCCGCCAAGGAAGCAAAGTATTGGGAGGATTACCAATTCTCCGATGAATCGGATCCCGACAAGGATTCCGATGATGTTATAGAAATTACCCCAACACAATTTAATAAGGCAAAAGAGAACAATAAGGGAAAGGGCATAAAAATAGAGAAATTTGATTCCAAACCCGATGAACTTTATATGTATCGTCAACACCCGTATTTCTTAAGTTGTGACAATAACCCGGGAACCTCTAAACCACCAGGTTTTTCTAAACCAATGTGGAAAACGACGGCTCGTATTAGGGGAACATCATATATCCCTAGAAACTTGGCAAAACGAACCAAAACCGAAGAAGAAGAAACGAGCGAGTCGGAATAAGATAGTTGTATTAGTGTGGTGTAATATATGTAATATAGTGTGCTTATGCTTTATGATATATGTAAAAATTGCTTGTATTAATAAGTAATTTTTTTTATGAATCTAACTCTTGTCTATTTTACAGTTTAAAAACATAAAATGGATAGACAACCCAATATTTTAAGAGACCTACCCGGAGACATGATTGATGAAATCTTGTCTAGAGTCGGTCAGAATTCCTCGGCACAACTATTTAAGGCGAGATCAGTTTGTAAGACATTCGAAGAACGTTCCAAGAATGCCTTGGTTTATAAAAGGCTTTCGTTCGAAAGATGGGGGATATCACATTGGGAAATCCATAAGTTACGATGTGTTTACTTTGACGCATATATTACGGGGAACCCAAATGCTATTTTACGCAACGGGTTAAGAAATTATTTTGACTCAATATATCCGAATATAGGACTTCGTGATTTAGAAAAAGCGGCTAACATGCAACATAAAGAAGCATGTTATGCTTACGGGTTAGTAATGTTCGCTTCTCACCAAAGTGAGAACAAGAACATCGGGCTACAACTATTAAACAAAACGTTCCCACAAGTGACGGAGTCGGTAATTGGGGTGAGAAATGAGGTTTTTAGATTGTTACGGGACTGTTGGACATTACGTAACCCTCATCCCTTTGACGACGTTACAACACGCTGTCTTATCAACGGCCATAACGGTTATGTTCCACAAGACCAAGGATGGGAAGTAGTCCTAGTAAAACCAGAATGCATGACTTGTTTCTGGACGTATGAATTACGTGTCTTTATTGCCTTTACTGAACGACTTGTGTACTAGCTAGAATTATCTTCACAACTATCTTGTATCAAAGTTATTGTGTGCTATATTTCATGCTATATGTAAAATAAGCGGTATTGTAAGTTTGTAAAATATTGTGTAAAAGTTTGAACGCGAAATATTATTATAATCAGTTTTTCATATAGAATTGTAGTAGTTGAATTGTATATTAGCTACTAAGTATGAACTTAACGGGTAGGTACTACCCGAATTCAAACTTATAAAACGCTAATATGAAGAAAAAGCTTTTATAAATGAGTTCATATTATGCTACGAGATACTATTGACTACTCTTAATATTCTGTATGATTAACTTGTTTCATTTAACTATTTGAAGGAAATGGCACCGACTACTCGACAAACCATGAATATGAGCGAAGAGGAATTTCGTACCTTTCTTGCTGCAAACATAGCCGCAGTACAGGCTGCGCTACATACCAACAATAACCTTGGATGTAGCAGTACAGGAAATCGTGTAGGATGCACCTACAAAGAATTCACTGCCTGCAAACCTTTAGAATTTGATGGAACTGAAGGACCGATCGGATTGAAATGGTGGACCGAGAAGGTCGAATCGGTGTTTGCCATAAATAAGTGTACTGAAGAGGACAAAGTGAAGTACGCTACGCATACCTTCACAGGTTCTGCGTTAACATGGTGGAATACCTATCTAGAGCAAGTGGGACAAGATGATGCTTACGCACTACCGTGGTCAGCATTCAAGCACTTGATGAACGAGAAGTACCGTCCCAGAACCGAGGTCAATAAGCTCAAGACAGAACTTAGAGGGTTACGAACCCAAGGATTTGATATTACCACGTACAAAAGACGATTCACAGAATTATGCCTATTGTGTCCAGGAGCGTTCGGAGATGAGGAAGAGAAGATCGACGCATTTGTGAAAGGATTACCGGAAAGAATCCAAGAAGATATAAGTTCACACGAGCCCGCCTCCATACAACAGGCATGTAGAATGGCTCACAAACTAGTGAACCAGATTGAAGAAAGAATTAAAGAACAGACTGCTGAAGAGGCCAATGTGAAGCAAGTCAAAAGAAAGTGGGAGGAAAACGGTGATAAGAATCACCAATACAACAACAACAGCAATTACAACAATAATCGCAACAACTATCCCAACAATCGCAACATCAATCGCAACTACAACAAACGGCCCAACAACAACAACAACAACAACAACAACAACAACAGCAGCAACTACAACAATCATCCCAACAACAATAATAACCGCAACAACAACAACAACAATCAGAAGCAGCTATGCTAAAGGTGTGAAAAGTATCACTCGGGGTTCTGCACCAAATTTTGCAACAAGTGTAAAAGAAATGGTCATAGCGCGGCGAAGTGTGAGGTCTACGGACCAGGGGTTAACAGAACGAAAGGAACAAATGGTGTCGGAACGAGTAATGGCGGAGCAAGTAGTGTCAGAGCAAGTTATGCCAATGTAGTTTGTTATAAATGTGGAAAACCGGGCCACATTATTAGAAATTGCCCGAACCAGGAGAACACGAATGGACAAGGCCACGGAAGAGTTTTCAATATTAATGCGGCAGAGGCACAGGAAGACCCGGAGCTTGTTACGGGTACGTTTCTTATTGACAATAAATCTGCTTACGTTTTATTTGATTCGGGTGCGGATAGAAGCTATATGAGTAGAGATTTTTGTGCTAAATTAAGTTGTCCATTGACGCCTTTGGATAGTAATTTTTTACTCGAATTAGCAAATGGTAAATTAATTTCAGCAGATAATATATGTCGGAATCGAGAAATTAAACTGGTTAGCGAAACATTTAAGATTGACTTGATACCAGTAGAGTTAGGGAGTTTTGATGTGATAATCGGTATGGACTGGTTGAAAGAAGTGAAAGCAGAGATCGATTGTTACAAAAATGCAATTCGCATTATACGAGAAAAAGGAAAACCCTTAATGGTGTACGGAGAAAAGGGCAATACGAAGCTACATCTTATTAGTAATTTGAAGGCACAAAAACTAATAAGAAAAGGTTGCTATGCTGTTCTAGCACACGTCGAGAAAGTACAAACTGAAGAAAAGAGGATCAATGATGTTCCCGTCGCAAAAGAATTTCCCGATGTATTTCCGAAAGAATTACCGGGATTACCCTTACATCGATCCGTTGAATTTCAAATAGATCTTGTACCAGGAGCTGCACCAATAGCTCGTGCTCCTTACAGACTCGCACCCAGCGAGATGAAAGAACTGCAAAGCCAATTACAAGAACTTTTAGAGCGTGGTTTCATTCGACCAAGCACATCACCGTGGGGAGCTCCTGTTTTGTTTGTCAAGAAGAAAGATGGTACATTCAGGTTGTGTATCGACTACCGAGAGTTGAACAAACTTACCATCAAGAACCGCTACCCACTACCGAGAATCGACGACTTATTTGATCAACTACAAGGCTCGTCTGTTTATTCAAAGATTGACTTACGTTCCGGGTATCATCAAATGCGGGTGAAAGAAGATGATATTCCAAAGACTGCTTTCAGAACACGTTACGGTCATTACGAGTTTATGGTCATGCCGTTTGGTTTAACTAATGCACCAGCTGTGTTCATGGACCTTATGAACCGAGTGTGTGGACCATACCTTGACAAGTTTGTCATTGTTTTCATTGATGACATACTTATTTACTCAAAGAATGACCAAGAACACGGTGAACATTTGAGAAAGATGTTAGAAGTATTGAGGAAGGAAGAATTGTACGCTTAGTTTTCAAAGTGTGCATTTTGGTTGGAAGAAGTTCAATTCCTCGGTCACATAGTGAACAAAGAAGGTATTAAGGTGGATCCGACAAAGATAGAAACTGTTGAAAAGTGGGAAACCCCAAAAACTCCGAAGCATATACGTCAATTTTTAGGATTGGCTGGTTACTACAGAAGATTCATCCAAGATTTCTCCAAAATAGCAAAACCCTTGACTGCATTAACGCATAAAGGGAAGAAATTTGAATGGAAGGATGAACAAGAGAAGGCATTTCAATTATTAAAGAAAAAGCTAACTACGGCACCTATATTGTCATTGCCTGAAGGGAATGATGATTTTTTGATTTATTGTGACGCATCAAAGCAAGGTCTCGGTTGTGTATTAATGCAACGAACGAAGGTGATTGCTTATGCATCTAGACAATTAAAGATTCACGAATAAAATTATACGACGCATGATTTGGAATTAGGCGCGGTTGTTTTTGCATTAAAGACTTGGAGGCACTACTTATATGGGGTCAAAAGTATTATATATACCGACCACAAAAGTCTTCAACACATATTTAATGAGAAACAACTGAATATGAGGCAGCGTAGGTGGATTGAATTGTTGAATGATTACGACTTTGAGATTCGTTACCACCCGGGGAAGGCAAATGTGGTAGCCGACGCCTTGAGCAGAAAGGACAGAGAACCCATTCGAGTAAAATCTATGAATATAATGATTCACACTAACCTTACTACTCAAATAAAGGAGGCGCAACAAGGAGTTTTAAAAGAGGGAAATTTAAAGGATGAAATACCCAAAGGATCGGAGAAGCATCTTAATATTCGGGAAGACGGAACCCGGTATAGGGCTGAAAGAATTTGGGTACCAAAATTTGGAGATATGAGAGAAATGGTACTTAGAGAAGCTCATAAAACCAGATACTCAATACATCCTGGAACGGGAAAGATGTACAAGGATCTCAAGAAACATTTTTGGTGGCCGGGTATGAAAGCCGATGTTGCTAAATACGTAGGAGAATGTTTGACGTGTTCTAAGGTCAAAGCTGAGCATCAGAAACCATCAGGTCTACTTCAACAACCCGAAATCCCGGAATGGAAATGGGAAAATATTACCATGGATTTCATCACTAAATTGCCAAGGACTGCAAGTGGTTTTGATACTATTTGGGTAATAGTTGATCGTCTCACCAAATCAACACACTTCCTGCCAATAAGAGAAGATGACAAGATGGAGAAGTTAGCACGACTGTATTTGAAGGAAGTCGTCTCCAGACATGGAATACCAATCTCTATTATCTCTGATAGGGATGACAGATTTATTTCAAGATTCTGGCAGACATTACAGCAAGCATTAGGAACTCGCCTAGACATGAGTACTGCCTATCATCCACAAACTGATGGACAGAGCGAAAGGACGATACAAACGCTTGAAGACATGCTACGAGCATGTGTTATTGATTTCGGAAACAGTTGGGATCGACATCTACCGTTAGCAGAATTTTCCTACAACAACAGCTATCATTCAAGCATTGAGATGGTGCCGTTTGAAGCACTTTATGGTAGAAAGTGCAGGTCTCCGATTTGTTGGAGTGAAGTGGGGGATAGACAGATTACGGGTCCGAAGATAATACAAGAAACTACCGAGAAGATTATCCAAATTCAACAACGTTTGAAAACCGCCCAAAGTCGACAAAAGAGCTACGTCGACATTAAAAGAAAAGATATAGAATTTGAAATTGGAGAGATGGTCATGCTTAAGGTTGCACCTTGGAAAGGTGTTGTTCGATTTGGTAAACGAGGAAAATGAAATCCAAGGTATATTGGACCATTCAAGATTATTGATCGTGTCGGACCAGTAGCTTACCGACTTGAGTTACCTTAACAACTCGCGGCTGTACATAACACTTTCCACGTCTCAAATTTGAAGAAATGTTTTGCTAAAGAAGATCTCACTATTCCGTTAGATGAAATCCAAATCAACGAAAAACTTCAATTCATCGAAGAACCCGTCGAAATAATGGATCGTGAGGTTAAAAGACTTAAGCAAAACAAGATATCAATTGTTAAGGTTCGATGGAATGCTCGTAGAGGACTCGAGTTCACCTGGGAGCGTGAAGATCAGATGAAGAAGAAATACCCGCATCTATTTCTAGAAGATTCGTCAACACTTTCAACAGCTTAAAATTTCGGGATGAAATTTATTTAACGGGTAGGTACTGTAGTGACCCGAACTTTTCCATGTTTATATATATTAAATGAAATTGATATTTACATGATTAAGTGTTTCCAACATGTTAAGCAATCAAACTTAATAAGACTTGATTAATTGGAATAGGTTTCATATAGACAAATGACCACCCAAGTTGACCGGTGATTCACGAACGTTAAAACTTGTAAAAACTATACGATGACACATATATGGTTATATATATAGTTAACATGATTTTATTATAAGTATGTATCTCATTAGGTATTTTAACAATGAGTTATATACATAAAAATGAGACTATTAAATTAAGAAACTCGAAAACGATATATATTACGATTATCGTTATAACGTCTTACTAGGTACATATGAATCATATTAAGATATTGATACACTTGGTTAATTATGTTAAATGATAAGTAAATATATCATTAAGTGTATTAACAATGAACTACATATGTAAAAATAAGACTACTAACTTAATGATTTTGAAACGAGACATATATGTAACGATTATCGTTGTAACGACATTTAATGTATATAGATCATATTAAGAGATATTCGTACATCATAATATCATGATAATATAATAATTTAAAATCTCATTTGATATTATAAACATTGGGTTAACAACATTTAACATGATCGTTAACCTAAAGGTTTCAAAACAACATTTACATGTAACGACTAACGATGACTTAACGACTCAGTTAAAATGTATATACATGTAGTGTTTTAATATGTATTCATACACTTTTGAAAGACTTCAATACACTTATCAAAATACTTCTACTTAACAAAAATGCTTACAATTACATCCTCGTTCAGTTTCATCAACAATCCTACTCGTATGCACCCGTATTCGTACTCGTACAATACACAGCTTTTAGATGTATGTACTATTAGTATATACACTCCAATGATCAGCTCTTAGCAGCCCATGTGAGTCACCTAACACATGTGGGAACCATTATTTGGCAACTAGCATGAAATATCTCATAAAATTACAAAAATATGAGTAATCATTCATGACTTATTTACATGAAAACAAAATTACATATCCTTTATATCTAATCCATACACCAACGACCAAAAACACCTACGAACACTTTCATTCTTTAATTTTCTTCATCTAATTGATCTCTCTCAAGTTCTATCTTCAAGTTCTAAGTGTTCTTCATAAATTCCAAAAGTTCTAGTTTCATAAAATCAAGAATACTTCCAAGATTGCAAGTTTACTTCCAAGTTTTCTAAATCCATTGCAAGTAATCATCCAAGATCAAGAAACCTTTGTTACTTACAGTAGTTTATCTTTCTAATACAAGGTAATAATCATATTCAAACTTTAATTCAATTTCTATAACTATAACAATCTTATTTCGAGTGGAAATCTTACTTGAAATTATTTTCGTGTCATGATTCTGCTTCAAGAACTTTCAAGCCATCCAAGGATCCTTTGAAGCTAGATCAATTTTTCTCATTTCTAGTAGGTTTATTCAAGGAACTTGAGGTAGTAATGATGTTCATAACATCATTCGATTCATACATAAAAAGCTGTCTTATTCAACGTTATAAACTTGTAATCACTAGAACATAGTTTAGTTAATTCTAAACTTGTTTGCAAATAAAGTTAATCCTTATAACTAGACTTTTAAAATCAACTAGACACATGTTCTATATCTATATGATATGCTAACTTAATGATTTAAAATCCAGAAACACGATAAACACCATAAAACTGGATATACGCCGTCGTAGTAAAACCGGGGGCTGTTTTGGTTGGGATAATTAAAAGCTAAGAAGAATTTTGATTTAAAAGCTATACTTTTGGAAAAATGATTTTTCTTATGAACATGAAACTATATCCAAAAATCATGGTTAAACTCAAAGTGAAAGTATGTTTTTCAGAATGGTCATCAAGATGTCGTTCTTTCGACGGAAATGACTACCTCTTTCAAAAATGACTTGTAACTTGTATTTACGACTATAAACTTATACTTTTTCTATTTAGATTCATAAATTTAAGTTCAATACGAAACCTTGGCCACTGGAATCACTCAAAACGGATTAGAAACGAATAAATGGCGAGTAAAACAAGATTGATAAAAACTACTCATTTTACCTACGTGAAAGTTAGTAATAAATCTATTCCAACCATAACCTAATCAACTTATATTGTATATTATGTAATCTTGAGATACCATAGACACGTATACAATGTTTCGACCTATCATGTCAACCCATCTATATATATATATGTTGCAGAACAATCATAGACACTCTATATGTGAATGTTGGAGTTAGCTATACAAGGTTGAGGTTGATTCCAAAATATATATATAGTTTGAGTTGTGATCAATACTGAGATACGTATACACTGTGTCGTGGATTGATTCAATATAATATTTATCGATTTATTTCTGTACATCTAACTGTGGACAACTAGTTGTAGGTTACTAACGAGGACAGCCGACTTAATAAACTTAAAACATCAAAATGTATTAAAAGTATTGTAAATATATTTTGAACATACTTTGATATATATGTATATATTGTTATAGGTTCGTGAATCAACCAGTGGCCAAGTCTTATTTCCCGACGAAGTAAAAATCTGTGAAAGTGAGCTATAGTCCCACTTTTAAAATCTAATATTTTTGGGATGAGCATACATGCAGGTTTTATAAATGATTTACAAAATAGACACAAGTACGTGAAACTACATTCTATGGTTGAATTATCGAAATCGAATATGCCCCTTTTTATTAAGTCTGGTAATCTAAGAATTAGGGAACAGACACCCTAATTGACGCGAATCCTAAAGATAGATCTATTGGGCCTAACAAACCCCATCCAAAGTACCGGATGCTTTAGTACTTCGAAATTTATATCATATCCGAAGGGTGTCCCGGAATGATGGGGATATTCTTATATATATGCATCTTGTTAATGTCGGTTACCAGGTGTTCACCATATGAATGATTTTTATCTCTATGTATGGGATGTGTATTGAAATATGAAATCTTGTGGTCTATTGTTACAATTTGATATATATAGGTTAAACCTATAACTCACCAACATTTTTATTGACGTTTAAAGCATATTTATTCTCAGGTGAATACTAAGAGCTTCCGCTATTGCATACTAAAATAAGGACAAGATTTGGAGTCCATGTTTGTATGATATTGTGTAAAAACTGCATTCAAGAAACTGATTTTGATGTAACATATTTGTATTGTAAATCATTATGTAATGGCCGTGTGTAAACAGGATATTTTAGATTATCATTATTTGATAATCTACGTAAAGCTTTTTAAACCTTTATTTATGAAATAAAGGTTATGGTTTGTTTTAAAAATGAATGCAGTCTTTGAAAAAAAGCGTCTCATATAGAGGTCAATACCTCGCAACGAAATCAATTAATATGGAATGTTTTTAATCAATAAGAACGGGACATTTCACATATAATCATGATTAGCGGTTAAATATAACACGTATCTTACACAAAATGACCTAATGAAAGCACACCTAGAATGCAAAAAGTTATTAAAATGGAATTCGACCCCGAATGTGGATAATTTGAAAAATACCAGTTTAAATCAAAATGTCGAGGAGTTTGGAAATACTAACTCCTATAATCAAGATATCAAGGACTTCTTACTTAAAGATGAGAGATAGACAAAATTGCGCCGATGGTCCCCAAACTTTGCACCAAATTTCATGAATTGGACTAAACTTAAAATTATGCGTCGTTGGTCCCAGTTTTTCAGTTTAAGACCCGTTTGGTCCCAGTCACTAACGGACATTAATCATGTTCCGTTAGTGACTAGACGGGTAATAAACTGAAAAACTGGGACCAACGACACACAATTCAATGTTTAGTCCCATTCATGAAATTTGATGTAAAGTTTGGGGAGTAATTTTGTCAACAAGAGATAAAAAAGATAGTATATACACAACTCTTACTGGAAACACATCAACGCTTGCTTTTTTATAGATATATAGAAGATAGATATATTAATTACAAATTACAAATAATATACCTTCTTTCCCGGTTTAGTTAGCTTCAGTGTTACCATAGAAGCAGAATTAGCTGCAGCAATAACTTCGGCTTGTCTTCCTGTCACTGAACTTTGCTGAATAGCATGTGTATGTCCAACCAATGCGATAAAACCGTCTATGTGGCAACCCATAATTCTAAATAAACAAAATAATTAATAAATTCACACATATTTATGGACACCAACAGTTAATACTTACATTTTTACAATGTCACCCTCCCTTAGAAGGGTTTCATCGTAGCGAAAAATGAGAGTCCGCGTTGTTAATAGACAAACACGTTGGAAACGCAACACCACTTTCAATATTATTCTTCACATTCGTGTTCCGAGTTTACCTATAGTAACATAAAATGAAGCTTACATTACAACCAACAATATCAACTTTAACAAGAAGTTAATAACTTACAACTTGAGCAACAGAAAAACTCACTCTTGGATCTATTTATCCCTTTTATTACAAAGTTCAACGACTTTAGCCTGTGGCCTTGCATTCAGATACTATAAAATGCAATGCATCTGCAAGTTTAATCAAAAGCTACCATCATTAACATAATTACAGATAGTTAAGCCAAATTGATGTTACCCTAATGTCACTCAGGGAACTAAATCACACGAAAAATGATAACGACGAGTGCTTTACTGAAAATACAGAGAAAGAAAACGCCCGGAAATTACTGTTAACAATTTCTGTCGTTGATTTGTAATTCTCTACAACATCAGAAGATAAAACATCGATTTCTTTACTTATGTTTTCCGACATCTTCTTTCTGCAAAGAATAAGTAACCTAATTAGGTTATTGGGTAATTAATGAATTAAATAAACACGATAATTTTGGGGAAAAGAAGTGTGTCGGCAATTATACTGCGTGGCTAATAGATTTACTAAAGGAGAAACTACTAATGAGAAGATCGAGAATGTTTTGGTGTTTGTTGAGATGGTTTGTAAGGACCGGCTATAAGTTCACTTATGTTTGGTTGCATGCATGGGTTATATGGTTGCAATCGTTCGGTTTAGGGCAGATTGTGAAAACGACGCTGATTTTGAAGAACTGTTGCGAATGGACCTATTGCGAATGGGCCTTCTATAAATGAATATGAATAAAATAATATAATAATAATAATAATAATAATAATAATAATAATAATAATAATAATAATAGCTAGAAAAAGGAGCCCGCGCGATGCCGCGGGGCCTTCGGGTTGCGTATTCATAGTTAACGGAGCGTATTATAGGTGTGTATATGTATTCAATATAGTCCGAGGTATTGAGCGTTTTTTTAAGTGCCCGTATCGCGTATAGTTAGTCCCGTTGTGTTCGTAAGATTTTTTTGTGTTGAACGGTGGGCTCGGAAAAATTTAACTCGCACCGAACGAGAAGATAGGGCTCGCTAAAAATTCGGGTGAAATTAGTTTTTTCTATTTTAATAAAATTGTATATTTACACTTTTTACTCCTAAGAAAATGTAAACATGAGGAGTCGTTGTGTAAATTGAGGCAAAGCTGAGGGATCAAATGTAGTGTGAACGCAAACTTAAAACTACAATCCAAAACAATCGAAACTACAAAAATCTTGGTGGCTTTTAGTGTATAGGTATAATATAATATAATATAATAATAATAATAAGATGTAAAAGTAGTTTTAAAGAAGAAAAATTATATATCATCAGGATACAAGATTAAATAAAGAAATGGAATATTATACTTCGGATATGTGCCTAATTCTCGAACCTCACAAACCAATAAAGGCCTCCCAAACCAAAACCCAAATACTACTACAAACTCAACTTTCGCGGACGATTTTTTTCGAGCATCCCGGATGATTTGTCATCCCTAATAGTCTTTTCGGACGACGAATCGTCCCCAAAGACTCGTTCGCGAAGCTTCGTCCCAGAATGTTTTTCCGAACGAACGGTGCCTTTTTCCTGGACGATCGTGGGACCCACTTTGACTTTCAAACCTGACTATCGTGGACGACTTTCCCGGACAACAATTAGGGACGACTTGTTGTCAGGAAATAAATAATAATAAAATAATGACTTTTTTGATAATAAATATATAATAAAGTGGAAAATTATTCTTGGACGACTCTTCCCGGACGACAAGTCGTCTGGAAATGTATAATAATTTAATAATGGTTATTTTTGTGGAAAAAAAATAAATGGAAAATTGATTCGGACGACTCTTCCCGGACTCTTCAACAATTTGGTATGCTATTGGGCGTACCATTTGAAGGTAGAAATATCTATTTTCCCGGTGAAGACCTCGAAGCTCTTCCTCATGATATTCCAAAACATGAAATGACCATACTTGTGTGTCGTACTGCGGTTCCATACAGGACCGTAGAACGTTCAGGTATCCTTGACGAATATCTTCGTCTGGGAAATATTCCTACAAGAAATGCAATTATTAGGAGTAACATGTACCACCGTGAACCAAATGTCACTCGATTGTCAATGACTGAAGCATGTCTTCACTTGTGCATAACTCACAACATCCAAGTAAATATTGCTCATTTGGTCGCTTCCCGAATGAATCAACTTCGTTATGCAGAAACAAGACCTCATCTTCCGTACGTGTCACACCCCCCAAAATGGACCAGGGGTAATTGTGACCAATCATATCATAACACAATTGTATAAACGAGAACGACTCTATATGAGACTTTTTAAATAAAACCTTTGTTAATAAAACAGCGGAAGCAGTAATACATGTTTACATTAGTATTAAAACGTAAAATAAATGTTTTTGAACTAAAATATAATATGCGATGTGGACTCCATGCAAGCATCAAATCTATCATCACAAAGTTGCAAACAGCTAGCTCAATCATCACCTGAGACAAAATATGCTTAAAGTGTCAACTAAAAAGGTTGAGTGAAATTCACAGGTTTATAAATAATATCCAAAGTTTTAGACCACAAGATTTAGTTTAAAGTTGATTAATATAGAAATATCAATCTAAAAGTGTTGCCGCATTTTGTAATATCGCTACTAAACAAGTTTACCCTATGACACCTTGTACTGTCAGTGTCGTGGAATCATTATTATGTAACCAAAGACCAGCGGTCAAATAGTTAGAGACGTTACTCTCAATAGGCCTACTCACAATAATTAAGTTTGCATTTCTACGTAGTAATTAACGATATTACGGTAGGGATTTAGCATGAATCAAAGCAAGACAGCATAGTTAACAGTTGAGTACTTGTGTCTAAGCGTAAAACAGTTTAAAAGAAAGCATGTGTCTCATCTCAAAAGTTATAAAAACAGTTATGAAACAGTAAAAAGTGGGGCTATGAAGTTCACCTTAGTAGCACAAAAGAGTATTCCACGAAAGAATTGAACGGAAGGACGTGACCGAGATCTCAACCTAGAGATAGAACGTATGATCAGACATTGCCTAACATACAATAGTATATAGTACTATATTGATAGTAATGGTTCACTAAAGAATTTCCATTTTCGGAAGGTTATTATTTATGGAAAGTTTCCACTTATAGTAATTTTCCAATTTTAGAAAGTTCGGGTTAATCTTTAGCAAGACGTTGTATAACTTTACTCAAACTTCGTTGCTATCAAATAAGTCAGGAATGACCAGATGTAACCGGGGGCCCAGGACTCTTGACCAGAATCTAAGTCATGGCATTCGAGATCCACAAGCTTACCCATAAATGGCAACCTAGACATCATTCACTTACGACCGTGAGTAGCGATGAAGTTCACATGAATTGTACATTATCTTTGATTAACCTTCACTTTAGGTTTATATGTTATTATATATGTTATATTATATTTATTAATGTATTAATAATCTGATTATCTTATATTATATACTATAAGTTATTATTATTAAATTAGTATAGTTATAAAATAAGTGTTTATTAATAATGTATGGTTATTAACTTACATTATAAGCATTATACTTTATTATATAATATACTTAGTTATTAACCGTAAGTTATAATAATAATATTAATTTAGTATATGTAATATACTTATGTTAATCGAAAATCATACTAATATATGTTAATTCGAATATTAATTCATTAAATATTATATTTATAATTTTTATAAACTTAGTTAATTATACAATTCAGTAGGATATTTTATAAAAATAATTTTATCAAGTTTTTGTATTTATTTCCCACTTTTCTTTATATATATACTCGGTTTATATTAATCAAATTTAATTGGGTAATAAATATTAAATCCACCTAAATAAATAATTTTATATTTTTTACAGGTTCTATATTATGTAAAAATGCTATAAAAATTATTAATTCAAATTTTATTTCAAAATATTATTTATTTAATGTTTTCTAATTATTTAACCATTGTAACCGACCTATAATTAAATAAATAGGAAAAATAATTTAAAATTAACTTTTATATTTTTTTAAAGTATCTAGTGATGCTACTAATCATATAAAAATTTTATAAAAATATTTAGTACACGTTTGTATTTATTTTGTATTTTCTTTATTATTTCTCTCGGTTTAGAATAATGCAAAAGTAAATTCTTTTTAAATACTAATCATCCCATTTTTTTAATTTTTATAATTTTCGATTGTTTATAAAAGTATAATAATCTCAAAAAAAATTTATAATTATTTTTATTACTATTTAATATTTTATTACGAATTTTATATTGTTTTTATGTTTAAATACTACATAATTCGTATTTAATTATAAATAATATTCCATAAATTATCAAAATTATTTTTATATATCATAATACTTATAATACTAATTATAACATGTAAAAATAATTTATATATATTAAATTCGAATTTTTAAAGAATATACAAAAAAATAAAAGCAATTCGATAAAAAATATAGAAAATACCTCAAGTACTTTCCCAAGTTTGTGAGAGAGTTTTTCCAAAGATTTGATACAAGTTTTTATGAAATGGAAGTGGGTATTTATAGAAAAAAATGGTTGGTGAAAAGAAAAAATATAAATAAAATAAAGGTGCCAATTTTGACAAAAAATAAAAACATGTTAAAAATGTTTTTAATAAGTTTTTGTTTTTGAAAATATTTAGTCAAAATTCATGGGCTCATTATTTAATTTATAAAAAAAGCTCTTTTTTATAAGCTAAAAATATATATATAATGATTAAAATAACTTATCATTTAATTAATAATTATGTTTCATATAGTTTTAAATATAATACGCATTAATATTAATATTAACTAAAGTTATTTTATATAATTAGTGTAATCCTTAGTTAACAAAAAGTGTCGACTAAAAATAAATATTTGATCAATGTCAAATTTAATTATATATTACGTATGGATAACAACCCTATAGTTAAATTAGTCAATTCAGGTATGGAAATATGAGGGTTGTTATAGTACCTACCCGTTAAAAGAAATTTCATCCCGAAATTTAGTTGTTGCCATTAATCGGTGTTGTTCGTACATAGACGAGGATATTTACGTTTTATTTGGTTTTCACGTTCCCAGGTATGCTCGGGGCCTTGCGTGAATTCCAACGGATAGAATATTGTTCTGTTTCAAGAATTAAAATTATACAAATCATAATTTCTACAAGTTCTTCTACGAAGTGCATTTTATTATTAATGCGGAGATCATTCAAAATGATGATGTTATACAAGTAATTTCAGTAAATTGGATATATAAAATGTGTTATAAATAATATCGAGCTCATTTAAACCTTGAGCGTTTATGCCACCACGCTAGGGTAGACAAAATAGAGAGGAGTTCATGAAAATCATAGTCGTGAAATTTGATAGAGATTGTCATTCTTTACAACAAGAATGATGAATATGAGTTGAAAATATTGTTTTATCAACATTGGGTAATATGGATAAAACTGTAACGACCCGACTTTTTCGACTAGCTTTTATGCTTTGTATTTTTGCGAAACTGCGTATTTGTGCGTACTGTGTTACTTTATTACTCCGGAACCTTGGCATACGTGTTTTATATTCATATATACTTTAAAATATGCCTTGGTGTATGTAGAATGCTTAACTTGTCCACCGGATGCTTTATAACCGTTAGTGTTACTTGCCGTTACGAATAAACCGCGGACTGCGCGCACATTTGACTTTTGTCGGAACCGGAATATTTGGACAGCGAAATATTAATTATTATTTTATAATAATAATTACTTGGGCCGTTGGATGCTTAATTTTATTTATTTAATTGCTAGAGCCCAATAATTAGTCTTGTTGGACTTTCTACCTTGATGGGCTCAAGCCCACCCTACTCTAGCTAGTGACCCAATTAATTAGCCCAAGTATTATTACTAGTGACCCATAATAATAAATAAATAAATAAATAAATTAATTAATGAGTCATACTAGCCATTTGGATAAGGATTATCCACTTTGTCACATGAGATTCTAGCATAAGGACACACTTTAGACAACCATTACCCAAAAAGCAAAATGGTGTCTCCCCTCCCCCTCCCCTAAAACCTACGGCCCTAGGCCATGCCAAGTCACCAATCCTTGTCAAATTTTGCTTATAAATACTAGCCATTTACCTCTCATTCAAATCACTTGCTCATTTGGTTTTCACACACACTTGTTCTTTCTTTCTTTCTTTCCTTACTTGTAAGTTTTCTTTTTCTTCCTCTTTTCTTCATCAATTTCGTGTACATCATCATCATTCTTATGGAGATCAAAGTTCCTTTTAGCTTTGATCTTACTTATATCTTGTTGATTCAAGCATGAATCTTTCAAGAACATGGAAGATTCAAGCTTTCTAGCTTGAATCTTCATATCTTTTGTAGATCTACTTCTTTTATACTTTAATCTTTCTATTTTGTGATAAAGATTCAAACTTTTGTTTGTAATCTTCATGCATCTTCAAGATCCAAGCTTTATGCTTCAAGATCTTCAAGAACAAACAAGATGCAAGCTTTCTAGCTTGAATCTTCATATCTTTTTATTAGATCTAAGTTCTTTTTGCTTTGATCATGTTGTTTTGTGAAAAAGATTCAAACTTTTGTTTGTAATCTTCATGTATCTTCAAGATCCCAACTTTATGCTTCAAGATCTTCAAGAACACTTAAAGGTTCAAGCTTTCTAGCTTTGCAACCTTGAAACTTGTGTGAAATAGATCCAAGCTCTCTAGCTTAGGGTTCCATCACCTCTTTTGACTTGGATTGTGCTTATACTTGTTGAAATGATGTAAAGTTTGTAGCTTTAGTTGTTATTGTGAATTGAAATTGTGTTAAGACTAAGGATATGATGTAACCTTGGTTCATCATCCATCTAAGACTCATGAATGAGTTGTGTTCTTACTTGGTCTTAACATATTGTGTATTGATGGTGAATCTTGGTCAAAAGTGATGCTAAACCATCAACGAGTTGTACACTTGAAGCTACAAGTATCAAGGATGAGAATCGTGATGAGCATCAAGCACCAAGAACCCCACCGGAGCACTTGTCCACTGATTTTCGTATCTGATCAAACCACCTGGGCTACTGGAAAGCTGATTTTCAGTTAATTCGGTTCGAGTAGATGATTTTTCGTTTAGGCCTCGTCTTAATCCGAGTTACGATTTAGGATTTATGGCCCTCCGAGAGTCACTACACCCTATTAACGTTGTGCTGAAATTTCTGACCTACTCGCACTTAAACCGTCGCCACGGTCAAACGAAGACGAGTTAGGTTCTGTAAATTTTTCAGTGGTTAGGGGACTCATATACGGAGCCATATCCACTGACTATGTATCATTTCGATTTACATAGAGGTCGTAGCAGCTGACCGAAGTCAGCCTATTGTTTCGATCTCTATTCTTGTCGAACTTACTTAGCTTTTATGATGATGAATGATGATGATGATGACACTTAAACTTATTTTATGCACTATTAGAATTTATAAAGACAACCTACTGACCTAGTAACCCTTGATTTAGGTTGACGACCTTTCTGAAATGTCCCGTTCTTATTGATTAAAAACGTTCCATATTAATTGATTTCGTTGCGAGGTTTTGACCTCTATATGAGACATTTTTTCAAAGACTACATTCATTTTTAAAACAAACCATAACCTTTATTTCATAAATAAAGGTTTAAAAAGCTTTACGTAGATTATCAAATAATGATAATCTAAAATATCCTGTTTACATAGACCATTACATAATGGTTTACAATACAAATATGTTACATCGAAATCAGTTTCTTGAATGCAGTTTTTACACAATATCATACAAACATGGACTCCAAATCTTGTCCTTATTTTAGTATGCAACAGCGGAAGCTCTTAGTATTCACCTGAGAATAAACATGCTTTAAACGTCAACAAAAATGTTGGTGAGTTATAGGTTTAACCTATATATATCAAATCGTAACAATAGACCACAAGATTTCATATTTCAATACACATCTCATACATAGAGATAAAAATCATTCATATGGTGAACACCTGGTAATCAACATTAACAAGATGCATATATAAGAATATCCCCATCATTCCGGGACACCCTTCGGATATGATATAAATTTCGAAGTACTAAAGCATCCGGTACTTTGGATGGGCTTTGTTAGGCCCAATAGATCTATCTTTAGGATTCGCGTCAATTAGGGTGTCTGTTCCCTAATTCTTAGATTACCAGACTTAATAAAAAGGGGCATATTCAATTTCGATAATTCAACCATAGAATATAGTTTCACGTACTTGTGTCTATTTTGTAAATCATTTATAAAACCTGCATGTATTCTCATCCCAAAAATATTAGATTTTAAAAGTGGGACTATAACTCACTTTCACAGATTTTTACTTCGTCGGGAAGTAAGACTGACTTGGCCACTGGTTGATTCACGAACCTATAACAATATATACATATATATCAAAGTATGTTCAAAATATATTTACAATACTTTTAATACATTTTGATGTTTTAAGTTTATTAAGTCAGCTGTCCTCGTTAGTAACCTACAACTAGTTGTCCACAGTTAGATGTACAGAAATAAATCGATAAATATTATCTTGAATCAATCCACGACCCAGTGTATACGTATCTCAGTATTGATCACAACTCAAACTATATATATATATATATTTTGGAATCAACCTCAACCCTGTATAGCTAACTCCAACATTCACATATAGAGTGTCTATGGTTGTTCCGCAATATATATATAGATGGGTCGACATGATAGGTCGAAACATTGTATACGTGTCTATGGTATCTTAAGATTACATAATATACAATATAAGTTGATTAGGTTATGGTTGGAATAGATTTATTACTAACTTTCACGTAGGTAAAATGAGTAGTTTTTATCAATCTTGTTTTACTCGCTATTTATTCGTTTCTAATCCGTTTTGAGTGATTCCAGTGGCCACGGTTTCGTATTGAACTTAAATTTATGAATCTAAATAGAAAAATTATAAGTTTATAGTCGGAAATACAAGTTACAAGTCGTTTTTGAAAGAGGTAGTCATTTCCGTCGAAAGAACGACATCTTGATGACCATTTTGAAAAACATACTTTCACTTTGAGTTTAACCATGATTTTTGGATATAGTTTCATGTTCATAAGAAAAATCATTTTTCCAGAAGTATAGCTTTTAAATCAAAGTTCTTCTTAGCTTTTAATTATCCCAACCAAAACAGCCCCCGGTTTTACTACGACGGCGTATATCCAGTTTTATGGTGTTTATCGTGTTTCTGGGTTTTAAATCATTAAGTTAGCATATCATATAGATATAGAACCTATGTTTAGTTGATTTTAAAAGTCTAGTTAGAAGGATTAACTTTATTTGCGAACAAGTTTAGAATTAACTAAACTATGTTCTAGTGATTACAAGTTTATAACGTTGAATAAGACAGCTTTTTATGTATGAATCGAATGATGTTATGAACATCATTACTACCTCAAGTTCCTTGGATAAACCTACTGGAAATAAGAAAAATGGATCTAGTTTCAAAGGATCCTTGGATGGCTTGAAAATTCTTGAAGCAGAATCATGACACGAAAACAATTTCAAGTAAGATTTCCACTCGAAATAAGATTGTTATAGTTATAGAAATTGATTTAAAGTTTGAATATGATTATTACCTTGTATTAGAAAGATAACCTACTGTAAGTAACAAAGGTTTCTTGATCTTGGATGATTACTTGGAATGGATTTAGAAAACTTGGAAGTAAACTTGCAATCTTGGAAGTATTCTTGATTTTATGAAACTAGAACTTTTGGAATTTATGAAGAACACTTAAAACTTGAAGATAGAACTTGAGAGAGATCAATTAGATGAAGAAAATTGAAGAATGAAAGCATTTGTAGGTGTTTTTGGTCGTTGGTGTATGGATTAGATATAAAGGATATGTAATTTTGTTTTTATGTAAATAAGTCATGAATGATCACTCATATTTTTGTAATTTTATGAGATATTTCATGCTAGTTGCCAAATGATGGTTCCCACATATGTTAGGTGACTCACATGGGCTGCTAAGAGCTGATCATTGGAGTGTATATACCAATAGTACATACATCTAAAAGCTATGTATTGTACGAGTACGAATACGGGTGCATACGAGTAGATTTGTTGATGAAACTGAACGAGGATGTAATTGTAAGCATTTTTGTTAAGTAGAAGTATTTTTATAAGTGTATTTAAGTCTTTCAAAAGTGTATAAATACATATTAAAACACTACATGTATATACATTTTAACTGAGTCGTTAAGTCATCGTTAGTCGTTACATGTAAATGTTGTTTTGAAACCTTTAGGTTAACGATCTTGGTAAATGTTGTTAACCCATTGTTTATTATATCAAATGAGATGTTAAATTGTTATATTATCATGATATTATGATATATAATATATCTTAGTATGATATATATACAGTTAAATGTCGTTACAACGATAATCGTTACATATATGTCTCGTTTCGAAATCATTAAGTTAGTAGTCTTATTTTTACATATGTAGTTCATTATTAATATACTTAATGATATGTTTACTTATCATAATATCATGTTAACTATATATATAACCATATATATGTCATCATATAGTTTTTACAAGTTCTAACGTTCGTGAATCACCGGTCAACTTGGGTGGTCAATTGTCTATATGAAACCTATTTCAATTAATCAAGTCTTAACAAGTTTGATCGCTTAATATGTTGAAAACACTTAATCATGTAAATAACAATTTCATTTAATATATATATAAACATGGAAAATTTCGGGTCACTACACTTTCGGACCGACTTACTACTTGCGTACTTTCATTACAGACTTTACCTCTTTTATCACTGTGAGTTATAGCATCCCTTTTTACCACTTTTACTATTTTTGGGACTGAGAATACATGCGCTTTTTATGTTTTACATGTTAGGCACGAGTACTTAAACTTTATATGTGTGTGGGTTATACAACGGCATAAATATTCCCTTTAGCACGGTAACGTTTAGTCATTGGTTTTTGAACCGGTGAACACGAATCTTAGATATGGATCCATAGGGTTTGACATCCCCACTCGGGCTAGTCACACTAGCATTTAACAGGTGTTTAATACTTCATGAACATACGCACTCGCCAAGTGTACTTTCAGGGGGTTATAAACGTTAAGTCTAGTTACCAGGTGCCCACGGTTATGCATATACTTTTCATACTGTTTTGATACGCTGTTTGCAGCACTGAAATCTCATGGCCTACATTACATTACTGATTACAAACAAACTATAGCTCACCAACATTCGTGTTGACTTTTTAAGCATGTATTTCTCAAGTGCTTAGACGTTGTTGCTTCTGCTGTTAGACTTGCTGTCTTGGTGTTATAAACTTGCTGTTACAGACTTGCTGTGTTAGACTTCCGCTGCATTACTTAGAGATGTCTCAAGCATGGAACTTTTACTTTGCATTCGCAACTTATGTTATTTTCAAAACAATAGCTTTGTAATGACCTTAGTATCATGTACTCATGTTAATGTCCCTATTCATCTTTTGTAAAACACTATCTTTTCATGAATGCAAATCGGTTTTCCAACAGCATATAGTGTTTGACCATGTAATGATCCTGTTGTTGATGATCCGTACACGATGGTTTTTTACGGGGCGTCACAAAAACGATTCGATTATAGGAAGACTATAAATGAAGTTATCTTAAAAGTTTGAAATAAGGAAATATCAGTTTGCCTTAACTTTTGACATAATTAAAGGTGATTTCTGGAATTCAAGGGATTTAAAAGAAATCTTTATAATCTGTATAAGATTTGATTCTTCGGTAATTAAGGAAATTAAAATTGCCTTGATTGTTGTGTCTAGAATTTTGCTATAAATTAGCTTCTTCTGTTTCATTATCTTCACCACTTCTATACTTTCTTTCTCGATTCATACTTCCAAAGATTGTGAAAATGCTCCATCCAGTTCTTATCCTGGATATTTTTCTGACTTTCGTTTCTGTCATTCTTCTTTTTCATTTACCCCAGAGGAATCTGTTTACTTCTACAATTACCTTGGGGTTATAGTGTTTTTAATTCTCCCGTGTCTTTATGTTGCTATATGCATTGATATACACGGTTTGTAATTTCCGTGTTGTTATCGGGCTTTATATTTTCCCTTATATGTCGGAGCTCTATGCTCTTGTTTTTCCTTCCCGACTTCAAGTCAAGCGAATAATGGTCTAGAATTCGTAGGTATGGAGTTTCGAATGATCATAATATACAAAGCAGAAGGAAAGGTAATAGCACGATTTGATTTGTCAAATTACTAGAATTACTAAGGATAGAACTATCAAGAATATATGTTCTTGATATGTTCAGAGGTTAAGTAGAATGTAAAAGTCATGTAACATGGCAAATGATGATTATAAAGTCTATGAATCGTCATCTTCCATTAAAAATTTAGCATTATGATTATAAAGTCTATGTAACATGCCAAATGATGACTATTTAAAGGGTCTAAACTCATTCTAAACACACACCACAATATAGATCAGTAGTAGTCCGAGAAGGGGGGTTTCCCCAGCCATTCTAAAGGGTTCTTCACCCTTTTGAGCATCAAGATTGAAGAAGGGATCATACGCTACGATAGGTACTCTCGGTTTCATTTATTTTAGTGATAAGATTATGAATTCCTATTGTTTCGATTGTATCGTTGTAACCTTCAATATTATGATTGGCTAAAGCCTTGTGTGTTTACTTTAATGTAAGATTTATGATTTGGGATCGTTCTATCTTTTAATGTTATTTAAGTTACTATGATGTTTGATTGATTAAATTACTATGTCCAACCGAAAGAACCATAATTATGCTAGTTTGGTACTTTCCTTCAATTACATAGATTGTTAACTACATGTGACACAAGGAACACAATCTATGCTTCAATACTTTTAGTAATCTAGATGGGTAAACATATACTTAATTGACGACTTTGCTATATGTTTAGATCGGTAATTGAATAGGTACTAGAACTACATAGTCATGAATTTACCTCAAGTGATTGTTGTAATTTAGGTTTTACGTGAGTTTAACCGGGTTAGGTCTAATTAATCTAATCAATCTAAATCAATTATGTTCTTCCATAGATCCATTGTTGTAAGTATCCATTTACTCTAGTTCAATTATACAAGTTATGAATTGATTTATGTGAGTTTATCAATGTTCATGGCTTGTACTTCAATACTTAGTGATTTAGACATCTACATGTGAGTGTAGGATGGTAATTGAATGGTAACTAGATTTTACAATCGTGTAGTTTATTTAGAGTGATCTTAATAAACTAGGTTTTATGTGAATTCAACCAAGGAAGAGTCTTATTGATTAAACATAGGTAAAGAAGAACTAATGACAAGGTTTATGTGAATTTACTAAGTTTATAGTTCTCGGTTTATAGATATTGTGAGATTGATATGAACCATTTACTTGTAACTACAATATAACGGGTTTAAGTACAAAAGAACAATTCCCTATAATTTATCAAGCATTGAAGTAAACACCGCCTTCTCATCCTTGTTATTTATCTCATTTTATTTCCCGTTTGTTACTTAACAATTCTACAATTAAAACTCCCCTTTTTCTTACAATAATTAACTGTTTTTGAAGTCCTTAAAACAAACTTCTCCCTGTGGATCGAACTGGTCAATTTACTTACTAGTTACTACATGATCGGGTTTTAGTTGCCTGTATTATGTGTTAATTATTAAGCATATTGTCTACATTTTAAAGGTTACGTCTTAACACATCAACTTTTTGGCGCCGCTGCCGGGGAGCGGTTTTGTTTAAAAGATTTTAATAGACTTTTAGTTATTCGATCCTTTCGTGGGAAGTTATTTTCACGAAAGTTACCTGCTTTATTTTTGTTTGTTTTGTTTTTCTTTTGTGGTGTGATTGCAGCTAGGTTACAGGTATAATTTGGCAGGGTATGATTATATGATTTCGAAAGCGATGTATGATGTCCAACAATCAGGTGAATCATCAGTTTTCATAGGTATGAATGAAGATTGGTATATGGGTTCTTGGGATGCTAGGGTGGAACCAAGAGGTGTTTGTGAGACTTATGGAGGTTACTATATGCCCGAGGAGTGTGATGATAGTCTTATGTATCATTATACCCCTATGGACCAACCATGGGATTATTATGAAGATGGTAACTCATCCTGGGATTCATCTCAACAACACTTTCAAATTCAAGAAGGAGAGGAGAGTCAGTCGAATTTAGAAGTTGTAATTTTAGACTTCATGAGAAACGAGACTGAACGGAGCCAAAATTTGCAAGAAACACTAGCGGGCCAACAAGAATCCATTGAGCGTTTACAGAGGACCATGAGTTGTCTACTCCAGCAAATTGAAGAAAGGGAGTCGGACGCTTTTTCGGCTAATTCACTAGCTGATTCGAGGGGTAATACGCAGATACCCGAGGTAGAAAGTGTTGAGCGTACCATTATTATACCACCTACCACCCCAGTTATGTCCACGTTTGCAATGCTTTATCCAGGAATTGATGAAGGGGAATTGCGGGCGATAGGTTGGTATTCATGGGATAGTGATGATGATGATGTTTTAACTACCGAGGTCGAAGAAATGGATTCATCAAAGATCATCGACGATGAGGAGTCTAATATAGTGGAACCATTTGAGGAGTCACCTTCTCATGTGGAATTTGTATATCCTCACGAGGTTAGCACTTGGAATATATTAAAAGATGATCCGTTTGGACATGATCCACCTGAAAGAATAAAATTTTTTCTGGAAGCCGCACTTAGGAGAGAGTCATGTGTTGACTCTCGGGTTAGGTATTCCTTTTTCAAGAAATTGAAAAAGGAATTATATGATATATTGTATATCACCCGAGGGGTTAATGACTGGCTCACGTTACTTATTCGTGGAAATTTTTCCACTGATTTTACATGTCGTCCGATAAGTGTGGGGAAGAATGACCCCATTAGGTGTTAAAAGAAGGGGTAAAGTTTGGTGCACAACTCATTAATAAATATGCACCATATAAAATGAGTATTGTGCTATGTGCTGCAATTTTCAAAGACTGGCATGAAGTTCAACAAAATACTTGCATGATGATTGGTTTGTGATAGCGTTTAAGGAATGGATGATGTTCTTATCGTGACCGCCAATTCAGCACCATCATCCCGTGATCTTCGGCCTAAAGCCTAGAAAGTATTAACTCTCTTTCATACTATTTGCCCTCTCGAATTTACAATTTTTCTGATTTCATGTAATGAGGGCATTACATGATCTTAAGTGTGGGGAAGGAGTAAATTCTTTCGGGTTTTACAAAAACATGGTTTAAAATGGCTTAAAATGTGGGTTTTACAAAAAAAAAAAAAAAATATGGTTTAAAATGGCTTAAAATGTGAAATTTTTTAACTTTATAAATTCATTTGCATGAATTTATTTTGTATAAAAGACTCAAGAAATAGCCAACTAAGGAAATGATCAACACGCTATATCACATACTTCACGCAAGGATTCTAAGGTACTTTGTTGAATCGGAAATCAAATCCAATACTCATTGAATTAAGGAAGTCAAGTCTTCCAAAATGACGCACTTGCTAACTTATGTTAGAAGATGTAGTCCAGAACAGCTGTAGGTTGACGAAAAATCTTGAAAAGTCATCCCTATAATCGGCTGGAAATCCACCTAACCTCAACATCAAACAGGGTTTTTGGTGGTCAGACTTATCCTAACCATGAGATGGATCTGTCTCGCACAATGGGGGGCACATTACAAATTAGCTTTTAAGACTAATGAATCTAATCCCCAGATGGATGATCTCCGTAAAGATCAACTGCATCTATGTTAATTGTGGTCAACATACATATGCCATAACAAATTGAGGTGTGTAAACTCATGGCTCACCGATGATATTTGGACATGATATAGTTTCTTCTAAAACTTATACTATTTTATGAACTATATTGTGTAAAACCATTTTTAGGACATCCGGTTTCAAGTTCCATGATACTTCAATCATGGGGGCGAGTAGCTTGCTAAGCGCCAACCGAGGCTTCGATTTTGGTGTGCGAAGATTGTTGGACATAAACCTTATCATTAGTTCTTCTTTACCTATGTTTAATCAATAAGACTCTTCCTTGGTTGAATTCACATAAAACCTAGTTTATTAAGATCACTCTAAATAAACTACACGATTGTAAAATCTAGTTACCATTCAATTACCATCCTACACTGACATGTAGATGTCTAAATCACTAAGTGTTGAAGTACAAGCCATGAACATTGATAAACTCACATAAATCAATTCATAACTTGTATAATTGAACTAGAGTAAATGGATACTTACAACAATGGATCTATGGAAGAACATAATTGATTTAGATTGATTAGATTAATTAGACCCAACCCGGTTAAACTCACGTAAAACCTAAATTACAACAATCACTTGAGGTAAATTCATGACTATGTAGTTCTAGTACCTATTTAATTACCGATCTAAACATATAGCAAAGTCGTCAATTAAGTATATGTTTACCCATCTAGATTACTAAAAGTATTGAAGCATAGATTGTGTTCCTTGTGTCACATGTAGTTAACAATCTATGTAATTGAAGGAAAGTACCAAACTAGCATAACTATGGTTCTTTTGGTTGGACATAGTAATTTAATCAATCAAACATCATAGTAACTTAAATAACATTAAAAGATAGAACGATCCCAAATCATAAATCTTACATTAAAGTAAACACACAAGGCTTTAGCCAATCATAATAATGAAGGTTACAACGATACAATCGAAACAATAGGAATTCATAATCTTATCACTAAAATAAATGAAACCGAGAGTACCTATCGTAGCGTATGATCCCTTCTTCAATCTTGATGCTCAAAAGGGTGAAGAACCCTTTAGAATGGCTGGGGAAACCCCCCTTCTCGGACTACTACTGATCTATATTGTGGTGTGTGTTTAGAATGAGTTTAGACCCTTTAAATAGCAAGAAAAGTGGGTATTTCAGCCTCCGATGCGCCGCATCTCTTTGTGATGCGCCGCATCACCATCTCACCTACCACCCAGCTCACGTACAGGTCATTTACAGCTCATTTGTGACGTTTTATGCCCAGATGCGCCGCATCTAAAAGAGATGCTCCGCATCTGACCTTACTGATGCGCCGTATGCCTCTGAAACGCCGCATTTAAAACTTTCGAACAAGAAAACTGAACAGATGCGCCGCATCCCTTTCAGATGCGCCACATCCCTTGAGTAAAATGAGGACATGTCTAAATGAAAGTTGTAGTCCTCTGAGTTACGGATGTCTGGGCTCCAGATTCACCTTTTTCGAGTCCGTATGACCAAGTTATGGCCAAAACGGTGCAGGTGCGCAGAATCTTCTAAAATCAGCAATGTTTTTGATAAATCTTCGCTTCAACACTCGCAACGGATTATACACACATTTTAACTTATTACAATACACAAGTACAACAATTACATACAAAATGATACAAAATCGGATCGAAATAACGACAACCAATATGTATAATTTTGGCGTTATCAGTAATGTTTTCCCATTTCCATTCCGGGATTTCTGGTTGTTGAAGTAGACCTGATGGTTTCTGATGCTCAGCTTTGACCTTAGAACACATCAAACATTCTCCTACATATTTAGCAACATCGGCTTTCATACCCGGCCACCAAAAATGTTTCTTGAGATCCTTGTACATCTTCCCCGTTCCAGGATGTATTGAGTATCTGGTTTTATGAGCTTCTCTAAGTACCATTTCTCTCATATCTCCAAATTTTGGTACCCAAATCCTTTCAGCCCTATACCGGGTTCCGTCTTCCCGAATATTAAGATGCTTCTCCGATCCTTTGGGTATTTCATCCTTTAAATTTCCCTCTTTTAAAACTCCTTGTTGCGCCTCCTTTATTTGAGTAGTAAGGTTATTGTGAATCATTATATTCATAGATTTTACTCGAATGGGTTCTCTGTCCTTCCTGCTCAAGGCGTCGGCTACCACATTTGCCTTCCCCGGGTGGTAACGAATCTCAAAGTCGTAATCATTCAACAATTCAATCCACCTACGCTGCCTCATATTCAGTTGTTTCTGATTAAATATGTGTTGAAGACTTTTGTGGTCGGTATATATAATACTTTTGACCCCATATAAGTAGTGCCTCCAAGTCTTTAATGCAAAAACAACTACGCCTAATTCCAAATCATGCGTCGTATAATTTTGTTCGTGAATCTTCAATTGTTTAGACGCATAAGCAATTGCCTTCGTTCGTTGCATTAATACACAACCGAGACCTTGCTTTGATGCGTCACAATAAATCACAAAATCATCATTCCCTTCAGGAAATGACAATATAGGTGCCGTAGTTAGCTTTTTCTTCAATAACTGAAACGCTTTCTTTTGTTCATCCTTCCATTTAAATTTCTTCGCTTTATGCGTTAATGCAGTCAAGGGTTTTGCTATTCTGGAAAAGTCTTGGATGAATCTTCTGTAGTAACCAGCTAGTCCTAAAAACTGGCGTATGTGTTTCGGAGTTTTCGGGGTTTCCCACTTTTCAACAGTTTCTATCTTTGCCGGATCCACCTTAATACCTTTTTTGTTCACTATGTGACCGAGTAATTAAACTTCTTCCAACCAAAATGCACACTTTGAAAACTTAGCGTACAATTCTTCCTTCCTCAATACTTCTAACACCTTTCTCAAATGTTCACCGTGTTCTTGGTCATTCTTTGAGTAAATAAGTATGTCATCAATGAAAACAATGACAAACTTGTCAAGGTATGGTCCACTCACTCGGTTCATAAGGTCCATGAACATAGCTGGTGCATTAGTTAAACCAAACGGCATGACCATAAACTCGTAATGATCGTAACGTGTTCTGAAAGCAGTCTTTGGAATATCATCTTCTTTTACCCGCATTTGATGATACCCGGAACGTAAGTCAGTCTTTGAATAAATAGACGAGCCTTGTAGTTGATCAAATAAGTCGTCGATTCTAGGTAGTGGGTAGCAGTTCTTGATGGTAATTTTGTTCAACTCTCGGTAGTCGATACATAACCTGAATGTACCATCTTTCTTCTTGACAAACAAAACAGGAGCTCCCCACGGTGATGTGCTTGGTCGAATGAAACCACGCTCTAAAAGTTCTTGTAATTGGCTTTGCAGTTCTTTCATCTCGCTGGGTGCGAGTCTATAAGGAGCACGAGCTATTGGTGCAGCTCCTGGTACAAGATCTATTTTAAATTCAACGGATCGATGTGGGGGTAATCCCGGTAATTCTTTCGGAAATACATCGGGAAATTCTTTTGCGACGGGAACATCATTGATGCTCTTTTCTTCAGTTTGTACTTTTTTGACGTGTGCTAGAACAGCATAGCAACCTTTTCTTATTAGTTTTTGTGCCTTCAAATTACTAATAAGATGTAGCTTCGTGTTGCCCTTTTCTCCGTACACCATTAAGGGTTTTCCTTTTTCTCGTATAATGCGAATTGCATTTTTGTAACAAACGATCTCTGCTTTCACATCTTTCAACCAGTCCATACCGATTATCACATCAAAACTCCCTAACTCTACTGGTATCAAGTCAATCTTAAATGTTTTGCTAACCAGTTTAATTTCTCGATTCCGACATATATTATCTGCTGAAATTAATTTACCATTTGCTAATTCGAGTAAAAATTTACTATCCAAAGACGTCAATGGACAACTTAATTTAGCACAAAAATCTCTACTTATATAGCTTCTATCCGCACCCGAATCAAATAAAACGTAAGCAGATTTATTGTCAATAAGAAACGTACCCGTAACAAGCTCCGGGTCTTCCTGTATCTCTGCCGCATTAATATTGAAAACTCTTCCGCGGCCTTGTCCATTCGTGTTCTCCTGTTTCGGGCAATTTCTAATAATGTGGCCTGGTTTTCCACATTTATAACAAACTACATTGGCATAACTTGCTCCGACACTACTTGCTCTGCCATTACTCGTTTCGACACCATTTGTTCCTTTCGTTCTGTTAACCCCTGGTCCGTAGACCTCACACTTCGCCTCGCTATGACCATTTCTTTTACACTTGTTGCAAAATTTGGTGCAGAACCCCGAGTGATACTTTTCACACCTTTGGCATAGCTGCTTCTAATTGTTGTTGTTGTTGCGGTTGTTATTGTTATTGGGATGATTGTTGTAGTTGCTGTTGTTGTTGTTGGGCCGTTTGTTGTAGTTGCGATTGATGTTGCGATTGTTGGGATAGTTGTTGCGATTATTGTTGTAATTGCTGTTGTTGTTGTATTGGTGATTCTTATCACCGTTTTCCTCCCACTTTCTTTTGACTTGCTTCACATTGGCCTCTTCAGCCGTATGTTCTTTAATTCTTTCCTCAATCTGGTTCACTAGTTTGTGAGCCATTCTACATGCCTGTTGTATGGAGGCGGGCTCGTGTGAACTTATATCTTCTTGGATTCTTTCCGGTAATCCTTTCACAAACGCGTCGATCTTCTCTTCCTCATCTTCGAACGCTCCCGGACACAATAGGCACAATTCTGTGAATCGTCTTTCGTACGTTGTAATATCAAATCCTTGGGTTCGTAACCCTCTAAGTGCTGTCTTGAGCTTATTGACCTCGGTTCTGGGACGGTACTTCTCGTTCATCAAGTGCTTGAATGCTGACCACGGTAGTGCGTAAGCATCATCTTGTCCCACTTGCTCTAGATAGGTATTCCACCATGTTAACGCAGAACCTGTGAAGGTATACATAGCGTACTTCACTTTGTCCTCTTCAGTACACTTACTTATGGCAAACACCGATTCGACCTTCTCGGTCCACCGTTTCAATCCGATCGGTCCTTCGGTTCCATCAAATTCCAAAGGTTTGCAGGCAGTGAATTCTTTGTAGGTGCATCCTACACGATTTCCTGTACTGCTAGATCCAAGGTTATTGTTGGTATGTAGCACAGCCTGTACTACGGCTATGTTTGAAGTAAGAAAGGCATGAAATTCCTCTTCGCTCATATTCAAGGTGTGTCGAGTAGTCGGTGCCATTTCCTTCAAAATAGTCAAATGAAACGAGTTAATCATATAGAATATCAAGAGTAGTCAATAGTATTTCGTAGCGTAATATGAACTTATTTATAAAAGCTCTTTCTTCATATTCGCGTTTTATACTCTTTAATTCGGGTAGTACCTACTCGTTAAGTTCATACTTAGTAGCTAACATACTATTTCAACTATTACAATTCTATATGAAAAACTAATCACAAAAAAAAATATATATATCATATTCAAACCTTTATACAATAACTTGCAAACTTACAATACCGCTATTTTACATATAGCATGAAATATAACACATAAAACTTTGATAAAAAGTAGTTGCGAAGATAATTCTAGTTAATAAATAAGGCGTTCAGCAAAGGCAACAAAGACATGTAATTCATACGTCCAGAAACAAGTCATGCATTCTGGTTTTACTAATACCACTTCCCATCCTTGGTCTTGTGGAACGTAACCGTTGTGACCGATAGTATGACAACGTGTTGTAACGTCGTCAAAAGGATGAAGGTTACGTAATGACCAACAGTCTCGTAATAACCTAAAAACCTCATTTCTTACCCCAATTACCGACTCCGTCACTTGTGGGAATGTTTTGTTTAATAGTTGTAGCCCGATGTTCTTGTTCTCACTTTGGTGAGAAGCGAACATTACTAACCCGTAAGCATAACATGCTTCTTTATGTTGCATGTTAGCCGCTTTTTCTAAATCACGAAGTCCTATATTCGGATATATTGAGTCAAAATAATTTCTTAACCCGTTGCGTAAAATAGCATTTGGGTTCCCCGCAATATATGCGTCAAAGTAAACACATCGTAACTTATGGGTTTCCCAATGTAATATCCCCCATCTTTCAAACGAAAGCCTTTTATAAACCAAGGCATTCTTGGAACGTTCTTCGAATGTCTTACAAACTGATTTTGCCATAAATAGTTGTGCCGAGGAATTCTGACCGACTCTAGACAAGATTTCATCAATCATGTCTCCGGGTAAGTCTTCTAAAATATTGGGTTGTTTATCCATTTTGTGTTTTTATACTGTAAAATAGACAAGAGTTAGATTCATAAAAGATACTTATTAATACAAGCAATTTTTACATATATCGTAAAGCATAAGCACACTATATTACATATATTACACCGCACAAATACAACTATCTTATTCCGACTCACTCGTTTCTTCTTTTTCGAACTTGGTTCTTTTTGCTAAGTTTTTAGGGATATATGATGTTCCCCTAATACGAGCCGTCGTTTTCCACATTGGTCTAGAAAAACCTGGTGGTTTAGATGTTCCCGGGTTATTGTTACAACTTAAGAAATACGGGTGTTGACAATACATATAAAGTTCATCGGGGTTGGAATCAGATTTCTCTATTTTTATGCCCTTTCCCTTATTGTTCTCTTTTGCCTTTTTAAATTCAGTTGGGGTAATTTCTATAACATCATCGGAATCCTCGTCGGGATCCGATTCATCGGAGAATTGGTAATCCTCCCAATATTTTGCTTCCTTGGCGGAAACACCGTTGACCATAATTAACCTTGGTCGGTTGGTTGAGGATTTTATTTTACTTAACCGTTTTATTATTTCCCCCACCGGTTCTATTTCTTCTTCCGGTTCCTCCTCCTCCGGTTCCGATTCTTCTTCCGGTTCCGATTCTTCTTCCGGTTCCTCTTCGGGAACTTGTGAATCAGTCCACGAATCATTCCAATTTACATTTGACTCTTCATTATTATTAGGTGAGTCAATGGGACTTGTTCTAGAGATAGACATCTATCACATAATATCAAACGCGTTAAGAGAATAATATATCACATAATATTCACATGTTAAAAATATATAGTTTCCAACAAAATTTGTTAAGCAATCATTTTTCAAGTAAACACGGTCGAAGTCCAGACTCACTAATGCATCCTAACAAACTCGATAAGACACACTAATGCAAAATTCTGATTCTCTAAGACCAACGCTCGGATACCAATTGAAATGTCCCGTTCTTATTGATTAAAAACGTTCCATATTAATTGATTTCGTTGCGAGGTTTTGACCTCTATATGAGACATTTTTTCAAAGACTGCATTCATTTTTAAAACAAACCATAACCTTTATTTCATAAATAAAGGTTTAAAAAGCTTTACGTAGATTATCAAATAATGATAATCTAAAATATCCTGTTTACACACGACCATTACATAATGGTTTACAATACAAATATGTTACATCGAAATCAGTTTCTTGAATGCAGTTTTTACACAATATCATACAAACATGGACTCCAAATCTTGTCCTTATTTTAGTATGCAACAGCGGAAGCTCTTAGTATTCACCTGAGAATAAACATGCTTTAAACGTCAACAAAAATGTTGGTGAGTTATAGGTTTAACCTATATATATCAAATCGTAACAATAGACCACAAGATTTCATATTTTAATACACATCCCATACATAGAGATAAAAATCATTCATATGGTGAACACCTGGTAACTGACATTAATAAGATGCATATATAAGAATATCCCCATCATTCCGGGACACCCTTCGGATATGATATAAATTTCGAAGTACTAAAGCATCCGGTACTTTGGATGGGCTTTGTTAGGCCCAATAGATCTATCTTTAGGATTCGCGTCAATTAGGGTGTCTGTTCCCTAATTCTTAGATTACCAGACTTAATAAAAAGGGGCATATTCGATTTCGATAATTCAACCATAGAATGTAGTTTCACGTACTTGTGTCTATTTTGTAAATCATTTATAAAACCTGCATGTATTTTCATCCCAAAAATATTAGATTTTAAAAGTGGGACTATAACTCACTTTCACAGATTTTTACTTCGTCGGGAAGTAAGACTTGGCCACTGGTTGATTCACGAACCTATAACAATATATACATATATATCAAAGTATGTTCAAAATATATCTACAATACTTTTAATACATTTTGATGTTTTAAGTTTATTAAGTCAGCTGTCCTCGTTAGTAACCTACAACTAGTTGTCCACAGTTAGATGTACAGAAATAAATCGATAAATATTATCTTGAATCAATCCACGACCCAGTGTATACGTATTTCAGTATTGATCACAACTCAAACTATATATATATTTTAGAATCAACCTCAACCCTGTATAGCTAACTCCAACATTCACATATAGAGTGTCTATGGTTGTTACGCAATATATATATAGATGGGTCGACATGTAATGACCCGCACTTTTTCGATCGTTCTATACTTATAAGATTAAAATTTATATAAATTAAACCTTACCAACATGATAAGCAATCTAAATTGTTGAGACTTATGTTTTCGAAAAGAGTTTTACACAACGTTTGACCGTCTAGTTTGACCGATGATATCACGAACTATACAATATATGATAATTATACGTTTGTGTATATATATATATATACATATTTAACATGATCTAAGAATGTTTTAATATCTCATTTTGTATTAATAACAATAAGTTATAAGTATATTTTGAAACTACTAACTTAAGTTTTCAAAACGATAACCATACGTAACGTTATTTGACTTAAATACTTATGACCTATAATGTTTATACATATATCGTATAAGTAATGTATTTAATCACTTTTAAAGACTTAAATACATAAAACAATATAAGTATATTTACAAAAGATAGCTATATTTGAATCCTCGTTCCGTTTTCTCAAAGATTTCTATACGTATACCTAGGGTATATGTACCCGTATCATACGCAGCTTCTAGATGTATTTACTATTGGTATATACCAATAAAAATCTGCTCCTTAGCAGCCTTAAATGATTAAGAAACATGTGGAACCAACCATTTGTCAAGTAGCATGAATTATTTAGCAAGAAAACAAAGTTAGGTATCTTTTTTTTCCTTTATAACCTAAAAACGTTTTTATGCATGCACACCATTTCTTCACCCCATTTTCTCATACTTACACTTCCATTTCTCTCTCAAAATACTCTTAACTTCATACTTGATCATCTCCAAGCATTTTCTCCATCATTTAGCTTCAAAAACAACACTTAAATCTCATAAGAAAACCTTACAAAAACACTTCAAGAAATCCTTCCAAGAACACAAACTTACTTCCAATCTTTCATCCAATTCCATCACCCTTTTGGTTCTAGGTTCTTACTCCTCTTTTACAGAAACCTTGTCCAAGGAACTTGAGGTAGTATCTATGTTCATAACCTTATTCGATTCATATATATATATAGCTATCATATTTTGTGGTATACAATTTTAACAACAAGAACATAGTTTGAATGTTTTCAAACTTGTTTGCAAACTAAATAGATCCTTCTAACTTAACTTTTAAAATACTTCAAGACCTGTAATATAACTTAAATATATGCTAATTTAACAAGGTATAACTTGGTTTTTCAAAGAACTCCTTAAAAACTGTTTTTACGACGTCGGAGTGTAACCGGGGGCTGTTTTGGGTTGGATAATTAAAAACCATATTAAACTTTGAATTGAAGGTTTATGTTCTGGAAAAATGATTTTTACTATGAATATGGTAACACATAAAAATTTCATGATTTAATTCAAAGTATAAGTATTTTTAGAAAAATAATCATTTAAGGTTGCCTACATAAAGGAAAAGGTTTAACTTCATAAGTTTCACTAAAGTTTCACCTATGCCGTGTGATTTTGAATACAAACTAAGATATTTAAAGTTCATAGTCTTAAATAGGAACTCGATCCAAGGAGATGGCAAGTTGAATCAATGAAAACGGAGTTGTAACGAAGAAACTATGACCGAAACAAAATTGGCTATCCAAGACTAGTTTAACTTCGGGATTAATTGGAGAAAATTAAAATAAATCACATCTTTTTAAGATAACATGATATTTTATATATATGTACTCATAATTCAATTTTATATGGTTCAGGATCACCCGTAAACAACACGAGAAGATTAATCATAAGATCCCATGTTTGTACGCAACACGTCATTTGACAACACCGGTACTTTATGTACGCAACACGTCATTTGACAACACCGGTACCGTGGGTCAAGATTAATCTCGACCAATACATATACGTTGGGGGTTTTATTTATTTCGTTGGGGGTTTATTAAACATCTAAATATGAACCATTAAAATTGAATTACTAACAACGAACTGCTAACTACGGACTAAGGAATTATAAAAAGTATTAAAAGTATAACAAGAATATATATGTGACGTTGTTTAAAAAGAAAAGGTATTGATATATTATATATGGATAGGTTCGTGATATCAACCGGGAGACCAAGTCAAAATATATATATCTTCAAGACGAAAGTGAGTATATAGTCCCACTTTTAAACTCTAAATATTTCGGGATGAGAATACATGTATTTTATGTTTTACGTTATGGACACAAGTAACTGAAAAATATATTCTACGTTGAGTTGTACCACTGGCATACTTCCCTGTAGCTTGGTAACTAATATTTACAGCGGTATTGTAAACGCGAATCCTGTTGATAGATCTATCGGGCCTGACAACCCCAACCGGACTGGACGACCAGTATTCAACGGTTGCACAGTACTTCGTTTTGTGACTACACTTGGTACGGTGTAGTAAGATTTCATAATAAAGGGAATATGCGACGTGATTAAATGTTAAGTATGGTTATCAAGTGCTCAACCACTTAGAATATTTTTATTAAACTGTTTATATACGAAATCTTGTGGTCTATATATATATTGCTGCCGGCACTAAACCTATATCTCACCAACTTTATGTTGACGTTTTAAACATGTTTATTCTCAGGTGATAATTAGAAGCTTCCGCTGCATCATGTTGAACCTAAGCAGGATCTTGCGTACTCATATTTGTGTCAAAAATAAAACTGCATATCCGAGGATTTGTGTTGTGAAATATGCTAGAAACCGTGTTGTTATCATTATTTGTAAAGTTTGTAAGTCGAAGATTATCGCTAAACGATAATCATCTTTTTATTGTCTAAAGCTTGTAACAAAAATAATGGTCGTGGTTTGTAATGTGAAATATATGCAGTTTTTCTTTTAAAAATGTCGCATATAGAGGTCAATACCTCGCAATGAAATCATACGTTATCTAACACGTTCTTATGGTTAAGGACGGGTTATGACATGTGGTATCAGAGTGGTGGTCTTAGCGAACCAGGTTTGCATTAGTGTGTCTAACTGATAAGTCGTTAGGATACATTAGTAAGTCTGGACTTTGACCGGGTCTGATTTAAAAACCATTGCTTATTATTGTTGGTTAAAATTTATATGTAAATATTATGTAGTACTAATGGGTTAGTTGTTGTGTGATAGATGTCGGGCTCAAAACTTGTTATCACATTCAGCGACTCCGAACCAGAATCTTCAGATGGTGTTCCAGTCATTAACCTATCCGATGACGAAAATAATATCTTTGGGGAAGACTCACAAATTCCGGATGAACCGACTATAGAGAACCCGGAAAGTGAACCCGAGGAGGAAAGTGAACCCGAGGAGGAAAGTGAACCCGAGGAGGAAAGTGAACCCGAGGAAGAAATACAGGAAATTACAAAAGAAGAGTTCGAACTAGGAAAGAAACGAAAGGCTAATGAATTAGAAAATTCAAATCCTGAGTTTAATAAGGATGATGTGGCACCAACTCCACTAGACACTACCACCCCTATTCCCGCTATTCCTATTCATTCTATCCCGGCATCCAGTTCCCCAGTCCCACAGCCAAAATATAGGCAGACAGCCAGGATAAGCGTTAAGCGATTCTCTGAACCTAAACGTCCTAGAAAATAGACCAAACGATGCGCTGCCGTATTAAACCATGGGATCATATAATGTTTTGTATAATATTATCAGTGTGGTTTGCTTAATGTTCGATGTAAGATAAGCATATGTAAAAATAGTGAAGTGTGAAATGCAATAATTTTCCATGGTTAAGTATTATTTGGATGGTAGTAATTGATTCTGTACTAAGCTATTAAGTATGGACATTAACGGGTAGGTACTACCCTAGATATAATTATAAAACGCTAATAAGAAGAAAAGGCTTTTATAATAATACCTGGTTCATATTATTAATAAGCTATAATGTACTGTAAATATACACTACATCTATAATATTCCATGTGAATAATTATTTTCTTTTCATTCTTATAGAAGAATATGGCGCGATTGAACCGAATGACGGAACAAGAAATCCAGGAACTCATCAATCAGCGAGTGAACGACAGAATGTTATGGGTCGAGGCTGCAAGAGGTGCTGCAGTTAACCCAAATCCTCGTGTGGGGTGCACTTACAAAACTTTTCAAGCTTGCAAGCCCTCATCATTCAGTGGAACAGAAGGACCGATCGGTTTAACCCGGTGGATAGAAAAGATGGAAACTGTGTTCAAAATCATTGGTTGTGTTGAAAAGGACATGACCAAATACGCATCGTGCACTTTACAAGATAGTGCACTCACGTGGTGGAAAAATTATGTGAAGGCTGTAGGAGGAGATGTAGCTTATGATACTCCGTGGGAAGAATTCAAAACAATGTTAATCAATGAATATTGTCCAAGGAACGAGGTTAGGAAGTTGGAAGATGAGTTACGAAGTCTGAAGGTTATTGGTACTGAAATCACCAACTACAATCAGCGATTCATGGAATTAGTTTTGCTATGTCCTGAATTGGTTCCAACCGAAGAACGGAAGATTGAAATGTACAAAGATGGTTTGCCCAAAAAGGTCAAGGCAAATGTTACAGCATCGAAACCTAAGACAATTCATGAAGCTATAACCATGGCAAACGAGCTAATGGATCAGGTCATCATGGATAAGAAAGTATCCAATACTGATGTGAAGGTATCAGGTAACAAAAGAAAGTGGAATGGAAATTATGATCGAGGTAACCAACAACAATCTTTTAAGAAACAAGAAAACATGCAAGGTACGGGTAGTGGTTTAAGCTTTGGTTATAAAGGACAAAATCCTTTATGCAACCGATGCCACAAACATCACTCTGGTTACTGTAATGTGGTATGCAACAAATGTAATCGAAAGGGTCATCTTGCTGAAGATTGTAGGGCTCTCGTTACAAATACAAATGGTACCAAGACTCCTGCCACCAATGCAAATAGAACTGCTTTGGCTACCATTACTTGTTTTGGGTGTGGAAAACAAGGTCACTATAAGAGCCAGTGCCCGAATCCAGAGAAGAATATCAGACCTGCACGAGGGAGAGCATTTGTTATTAATGCTAGAGAGGCGTGTGAAGACCCGGAGCTTGTTACGGGTACGTTTACCATTAATAACTTATCCGCATCTATTATATTTGATACTGGTGCTGATAGAAGTTACGTGTGTAGAGACTTTCACGCTAAATTGAATTGTTCATCATTACCTCTAGATGCTAAGTACATGATTGAGTTAGCTAATGGTAAACTAATTAAAGCCGATAAAATTTGCCGTGATTGTAAAATAAATTTAGCCGGAGAAACGTTTAAAATTGACTTGATACCCGTAGAATTAGGAAGTTTTGATGTAATAGTCGGCATGGACTGGATGTCCAAAATAGGAGCTGAAGTTGTGTGCGCCAAGAAGGCAATTCGCATTCCTCGTAAGGATAAAACGCCAGTAATGATTTATGGAGAGAAGGGTAACTCAAAGCTAAAACTCATTAGTTATTTGAAAGCTCAAAAGTGCTTGAAGAAAGGGTTCTATGCTATCTTAGCACATGTTAATAAAGTCGAAACAAAGGAAAAAGTGAAGAGCATCAATGACGTGCCTGTGGCAAGAGATTTTCCTGAAGTCTTTCCGGAAAAGTTGCCGGGATTACCTCCATTTAGATCTGTAGAATTTCAAATAGATTTAGTACCAGGAGCTACACCAGTGGCTCGTGCTCCATATAGACTTGCACCGTCCGAGTTAAAAGAACTTCAGAGTCAGTTAAAAGAATTACTGGATCATGGATTCATACGACCAAGTACTTCACCGTGGGGAGCTCCGATTCTATTTGTTAAAAAGAAAGATGGATCTTTTAGGATGTGTATAGATTATCGTGAATTAAATAAGTTAACTATCAAGAATCGGTATCCACTACCGAGAATTGACGACTTATTTGATCAACTCCAAGGATCATGTGTGTACTCAAAAATTGACTTAAGGTCGGGCTATCATCAATTACGTGTCAAAGAAGAGGACATTCCGAAAACTGCTTTTCGGACACGTTATGGTCATTACGAATTTTTGGTCATGCCGTTTGGGTTGACAAATGCGCCAGCTGTATTCATGGACCTCATGAATCGAGTTTGTAGTCCATATTTAGATAAGTTTGTTATCGTTTTCATTGATGATATTCTTATCTATTCCAAGAGTGAGCAAGAGCATGAGCAGCATTTAAGGTTGATATTAGAGTTGTTGAGAAAAGAACAGCTATATGCTAAATTTTCTAAATGTGCTTTCTGGTTGAAAGAAGTGCAATTTCTTGGCCACGTTGTTAGTAGCAAAGGAATTCAGGTTGATCCAGCAAAAATTGAAGCCATTGAAAAATGGGAGACTCCTAAGACACCAACGCAGATACGTCAATTTTTGGGTTTAGCCGGTTATTATAGAAGGTTTATTCAAGATTTTTCCCGAATAGCTAAGCCGTTGACAGCGTTAACGCAAAAAGGGAAGAAATATGAATGGACTTCTGAGCAGGAGAGTGCATTTCAGTTACTGAAAAAGAAGTTGACTACGGCGCCTATTTTATCGTTACCAGAAGGGAACGATGATTTTGAAATATATTGTGACGCTTCGCAACAAGGTTTTGGTTGCGTTCTTATGTAACGAAAGAAAGTTATTGCATACGCATCCCGACAATTGAAGATTCAAGAGCGGAATTATACGACGCATGATCTAGAACTGGGAGCAGTAGTGTTTGCATTGAAGATATGGAGACACTACTTGTATGGGGTTAAATGCACTGTGTTTACTGATCATAAAAGCCTTCAACATATTTTTGATCAGAAACAGCTGAACATGAGACAACGTAGGTGGGTCGAGTTAATAAACGACTATGATTGTGAAATTCGTTATCATCCCGGGAAAGCGAACGTGGTGGCCGACGCTCTAAGCAGAAAGGAACGAGAACCAATTCGAGTACGAGCGATGAACATAAAAATTCGCATGAATCTCAACTCACAAATCAAAGAAGTTCAACGAGAAGCACTTACTAAAGAAAATATAGGAAATGAAATAATGAAGAAGTATGAGAAGCAACTCGTTATGCGGGAAGATGGAATTCGATATTTTGCAAATCGTATTTGGGTACCGAAGTTGGGTGGATTAAGGAAGTTGATATTAAATGAGGCACATAAGACAAGATACTCGATACATCCTGGAGTTGGAAAGATGTACCAAGATCTTAAGACACATTATTGGTGGCCTAATTTAAAGACAGACGTTGCAACATATGTTGGGGAATGTTTAACTTGTTCCAAAGTCAAAGCTGAACACCAGAAGCCGTCAGGGTTACTTCAACAACCAGAAATCCCAGAATGGAAATGGGATGGTATTACCATGGATTTCATCACGAAGTTACCAAAGACTGCCTGGGGATACGACACCATTTGGGTGATTGTTGATCGTCTCACCAAGTCTGCACACTTCTTGCCTATAAAGGAAACAGATAGAATGGAGAAACTATTACGATTGTATATAAAGGAAGTTGTTTCAAGGCATGGAATACCTATTTCCATTATATCCGATCGTGATAGTAGATTTACATCAAAGTTCTGGCAATCACTACAGGAGGCCCTAGGAACTCGTTTGGATATGAGTACCGCGTATCATCCGCAAACCGACGGGCAGAGTGAAAGAACGATTCAGACTCTTGAAGACATGCTCAGGGCATGTGTGATCGATTTTGGAAACGGATGGGATAAATATCTACCATTAGCAGAATTCTCGTATAATAATAGTTATCATGCGAGCATTAAAGCTGCGCCATTCGAAGCATTGTACGGAAGGAAGTGTAGATCTCCTATTTGTTGGAATGAAGTAGGAGATCGACAATTAACTGGTCCCGAGATCATACACGAAACGACTGAGAAGATAGTACAAATCAAGGAGAGATTGAAAACAGCCCGTAGTCGCCAAAAGAGCTACGCCGATGTTCGAAGGAAACCATTAGAGTTTCAGATCGGTGACATGGTTATGTTAAAGGTGTCACTGTGGAAAGGTGTAATACGCTTCGGAAAAAGGGGTAAACTGAACCCAAGATATGTAGGCCCGTTCAAGATTATCGAACGCATTGGACCGGTAGCTTATCGACTCGAGTTACCACAACAACTCACCGGAGTACATAATACCTTTCACGTCTCAAACCTTAAGAAGTGTCTTGCAAAGGAAGACCTCACCATTCCTCTTGAAGAAATCCATGTCGACGAGAAACTACAATTCATCGAAGAACCAATCGAAATCATGGATCGTGAAGTTAAACGGCTCAAGCAGAGCAACATACCGATCGTTAAGGTTCGTTGGAATGCTCGAAGGGGTCCCGAGTTTACTTGGGAACGAGAGGATCAAATGAAACAAAAATATCCACACTTGTTTTCCGATGACGCAAAATAGGTACAATTTTAAAATTTCGGGACGAAATTTATTTAACGGGTAGGTACTGTAATGACCCGCACTTTTTCGATCGTTCTATACTTATAAGATTAAAATTTATATAAATTAAACCTTACCAACATGATAAGCAATCCAAATTGTTGAGACTTATGTTTTCGAAAAGAGTTTTACACAACGTTTGACCGTCTAGTTTGACCGATGATATCACGAACTATACAATATATGATAATTATACGTTTGTGTATATATATGTATATATACATATTTAACATGATCTAAGAATGTTTTAATATCTCATTTTGTATTAATAACAATAAGTTATAAGTATATTTTGAAACTACTAACTTAAGTTTTCAAAACGATAACCATACGTAACGTTATTTGACTTAAATACTTATGACCTATAATGTTTATACATATATCGTATAAGTAATGTATTTAATCACTTTTAAAGACTTAAATACATAAAACAATATAAGTATATTTACAAAAGATAGCTATATTTGAATCCTCTTTCCGTTTTCTCAAAGATTTCTATACGTATACCTAGGGTATATGTACCCGTATCATACGTAGCTTCTAGATGTATTTACTATTGGTATATACCAATAAAAATCTGCTCCTTAGCAGCCTTAAATGATTAAGAAACATGTGGAACCAACCATTTGTCAAGTAGCATGAATTATTTAGCAAGAAAACAAAGTTAGGTATCTTTTTTTTCCTTTATAACCTAAAAACGTTTTTATGCATGCACACCATTTCTTCACCCCATTTTCTCATACTTACACTTCCATTTCTCTCTCAAAATACTCTTAACTTCATACTTGATCATCTCCAAGCATTTTCTCCATCATTTAGCTTCAAAAACAACACTTAAATCTCATAAGAAAACCTTACAAAAACACTTCAAGAAATCCTTCCAAGAACACAAACTTACTTCCAATCTTTCATCCAATTCCATCACCCTTTTGGTTCTAGGTTCTTACTCCTCTTTTACAGAAACCTTGTCCAAGGAACTTGAGGTAGTATCTATGTTCATAACCTTATTCGATTCATATATATATAGCTATCATATTTTGTGGTATACAATTTTAACAACAAGAACATAGTTTGAATGTTTTCAAACTTGTTTGCAAACTAAATAGATCCTTCTAACTTAACTTTTAAAATACTTCAAGACCTGTAATATAACTTAAATATATGCTAATTTAACAAGGTATAACTTGGTTTTTCAAAGAACACCTTAAAAACTGTTTTTACGACGTCGGAGTGTAACCGGGGGCTGTTTTGGGTTGGATAATTAAAAACCATCTTAAACTTTGAATTGAAGGTTTATGTTATGGAAAAATGATTTTTACTATGAATATGGTAACACATAAAAATTTCATGATTTAATTCAAAGTATAAGTATTTTTAGAAAAATAATCATTTAAGGTTGCCTACATAAAGGAAAAGGTTTAACTTCATAAGTTTCACTAAAGTTTCACCTATGCCGTGTGATTTTGAATACAAACTAAGATATTTACAGTTCATAGTCTTAAAGAGGAACTCGATCCAAGGAGATGGCAAGTTGAATCAACGAAAACGGAGTTGTAACGAAGAAACTATGACCGAAACAAAATTGGCTATCCAAGACTAGTTTAACTTCGGGATTAATTGGAGAAAATTAAAATAAATCACATCTTTTTAAGATAACATGATATTTTATATATATGTACTCATAATTCAATTTTATAAGGTTCAGGATCACCCGTAAACAACACGAGAAGATTAATCATAAGATCCCATGTTTGTACGCAACACGTCATTTGACAACACCGGTACTTTATGTACGCAACACGTCATTTGACAACACCGGTACCGTGGGTCAAGATTAATCTCGACCAATACATATACGTTGGGGGTTTTATTTATTTCGTTGGGGGTTTATTAAACATCTAAATATGAACCATTAAAATTGAATTACTAACAACGAACTGCTAACTACGGACTAAGGAATTATAAAAAGTATTAAAAGTATAACAAGAATATATATGTGACGTTGTTTAAAAAGAAAAGGTATTGATATATTATATATGGATAGGTTCGTGATATCAACCGGGAGACCAAGTCAAAATATATATATCTTCAAGACGAAAGTGAGTATATAGTCCCACTTTTAAACTCTAAATATTTCGGGATGAGAATACATGTATTTTATGTTTTACGTTATGGACACAAGTAACTGAAAAATATATTCTACGTTGAGTTGTACCACTGGCATACTTCCCTGTAGCTTGGTAACTAATATTTACAGCGGTATTGTAAACGCGAATCCTGTTGATAGATCTATCGGGCCTGACAACCCCAACCGGACTGGACGACCAGTATTCAACGGTTGCACAGTACTTCGTTTTGTGACTACACTTGGTACGGTGTAGTAAGATTTCATAATAAAGGGAATATGCGACGTGATTAAATGTTAAGTATGGTTATCAAGTGCTCAACCACTTAGAATATTTTTATTAAACTGTTTATATACGAAATCTTGTGGTCTATATATATATTGCTGCCGGCACTAAACCTATATCTCACCAACTTTATGTTGACGTTTTAAACATGTTTATTCTCAGGTGATAATTAGAAGCTTCCGTTGCATCATGTTGAACCTAAGCAGGATCTTGCGTACTCATATTTGTGTCAAAAATAAAACTGCATATCCGAGGATTTGTGTTGTGAAATATGCTAGAAACCGTGTTGTTATCATTATTTGTAAAGTTTGTAAGTCGAAGATTATCGCTAAACGATAATCATCTTTTTATTGTCTAAAGCTTGTAACAAAAATAATGGTTGTGGTTTGTAATGTGAAATATATGCAGTTTTTCTTTTAAAAATGTCGCATATAGAGGTCAATACCTCGCAATAAAATCATACGTTATCTAACACGTTCTTATGGTTAAGGACGGGTTATGACACGACATGATAGGTCAAAACATTGTATACGTGTCTATGGTATCTCAAGATTACATAATATACAATATAAGTTGATTAGGTTATGGTTGGAATAGATTTATTACTAACTTTCACGTAGGTAAAATGAGTAGTTTTTATCAATCTTGTTTTACTCGCCATTTATTCATTTCTAATCCGTTTTGAGTGATTCCAGTGGCCACGGTTTTGTATTGAACTTAACTTTATGAATCTAAATAGAAAAAGTATAAGTTTATAGTCGGAAATACAAGTTACAAGTCGTTTTTGAAAGAGGTAGTCATTTTCGTCGAAAGAACGACATCTTGATGACCATTTTGAAAAATATACTTTCACTTTGAGTTTAACCATGATTTTTGGATATAGTTTCATGTTCATAAGAAAAATCATTTTTCCAGAAGTATAGCTTTTAAATCAAAGTTCTTCTTAGCTTTTAATTATCCCAACCAAAACAGCCCCCGGTTTTACTACGACGGCGTATATCCAGTTTTATGGTATTTATCGTGTTTCCGGGTTTTAAATCATTAAGTTAGCATATCATATAGATATAGAACATGTGTTTAGTTGATTTTAAAAGTCTAGTTAGAAGGATTAACTTTATTTGCGAACAAGTTTAGAATTACCTAAACTATGTTCTAGTGATTACAAGTTTATAACGTTGAATACGATAGCTTTTTATGTATGAATCGAATGATGTTATGAACATCATTACTACCTCAAGTTCCTTGGATAAACCTACTGGAAATGATAAAAATGGATCTAGCTTCAAAGGATCCTTGGATGGCTTGAAAGTTCTTGAAGCAGAATCATGACACGAAAACAATTTCAAGTAAGATTTACACTCGAAATAAGATTGTTATAGTTATAGAAATTGAATTAAAGTTTGAATATGATTATTACCTTGTATTAGAAAGATAACCTACTGTAAGTAACAAAGGTTTCTTGATCTTGGATGATTACTTGGAATGGATTTAGAAAACTTGAAAGTAAACTTGCAATCTTGGAAGTATTCTTGATTTTATGAAACTAGAACTTTTGGAATTTATGAAGAACACTTAGAAATTGAAGATAGAACTTGAGAGAGATCAATTAGATGAAGAAAATTGAAGAATGAAAGTGTTTGTAGGTGTTTTTGGTCGTTGGTGTATGGATTAGATATAAAGGATATGTAATTTTGTTTTCATGTAAATAAGTCATGAATGATTATTCATATTTTTGTAATTTTATGAGATATTTCATGCTAGTTGCCAAATGATGGTTCCCACATGTGTTAGGTGACTCACATGGGCTGCTAAGAGCTGATCATTGGAGTGTATATACCAATAGTACATACATCTAAAAGCTGTGTATTGTACGAGCACGAATACGGGTGCATACGAGTAGATTTGTTGATGAAACTGAACGAGGATGTAATTGTAAGCATTTTTGTTAAGTAGAAGTATTTTGATAAGTGTATTGAAGTCTTTCAAAAGTGTATAAATACATATTAAAATACTACATGTATATATATTTTAACTGAGTCGTTAAGTCATCGTTAGTCGTTACATGTAAATGTTGTTTTGAAACCTTTAGGTTAACGATCTTGTTAAATGTTGTTAACCCATTGTTTATTATATCAAATGAGATGTTAAATTGTTATATTATCATGATATTATGATATATAATATATCTTAGTATGATATATATACAGTTAAATGTCGTTACAACGATAATCGTTACATATATGTCTCGTTTCGAAATCATTAAGTTAGTAGTCTTATTTTTACATATGTAGTTCATTATTAATATACTTAATGATACGTTTACTTATCATAATATCATGTTAACTATATATATAACCATATATATGTCATCATATAGTTTTTACAAGTTTTAACGTTCGTGAATCACCGGTCAACTTGGGTGGTCAATTGTCTATATGAAACCTATTTCAATTAATCAAGTCTTAACAAGTTTTATTGCTTAATATGTTGGAAACACTTAAACATTTAAATAACAATTTCATTTAATATATATATAAACATGGAAAATTTCTGGTCACTACACTTTCGGACCGACTTACTACTTGCGTACTTTCATTACCGACTTTACCTCTTTTATCACTGTGAGATATAGTATCCCTTTTTACCACTTTTACTATTTTTGGGACTGAGAATACATGCGCTTTTTACGTTTTACATGTTAGGCACGAGTACTTAAACTTTATATGTGTGTGGGTTATACAACGGCATAAATATTCCCTTTAGCACGGTAACATTTAGTCATTGGTTTTTGAACCGGTGAACGCGAATCTTAGATTTGGATCCATAGGGTTTGACATCCCCACTCGGGCTAGTCGCGCTAGCATTTAACTGGTGTTTAATACTTCGTGAACATACGCACTCGCCAAGTGTACTTTTAGGGGGTTATAAACGTTAAATCTAGTTACCAGGTGCCCACGGTTATGCATATACTTTTCATACTGTTTTGATACGCTGTTTGCAGCACTAAAATCTCATGGCTTACATTACATTACTGATTACAAACAAACTATAGCTCACCAACATTCGTGTTGACTTTTTAAGCATGTATTTCTCAAGTGCTTAGACGTTGTTGCTTCCGCTGTTAGACTTGCTGTCTTGGTGTTATAAACTTGCTGTTACAGACTTGCTATGTTAGACTTCCGCTGTATTACTTAGAGATGTCTGTAGCATGGAACTTTTACTGTGCATTCGCAAATTATGTTATTTTCAAAACAATAGCTTTGTAATGACCTTAGTATCATGTACTCATGTTAATGTTCCTATTCATCTTTTGTAAAACGCTATCTTTTCATGAATGAAAATCGGTTTTCTAACAGCATATAGTGTTTGACCATGTAATGATCCTGTTGTTAATGATCCGTACACGATGGTTTTGTACGGGGCGTCACAAAAATGATTCGATTATAGGAAGACTATAAATGAAGTTATCTTAAAAGTTTGAAATAAGAAAATATCAGTTTGCCTTAACTTTTGACATAATTAAAGGTGATTTCTGGAATTCAAGGGATTTAAAAGAAATCTTTATAATCTGTATAAGATTTGATTCTTCGGTAATTAAGGAAATTAAAATTGCCTTGATTGTTGTGTCTAGAATTTTTCTATAAATTAGCTTCTTCTACCTTGGGGTTATAGTGTTTTTAATTCTCCCGTGTCTTTATGTTGCTATACGCATTGATATACACGGTTTGTAATTTCCGTGTTGTTATCAGGCTTTATATTTTCCCTTATATGTCAGAGCTCTATGCTCTTGTTTTTCCTTCCTGACTTCAAGTCAAGCGAATAATGGTCTAGAATTCGTAGGTATGGAGTTTCGAATGATCATAATATACAAAGCAGAAGGAAAGGTAATAGCATGATTTGATTTGTCAAATTACTAGAATTACTAAGGATAGAACTATCAAGAATATATGTTCTTGATATGTTCAGAGGTTAAGTAGAATGTAAAAGTCATGTAACATGGTAAATGATGATTATAAAGTCTATGAATCATCATCTTCCATTAAAAATTTAGCATGACTTACTGTAATATAATCACGTTGGCCTGACGTCATTATATTATACTAACTCATGCTTCAATTCCCAACACTACCTCAAATCATTCAAAATTTAAACTTGTATGTTATAGAAATATAAAAACTAAAATAGTTTCCTTTATTATGTAACACAGATAGTGCGAAGTGATAAATAATTTCGGACAAGAATAGTTATGAAGGTATCTTCAGAAATATAGAGAATATTTATAACGAAAGATACGACGATATCTTAGAATTTTCTAAGATCCAATGATAATGAGGAAAATTCTTCTGTAAGGATTTAGAATGCGTAAGGAGATCTTTTGTGGTTTTCATCAGAATTCGAATCATCTAGATTCTTTGATTACAGGTTTAGTCCTTGTGATTTGTCCATGGTCTCCTTCATGGTTAGCTCAATCCGTTTTTCAGTTCTAAATCTGAGCTTTTTCAATATGTCATTCTTTATCATCAAACTTTTGGCCATTAAGACCACCTATAGCTGTTGCTGCTCCGTCAGCATTCTCAAGGTTAACGAATCTGAATCATTGATTATCAATCTGAGGTGTTTTCAAGAATTTTGAATTTGAAGTGTTTAAGCGTAGGATGTAACCATCAATGGTTCTAATTTTGGTGGTTTGACGTGATAATTCATCACAAAATACGAATGAATATATATATGAATTTAGTAATCTTTAGGAAGATAACACTTGCTAAAGCTTTACTTGGATTCTGATATGTCAAAATTAGAATATGTAATTGAATTTGTACGAAAATGGTTGTTCTTTAGTGAACGGATACATATATCTTGTGAACGTAAGTAGTATAGTTACTGATTATTGAATCAGAATTGAAAAATGTACAATGCAACATATTAATGTGAGATATAAATATTTCTCGGGTATTACCTACCCGTTAAAATATTTTCACAATTAACAGTTTGTACAAAAGAACTTTAATTACAATCTTTATGGAGATATACGTTCATATATGTATTCTTCAAATATAATATAGATTTAATGAGTTAATATAATATTAAAATCATTTGATTTGCGGTTGGAACAAGAATAAATAATCTTCAAAACTTGAGAGATTACATAATCATCGCGGAATATTTCTTTAATGGAGTTATAATCAATACTTTATCGTTCATTGTTATTGATATACCTCGGTATATGATGTTGGTGCTCGTGGAATTCTTGTGAAATTCATAAGACACGAATAATGTTTTCTAAAAAGTTTTGAGTACATCGAGAATGGAAGTGTAAAATCAGACATGTATTTGAATAATACACTTGATTTATTATGAAATGGAGTTTATTGTGCTGAAGCAGTGATTAACGATCATTAAGTCATTAACGAAGGATGTACATTATAGCATATTAGTGATATGAATTAACCAAGTAGTACATACTAGTTAAGATTTACACGTAATAGCTTAGTACGAAAAGATTTATTATTGTTTCAAACCATATATATATATATATATAAAGTATACATATATAATTCTTCAGGAAGAATGAGTCAATACATCTTAACTCATTATTACTAATATTCATTGGTATCTATGGGGCGTATGATATTGATATCCGAGGTACTGAGTGTGATGTTGAGGCGTGAAATGCAGATGTTGTTGTTGGTGATGCTGATGCTGTTGGTGGTGATGCTGATGGTGCTTACAATGCTTGTGGTGTTGGTGATGTTGGTGGTATTGTTGGTACTAGTGGTGCTGGTTATGTTGCTGGTGTTGCTTGTGGTACTTGCGTAGTAGGTGTGAGCCTAGCTTCCAAATCGTGCACTGTTTCCTCCAGGGTTTCTACTTTTTGCTCGAGTCTATGGATTTGTTCTACCCATTCCTCCGTAAGGTTTGTCAATTCTTGATATTTAGTTCGAAGTCTTCTAACTTCTTCTAATAACCCTATCTAGTTAGAATTCGGGAGTAGAGGATGAATACTGTCTTGGGCTACATCGAGTCGACCTTCGAGGCGGAAAATCCTTGCGAAAAGAGTGAAAGTGGTATTGCGAACAGGTTCGCCGGTAAGCGGATCGAGTACTCTGACGTTTGGTGGTAAATTTGGCTCGTGATAAGGAGTACCTTCTTCATTTCTCCATAGGGTGAGTATTTCGCGAACCCATCCCCATTTTCTGAAGAAATCTCGGTAATTGATCGGTGGGTGTGCTCCCGTCACGCTATCTTCGGAGCTAGAGGAACTTGAGGAATCAGGTGAGAAATCCATATTATGTGTTTGGAATAAGGTTTGATATGAAATGGGTGTTGAATATTGAATGATATATTCGTCTCCTTGAATACGTATATATAGAAAAAGATTTTTGTAATTTACGGAGGAAATTTAGGAAAAGTGTTAGACAAAGTCTATTGGGATCAGTGTTGTAAAAGACGGCCGAAACGGGCGCCGCAACGGATGCCGCAATGGATTTGCCTTAGTATCGTTGCAACGGGCCTTGAAACGGCAAAAAAGACGGTCAACGCTTAAAAAACGGTCAACAACGCTAAAAAACGGGAAAAAACGGTCAAAGACGGAAAAAACGGTCAAAGACGGAAAAAAACGGAAAAAAGGTCAAAAACGGGGAAAAAAGGTCAACTTTATATTTATATGTATATAAATATATATATTTTTATATATTTCTTTATAAGTCAACGTTAGTCAACATCCGTTTCGACCCCGTTTCGACCCCTTTTTTCCGTTGCGACATTTTGAGGCCGCTAACGTTTCGGCCCCGTCCCACGTCTTTTTCAACCTTGATTGGGATAGATATGATAAGATATTAGTTTTCTATACTCCATTTATGCAATAATTGCAGTATGACGTGTCTAGATTAAAAATGATAAGTATGTAATCAGATAATGATTAAAGACTTTCAATTCGTAATGGCATATTTAGGTCTAGGGCTTGAGCTATAGGATCCTTTAAATTGGTAATCCAAACCCTTCCATTCTAGAGTTTCGTAGACGCCATCCGTCAAGAAAATTCAATGATAAAAAATAACGAGAAAACAAAGATTTAAAAGTAACGAATATGAGTAGTGATGACATTATAATATCTTTGTGATTCTCAATAACTCAATGACATTTTCCGGTTCGCAAACCGATGCATAAAGGCATAAAGCATATAGGTACATGGTATAACAAGGAGGTTATATACGTTTGAGTATGAATAGTAACAAATATTGGAGTTTCAAAAATTATGGATAATATTTCATGTAATACACAAAATCATGATAGATGACATAGGAATGTCTAGAACGGTGTCGCATTTAAATGTGGTGGCGGAATTGAATAGTACTTAGGAGAATGAGCAGAGTTCTTAGATTGGCTCGGCATTCTAAGATAAGTAAAGTTTCTAAAGTATAGTGTAGCATTTAACAGTTAAAGGCAACAATTAAAGGCACTATAGTCAAAGGAAGTTGTAGTCCTACATTGCTAAGGTACCTAATTGTATAAGGCACACTTAAAATGCAATCCCGATTCTCTACAACAGCCTGCTCTGAGTGAAATTCACAGGTTTATAAATAATATCCAAAGTTTTAGACCACAAGATTTAGTTTAAAGTTGATTGATATAGAAATATCAATCTAAAAGTGTTGCTGCATTTTGTAATATCGCTACTAAACAAGTTTACCCTATGACACATTGTAATGTCAGTGTCGTGGAATCATTATTATGTAACCAAAGACCAGCGGTCAAATAGTTAGAGACGTTACTCTCAATAGGCCTACTCACAATAATTAAGTTTGTATTTCTACGTAGCAATTAACGATATTACGGTAGGGATTTAGCATGAATCAAAGCAAGACATCATAGTTAACAGTTGAGTACTTGTGTCTAAGCGTAAAACAGTTTAAAAGAAAGCATGTATCTCATCCCAAAAGTTATAAAAACAATTATGAAACAGTAAAAAGTGGGGCTATGAAGTTCACCTTAGTAGCACAAAAGAGTATTCCACGAAAGAATTGAACGGAAGGACGTGACCGAGATCTCAACCTAGAGATAGAACGTATGATCAGACATTGCCTAACAGACAATAGTATATAGTACTATATTGATAGTAATGGTTCACTAAAGAATTTTCATTTTCGAAAGGTTACTATTTATGGAAAGTTTCCACTTATAGTAATTTTCCAATTTTAGAAAGTTCGGGTTAATCTTTAGCAAGACGTTGTATAACTTTACTCAAACTTCGTTGCTATCAAATAAGTCAGGAATGACCAGATATAACCGGGGGCCCAGGACTCTTGACCAGAATCTAAGTCATGACATTCGAGATCCACAAGCTTACCCATAAATGGCAACCTAGACATCATTCACTTACGACCGTGAGTAGCGATGAAGTTCACATGAATTGTACATTATCTTTGATTAACCTTCACTTTAGGTTTATATGTTATTATATATGTTATATTATATTTATTAATGTATTAACAATTTGATTATCTTATATTATATACTATAAGTTATTATTATTAAATTAGTATAGTTATAAAATAAGTGTTTATTAATAATGTATTGTTATTAACTTACATTATAAGTATTATACTTTATTATATAGTATACTTAGTTATTAACCGTAAGTTATAATAATAATATTAATTTAGTATATGTAATATACTTATGTTAATCGAAAATCATACTAATATATGTTAATTCGAATATTAATTCATTAAATATTATATTTATAATTTTTATAAACTCAGTTAATTATACAATTCAGTAGGATATTTTATAAAAATAATTTTATCAAGTTTTTGTATTTATTTCCCACTTTTCTTTATATATATACTCGGTTTATATTAATCAAATTTAATTAGGTAATAAATATTAAATCCACCTAAATAAATAATTTTATATTTTTTACAGGTTCTATATTATGTAAAAATGTTATAAAAATTATTAAATCAAATTTATATCAAAATATTATTTATTTAATGTTTTCTAATTATTTAATCATTGTAACCGACCTATAATTAAATAAATAGGAAAAATAATTTAAAATTAATATTTATATTTTTTTAAAGTATCTAGTGATGCTAGTAATCATATAAAAATTTTATAAAAATATTTAATACATGTTTGTATTTATTTTGTATTTTCTTTATTATTTCTTTCGGTTTAGAATAATGCAAAAGTAAATTCTTTTTAAATACTAATCATCCCATTTATTTAATTTTTATAATTTTTACTTGTTTATAAAAGTATAATAATCTCAAGAAAAATTTATAATTATTTTTATTACTGTTTAATATTTTATTACGAATTTTATATTGTTTTTATGTTTAAATACTACATAATTCATATTTAATTATAAATAATATTCCATAAATTATCAAAATTATTTTTATACATCATAATACTTATAATACTAATTATAACATCTAAAAATAATTTATATATATTAAATTCGAATTTTTAAAGAATATACAAAAAAAATAAAAGCAATTTGATAAAAAATATAGAAAATACTTCAAGTACTTTCCCAAGTTTGTGAGAGAGTTTTTCCAAAGATTTGATACAAGTTTTTATGAAATGGAAGTGGGTATTTATAGAAAAAAAAAATAGTTGGTGAAAAGAAAAAATATAAATAAAATAAAGGTGCAAATTTTGACAAAAAATAAAAACATGTTAAAAATATTTTTAATAAGTTTTTGTTTTTGAAAATATTTAGTCAAAATTCATGGGCTCATTATTTAATTTATAAAAAAAAATCTCTTTTTTTTATAAGCTAAAAATATATATATAATGATTAAAATAACTTATCATTTAATTAATAATTATGTTTCATATAGTTTTAAATATAATACGCATTAATATTAATATTAACTAAAGTTATTTTATATAATTAGTGTAAACTTTAGTTAACAAAAAGTGTCGACTAAAAATAAATATTTGATCAATGTCAAATTTAATTATATATTACGTATGGATAACAACCCTATAGTCAAATTAGTCAATTCAGGTATGAAAATATGAGGGTTGTTATAGTACGGAGCATTTCTGAACCGTGTATTTACTAGTATTGGTGTGGTTGAAGGTCTGGTGGGATGACGTCCGATAACCATGTTATCTATCGACCAATCCTTCATTTATGAAACATCGGCAGCATCGAGCTCAGGTTCTGAAAGTTCGTCCACTATGTCGGATGCTCGTAGTCATCCTCGTCGTCGTTATTAGTGTTTCATTAATAAGTTTTCCAACTAATTCTATGCTTGTCGTTATCAGTGTAATTTTAAATTAAGTAACTTTGTATGATTTCCAACTAATGTGATTTAATTCAATAACTTTGTTAGAAATCGAAGTTAACTGCAATTTTTTATTCATTTAATAAACTACAACAACATAATTAAAATACAACACAATAAAATACTAAAACAACAACATAATTAAACTGAAAACACAATAAAATATTAAAACAACAACATAATTAAACTGAAACACAATAAAATATTACTCAAACGACATAATTAAACTAATAAATAATAAAAGTTTCTTCATCTTTCAAAAGTAAGTAAAGAGAAATTCGTCCGGAACGCCAATTGACGGTTTCTTTTATACAGTACCACTATTGTTCGGTACGAAGATACGTAGCGGACAATTCTGGAACACAATCATCTTCAAAATACAACACGTTAGTGTGTTCAAACGGTACATTTTATTTCAAGAATTCTAACAAATCCTCTAAACGAAGGTCGCGAACGTCAATTTCTTCGAACTAAGCTTTCGAACCACGGGAAAGTCGGTCAAAAAATTTGGAAAAAGCGAGTCAGTAGAGCAGATTTTTTTGTCGTCTAGCAGGCTTTCCCAGACGACAATAGTCTTCCGGAAAAGTGTCGTCTGGAATAATCGATTTTCTAGTAGTGAAACCTCCAGCTATGAGTCGACAGTAGAAAACAACATTCACATACACGTAAAACAACAGAAAATGCTTTCACTATTATTGTTTTATTTTAACAACAAAATATTTACTAAAACAGCACTAATACTAATAGCAAAAAGCTAGTAGGCAAACAAGATTACAAAGGAATAACAAGACATTCGTTCTACTTCGTTAGATGTTTTACCTCTATGAGATAACCAAGAAAACAGATAACTCCGAGTATAATCATAAATCTCATCTTTGCTAATAGACATTCTTCTGTTCATGTTAGCGAGGTGTTTGGGGGTGGCCGAATTTGCTTTTTTCGGTGCTTGGTTTTTTGGCCAGATGTTGTGTTTGGGTGGTGGTTGTAGGGACCCGTACTATTCCATCCGGACGAAGTCCATATTGATTATAAACGATTCACAACAGTTGATTACATCGCGAGGTACATGACCTCTATATGATACATTTTACAAACATTGCATTCGTTTTTGAAAAGACAATCTTTCATTACATCAAAAGTTGACGGCAGGCATACCATTTCATAAAATATCTAACTATAATTGACTTAATAATAATCTTGATGAACGCAACGACTAGAATGCAACGTCTTTTGAAATATGTCATAAATGATTCCAAGTAAGATCTCCAAGATGAGCAAATGCACAGCGGAAGATTTCTTTAATACCTGAGAATAAACATGCTTTAAAGTGTCAACCAAAAGGTTGGTGAGTTCATTAGTTTAACATAAATAATCATTTCATAATTTTAATAGACCACAAGAATTTCATTTCCAGTTTTCATAAATACGTCCCATGCATAGAGACAAAAATCATTCATATGGATTGAACACCTAGTAACCGACATTCACAATATATATAAGAATATCCCCATCATTCCGGGATCCTCCTTCGGACATGATATACATTTCGAAGTACTAAAGCATCTGGTACTTTGGATGGGGCTTGTTGGGCCCGATAGATCTATCTTTAGAGTTCGCGTCAATTAGGGTGTCTGTTCCCTAATTCTTAGATTACCAGACTTAATAGAAAGGGGCATATTCGATTTTGATCATTCAACCATATAATGTAGTTTCACGTACTTGTGTCTATTTCGTAAAACAGTTATAAAAAAAACAGCTCATGTATTCTCAGTCCCAAAAATATATATTGCAAAAGCATTTAAAAAGGGATTAATGAAACTCACGCATATAATTATTGTAAAACAGTTAATAAAACATTTGCATGTATTCTCAGCCCCAAAAATGTAAAGAGTAAAAGGGAGCAAATGAAACTCACACATATAAATGTTGTAAAACAATTAATAAAGCATTTGCATGTATTCTCAGCCCAAAAACGTAAAGAGTAAAAAGGGCAAATGAAACTCACCTAATGTATTTTGTAGTAAAAATACATATGACGACAATAAACAACTGAACAATGCAGGGTTGGCCTCGGTTTCACGAACCTATATCATTTGTATATATATTAATACACATAATTGTAATCGAACAAATTTATGTATTATTATTATATTTAATAATTTATAGGTTTCCTTAATAATTTAGTTAGATATGTTTACTTTATTTACTTTAGATAGATAATTATTATTTATTATAAATATACTAATATAATTATGTTATATGCATTAAATATGTTTTAATATAATTAATATTTATTTGTTAATAATAAGAATAATATTAATGATAAAGATACTTATAATAATAATATTAATAATGATAATACTAATAATAATGTTGATATTGATAAACATGATAATAATAATAATAATAAAATATATAAAGTTTTTAATAATGATAATAATGATAATATAAATGTTAATTTTATAAATGATGAATTTAATAAAGATACTACTTTACTAAAAATGTTAAGTTTTTAATAAAAATTATAGTTTTAATAAAAAAAGATAACTTTGGTATTTGTAGTTATGATACTTTTAATAGAAATGATAATAATAATAATATTAATTCTAATAATAATAATAATAAAAATGATAATTTTTGTAAAGGTGATAATAATACCTTTTAATAATAACAATACTTATTAATGATAATCATAATAGAAACAGTATTATCGATAATAATACTTATGTTAATCATAATGATAATAATGATACTAATATTTTAAAAACTATAGTAATCCAAATATTAATGATAATAATAATCATGTTATTAATATTAGGGATAATAACAATAACAATTTATCATAATAACAACAACAACAACAACAACAACAACAATAATAATAATAATAATAATAATAATAATAATAATAATAATTATAATAATAATAATAATAATAATAATAATAATAATAATAATAATAATAATAATAATAATAATATAATTAATAAATGAACTACCTCCAAAAAGAATAATAGACTGTCCAATCTGTGACTCGAACCCCCGACCTCTCGAATAACAAACACCTTGCTAAACCATTGAGCTGCTTATTCATTTGTGTTTTAATTCACGAATTATTCTATATCACCCGTATGTATCGTCCTTGTTTCAGCCCACCAGAAAAATAGAAATTTGATCTCGGCCCATCAATATTATTTCAGCCCAAGATTAAGTTAATGGATAATATGTTCGGCCTAAAAGAATAAAAAATGGAGCGGTCTGGCATTCTAACCTAGTAGTGTTATATTAGGGTTCCCCAAGAAAAATGATCGAGTATAGCAGCAGCAAATACGCAGGATGATGATATCATCATCGCACAATCTATCAATCATCATCATCTGTATCAGATCAATCAAGCAGTAACCAATCGATGAATTTTCAGGTCATCAATTCATCATCATCAGTCTTCTTCTTCATCGTTAATCTTTACCCTTTATCAATCGATTAAGTAATTGATAAATCACTTGTTTCAGGTACGTAATCGATTCAATAGTAATTCTATTAATTTCCTTAAACCCTTCATTATATTCTGTATACATATGTATATTCGAACAAGAGTATTAATTTATGATATTCTTGGTGAATTTGATGATGTTTAGTCTTGGATTTAATTGAATAGAAACAAGTAAACAGTGGTAGTAGCAAAACAGGAAGAACACTCAGCTGATAGTTATTTAGTGAGTCTGTGGTGGTGGTTGAAACTCGAATGAAACAGGAATATGATGTAACAGTAGCAAGTTAAAGAGTTAGAACAGAAAGAAACTAAATAAGGTATTGAGTATGTGTTTAGTAACAATTCCAATGAAAGAACACTCTGATATGACTATCAAAGAAAAGATTGGTAAACAAGAGATTGAGTTGTTTTGTATACATGTATTGATGAGGTAAGAGTATAGATTTGAATTAACGTGTATATATATATATTACAGGTTCTGAATGCTTTAAAGATTTGTTTGTTGCACCGAAATTAAATGAATTTTTGCAGGAGGTGGTTTTGTTATGGTGGTTTTTGTTGCAGGTAATAGTGATAGCAAAACAAATGTGGACAGCGGTAGATTGGGTTAGTAGTAGTTGAACCTCTTGGGTGTCCTTGGTGGCTTACCTGTTGATGTAGCAGGTCATAGCTGTAGCAGTCACTTCACGACTGCAGTGACCACAAGTTGACAGCAGGTATGATCAGTTTAAGCAGAAAATATTATAGAAGGTTGCAGCAGCATTGATGACAGTTAAAGATTGAATTAGAACAGAACTAGGTGTTGTCATAGGAGTTGATCAAGCAAGAAAATAAGGTGATGAGTTTGGAAAAAACAAAAACAATTGGGATGAGGGTTGTGGATAAAGGAGTGGAGTTTCACGTTTCATGATTGATCGAGCTTATATGTTTTACTTTTGTATATGTATCTCATATATATTTGGAATAGGATAGATATAGATGATGGTGCTATGTAATAGAAAGTTACTTTGAAATAGTAACTAAATCAATTAGGATTTGATGATTTGTTATGTAGTGATTGTAAGCATCTAATAAGATATTAAAGATATTATTGTTGTAGTAAGTGGAGTTGTGGTGATTGAAAGATTATGATGGAGGTGATGACTGTCATATATCTATATAGGTAAATATAATATATATTCCCATGCGCTTGTGTATTTAATGAAACCAAAAGTAGAAGAAAACAAATAAAGCAAGTGAGTTTTTGTACGTCCTTGACTTTGTGTTTGATAAAGAAAGAAAAACAGAAGGATATATAAGCATGTGGGTATGTCTCAGCTTACATGTAAATGTATATAATATAAGATATATGTAAGATGTGAGATTCAGTGAATGGAGAAAGAAACAATCAATCATATTACTTTTACTTTTAAAATTTAGTAATCAAATTAAGAATATATAATATAATAGTAATAATATAATAATAATTATAAAATCAATTGTGGAAGTATAGTAAGGCCATCAGACAATTTGAAATTTCATACCGACAGTTTAAATATTCATGAGTTCATGAATTTTCCCATAATGATTAATTTACGATTTAAATGTACTTAAATTTACTTTACATATATATACATTTATTTTACTAATAATATCATGATTATTAATATCAATAGTAACATTAGTAATAATAATAAAAGTAATAATACCAACATTGATATATCATTTACATATTTATTTATAATTAGTTGTTCGTGAATCGTCGGGAATAATCAAAGGTCGATTGTATACATGATTACAATTCAAAGTTTTTGAGACTTCAACATTACAGACTTTTGCTTATCGTGTCGGAAACATATAAAGATTAAAGTTTAAATTTGGTCGGAAATTACCGGGTCGTCACAGTACCTTCCCGTTAAAGAAATTTCGTCCCGAAATTTGAGTGAGGTGGTCATGGCTAACAATAAAAATGTTTTCATGACCAATATGAGTTGATAAATTGAGTTTTATCATCATTGAGTAATATGGATAAAATGATTCAATTAATCGAAGCGTATGAATGAAGTCATCACAAAAGATCGAGATGAAGAAATGGAGATTTTCCATAACTTTTGACGTAGTCGAGATTGACTTCCGGAATTCAAGGGATTTAAAGAAAATCTTCGAAATCTGAGAGATTTGATTCTTTGGCGAATACGGAGGTTAAGATCTCTATAATTAAATACGGTGATCTGCTTCGATTACTCTGTCTGATATTTCCATTAAAAATTAAACTCTTTCGTTCCATTATTCTCACCATTCTTATACTTTCTTTCTTATTTCATACATCCAAAAGATTGTAAAAATGCTTAATCCAGTTCTAATCCTTGTTCTTATTATGACTATCGCAATGATCGTTCTTCTTTTCCAACTCCCACTGGAAGATTCTGTTTATTTCTACTATGCTCTAGGGATTATTGTATTTATAATCCTCCCGTGTCTTTATATTGCTATACGCACTGATATCCACAGTTTGTAATTTCGGTGTTGTTGTTGGGCTTTATATTTTCCCTTATATATCGGAGCTTCATGCTCTTGTTTTCTCTTCCCGACTTTAGATCAAGCGAATAATGGTCCAGAATTCGTAGGTATAGAATTTCGAATGAACTTAATGTTCTTAAACAAGAAAGAACGTAATAGCACGATTTGATTTTGCCAAATTACCAGAATCACTGAGAATAGAACTATCAAGAATATATTTTCTTGATATGTTCAGAAATTAAGCAGAATGAAAGAGTAATGTAACATGGCACATGATGACGTTATAATATGTGAATCATCATATTCCATTTAGAAACTCAGCATGACTTACTGTAATATAATCACGTTGATCAAGTGTCATTATATTATACTAACTCATGCATCAATTTCCAACACTACTTCAAAATCATTCATAATTCAAACTTGAAGGTTTACAGAATATAGAAAACTTAAGAGTTTCCTTTATGGTGTAATACAGATAACGTGAAAAGATAACTGATTTCAGATAAGGATAGTTATGAAAATATCTTCAGAAATATCGAAGATATTTATGACGATATTTTTTTTTTGGAATTTCTAAGATCGAAGGTTGATGAAGAAAATTTGTCCGCAAGAGTTTAGAGTAAGGAGCAAGATATTCGCTAAAGACTTTTTAACAGACATTGAATCATTTGAATTCTTTGAAGTCAAACTTATTCTTTGTGATTTGTCCACGACTTTCTTCATAGTTTCGCATAATCTGTTTTTCGGTACTAAATTTTCTCTTGAATGTTTCCAATATAATGATACACAGGGAGCACGAAGAGGTATATAATTTCGGACGAGAATATTTATGAAAATATCCTCAGAAATATCGAAGATATTGATGATGATATTTTGGAATTTCTAAGTTCGATGGTTGATGGAGAAAGATTCTCTGCAAGATTTTAACATGACTTCGGAGCAAGATATTCTCTAAAGATTTCAATGGATCCAGAATTATCTGGATTCTTTGAATATAGGGTATGGTCCTTGTATTTGTCCTTGGTCTCCTTCATGGTTAACTCTATCCGTTTTTCAGTTCCAACGTTTCTGAGCTTTTCCAACATATTATTATTTATCATCAAAATTTCGATAATTAATATCGTTTACGGCTGTCTACGGTTTCTGCTGCTTCGTTCAGCTTTTTCAACATTCAGAGTATTGATTTGTAGGCTGAGTGCTTTTCAGAATTTCAGAATGAAAGATCATAATTTTAAGAGATAAATGTTATACATATAACGGTTGATGTAGATATGCTGTGAGTTTCAAAATACTGATTGCTGATTCCCAGTAATTGGCATGGCAGTTCTCGTTACAAGATGCGGACGAGTATATGATAGGGTTTCAATGAATAAATATAATGATTTATCAGAGAGATTTAAGCCAAGAAGCAACGAGGTTGCTGGTACGTCTGCTGGTAATATGGTGGAATATAAAAGAATTCTCCGGTATCAAAAGGGTAATCGTATATATCTGGATTATAGTAAGGCTACTTCGAATGAAAAGTCGAAGTTGTCTTGCTGGAGCTGTGACAAAATTTGCTACTTTGAAATGGATTACCAAGTTATTTTGGGTAATACTATAACTAAAAGAATTAGCACAGCTACGTGTTAAACGTTTACTCAGTTTTCGAGAGTTTTCAGGTGCATAACTATACACATCAATTTATTTTTTTTCTTCCGTAGATGGAGTTCGGTTGGTTCATCCTCTCGATTGAGGTGTTTTCAAGAATCATGAAAGGTTTGAACGCAGATTGGAATCGTTAAGATACAAATGAGGTTTAAGATGAAATCAAGGGGCAACTTGAAGAATTTGTTTAGTTTCATATGTTATAATCAATATTTTAATTCATTTTAATTGTCCAATGTCGGCAATCCACAGTTGATAGTCCACAATTAATAGTCAAATAATTCATATATAGCTTAATATATAATATCCAAATTAATTAATACGTATTGTGACCCGTATACATCTCAGTCTCGATCACAACTCAAAGTATATATATTATTATAGAATCAACCTCAACCCTGTATAGAGAACTCGATCATTACTGCATATAGAGTGTCTATGGTGATTCCAAATAATATATATAGATGCGTCGATATGATATGTCAAAACCTTGTATACGTGTCCCGGTATTTAAAGTGCGTAAAATAAATAACAGAAATTAAATAACGATAAATAAAGTGCGTAAAGTAAATAACAGAAATTAAATAATAATAAATAAAATTGCGAGAATTAAATTGCGATAATTAAATTACGATAAATAAAATGTAATACGGAATTAACAGTTAGCTAGGAACAGTTAGCTAGGATTATGTTAGAGTGGATTCTTAACAAAATTTCATATTGTTAATTAGTCTGTTTCTAATCAATTTTTATTGTGTCCATTTTTCTTCATTATGCCACTTGTTGGATTCTGATATGTCAAAATACTAATAGGAAATTGAATTTGAATGAAAATAGTTATTCTTTGGTGAACGGATACGTATATCGGTGGATGTAAGTTAGGATAGTATATGACTGTTGAAACAGATTCGAAGAACGTACAATGTAACTTATTAATGTGAAATTTAAATATTCCTCGGGTATTACCTACCCGTTAAAATATTTTCACCATTAACAGTTTGTACAAGAGAATTTTTAATTACAATCTTTATGAAAACATATATACATATATATTTTCTTCAGATGTATACATGGATTTAATGAGTTTAATATGATATTAAACTCATTTGCTTTTCGGTTGGAACTAGAATAAATAATCTCTAAAACTTTAGAGATTACATATCCGCCATGTCGAACGAAGATAAGTGAGGTAGAACGATACGTAGAACGAAGATCATACTCAAAGTACAAATGATGATATTGAAGCATGGGTTGTTGATGGTACTGGTGCTGTTATTGATTGTACTGTTGGTGCCGGTGATGTTGCTAAAGCTGGTACATTTTGCACCATATCCTCCGAATTGATTATTCGAGCACGAAGTTCGTTGACTTATTACTCCAGGATGATTGTCGGTCGGAACGAGCGGATGAATAAGATTCAGAATTGTGGATAGAATATAATCTTGTCGAGTTACCCTGAAAATGAGACTGAAAATGGTGTCTCGAACAGGTTCGCCGGTAAACGCTTCAGGTTCATTGTCAAGAGGTGAATTCGGTTGGTGGAAGGGATTGCCTTCTGCGCATTTCCATTAATTAAGTCGACTATGAATCCATCAGATGAATTGGGGATGGATGATTGGTTGTTTCATTCTAGTATCGTTGCTTTCGGAGCTTAGATGACTATCCATTCTGAATAACTGTCGGGATAACTATCGAAATAGCCGTCGGAATCCGAGGGACTAGATCTAGTTGAGGGATTCATCTCGTACGATCAGATGAGGGATTTTCGATAAGAAATAGATTATAGGATGTAGATTAGTATCCTGCAATACATAATTTACATATACATATATAATACTAAAATCTCATAAGTTACGGAGGAATCTACGGAAGCTGTCAGGCAAAGGTAACAATAACAGATACGCTAAGATATGAATTTTGTCTACACACTTTACATGCAGTCAATGCAATAAGATGTGTCTAGACTAAGAATAATGAGCAGGTAATTTACTAAAGATGATAAGCAAATGATTTCCGACTAGAAATGATAAGCAAAACTTATGACATGCAGACATGGTCGAAGTCCAGACTCACTAATGCCTCCTAACGACTTATCAGTTAGACACACTAATGCAGACCTAGTTCGCTAAGACCTCTGCTCTGATACCAACTGTAGGGACCCGTACTAATCCATCCGGACGAAGTCCATATTGATTATAAACAATTCACAACAGTTGATTACATCGCGAGGTACATGACCTCTATATGATACATTTTATAAACATTGCATTCATTTTTGAAAAGACAATCTTTCATTACATCAAAAGTTGATGGCAGGCATACCATTTCATAAAATATCTAACTATAATTGACTTAATAATAATCTTGATGAACGCAACGACTCGAATGCAACGTCTTTTGAAATATGTTATAAATGACTCCAAGTAAGATCTCTAAGATGAGCAAATGCACAGCGGAAGATTTCTTTAATACCTGAGAATAAACATGCTTTAAAGTGTCAACCAAAAGGTTGGTAAGTTCATTAGTTTAACATAAATAATCATTTCATAATTTTAATAGACCACAAGAATTTCATTTCCAGTTCTCATAAATACGTCCCATGCATAGAGACAAAAATCATTCATATGGATTGAACACATGGTAACCGACATTCACAATATATATAAGAATATCTCCATCATTCCGGGATCCTCCTTCGGACATGATATAAATTTCGAAGTACTAAAGCATCCGGTACTTTGGATGGGGCTTGTTGGGCCCGATAGATCTATCTTTAGAGTTCGCGTCAATTAGGGTGTCTGTTCCCTAATTCTTAGATTACCAGACTTAATAGAAAGGGGCATATTCGATTTCGATCATTCAACCATATAATGTAGTTTCACGTACTTGTGTCTATTTCGTAAAACAGTTATAAAAAAACAGCGCACGTATTCTCAGTCCCAAAAATATATATTGCAAAAGCATTTAAAAAGGGATTAATGAAACTCACACATATAATTATTGTAAAACAGTTAATAAAACATTTGCATGTATTCTCAGCCCCAAAAATGTAAAGAGTAAAAGGGAGCAAATGAAACTCACGCATATAAATGTTGTAAAACAATTAATAAAGCATTTGCATGTATTCTCAGCCCAAAAACGTAAAGAGTAAAAAGGGCAAATGAAACTCACCTAATGTATTTTGTAGTAAAAATACATATGACGACAATAAACAACTGAACAATGCAGGGTTGGCCTCGGATTCACGAACCTATATCATTTGTATATATATTAATACACATAATTGTAATCGAACAAATTTATGTATTATTATTATATTTAATAATTTATAGGTTTCCTTAATAATTTAGTTAGATATGTTTACTTTATTTACTTTAGATAGATAATTATTATTTATTATAAATATGCTAATATAATTATGTTATATGCATTAAATATATTTTAATATAATTAATATTTATTTGTTAATAATAAGAATAATATTAATGATAATGATACTTATAATAATAATAATAATGATAATACTAATAATAATGTTGATATTGATAAACATGATAATAATAATAATAATAATAATAATAATAATAATAATAATAATAATAATAATAATAATAATAATAATAATAATAATAATAATAATAATAATAATAATAATAAAATACATAAAGTTTTTAATAATGATAATAATGATAATATAAATGTTAATTTTATAAATGATGAATTTAATAAAGATACTACTTTACTAAAAATGTTAAGTTTTTAATAAAAATTATAGTTTTAATAAAAAAAGATAACTTTGGTATTTGTAGTTATGATACTTTTAATAGAAATGATAATAATAAAAATAATATTAATTCTAATAATAATAATAAAAATGATAATTTTTGTAAAGGTGATAATAATACCTGTTAATAATAACAATACTTATTAATGATAATCATAATAGAAACAGTATTATCGATAATAATACTTATGTTAATCATAATGATAATAATGATACTAATATTTATAAAAACTATAGTAATCCTAATATTAATGATAATAATAATCATGTTATTAATATTAGGGATAATAACAATAACAATTTATCATAATAACAACAACAACAACAACAACAATAACAATAATAATAATAATAATAATAATAATAATAATAATAATAATAATAATAATAATAATAATAATAATAATAATAATAATAATAATAATAATAATAATAATAATAATAATAAAATTAATAAATGAACTACCTCCAAAAAGAATAATAGACTGTCCAATCTGTGACTCGAACCCCCGACCTCTCGAATAACAAACACCTTGCTAAACCATTGAGCTGCTTATTCATTTGTGTTTTAATTCACGAATTATTCTATATCACCCGTATGTATCGTCCTTGTTTCAGCCCACCAGAAAAACAGAAATTTATGATATTAATTTATCACCCGTATGTATCGTCCTTCGTTATATTCTGTATACATATGTATATTCGAACAAGAGTATTAATTTATGATATTCTTGGTGAATTTGATGATGTTTAGTCTTGGATTTGATTGAATAGAAACAAGTAAACAGTGGTAGTAGCAAAACAGGAAGAACACTCAGCCTATAGTTATTTAGTGAGTCTGTGGTGGTGGTTGGAACTCGAATGAAACAGGAATATGATGTAACAGCAGCAAGTTAAAGAGTTAGAACAGAAAGAAACTAAATAAGGTATTGAGTATGTGTTTAGTAACAATTCCAATGAAAGAACACTCTGATATGACTATCAAAGAAAAGATTGGTGAACAAGAGATTGAGTTGTTTTGTATACATGTATTGATGAGGTAAGAGTATAGATTTGAATTAACGTGTATATATATATTACAGGTTCTGAATGCTTTAAAGATTTGTTTGTTGCACCGAAATTAAATGAATTTTTGCAGGAGGTGGTTTTGTTATGGTGGTTTTTGTTGCAGGTAATAGTGATAGCAAAACAAATGTGGACAGCGGTAGATTGGGTTAGTAGTAGTTGAACCTCTTGGGTGTCCTTGGTGGCTTACCTGTTGATGTAGCAGGTCATAGCTGTAGCAGCCACTTCACTACTGCAGTGACCACAAGTTGACAGCAGGTATGACCAGTTTAAGCAGAAAATATTATAGAAGGTTGCAGCAGCATTGATGACAGTTAAAGATTGAATCAGAACAGAACTAGGTGTTGTCATAGGAGTTGATCAAGAAAGAAAATAAGGTGATGAGTTTGCAAAAAACAAAAACAATTGGGATGAGGGTTGTGGATAAAGGAGTGGAGTTTCACGTTTCATGATTCATCGAGCTTATATGTTTTACTTTTGTATATGTATCTCATATATATTAGGAATAGGATAGATATAGATGATGGTGCTATGTAACAGAAAGTTACTTTGAAATAGTAACTAAATCAATTAGGATTTGATGATTTGTTATGTAGTGATTGTAAGCATCTAATAAGATATTAAAGATATTATTGTTGTAGTAAGTGGAGTTGTGGTGATTGAAAGATTATGATGGAGATGATGACTGTCATATATCTATATAGGTAAATATAATATATATTCCCATGTGCTTGTGTATATAATGAAACCAAAAGTAGAAGAAAACAAATAAAGCAAGTGAGTTTTTGTACGTCCTTGACTTTGTGTTTGATAAAGAAAGAAAAACAGAAGGATATATAAGCATGTGGGTATGTCTCAGCTTATATGTAAATGTATATAATATAAGATATATGTAAGATGTGAGATTCAGTGAATGGAGAAAGAAACAATCAATCATAGTACTTTTACTTAAAATTTAGTAATCAAATTAAGAATATATAATATAATAGTAATAATATAATAATAATTATAAAATCAATCGTGGAAGTATAGTAAGGCCATCAGACAATTTGAAATTTCATACCGACAGTTTAAATATTCATGAGTTCATGAATTTTCCCATAATGATTAATTTACGATTTAAATGTACTTTACATATACATACATTTATTTTACTTATAATATCATGATTATTAATATCAATAGTAACATTAGTAATAATAATAATAAAAGTAATAATACCAACATTGATATATCATTTACATATTTATTTATAATTAGTTGTTCGTGAATCGTCGGGAATAATCAAAGGTCGATTGTATACATGATTACAATTCAAAGTTTTTGAGACTTCAACATTACAGACTTTTTCTTATCGTGTCGGAAACATATAAAGATTAAAGTTTAAATTTGGTCGGAAATTCCCGGGTCGTCACAGTGGTCGAATTCCTGGTTTGCCGGTTTGTTTTATCCCAGGTGTACTACCAAGGCTGTTGGTTTTGGAGTATTCTCATATGTTGCTGGTTATTCAGTTTCGGGGTAGCTATTCGTACAGTATTTTCGCTGGGTCAACGTGGTTGTTTGGTCATTTGTTTTGTTAGTTTGTTTGTTAGATTTGTGTAGTTGGTTAGTTGATTTCCTTTGTTTGGTTCTGTTTGGAAATTAGAATTCTTTTGTATCGATTGTACTTGTTGATCTTTGAATTCGTTTAATTTTATCATTTTTTACGCGAAAAAAGTGTTCTAACTAATGTTTCTTCTTATTACGTATTGAGTTGTGCGCAGTGGCAATTTCAGAATCAAAACGTAATGGGGTCCCGAAATTTTTTTCACTACTAATTATATTTGAATGCTGTTTTAGTGGTAATTTACTTTCAAAAAACTTAAAACTCGAAAAATATATGGTGTTCGAGTAGTTAAATTTAGTGGTGTCCTAAAAAATTTAAAAGTAAAACTATAAATTTAAAAAATATATGGGGTCCTGCGGTTAAATTTAGTGGTGTCCTATACAATTTAAAAGATATTTTCTATTAAAAATTTTCAAATTAATGGTGTCCTGTAATCCTGTGAATATACAAATAACCTCGCCACTTGTTATGCGTAGGTGAAAGAAATAAGAGAAGTAAGCCTTTTCCAATTTATTTTTTTACAGTAAAACGTACATCCAAAAAGACCAACTCTCTACATCACACTTTTATATACTTATATATACATAAATAAATATATATGTATATTTGTATATACTTTATATATGTATATGTATGTATATGTATATATTTTTATTTATACGACCTTGTTAAATGTTACTCCATTGTTAAACGTGTATCATTTCATTTTATATATTTTAATTTATACGACCTTATTAAATGTTACTCCATTGTTAAACGTGTATCATTTCATTCAAGTGCATTAAAAACTTATATTACATTTTTGTGTTAACAAAATAAACAAGTAATTAAAGTGTGAATCAATTTGTCAATAGTCATTTCCGATAATGATCGGGAGTTGATAAATTCAAACTTGATTTTGATGAATCCACAATATTTTTTCATCATTTCCTATTATACCCTCATATATGCAATACAACTTAATGGATGTGAGAGAAAATATTAGGGGCATTTTGAGAAATTATGGAAAAAATTTGTGGAACTATCAAATTTAGATTTGAAAATATCATTACCCATAATGATCGCTAAAGGAAGGATCTATTTCACAAATACACGTTAGCCACATGATGATTTTCATATGATATGACCAGGGGCGATTTTTATTGGGGACAAGCGGGGGCAATCGCCCCCAGTGGATTTTGAAATTTCAGTGGAAAAAATTTGGACTTTTTTATTTTGCCCCAAACCCAAATGCCTTTTGGCCCAAACCCAAATGATTTGCCCCAATTTTTTTTGACCCAAACTGAAAAGCCTAAGGAAGAAAAACTTGGGCCTAATTTTTCCCTCCCAAACTCACGATCTTGACTCCCCATCTGGCATCTGTCGATTAAAAAAAAAAGTCGATTAAAAAAAAAAGTACATACGATATTTTTCTCTTGAGGTCGTCCATAAATCCATTCGTGAATCGTGATTTCCTGTTCGGCTGTTCCTGATTTCTGTAATATTGTTGAAGGTAAATAACTTGTCTTAATTCTAATTATTTCCTGTTCCTGATTTCTTGTTATCAAAATTCAATGAATAAAAAAAATTAGGGTTTACATGTTGAAGAATGAAGATTGGTTGCTAAAATTGAATGCCTGAATCATTGAAACACTGTATGATTTTGCTGAATCAGTGAAACACTGAATGATTTTGCTGAAATTATGATTTTTTTTTTGTTGCTGAATTTCGCTGCTATGTTGCCTGCCTGAGTCACTTAGTGCCTGCTATTATGCTTATCGTTATCCACAGATCCACTTATGACTTATCCTGTTTTTTTCCCCATGTTTGCTGTTATCATTTTATGTAATTATGTGTGTTGAATTGTTGCTTTTTATGTGAGAATAAAGTATGTTTTTAATTTTTTATGTGATGACAAAGTCACAAAACAAGTCAGAAAACTTGTCCAATTGCTTCAATGTTTATTATATAGTGGAGTTATTAACTTATTATGTTGTTTGTTGATTGTTAACAGATAGTGATATGGAGAATTATTTTAAAAGAATGAAACCATCTCCTTCGGCTCCTATTAATATTGACAACATGGAGAATCTTCCGTCGAATCCTTTTGATAGACCAAGTATTCTGCAATATAATGCTAATCAAAGAGATGAGATAAGATGACAATATTGGCTTAGAGGAGCTTGTCAACCGAAAGGTCATCCATTTCCATCTAAAAATGGTAGACGTTTTGTCAAAGCTTGGTTCGATAGATATAATTGGTTAGAGTATAGTATTAAAGCGGATAAAGCATATTGTTTGTGTTGCTACTTATATAGAGATCATATTGGGCACCAAGGTGGTAGTGAGGCATTCGTGACGGACGGGTTCAATAATTGGAAAAAACCAGAGAGACTTAAAGAGCATGTTGGACAAGTAAATAGTTTTCATAATACGGCACTACAAAAGTGCAAATCTTTAAAGAAACCAAATCAATATATTGCCAATGCCTTTCAAAAGCTAGATGAAAAAACCAAAACGGAGAATAAAATGCGATTGGGTGCTACAATTTCTGCTTGTAGATACTGTTTGAAATGTGCACTAGCATTTCGTGGTCATGATGAGTCGGAAACATCTTTAAATAAGGGAAACTTCTTGGAATTGATGGAGGTAATCTATTCTCAAAATGAGGAACTCCGTAGCCTACCGAAACCTTCGGGGAATAACAAATTGGTGTCCGCCTTTATTCAAAAAGATGTTGTTAAGTGCTTTAAACAAGAAGTACTCGAATGTATCTTTAAGGATATTGGTGATGATGTGTTTGCATTATTAGTTGATGAGTCTAGCGATGTATCTAAAAAAGAACAAATGGCTATTGTGTTACGATATGTTAATGTACAAGGACTTGTTAAAGAGCGATTTGTGGGCCTTGTTCATGTAAAGGATACATCTTCTATGTCTCTTAAATCTTCCATTGATTCTTTTTTTTTCCAAACATAAAGTGAGCATGAAACAATTACGAGGTCAAGGTTATGATGGAGCAAGCAACATGCGAGGTGATTTCAATGGTTTAAAAGCAAAAATCTTGGAGGAAAATAAATCGGCATATTATGTACATTGTTTTGCTCATCAACTCCAATTAGTGGTTGTAGCGGTTGCAAGGAAACATTTGGCCATTGTGAACTTCTTTGACAAGATAGCCATTTTAATGAATGTTGTTTGTGCTTCTTGTAAACGAAAAGATATTTTGCTAGACGAGGAGAAAAAGAGGGTAGAAGAACAAATTGGTAATGGTATACTAGAAACCGGGAGAGGATTGAATCAAGAGCTTTCTCTAATACGGCCCGGAGATACACGATGGAATTCTCATTATAATACACTTGTGCGGTTGGTTGATATGTTTCCATCCATTATTAAGGTTCTTGAATTTGTTAAAGAAGAAGGAAATAATGGTTCTACTCAAAATCAAGCACTTGGTCTTTTGAGGTATTTAAAGTCATTTGATTTTGTTTTTAATTTGTTTCTAATGTTGCGCATATTGGGGTTGACAAATATATTATCGAAAGCTCTTCAAAGAAAAGATCAAGACATTTTAGAAGCGGTTCAATTAGTGGAGTCAACAAAAGAAAAATTACAAGAGTTGAGAACAAATGGGTTTGAACTTGTACTAAATAAAGTATCGTCTTTTTGTGAGAATCATGGTATCCAAATTTTAAAAATGGATGAAGATTGTATTAATAAAAGGAGACAAAGGGAGAAAATCACTAATAAACATTATTATGAGATAGAGTGTTTTAACACCGTTTTGGATATGCAAATTCAAGAGTTTGGTGATCGTTTTAGTGAAGCTAGTACCGAGTTACTTTTTGTATGTCGGCGTTGAGTCCACGTGATTCATTCTCGATGTTTGATTTGAAGAAACTAAGAAGGTTGTGTGAGTTATACCCAAATGATTTCAATAGTACGGATTTGATTGAACTTGATGAAGAACTTGAAATATACCATCTTAGTGTCCGAAAAGATCCAAAATTTAAGGACTTGAATGGTATTGTCGACCTTGCTAGAGTGATGGTGGAAACGAGAAAAAATTTATCTTATCCGTTGCTTTATCGGTTATTAAAGCTAGCATTGGTGTTACCCGTTGCGACCGCGACAGTTGAGCGATGTTTTTCGGCAATGAAAATTGTAAAGTCGAACCTACGCAATCGTATTGGAGAGGAGTTTCTCAATGCTTGTGTAATTTGTGCAGTCGAAAAAGAAGCTCTAGCCGAAGTTAAAGATGAAGATGTAATGGAGCGTTTCAATCATATGCGTTTTCGTAGAGGAAAATACTAGTTTTTGGTACATTTCATGCCTTTTTTTGTTGTAATTGTTGACATTTTTTTTTTATAGCTTTTATTGAAATTATTTTGCCCCCAATGACTTAGAATCCTGGTACCGCCACTGGATATGACTCATATGATATGACTCATATTGAGCATATTCATTGAAATGTCGTTGGAAAACTTCTGAAAAATAAATAAAACTGATGTACACTATCAATCAACATAAGTACGTATAGACAATGACTAATTAACTAAACATAGTTTTCATTCTAGTATCGATGGACCGGTTTGAATCAATTGACACTCTTTTATTATAGTATTTTTTAAGTAATCCACTCGTCACTCGCGATCAAATCAAATTAAGTAGTATCGTCATAATTCCTCCATCCTAATTTAATAGGTTTGTTTCCTTTTTTTAAAATGCCTCAATTTAATAGTCAATTTTCAAAAATAGATAAAAATAACATAGTAAAGTTCTTTTATGCCCATTATTTTATGTATGTAAAAAAAATTAGGTAAAAACGTAAAGAGTAAAACAGGAAAATGAACAAAAAAGTAACAGGTGATGATGACATATCTTGAACTGTGTATTTTTTTTGTCTAAAAACTACTATTAAATTGAGACGTTGGGAGCAGTACTTACACAATAATCATAACTCGTTTAATGTTGTTATAGTCACTAGTTGCTTGACCATGTCCATTGACGGATTTAAAAATGGTCGACACTAGTATCACCCGTTAAAAGTCACAAAATTTTCCATTGGATGAGTTATTTTAAAGGAATCACTAAAAAAAAAATTTACTATCAAATGATCTCACTAATTAAAAACCCAACATTTTTTCCACTAAATGACTTATTTTACTGGTAGCACGTTCTACCAGTACTAACCAAATAGGTCTACCCCTACCCGTGTCAGTATTTTTCATTGAATAGTTATAACAATAATACCCAATCTCGTGTAGTTTTTATTATAAATGAATTATTTTTTACATCTTTCCACTTCTTTTAAATCTCACATTCGTAAGATTACGTATTGTTATTCCAAATAATTCAAACATAATCAATTATTATTTTTGATATGTGTTGAACGTCTAAATTAAAAAATAACACATTATATTAGACGACTTAGTAAAAAAACAGTATACAATTCATTCATTAAATCTTTTTTTAGATTAAAGATCTTACCCGGATAATATTAGTTATAAAAATATAAATAAGAACAACGATCGCAAACACATTTTACGGATTTACGGGCTGCACAAACAACCACAAAACAAGCTAGCTAGATCTAAACACACCAAGGTGTGATGACCCAAAAAATTTCATATTAATAAATTAATTACAGGATAAATGTGTCCGACACGATAAGCGAACCTATTATGTTGAGTCTTAAAACTTTTTGAACTAGTTTACACATTCATGTACCTTTCGATTTTTTTTCGACGATTCACGAATGTCATAACCTGTGATAATTATAAAAATCACTTTGCTACAGTAAAACACTATTTGCTACAGTGAAAACGACTTTGCTACAGTAAAACACTATTTGCTACAGTGAAAACGACTTGCTACAATAAAACACTATTTGCTACAGTGAAAACGACTTTGCTACAAAACACTATTTGCTACAGTGAAAACTACTTTGCTACAGTAACCCCCTATTTGCTACAGTAAAACACTATTTGCTACAGTAAAACACTATTTGCTACAGTGAATAATATGTCGACAAGCTATCAAACAAAAGGCCAGACTAGCCATGCGATCGCATGACAGATACACCAAAAGCCCATGCGATCGCATGGGGACCAAAAACACTATTTGCTACAGTAATATATTATGTCGACGAACTAGCAAACAAAAATATGTTGAGCTGTCCAGCCTGGCCATGCGATTGCATGACAAAAGCACTGAAAACCCATGCGATCGCATGGTGACCAAATTCAGGAAATGTGCCTATAAAAGGCCAGTTTGTTCGACGAAATATTACACAATTTATTTTCTCTGTAATCAATATTTATATTTATAATTATAATTTTAATTATAATATAACTTTAATAATAATAAAGTATATACGAGGGTGTTTTAATTCGGGTTTCAAACCGTTTTAAAATAAGGAAATATTGGGTATTATTCGGGGTATTGTTCTTGAATCCAAGGCCAACCATACAGTCGTCTACTATCATTACGTCTACGCAATTTGCCTACAATATTGAATCTCAATATTGAACTGTGAGTTTATAGATCCCTTTTTAAATACTTTAAATATTTTTGGGCTGAGAATACATGCAATTTATTTTAAACGCAAAAAGACACAAGTATATACTAAATTCTACACTGAGTTAAACCGAAAATTCCTTAGCTTTGGTAACTAGTAGCTGCCAGTACATAGGATATGAACTGGTGGGCGCGAATAATTGTATATGGATCCATAGGGCTTGACATCCCCGTTCGAGCTAGAGCGCTAGCCTTTTAACGGACGTATGTTATTTGAGTTTATGACACGTTGGTTTGCGTGTATTAAAACGAATAGGGTAATTATCATTATAGCGTTAAGTTTAGTTACCAGGGTCCTATGTTACGTAGAATCTATTGATAAACTTTTGATGAAATCTTGTGGTCTATCTTTATATATATTTATGACTCGAGCAATTAAACCTATAACTCACCAACATTCGTGTTGACTTTTTAGCATGTTTTATTCTCAGGTCCTTAGACTGCTTCCGCCGTGATGTGCTTGTTGCCTGCAAGGAGTCTCTCATGCTTTGTATAAAGTTTATTGCATTTGAAATAAAACTGCGTTGTGTAATAAATAATTTGACTGTGATGTCAAACTGTATGATAAAAACTTATGTATTTTGGGGATTTGCTTATACCTAAGCACTCACCCACTATAACTTTCTATGTTTAGAAAGTCACTTATTTTATTGAATGCAATATTTTATCAAAACGTATCATATAGAGGTTAAAACCTCACTGTGGAATCAATGATTAACGTGCCGCGTCAATAGCGATTTTGACGGGTCGTTACACAAGGACTAGTAAACATAAGGATACCTACCAACCCACCTAAACAAGGTCACAACAACTACAACCAGTCTGTTTTTCATGCCAACATGCTTGTTGCCTTAACAACATTGTTTCCTACCATAGATTCATAAGTTTCCTCTTTATCAGACTCAACATCGTTCGATTCATCAATTAGGTTATATGCATTATGATTTAGTGCTCCAAAAGAATTTTGAATCTTCACTTAAGAACTCTTACTTGTCATAATTTTCGATCCTCTTTTATCACCCTGTGCAACCTTCAACAATTTATCGCCCGTATCACTTTGGGCCTCACTTTCCTTTGGCATATAGACCAATTTTTGATTTGGCTTTCCCACACCAAACCCAACCTTCTGTTTGTTATTATACTTTGTCATACCTTTCGTTGATTTCTTGCTAACTGTTTCAAAACCATCTTCGGTCTTAAATGGAATCCCTTGGGTATTAGTCATAACTTTTGGACACTAAGAATCCATGTGTCCAATGATATCACAACACATACATCATGGAGGCTTCCATTAATATCCCACCTTTGAAGTACATACAAGTTTACTCTTTCCATCGATACTAGGAATCGCCAATTTGATATTCTCTTTTAACTCGTTATTCGACGAAACTTTAATCAATGCTCGAGCAAAATTGGGCTTCCCCCACGACTCTAAATGTAACAGACTGAAACCCGGGCTAGTTGTAAGTTGTCCATTTTGCCCTAAGGGTTTGTGCTTAGTCTTAAGTGCTTTTATTTTAATTATTTAATTAGTGTTTTATTATATTTGTGTTGTGTCCAGTTTGTGACAAGGGTCCCAGAACAGGTTTGTTTATTTTATTTGGACTTCGTTTGGGTTACCTAATCCTGTACGAAAGATATCAGATAACTGGTAAATACCCGTGTGTTGCACAGTGTGGGAATTAATCCCAAATATGTGACTAGTGTACTGTCTTCTTCTTTCCATTTCTAGAATTTTCCCACACACACACCCGTACCTTCATCCCTCCCACCTAACCAAACCCTAATTCCTAAATTGTGTTCTAGAGCTCAAATTGTTCATACCATCTTGTTTCTTACAGATTACTGAGTCTATCAAGGTAAGTAACATGTGTTTTTGTGTTCAATTCGTTGTTAAATTCTTGGTTTTGTGTGAGTTTTGTAAAAAGCTTGAATTTGTGTCAAAACAAGTGATTTAAGTGTTGTTATGGTCAAATTGTTGTGAGTTTTGAGTCTATAACAAGTAGTGAACAAGTTGTGGTCGATTTTGGTGTTTAAAACGAGCTCTAGATCGAGATTTGAGGATTTCATCGTGAAGTCCGTAGCCTTTGTTCAGTTTCTGAGGAAGATGAACACAGTCGGCCGACTGTCGGACGACAGTCGACCGACTGAGGGTGAACCGACCGACTGTCGAGTGAACCGACCGACTGAGATTTACCTTCGGCCGATTGATGTATTACCCAATGAATCGACCGACTGGATAGGTCAGTCGACCGATTGTGTCGACAGTCGACCGACTGTAAGTGTCAGTCGACCGACTGTGTGTCCAGGGCAGAATGTTTTACCAAAGTGCCTTTTTTCTAGCCGTTATGCTGCCCGTTTATATTTTGGTGTTCAGGATGTAAATTTTGAAAGTGCACAAGTGTTAAGCATGAAAATTTTAGCGGACGCATTTTTTTTTATGAATTTGCTATAATTCGCTGTCAGCGTGTCTAATCTTGATGGGAACACTATTCTAACTTGGTTTTTGCTGTTCTCAGGAGATAAGGACAAGGAAGAAGCTCAGAAATAATAACTGAGCAGTTGCTGGTAATTGGTGAGTGGGTCTATCTCCGGATAGAGTTTAAGTAGCATATCATGCTACTGTGGTTGACTCTTTTACCATGCATAGTGTAGGAATTGCCATGATAGAATACTATCGTTTGCCTGATGTTGTATGTGAATTATGTGTACACTGTGTGAATGGCACCAGTCGGGCCTAGGGAGACTGGGGACTCGAGACCGTGCCTAGGAGAGGTTAGAGTCCGTATGAGGTCAACCGTGCCTAGGGGAGGTTGGGTCCATAGGCTACTAATTGTGGAGTATAGTGTGAACGATGCACCCCCTGCATCTGGATAACTATACTGTTAATTGAGTAGCAGGGACTATCGGTAGACTCAGGCCCGATCAGCTGGGAGTCGTGTGCTCGTACAAGCCGCCGATCCTCGTATTGTCTTTTGTATGCTAGTTGGTAGTTAGCAGGTATTGTTGATGTATATAGCTTGTGTGTGGCTTAAGCTATATCTGTTAGATAGATTCCATTCACTTAGCGGTGCGCTAATCCCCCACATGTTTCCCCCTTTGCAGGTTTAGGTACTGCTAGTCGGAATGGGTATTGATGCAGAAGACATGTTTGACAACCCAACTCTGATGTGGACTTTTGTATAAATCATGTTTTGTAATAACGTAACACCGTTGTGTAAACTTAATTACTCAGTTTAATATAATGTCGTGACCTATAGTGTGTTTGTTAATAATTCTCCCGCTGTGTATTTTTAAAAAAAAAAAAAAATGGCCGGTGTTACAAGTTGGTATCAGAGCATGGTTTGGCAGCAAGTGTGTGCGCGTACTTTGTTCCCAAACCCTGAGGCAAGTCAAACATGTCTGTGGGAGTGGGGGGCTAAGTGAAAATAGGATATACGTGTGTTAGTTGTGATTGAACTAACTGTTATCCACTAAGCTTTTGTGTGAGCTGTTTTGTAGCACAGGTATGTCTGATAGAAATGCAACTGGCCCATCCAACCCCGGAACATTTAGAGCACCAGAAGAGGGTGTTGAGTCTGATGATGATCAGAGTAGTTACATCCTTCAATTAGAAAGTAAGCTAAAAGAGGTTGAGGACAAAATTAATGAGCTTGAATTGGCAAGGCATTCTGGAAATGATGATACACCACCTGGATTCCCAACCGCGCAATCCCAAACGATACCTAATGTGCACCAGAACCAGTTTCAGAATCAAATACCTAACCAATATTATATGCCACCGCAAAACACTTTTACTTACCAAAATCCCATGATGATGAATCCATACCAAATGCAAATGTTCCAACAACCTTACATGCAACCACCCAAAAAGTGTACTTATAAGAACTTCCGTGATTTCAAACCCTCTGAGTTCTCTGGAAGTACTGATCCGACTGTAACTCTCAATTGGTTGCGAGAAATTGAAAGGGTATTTGAAGCGTGCCAGTGTGAACCCGAGCTGAAAGTGACATATGCTAGTCGAATGTTGAAAGGTAGGGCTATGATTTGGTGGGATTCCTTGATTTCCAGTATACCGAAAGAACAAGTGAGTATGATCACTTGGGAGCAGTTTCATGGAAAGGTGTGTGAACAGTACTGTAATCCGTTTGATATGAACCGAATCAAGACTGAGTTTCTTGAAATGAAGATGACACCTCAAATGACGATCGACGAGGTAGTAGAGAAGTATATGGATAAACTAAGGTTTGTACAACAGTGGGTGCCAGACGAAGCGTCTCGTATACAACATTTTGTTAATATCATTTTGCCAGAGTACCGAACCTTTGTTAGAACGGCTACGTCGTTGTCTCAAGCGGTTGTGATGGCTAAGATGGTAGAAAGTGATGTTCAGGCCGCCAGAAACAGAATGTTTGGTAATGTGCTACAACAAGGTGGGCAAGTATCTGGTCAATCAGGATCTAAATCCAAGAAGTCTAGTGGGTTTAAATCGAAGGGTAAAAGTGGTCAGAGTAGTTCTGGGTCTGGATCAGGTAAAGGGAATTGGTGTCACACGTGTCGATCTTCTCACAGTGGTCAGTGTTCTGAGGCTACACGAAGATGCTTAAAGTGTGGTGTTGTTGGGCATGAGTCTTCAGCATGCCCGTATCTGAATAGTATGTGTTGGAGTTGTCACAAACCAGGGCATCGTGCAATTAGTTGTCCGTCGAAGAGTGGTAGTTCCGGGGCAGGGTCAGGGGCGCGTTCAGCATCAGCCGTAGGGTCAACTGCCTCGAGTGGGCAGAAGAGGAAGAACCCTCCAACAGTCGAGGCTAGAGCTTTTCAGATGTCAGTTGAGAATGCTGTGGCAACCGACGAAGTGATCACCAGTATGTTTCTAATCAACTCAATACCTGCTCGTGTATTGTTTGATTGTGGTGCCAATAGGTGTTTTATGTCCCTAGATTTCTGTGCTAAGTTGAATTTACCAGCTACTGTGTTACCCAAGCCGGTTAGTGTAGAAGTAGCTGATGGTAAGACCACACCCGTCACAACCTATGTGACTGGGGTTTGTATAGAGATCGAAGGGAAGTCTTTCCCGGTGACTTGTTTAGTGTTACCTATTCCTAGCTTTGATGTAGTACTAGGAATGGATTGGCTGAGCTCGCTTAGGGCTAATATTAAGTGCGATAGGAAAATGATTACCTTTCGTTTGACCGATGGAACCCGTATTGTGGCCCGGGGGGAGCGGGGCGGGTATAATTTTCCGTTGATAACCATGATGAAAGCGAAAAAGTCGATGGAAAAGGGTTGTGATTCGTTTCTTGCGTATGTGATTGATGCGAAGAAAGAAAAGAGAACAGTGGCCGATATTCCAGTAGTATCAGAATTTCCCGAAGTGTTCCCAGATGAGTTACCAGGTCTGCCGCCAGTAAGGGAAGTCGAATATAAGATTGAGTTGGTTCCTGGAACAACTCCAGTTGCAAAAGCTCCATACCGATTAGCGCCGTCTGAAATCCGTGAAATGATGTCACAGATTCAAGAGTTATTAGATCGTGGGTTTATCCGACCGAGTTCTTCACCGTGGGGTGCTCCGATATTGTTTGTTAAAAAGAAAGATGGGTCAATGCGTATGTGTATTGATTATCGTGAATTGAACAAAAGAACTGTGAAGAATAAGTATCCGTTACCTCGAATAGATGATTTGTTCGATCAGTTACAGGGTGCTTCATTCTTTTCTAAGATAGACTTACGATCCGGATATCATCAGGTTCGTGTTGCTGAATCAGATATACCGAAAACAGCGTTCAGAACAAGGTATGGTCATTATGAATTTCTTGTCATGCCTTTTGGGTTGACGAATGCGCCAGCAGTCTTCATGGATCTAATGAATAGAGTGTGTCGTCCATTCTTAGATAAGTTTGTGATTGTGTTTATTGATGACATATTGGTGTATTCGAAAACAGAGAGTGAACATGCTGAACATCTGAGGTTGGTTTTGAACTTGTTAAAACGTGAGCAACTATTTGCAAAATTTTCAAAGTGTGAATTTTGGTTACGTGAAGTGCAGTTTTTGGGTCATGTGATTTGTACCGAGGGTATAAAAGTTGATCCGACAAAGATAGAAGCGGTAATGAATTGGAATTCTCCGAGGACTCCGACTGAGATTAAGAGTTTTCTGGGATTGGCTGGTTATTATCGCAGGTTTATCAAAGATTTCTCTAAAATAGTAGGTCCATTGACTAAGTTGACTCGTAAAGATGTAGCCTTTCGATGGACTGATGAACAGGAAAAGGCTTTTCAGATATTGAAACAGCTACTGTGTCAGGCACCAGTGTTAGCTTTACCAGAAGGTTCAGACGACTTCGTGGTATACTGTGATGCATCATATGCTGGGTTGGGTTGTGTCTTAATGCAGAGAGATAAAGTAATCGCCTACGCCTCGCGACAGTTGAAAGTTCATGAGAAGAATTATCCAGTGCATGATCTTGAAATGGCTGCAGTAGTGTTTGCTTTGAAACTGTGGAGACATTATTTGTATGGAACTCATTGTGTTATTTGTACAGATCATAAGAGTTTGCAATATATCTTCTCACAGAAAGAATTGAATATGCGTCAGAGACGGTGGCAAGAGTTGATCAAAGATTATGATTGTGAAATTAAATATCATCCGGGTAAGGCAAATGTGGTTGCAGATGCGCTAAGTCGTAAAAAGTCAAGTGAAAATGTGAAATTCCTTCGTTTGAATATAACTTCAGATTTGATTAACAGCTTAAGAACCGTTCAGGCCTGTGCTTTAGAGGACGAACATATTAAATCTGAACAAATGACCAAACGAAAAGTGGACTTAATTGATGACTCACGTGGACTAAAGACTTTAAACAATCGTGTTTGGGTGCCTAAGCTTGGAGATTTGAGGGATTTAATCATGACAGAAGCTCACAAATCAAGATTGACAGTACATCCGGGTAGTAATAAGATGTATCATGATTTGAAAACAGTGTATTGGTGGCCGACAATGAAAACAGATATCGCTCGATATGTCAAAAAGTGCCATATTTGTGCTCAAGTGAAGGCAGAACATCAGAAACCTTATGGTTCGCTACGTCAGTTACAGATTCCAGAGTGGAAATGGGAACATATAACGATGGATTTTGTGACCAAATTACCTCGAACTCAGAAACGACATGATATGATTTGGGTAATAGTGGATCGTCTAACTAAAAGTGCTCATTTTCTTGCTACTCGTGAGACAGCTTCGTTAAGTGAGTTAGCCGATTTGTATGTGAAAGAAATAGTTAGTCGACATGGTGTGCCGTTATCGATCGTTTCAGACAGAGATTCCAGATTTGTGTCGAATTTTTAGAACAGTCTTCAATAAAATTTGGGTACACGTGTGAATTTAAGTACGGCTTATCATCCTCAGACAGATGGTCAGAGTGAAAGAACGATACAGACTTTGGAGGATATGTTAAGGGCTTGTGTGTTAGAATACGGTGGTTCGTGGGATACACATTTACCGTTGGTCGAATTCGCGTATAATAATTCATATCATCCGAGTATAGGAATGCCGCCCTATGAAATGTTGTACGGTCGTCGTTGCAGAACTCCGACTTGTTGGTTAGAAGCCGGGGAAAAGCAGTTTGCAGGTCCCGAAATTGTTCAAATGACAGCCAAAAAAGTTGCAATTGCGAGAGAAAAGTTGAAAGCCGCTAGAGATAGGCAGAAAATGTATGCTGATCCGCGTAGACGTCCGGTAACCTTTAATGTGGGTGAACGAGTGTATCTGAAAGTTTCGCCGTGGAAAGGGGTTATCAGATTCGGTAAACGTGGTAAGTTAGCACCGAGATTTGTTGGTCCGTTTTCGATCAGTGAAGTGTTGAATGATCAGACTGTGGTGTTAGATCTTCCGCCAGAGTTAGCTGGTATTCATAATACATTCAACGTATGTTATCTTCGTAAGTGTAAAGTCGACGATGAAACACAACTTCTTCCTTTAGAAGATTTAAGGGTCGATTTGAATAAGAAATTGGTGGAAGAGCCGGTCCGTGTGATTGACCAAAAGGTGACTAAGCTGAGAAAGAAAGAGATTCCGATGGTGTTGATTGAGTGGAAACACAGTTTGGGATCTAATCTTACGTGGGAAACAGAAGAGTTGATGAGAAAACGCTACCCTCATTTGTTTGACCAAGACCAGATTCCGAGGACGGAATCTCCTTAAGGGGGGTGGATTTGTAACAGACTGAAACCCGGGCTAGTTGTAAGTTGTCCATTTTGCCCTAAGGGTTTGTGCTTAGTCTTAAGTGCTTTTATTTTAATTATTTAATTAGTGTTTTATTATATTTGTGTTGTGTCCAGTTTGTGACAAGGGTCCCAGAACAGGTTTGTTTATTTTATTTGGACTTCGTTTGGGTTACCTAATCCTGTACGAAAGATATCAGATAACTGGTAAATACCCGTGTGTTGCACAGTGTGGGAATTAATCCCAAATATGTGACTAGTGTACTGTCTTCTTCTTTCCATTTCTAGAATTTTCCCACACACACACCCGTACCTTCATCCCTCCCACCTAACCAAACCCTAATTCCTAAATTGTGTTCTAGAGCTCAAATTGTTCATACCATCTTATTTCTTACAGATTACTGAGTCTATCAAGGTAAGTAACATGTGTTTTTGTGTTCAATTCGTTGTTAAATTCTTGGTTTTGTGTGAGTTTTGTAAAAAGCTTGAATTTGTGTCAAAACAAGTGATTTAAGTGTTGTTATGGTCAAATTGTTGTGAGTTTTGAGTCTATAACAAGTAGTGAACAAGTTGTGGTCGATTTTGGTGTTTAAAACGAGCTCTAGATCGAGATTTGAGGATTTCATCGTGAAGTCCGTAGCCTTTGTTCAGTTTCTGAGGAAGATGAACATAGTCGGCCGACTGTCGGACGACAGTCGACCGACTGAGGGTGAACCGACCGACTGTCGAGTGAACCGACCGACTGAGATTTACCTTCAGCCGATTGATGTATTACCCAATGAGTCGACCGACTGGACAGGTCAGTCGACCGATTGTGTCGACAGTCGACCGACTGTAAGTGTCAGTCGACCGACTGTGTGTCCAGGGCAGAATGTTTTACCAAAGTGCCTTTTTTCTAGCCGTTATGCTGCCCGTTTATATTTTGGTGTTCAGGATGTAAATTTTGAAAGTGCAGAAGTGTTAAGTATGAAAATTTTAGCGGACGCATTTTTTTTATGAATTTGCTATAATTCGCTGTCAGCGTGTCTAATCTTGATGGGAACGCTATTCTAACTTGGTTTTTGCTGTTCTCAGGAGATAAGGACAAGGAAGAAGCTCAGAAATAATAACTGAGCAGTTGCTGGTAATTGGTGAGTGGGTCTATCTCCGGATAGAGTTTAAGTAGCATATCATGCTACTGTGGTTGACTCTTTTACCATGCATAGTGTAGGAATTGCCATGATAGAATACTATCGTTTGCCTGATGTTGTATGTGAATTATGTGTACACTGTGTGAATGGCACCAGTCGGGCCTAGGGAGATTGGGGACTCGAGACCGTGCCTAGGAGAGGTTAGAGTCCGTATGAGGTTAACCGTGCCTAGGGGAGGTTGGGTCCATAGGCTACTAATTGTGGAGTATAGTGTGAACGATGCACCCCCTGCATCTGGATAACTATACTGTTAATTGAGTAGCAGGGACTATCGGTAGACTCAGGCCCGATCAGCTGGGAGTCGTGTGCTCGTACAAGCCGCCGATCCTCGTATTGTCTTTTGTATGCTAGTTGGTAGTTAGCAGGTATTGTTGATGTATATAGCTTGTGTGTGGCTTAAGCTATATCTGTTAGATAGATTCCATTCACTTAGCGGTGCGCTAATCCCCTACATGTTTCCCCCTTTGCAGGTTTAGGTACTGCTAGTCGGAATGGGTATTGATGCAGAAGACATGTTTGACAACCCAACTCTGATGTGGACTTTTGTATAAATCATGTTTTGTAATAACGTAACACCGTTGTGTAAACTTAATTACTCAGTTTAATATAATGTCGTGACCTATAGTGTGTTTGTTAATAATTCTTCCGCTGTGTATTTTTAAAAAAAAAAAAAAAATGGCCGGTGTTACACTAAACACATTGTACAGTACTTGTATATGAATCCAACCTCATAGAAGAACCAATATTTGATGTTATGACACTCAAACCAGTATCTATAAATTATGCAATCGGGATATCATGTATCTTTACTCAAATCGGGATACGAGTTAAATCCTCCTTTGTTAATGGAACATCAGGAGATCATGAGTTAAGAATTATAGGAATCGAACAAATAATTCACGGGTCCAATTCTAAAATTCCTTGCAATTTCGTTTCCGATGCAAACTTAAAGAAGAATAAAACCTTATAGTTCATCATTGATTTTTCCAACCCGCACTTCTTCCATATGTTTGTAACATAGCTTTTAACAAGCGGATATTCCACATTTGTGCCTAATAAGTATCCATAAAGAGTATTATTATAACGTTCATTCACTTCCATAATAATATAATTCAACGACAATTCAACATATATACCATCATCAAACTAGTAGACCCAAAGTTCACTTTCGTTTTTGTGAACTTAATCCCCCAGCTACCTGATGTAACACCCTCATACTGGGCCTAGCAGAAAATGACCATTTTACCCTGTGTGTGTTAATATTATTGATTTTAATAATTACGTGTTTATAATTATTTAATTATATAGTTGAGACCAGTTCGCGACAAAGGTCACAGAACAGGTTTGTTTATTTAAATTAGACCTCGTTTGGAACACTTAATGAGGTGTTTCGTATTTCCGAAAACTGGTAAAATACCCGTGTGATACACGGAGTAGGTTTTCCTCATGTAAAGGAAACCCTTGAACCTTAAAACCTCTGCTCTTTCCTTATTTCCATTTTCGGAAACTCATAACACTTGCACAAACACTCTCAAATCCTCATAAACCCTAATCTTTGAATCTCGTTTTTGTGTTGAATCGATTTGGGTTATTTGTTATCAGTGATTTTCTGATCATTACAAGGTATTTTACATGTCAAATTTGTGACGCCCCATACAAAATTAACGTGTACGGATCATCAACAACAGGATCATTACAAGGTCAAACACTATATGCTGTTTTGAAATAAGTTTGCATTCATAAAAAGGAGTAACGTCTTTACCGACGTCAAATGTTTTACAAACGATAGTGTGCTTCTACGAATAGAAAGCAAGCATTAGGAACTCGTCTAGACATGAGTACTGCCTATCATTCACAAACTGATGGGCAGAGCGAAAGGACGATACAAACGCTTGAAGGCATGCTACGAGCCTGTGTTATTGATTTCGGAAACAGTTGGGATCGACACCTTCCGTTAGCAAAATTTTCCTACAACAACAGCTACCATTCAAGCATTGAGATGACGCTGTTTGAAGCACTTTATGGTAGAAAGTGCAGGTCTCCGATTTGTTGGATTGAAGTGGGGGATAGACAGATTACGGGTCCGGAGATAATACAAGAAACTACCGAGAAGATCATCCAAATTCAACAACGGTTGAAAACTGCCCAAAGTCGACAAAAGAGTTACGCTGATATTAAAAGAAAAGATATAGAATTTGAAATTGGAGAGATGGTCATGCTTAAATTTGCACCTTGGAAAGGCGTTATTCGATTTGGTAAACGAGGGAAATTAAATCCAAGGTATATTGGACTATTCAAGATTATTGATCGTGTCGGACCAGTAGCTTACCGACTTGAGTTACCTCAACAACTCGCAGCTGTACATAACACTTTTCACATCTCGAATTTGAAGAAATGTTTTGCTAAAAAAGATCTCACTATTCCGTTAGAGTAAATTCAAATCAACGAAAAACTTCAATTCATCGAAGAACCCGTCGAAATAATGGATCATGAGGTTAAAAGACTTGAGTAAAACAAGATACCAATTGTTAAGGTTCGATGGAATGCTCGTAGAGGACCCGAGTTCACCTGGGAACGAGAAGATCAGATGAAGAAGAAATACCCGCACTTATTTCCAGAAGATACGTCTACACCTCCAACTGCTTAAAATTTCGGGACAAAATTTATTTAACGGGTAGGTACTGTAGTGACCCGAACTTTTCCATGTTTATATATATTAAATGAAATTGTTATTTACATGATTAAGTGTTTCCAACATGTTAAGCAATCAAACTTATTAAGACTTGATTAATTGAAACAGGTTTTATATAGACAATTGACCACCCAAGTTGACATGTGATTCACGAACGTTAAAACTTGTAAAAACTATATGATGATATATATATGATTATATATATAGTTAACATGATATTATGATAAGTAAGTATCTCATTAAGTATATTAACAATGAACTACATATGTAAAAACAAGACTACTAATTTAATGATTTCGAAACGAGACATATATGTAACGATTATCGTTGTAACGACATTTAATGTATATATATCATATTAAGATATATTAATACATCATGATATCATGATAATGTAATAATTTAACATCTCATTTGATATAATAAACAATGGGTTAACAACATTTAACAAGATCGTTAACCTAAAGGTTTCAAAACAACATTTACATGTAACGACTAACGATGACTTAACGACTCAGTTAAAATGTATATACATGTAGTGTTTTAATATGTATTCATACACTTTTTAAAGACTTCAAGACACTTATCAAAATACTTCTACTTAAAAAAAATGCTTACAATTACATCCTCGTTCAGTTTCATCAACAATTCTACTCGTATGCACCCGTATTCGTACTCGTACGATACACAGCTTTTAGATGTATGTACTATTGGTATACACTCTAATGATCAGCTCTTAGCAGCCCATGTGAGTCACCTAACATATGTGAGAACCATAATTTGGCAACTAGCATGTAATATCTCATAAAATTACAAAAATATTAGTAATCATTCATGACTTATTTACATGAAAACAAAATTTCATATCCTTTATATCTAATCAATATACCAACGACCAAAAACACATACAAACACTTTCATTCTTCAATTTTCTTCATCTAATTGATCTCTCTCAAGTTCCATCTTCAATTTCTAAGTGTTCTTCATAAATTCTACAAGTTCTAGTTTCATAAAATCAAGAATACTTCCAAGTTTACTAGCTCACTTCCAATCTTTAAAAGTGATCATCCAACCTCAAGAAATCCTTGTTGTTTACAGTAAGATATTATTCTAAATCAAGGTAATACTTATATATAAACTTTGATTCAATACCTATAACTATAACTATCTTAATTCGAGTGATAATCTTACTTGAACTTGTTTTCGTGTCATGATTCTACTTCAAGAACTTTCAAGCCATCCAAGATCCTTTGAAGCTAGATCATTTCTTGTCACTTCCAGTAGGTTTACCTACTAAACTTGAGGTAGTAATGATGTTCATAACATCATTCAATTCATACATATAAAACTATCTTATTCGAAGATTTAAACTTGTAATCACTAGAACATAGTTTAGTTAATTCTAAACTTGTTCACAAATAAAGTTAATCCTGCTAACTTGACTTTTAAAATCAAATAAACACATGTTCTATATCTATATGATATGCTAACTTAATGATTTAAAACCTGGAAACACGAAAAACACCGTAAAACCGGACATACGCCGTCGTAGTAACACCGCGGGCTGTTTTGGGTTTGATAATTAAAAACTATGATAAACTTTGATTTAAAAGTTGTTCTTCTGAGAAAATTATTTTTCTTATGAACATGAAACTATATCCAAAAATCATGGTTAAACTCAAAGTGGAAGTATGTTTTTCAAAATGATCATCAAGACGTCGTTCTTTCGACTGAAATGACTACCTCTTACAAAAATGACTTGTAACTTATATTTCCCACTATAACCTATACTTTTTCTGTTTATATTCATAAAATATAGTTCAATATGAAACCATAGCAATTTGATTCATTCAAAACGGATTTAAAACGAAGAAGTTATGGGTAAAACAAGATTGAATATTTTTTTTGATTGTTGTAGCTAAGGGAAATATTGTAACAATTCTATACAAATCATATCCTAGCTAACTTATATTGTATTATACATGTATTCTAATATATTATGTAATCTTGGGATACCATAGACACGTATGCAAATGTTTTGACATATCATATCGACCCATGTATATATATTATTTGGAACAACCATAGACACTCTATATGCAGTAATGTTGGAGTTAGCTATACAGGGTTGAGGTTGATTCCAAAAATATATTGCTTTGAGTTGTAATCTAGCCTGAGACATGTATACACTGGGTCGTGGATTGATCCAAGATAATATATATCGATTTATTTCTGTACATCTAACTATGGACAACTAGTTGTAGGATTATTAACGAGGACAGCTGACTTAATAAGCTTAAAACATTAAAACGTATTAAAAAATGTTGTAAATATATTTTGAACATACTTTGATTTATATGTACATATTTGTTATAGGTTCGTGAATCGACCAGTGGCCAAGTCTTACTTCCCGACGAAGTAAAAATCTGTGAAAGTGAGTTATAGTCCCACTTTTAAAATCTAATATTTTGGGATGAGAATACATGCAACTTTATAAATGTTTTACGAAGTAGACACAAGTAAATGAAACTACATTATATGGGTGAATGATCGAAGCCGAATATGCCCCTTTTTAGCTTGGTAGCCTAAGAATTTGGGAACAGACCCCCAAATTGACGCGAATCCTAAAGATAGATCTATTGGGCCTAACAAGCCCCATTCTGGAATTTGGAATGCTTTAGTACTTCGAAATTATCATGTCCGATGGGTGTCCCAGAATGATGGGATATTCTATATGCATCTTGTTAATGTCGGTTACCAGGTGTTCACCATATGAATGATTTTTATCTCTATGTATGAGATGTATTGAAATATAAAATCTTGTGGTCTATTATTATGATTTGATAATATATATGTTAAACCTATAACTCACCAACATTTTTTGTTGACGTTTTAAGCATGTTTATTCTCAGGTGATTATTAAGAGCTTCCACTGTTGCATACTAAAATAAGGACAAGATTTGGAGTCCATGCTTCTATGATATTGTGTAAAAACTGCATTCAAGAAACTTATTTTTGATGTAATATATTCTTATTGTAAACCATTATGTAATGGTCGTGTGTAAACAGTATATTTTAGATTATCATAATTTGATAATCTACGTAATGCTCTTTAAACCTTTATCGATAAAATAAAGGTTATGCTTGTTTTAAAAATGAATGCAGTCTTTGAAAAACGTCTCATATAGAATGTCAAAACCTCGCGACGAAATCAATTAATATGGAACGTTTATAATGAATATGAACGAGACATTTCAGTTGGTATCCGAGCGTTGGTCTTAGAGAACTAGAAATTTGCGTTAGTGTGTCTTATCGAGTTTGTTAGGATACATTAGTGAGTCTGGACTTCGACTGTGTTTTCTTTAAAAACGATTACTTAACACTTTTGTTGAAAACTATATATTATTAACATGTAAATATTATGTGATATATTAACCTCTTAATGTGTTTGATATTGTGTGATAGATTTCTACCACTAGTACAAATCCCATCGATTCACCTAATAATAATGAAGATTCGAATATATTTTGGGAAGATTCACAAATTCTCGAAGAAGAACCGGAAGAGGAGGAATCGGAAGAGGAGGAACCGGAAGAAGAAGAACCGGAAGAGGAGGAACCGGAAGAGGAGGAACCGGAAGAAGAAGAGGTTCCGGAGGAAGAAATATCGATACCTACAGTAATTCGATTAAATAAAAGAAAATCCTCAACTAACGGACCAAAGTTAATAATGGTCAATGGTGTTTCCGCCGAGGAAGCAAAATATTGGGAAGATTACCAATTTTCTAATGAATCGGATCTCGATGAGGACTCTGATGATGTTATAGAAATTACCTTGACCCAATTTAATAAAGCGAAAGAAAATAATAAGGGAAAAGGTATAAAAATAGAGAAACCCGATTCCAACCCCGATGAACTTTATATGTATCGGCAACATCCGTATTTCCTAAAATGTAACAATGACCCGGGAACCTCTAAACCACCAGGTTTTTCTAAACCATTGTGGAAAACGAAGGCTCGTATTTGAGGAACACCATATATTCCTAGAAAATTAGGAAAACGAACCAAGTCCGAAGAAGAAGAAACCAATGATTCAGATTAGAGGGTTGTAATCATGTTGTGTATTATATGTATTGTAGTGTGCTTGTACTTTTATGTTCTATGTAAAAATTGCTTGTATTGTTTGTGTATTATCTTTTACGAATCTAATCCTTGTCTATTTTACAGTATAAAAACAAAATGGAAGTTAAGGGTAGACAACCGAATATTTTAGAAGACCTACCAGAGGATATGATTGAGGAAATCTTGTCTAGAGTCGGTAAGAATTCATCAGCACATTTAGTTACGGCGAAATTAACTTGTCAAACATTTGAAAGACTTTTCAGAAATGCCTTAGTTTATAAAAGGCTTTCCTTTGATAGGTGGGGTATATCACATTGGGGAGACCGTAAGTTACGCCGTGTTAGGACCCCGAAGTTGTATAGTGTTAATGTGAAAATAAGCTTAAATGAAGGTTCCTTAGAAGAGGGCTATATAAGGAACCTACGTAGTCCTAATTAGATAGCCATTGCCTTGTAACCGAGTTCTTGAAGCTGTGGAATGTAATTGTACCGATTCTCTCTAATACTGAGTCTCATTCCTATCTACGTAATCTCTCTTTATCTTATCATTTCTCTCAATCTCAACATGATCTGACCTATCATTTGGTGTCAGAGCTTCCAGGAAGTGATTCTACATCACTATATTGATCCAGAGATTGTAGATTACAGAATCTGATTACTCTCGGTATTTTGAATCAAATTCGGTATCATCGAATTTGATAATCTGACGTTCAGATTCTTGTGATAAGTTCAGCAAAGGTGCATTAGGTATTTTAGAAAGAGTTTCGATCATCATTACAGCTTTTTAACTTCAATTATGGAGAATCAAGTTGATTTATAGAGTTTGTGGCTCAAACTCTCAGTTTTGCTTAATTCAAGCTTGATTCTGGACTTTTGTGAAGAATTAAGGATTCAGTTGTGTTCGTGAGGTGTTAAATCACATTTCTGACGGTTCAATTTCTTCAATTCATTAAGTTTTGAAGATTTGATCAACACTCGGTATCGTAACTGTTATACCGAGTCTGCTTCATTACTTAAATTCATCTTAAGTGTTGCAGATTGTGGTGTGATTGTGATTCTATCACATTCGGTTTGATCATACACAGCTAATTGGTGTGGTTTGAGAAAGGATTCTGTCATATTTCTAAGTTTTAAACTTAGACTCGGTATTGTCAACTGCTACAGTTGACATTCGGTATCCTATACTTTCGGTATCTTTGATATTTTGTGTGATACTAACGTGTTTCCTTGTGCAGCAAGGTTATAGAATCTAATTCAAAAGGATTGAATTGAGTTTGAACTTCAAATTCATACAGAATCTGACTACCGAATCATATACAGAATCTGAGTTTCTGTATCACTTAATCCATTGTTTTAAGTGGTTACAGGCTACACTTCTTGTGATTACCGAATCCATACTGAATCTGGGTGTGTCTATTGTATTTCTGATCAGTTTCTTTTACAGAATCTGATATATAGAATCTTTACCGAATCTGCTACTGTACCAAATCTGCTACAGTACCGAATCTGTTACAGAATCTGTCATTCTGGTCAGATTGTTGTGATTTTTCATCTGAGATTTGTGTATTACAGAATCTTTACCGAATCTACCTCATTTTCAAGATGTCTACTCAAGATACTTTGATCATTGGATCAGATTCCCGTCCTCCAGTGTTGTTTGATGGTAAGTACACTCAGTGGCTTCACCGTATCACTCAATACATAGACTATAAGGGTGATAAAGCAAAGTACATTTGGGCTTCTCTGAGAGATGGTCCAGTTGTTGATTATCATCCGGATACTGGTATGCCAATTCCAGTCTATGAACTTTCTGGTGATAAGAGTGAGAGAGCTCAGGGTGACATAGAGGCAAAGAATATTGTTATGCAAGCTATCCCGTATGAATTGTTTGAAAATGTTGATAGCAACACAATAGCAAAAGATATATGGGATGAGATCAAACGACAGCAAGAAGGTTATGACATGTCAGACGTTACTAAATTGAATAAGGCTCTGGGATTCTATGAAGATTTCAAGCAGAAAACTGATGAACCACTCAAGGATACCTATCGTCGTTTCAATGGTGTTCTCAATGAGTTGAAAAGGTGCAAGATCATAAAAGTAAATGCTGAAGTCAACATGAAGTTTCTCAAAAAGCTCAATGCTGAGTGGCTTCCTTATGGAACCATTGTTCGATCTACTAAAGAGATTGACAAGTTGACTATTCATGAGCTTGTTGGAGTTCTTATACATTACCAACCTGAAGTGTCTAAACTTCAAGAAGGAAGGAAAGAGTCTTCTTCGGGCGATCCACTTGCCCTAATTGCTAAAAAGAAGAGCAAATCGTTGACGTCTTCCAAAGGCTTGTCCAAGAAAGTGCTTGTTGAAGAATCAACTGATTCAGAAGATTTGAATCTTTCTGATGTTGATGATTCTCACCTTGAATTAGTCAAGATGGTAGCCATGTTCACAAAAGCCTTGAACAAACACAAGTTTAAAGGCAAATCAAGCAATCAACGCAAAAACTCATCATCTTCCTCGTACTACAAGAAAGCTGATCAATCTAAACAACAACGTGCTGATGATTCCAAGAAGGAAGATTCAATTTGTTTCAATTGTGGCAAAGCTGGTCATTACTCTCGTGAGTGCAAGATGCCTAAGAAGAAGGACGCAACTTACTACAAGAAGAAAATGTTGATAGCTAAGATTGTGGAAACTGGGGGAGAGCTAAAACCGGTTGATGATACTTGGTTTAACTGGACTGACGATTCATATTCAGAAGTGGAACATGCAAATGTTTGCAAGGTGACAAAGCTCATCAAAGCTAAGGAAGCAATGGAGAATTCTGACTCAACATCCGATGATGATGAGGTACAATCATCTGAAATCTCACCTGATTTTATCAAAATGCAAAATGACTTGATGAAGAATCTGGTCTCAATGTCAAAAGAAGTCAAAGGCTTAAAATCTGAAAACAAGGTTTTAAAAGATAAAATCAAAATGAATGAGACCAGACCTTCCTCATCCAAATTGCAAACGGAAGTGCAACAATTGACTCTCCAACTCAACTCTACGGAAACTGAGTTGGAAGATCTAAAAAAGACAATTCATCCAATTAAAGTTGAAAGAACTGATTATCGTTTAAAATCGGAACGACTTGCAGAAAAAGTTCAATTTTTAGAAAAAAATCTTTCTGATTTGAAAAACCAACATGAACCCACACTTTCAAAACTAAACAAGAAAATCGTTCAATTGAAAAACATCATAATTGAAAAGAACACTGAAATTTCTTTATTGTCAAAAGAATCTTTTCAAATGAAAGCACAACTTGCTCGATATGAGGAAAAACTCTATCGAACAGAGCAATCCAAAGCTATCATGGATATGGAACTTTCAAAACAAACGATTTTCATGAATAGACCAAAAACGATTCATGGTGAAAAGTGGGGGTTGGGTTATGAAGATCCGAAAATTTTGGAAAATGCTTCCAAAAACATTCCAGGATTATATCATTCTGATTATTTTCAAGCTGGTTTACCATCGCATTTTGTACATGCTTCTGATGCTGATTTTGATGATATTATTGAAAATTGTAAATCTAGGAAATACCATCAAATTAGCTTAATGTATGAAAAAATCAATGCTACGATAGGTAAATCGAATCCTGATTTCTTGAAAAATCTTGTTGAAACTGAAAAGAACATGCAATGTGAAGATTATGTGCCTAAGCGTAGACTGGTTTATATCCCAACACTCATGCTAGAGAAATACATTTTAATGCTTGAGAATGAAGTGTTTAACAAACCTAGTTCTAGCATTACTGCAATAGATGAGGTGTTTGATGAACCAATTTTTGATGTGAAACTAATTCTACTAACTTTACCTGCATGTCCAGATGATGTTTTCCGTGAAGACCTAGCACATGAACTAACTGTCTTCTTTGAGACAGATTCTCTAGGTCAAAATTCTTTAGATGAAAAAGTAGAACCTCAGGATGAACCGAACATTGAACCTTTGATAGATTTTGAAAGTCAACTTCATCCTTTGCATGATTATTACTTGCATTTGCCTGCTGTACGTAATTTGAATCGTATAGTAGCTCAACTGGAACAGGAGAATATTGACTTGCAACTTAAGTGCCAATCATTAGAACAAATGCTTGCTTTGTGTGATAAATTGCCTTCACTACCTAAGAAAGAATGTACTTATGCTTTTAAGGAGGGTGAAGTGATAGTTTCTGCTGAAGAATTATGTCTTGAGATTAAAAGTTTAAAACAAAAGATAATTCAAATGAAACAGGCTAACACACTTAAGCAAACGTCTAATGTTGCAACCAATGTGCTTGAATGTACTGGTGGGATTACTAAGAAGGGGAAGGGAACAACAACATCTAAGGATGTAAAGCCCATTACTATTCTTAAAAATCCTCTACGTTCTCAATTTGGCAATCATGGTTCGAAAGTTGTTTCTACAACTCAATATTTTGTTAAAAAGGTTCATTCTCCAAATGGTTCTGTGTTAACTGAAAGGATTCCTATGATTCCTATGTCAAAAACTTCAAAAGAGAGTCTTTTAAAGAAATCAGTTAAGTCCACAACACACACAAGTTCTAAACCTGATCTAAGTGAGTATGATGCAAAAGAACGTACAATCAAATTGGAAATTCTGCAAAATCAGTCATCTCATGTGTCAACTGAAAAGTTTGGACGTCTAACTAACAAAGGTGTTTTTCGTGTCACAGGTCATAATCCAAACTTGAATTACAAATCTGTATGGGTTCCTAAGTCTACGACTAAGAAAGTAGCAACCAAACCAAAGCAATCTGCTAGTCGGCCTAGGAAATCATCTCATGTTTTTCAATTTTCGTCTGTGAACAAAACATCTACTTGGAATAAATTGTGTGTTAAGACTTCTGATAACGATGTAAAGATTGATATTGCGTATGATGCTTCATGTAATGTGGTTTTAAATGATGCTTTATTGTCTAAACTGCATGATGCTTTACGTGATTATTTCATCATTGATCCAAAGTTTGTTGTTAATCCAAAGTTTATTGTTGGTACTAACCGAAAAGGACCCAAAAAACTTTGGGTACCTAAACTCCAGGAAATTCACATTTACAGGGTTTCGACGTCTGTGTTTGGTATATCGATTCCGATTGTTCTCGACACATGATGGGCGATAAATCCTTGCTTGTCAACTTCATTGACAAATTCCTAGGAACGATTACATTCGGAAACGATGAGATTGCAACAATAACGGGTTACGGAGATTTTGTGCAAAATGGCATAACAATCAAATGGGTTTCATATGTTGAGGGTTTGGGGTGTAGTTTATTTAGTGTGAGCCAATTCTGCGATGGAGATCTTCAAGTTCTGTTTGAACGTCTACAATGCTCGGTGCAATCCACCGAAGGGAATGATCTTCTTGTTGGTAAACGTTGTGCTTCACTATATACTATTGACCTCAATGATGCACCATCACATGCAACTATGTGTTTGGCCACTCGTTCTACCAAAGAAAATTCATGGTTATGGCATCATCGGATGTCACAACTGAATTACAAGGGTATCAATCGACTAGTCTCTAAAGATTTAGTTGATGGTATTCCAACCTTTCAATATGATAAGCATCATGTGTGTCCATCATGTGCGAAGGGTAAGCTGAAACGGACTAATCATCCGCTTAAGCAAAACCCCAGTACTTCATCGTCTTTGCAATTATTGCATATGGACTTATGTGGGCCCATGCATATTTCTAGCCTCGGTGGCAAGAAACATGTGCTTGTCATTGTTGATGACTATACCCGGTTTACATGGATTTTTCTTTTGCGAACTAAGTCAGAAACCCCCGCCATTATCATTGAATTCATTAAAAAGATTCAACGCTCTTTTAACAAACATGTTAAGAGCATCAGAACTGATAATGGGACGGAATTTAAGAATGACCCGCTTGATAGTTATTTGAAAGACCAAGGCATTGAACATCAGTTCTCTGCTGCTCGGACCCCCCAACAAAATGGAGTCGTCGAACGACGTAATCGTACGTTGTGCGAAGCAGCACGAACGATGCTTGCCTACTCCAAATTACCTCTAAAAATGTGGGGGGAGGCCATTTCAACTGCATGCTATACCCAAAATCGTTGTATTGTAAACAAACGTTTTGATAAAACTCCATATGAGTTATTATATGGTAGACGCCCGAATGTCAAATATTTCCCTGTTTTTGGTTGTATATGCTATGTGCTTAACGACTTTGACAGCCTCGGAAAGTTTGGTCCTCATGGCGATCAGGCCATATTTCTTGGTTATTCCTCGAACAAAGTTGCTTATCGTGTTTATCATAAGCGGACAAAGATGATTAAAGAGAGCATTAACGTCAAGTTCGATGAATTTTCGGGAATGGATTTTGAACAACTCAGTTCAAAACCCGATCCTAACCTGACTACTACTTCTTCCGCGCAAAACTCAATTTTCTCGAAGAAGGGTGTTCCTACGGTTACATCAGAGGAACTGGATATCTTGTTTGATAGTCTTTATACTCCTCAACGGGATTCAAATGTTCAAGCCGTACCGGTTACACCATCACAGTCAACTACTGTGGAGACTCTTCAAAGTCTTTTTGATGAAGATTCAACACCAACTGATTCACCTTTTGCTTCTTCATCCTCCCTCCAACCTCCTGTTACTGATAATCTTGAACCAATTCAAGATTCATCAGTTGATACAACTCCAGCTGTTTCTCCAGATACTCTATTGAATCCATTAGATAATGTTACATCAGATTAAGCGGATCAAGGCTCAACGTCAACAACGGTTGATGTTTCAATGGATACCACTGATGTACAACTTCTTCCACACACCCGATGGACTAAAAGTCATCCAATAGATCTTATTATTGGTGACGCATCTGCTCCAGTGTCAACTCGAAGGGCTACTCAGAATATGTGTTTATTCACAACCTTTCTTAGTAAAATTGAACCAACAACGGTTGCTCAAGCTTTACTAGATCCATACTGGGTAGTTGCAATGCAAGACGAGATCAATCAATTTGAATGATTGAAAGTATGGCGGTTAGTTCCAAGACCAACGGGTCAACGACCAATAGGGGTAAAGTGGATTTTCAAGAACAAGAAAGATTCTGATGGAATTGTGGTTCAAAATAAGGTACGTCTTGTAGCCAAAGGATATCGACAACAAGAAGGCATTGATTATGATGAAACGTTTGCTCCAGTTGCTAGGATTGAGGCAATTCATCTTTTCCTCGCATTTGCTTCTCATATGAAGTTTACAGTGTTTCAAATGGATGTCAAAACTGCTTTTCTGAATGGTTATCTTCAAGAGGAAGTCTATGTTGATCAACCAGAGGGCTTTGTCGATCCCATTCATCCAAACCACGTCTACTACTTAGAGAAAGCTTTATACGGTCTGAAGCAAGCACCGCGTGCATGGTACGACACCTTAAAAAAGTATTTGCTGGACAATGGCTTTTCTCGTGGAACGATTGATATAACGCTATTCATCCGTAAAAACCACGGTCACATTCTCTTGGTTCAAATTTACGTTGATGATATTATTTTTGGTTCCACGTCCCTGGCCTTATGCAAAGAATTTGGTGACCTTATGGCCAACAAATTCGAAATGAGCATGCTTGACCAATTAACTTTCTTCTTGGGGTTACAAGTAAAACAATTACCAAATGGGATTTTTATCAGTCAAACTAAGTATATCAATGATATGCTAAAACGTTTTAAAATGACTGCTTTAAAACCAATGTCAACCCCAATGAGAACTTTACTGGATGCTGATACTAATGGGGAACCCTTTGATATTACGCTTTATCGAAGCATGGTTGGTTCTTTAATGTATCTGACTGCAAGTCGACCAGACATTACACTTGCCGTAACTGTCTGTGCTCGCTTTCAGTCCAACCCAAAGAAATCTCACTCCAAAGCAGTTGTTAGGATTTTTCAATACCTTAAAGGTACATCGAACCTTGGGATCTGGTATCCTCATGGATCCGATTTCAATCTCACTGCTTATACTGATGCGGATCATGGTGGTTGCCATGTTGATAGAAAAAGAACATCTGGATCAATTCAGATGTTGGGGAATAGGCTAGTTGGTTGGTCATCCAAAAAGCAGAACTGTGTGTCTTTATCAACAGCTGAGTCTGAGTACATTGCTGCAGCTCACTGTTGTTCACAAGTTTTGTGGATGCAAACTCAACTCTTGGACTATGGCTTTAAGATTTCTAAGACCCCGATTTATTGTGATTCACAAAGTGCTATTGCAATAACAAGCAACCCGGTTCAGCATTCTAAAACTAAACACATAGATATTCGTTATCATTTCATTAAGGACCATGTAGAGAAAGGGGATGTAGAATTATACTTTGTGCCTACTAAAGTGCAATTAGCTGACATGTTTAGTAACCTTTAGATGAACTTAGGCTAAAATTCTTGATCAAAGAGATTGGCATGGTAGAGTATAGTGCTTGATATTCCTTAGATCTGTTGGGACTTATTTTTGGGATCTTGTGTTTAGGGGGAGTAGATACTTTCTAGGGGGAGCAACAAAGTTTCAGTGCTTTAGATAATTTTTCTTTAAGGGACTGCCTTTAGATTAATGATAACTTCCTAGGTACATTTGTTCAATGGTTACGCAAGGGGGAGGTAACTCATTGATATCCTATTTCAAGGGGGAGTTAATTCATTTTCTTGGGAACATAATCAAAATGCTGATTTACTTTCTTGTATATCACATTTTGAGGGGGAGAAAAAGGGAGAAAATGAGAAAATTATTCAAAAATATTGTTTTTCAAAAAGTGAATTCAAACTTTCTTTATTTTTATCTGAAATAATTCACTATGGCTTGTATACATCTCAGTATGCAACCCGTGTTAACAATTGGTATCACTAAAGATTTGTACTTTGTATAAAATTCAAAGTTCTTTTGAGTACAAATCTTATTTTGAAAAATTCATAAAAATTGGAAAAGATAAAATCCAAAAATATTTAAATTTTACTGAATAAATGCTATTTTTAGCATTTTACCGAGTCTGACAACCAACTGCACAGATTCGGTAATTTCAAAGTTTTCAAAAATTGTCTCAGAATTGTTTTTCATGAAAAGATTAAAATGGATTTCAAGAGGAAAAATCAATTTGTCAAGATTTGGAGTTAAATTGTTAATGTTTTGAAAAATTGGACTGAATTCGGTATATTAGGCCCATTCTGTAAAGCCCATTCGGTATTTTACCTTCGGTATCTATAAAAGGAGAGTCAAAGTCAAACATTACTCTTACTGTTATTAATTACCTACCGAGTCTGTTGATTATACCGAATCTGCCTAATTCTACCGAGTCCGTCATTCTGTTTCTTCAAATTCTTGGTAATTGTTCATTTTAATCAATGTTTAAGATATATAATTGTAGATCTGAGATAATTATGTTTTTATCAACCAGAAAAGTTCAAAATAACTGGATTATGACCTTTAATTTTTGAAATCTTGTTGATTATACCGAGTCTGAGTCGAGTTCAAATAATCTTTGATTAAACTCAATTGATTTTGAAAATCAACATGAAATCTTGTCTAATCTGAGTTAAATTGACTGATCTATCATTTGACCGAGCCTGATTACATGTTTAATTGCTTATTTGATGGATTCTGTATCTACCGAATGTGTTCTTATCCTGATACCGAATTTGTTCATACAATTAACATGTTAATATGCTTATAATTGAATGGTTGATTGATCATGGTTGTGAAATTACATGATATATGATAGAATATGCATGTTTGAGTGACTTTCTGTTAATTGTTGAAGATACCGAATCTGGTTTTCCTTCTTGATACCGAGTCTGAAACTTGGTACCTTGAAAGTTTCTAATTTATATCTTCAAACACTTAACATGTTTATTCTATATTTTTCTGATATGAAAACTCAAGCTTATTTGGTTACAGAATCTAAAGTTTTCATAACTACCGAATCTGCTTGAATTGTGCTGAAATTGACTAAGTGTTATATAATTGACTTTACATGATGATTTTGTACTAAGATGAATATCATATGAATGTCATGGTTGTCAATTATTTGTTCATATTTGAGTATAAAAGTCTTTTATATTTTTGAAAAATCATAAAAATCTTAAAATTTAAAAAATATAAAAAGGATTTCAAAGGCAAATAAGAATAGAGATATATGCTTTTTGTTAAATATCTTGTGGTCTTCTATTTCTTATCTTTACAGCTAAATGGCGAACAATCACTTTATCAACTCTGAAACCAATATTCCCTGCAAATATTGGACTGCAATTCTAGAGAGGCATACTTTATGGCCTGCTCTGAGCTCCACAGTTAGTGTGCCAGAAACAGACTTGGATATTCTTAACAAATCAATCAGATTTGTGGAGGCCACACAACCAAATGCTACTAATCCACAGGACGAACTAGCCAGATTTGAATTTAGGCTAAGGGGAGTACAAGGATTCAGGAGTTTCATAAAAGCTGACTTCAAGAGGATATTCAGACTTCCTCTTGTACAGAATGCTCCTACTTTTCCTGCTAGTCAGCAAATGATGACTTCTGTCTTTGATCTTGGTTATGTTGGAGCTACCAATGTTCCACCAGCTAAGTTTCAGAAGAAATATCTGCATTCAAGGTGGTATGTGATCTTCTCAATCATCAACAGATGCTTGTTGATGACAAGAAGTAGATCTGATAGCTTAACTGTACCGATGCTCAAACTTTTCTACTCATTCACAAGAGTAGAGAATCCTGATTATGCAGAACTTATATGGGATTTGGTTCAGGCACAGGTTGAAAAGCCAAGGGGTTCATACATCCCTTGTGAAAGGTTTTTCTGTATCTTTATCCATGATGCTATCAATGCTTGCAGAAATGCAAATATCTTTGTACCAGGTACACATGGATTACAGATTAAAAGGTTTGGAGAGCTGAAGATGAACACCCCTATGGTGTCTGATAATCAATTCACTGCGCCAATTCCAAATTGGCTAGTGAGGCTAGCTGAACCCCAAGACGCTCGTATGCGTTCTTATTTTCAGGCTGTAGGAATACCTCTTCCGAACCCGGTACAACAAGAACAAGTTGAACCTGCCGTGGTTCCAGCCCCAGAGGTTGTAGAGGAACCTGTAGTTCAACCACCTGGGCCAGCTAATCCTCCACTTAGGGTAAACCTCAAACGATCTAGGGTAGCACACCAAGCTCAACCCGTGAGGATCAGGGAACCTAGTCCAACTAGGATTGAACCAACCCTTTCCACAACACCCGAAGTAAGCAGTGACACTTCAGCAACAGCATCTGAATCATCTCCTGAACATTCTCCTAAGAGAACTCGATACATGCCTGATGAGATGATTCAGACTCCACCAACCCAACGAGTAACTAGATCTAGGACTTCGACACCCATCGTCCACCAAACAGTTACTCCAACCAGTGGTGATACGGACCAAGACCTAGAACTAATTAGGTCACCCTCACCCATCTCCATATCACATTCAAGAATAACAGTAAGCCCTACGCTAAATGAAGTGCAAGCTTCGGTAGGCAAGAGATCTAAACGCACGGATGGTAAAACGACCACTAAGCCCGTCCAATCTAAACAGGACTTAATAATAAATCCTACAAAGCAAGGTGCTTCGGCATCTAAGGAACTAAAGTCTTCCTCTGCAGTAAAGTCTGTGTTGACTCAATCGATTGAGGAAACTCAATCATTGAAGTCCAGAACGGCCGAAGGGGAGCCGAAAAATCTTGAAAAGGCACCCTGCGTATCGGCTGGAAATCCTCCTGTACCTCAACGTATAACAGGGCCTCGAGGCCCAGCTTATCTTGATGAGGAAGATCTTCCGTGTCCCATGCAAACGAGTCAACATGACAATCCTTCGGGATATTTATCAGACTTCCAGCTGACTGTTCCCTTGGTTCATGAAAGTGATCCATTGGTTCAAACCACTTCTCTTCTGGATTCTGAATCTCAGGGTCTGGAGGAAGAGTCTTTAACTGAAAGAGATGTGCCACCTCATGGTATATCAATGATTTCAGGAGTCGGGGATAGCAATATCTCTGCGAGATCTAAACAGATGGGTAGTTCTACTACTTTGTCAGAGTCCCATGAGACCAAAGTCATGGAGGCGAATGCTGCGAAAGAAACTTCACCGGTGACAACTCCGGTTGTTACCCAACCTCCATCAGAAGGGGATAACACGAATCTGACTAGTAGTACGTACAGCCCTACATATAAGAATAACACCACACAATCATCCTTACCTGCCCTCACGGCAACTCAAACACTTCCACCGATATCGCCTTCAACAGTTGCTGCTTCTGGTGTTCCTATTGTTACTTTTCCACCATCACCTTCTCGTTTACCACATTTCTATGATGCTTTGGAGCAAGCATATTTCAGCCGTATGTTTTCTAGAGTCAATCTAGATGTTCTTCGACGCACTTCGCTTCAAGCATTGTTTCGTGCTCGTGTTCGATATCCACTTAATTCGTGCTCTTCTCCGTTGAGTCCTCACCGTGATGATGAACATGACGATTCTGATCCTCAGAATAGTCATGAGGGGGAGATAGGAGTAGATGGAGAATATCTAACGGTAAACATTTCAACTAAGGGTTGTGGTGTAAGGTCTTCATCAGCTTCACAAGCTCAACAAGTTCAGATGGAATCAGAAATGGTTTCTACACATGATGAAATTGATGATAAGGAGCCTGAACAAGTTATAATTCCAGTTGTTCATAATGAGGCTGATAGTGGACTGGTAGATGAGGATTTGAACATGAGTGATTTCTATCTTGAAGAGACGGATGACGATGGATTTGTCATTCTAAGCAAGTTATCATCAGTATCTTCAATTTCGGAAGATGTAAAGATTGTAGATGAAGAGAATCCTGAACCAGTAATAGAAAGTGATGATGAAATGGATTCTTCTGATGACGATGAAGACAATCTTTATGTTAATCCAAATGAAGATGAGATCTTTGATCATATTGAAGATGATGATGTTCCAAATGACGATGCAACAAATCCTACTGGTCATTCATCAAATTCTACACCCTCATCGAGTTCAAATCCAACAAATGCTAATGAAAGTTCAACTTCTGGTACATCTACATCAAGAGAAACAGTGAATTCCAGATTCAAATACAATCATGGAATATTCTTTAAGAATCAGGAGCAAAGATTATTGTTGGGAGTAGAACAAGATTTTATAACGTTACGAAACACATTCATCGAGGAAAATGCTTACAAGATCTTCCGCATCAATGAATTACCAAGGAGTAAAAGGTTTACTTATATAGGTTCACGATTGCTTCCAGCAAGTGAAAGGAATTGGTATGAGTTTATGTGGAGGAAACATATCAACAAAGATGAAGATGATTTGTGGCTTCAAAGAAAATATCGTATTTCAGAAGTGTTGAATATTACTCGAGTCAGAGTAGAGATAAGTGAAAAGAAAGACGTCATCAGTCAGTTCCATGTTATTAGAAAAGATGAGAAAGAGTACAAGTTCACAGAAGCAGATTTTCATAATCTTGACATGCTTGACATCATTCACATCTATAACTACCTCAGTATCATCACCGTTTGACCTCTTGCTAAGGCTCAAGCTTTGGAAGCTGTAAAAAGATACATGATGGAGACAATTGAACTGATGAGACGTGAAGATTTTCAAATTGGTCTCGAAGCAAAAAGGAAAAAGATTCGAATTACGTGTCCGAATCAATTTACAGAGGGACTGAAGGATATGAGGATGTTTCAAATGCAATTCGAACCCGAAGGGTTTGTTTTTGTAAATTCTCAAAAAGAAAAGGTGTTCATTCGTACTGAAGAGCTGAACAAATATTCAGATGGAACACTTAAGGCTGCACTGAAGTATCTGAAGATTCATCAAAGCAAGTTCCATGACATTGACATGATAATGGGTCTTGGAGAATTCATAAAGCATATCAGAGATCGTCTAAAACTCCGAGTTCATACAAGACAGTTTGAGATACTTCGTGGACAGAGAAAGAGAAGATATTTCAAGGAAATGGATGAATATCCATTTTATGAGGGAGATCCAAGAAAAGCGTGGGGTGTCTGGAAACCTTCTAAGCAAGTTTCGGAAAATCAAGTAGAAGTTTCGAAACCAGATGGCACACGATGGAAACTAACGTTTGGACCTCTCAAGATTACAAAATAGGATTATGTTGTAAAGTTCACATTTAACACTAACGGGGAGATTGTTAGGACCCCGAAGTTGTATAGTGTTAATGTGAAAATAAGCTTAAATGAAGGTTCCTTAGAAGAGGGCTATATAAGGAACCTATGTAGTCCTAATTAGATAGCCATTGCCTTGTAACCGAGTTCTAGAAGCTGTGGAATGTAATTGTACCGATTCTCTCTAATACCGAGTCTCATTCCTATCTACCGAATCTCTCTTTATCTTATCATTTCTCTCAATCTCAACATGATCTGACCTATCACGCCGTGTTTTCTTTAAAGCGTTAAATGCGGGGAACCCAAATGCAATTTTACGCTACGGGTTAAGAACCTATTTTGACTCAACATATCCCAACATAGGATTTCGTGAGTTAGAAAGAGCTTCTAACATGCAACATAAAGAAGCATGTTATACTTACGGGTTAGTGATGTTCGCTTCTTACCAAAGTGAGAAAAAGAATATCGGGTTACAACTTTTAAATAAAACCTTCCCACAAGTGACGGATTCAGTAGTTGGGGTGAGAAACAAGGTTTTTAGATTATTACGGGGCTGTTGGACATTGCAAAACCCTCGTCCTTTTGACGACATTACAACATGCTGCCTAGCCAATGGTCATAACGGTTACTTTCCACAAGACCAAGGATGGGAAGTCGTCTTAGTCAAACCTGAATGCATGACTTGTTTCTGGACTTGTGAATTACGTGTCTTTATTTCCTTTGCTGAACAACTTGCGTATTAGCTAGTTTTATCTTCAAAACTGTTCTGTATCAAAGTGTACTATATTTTATGTTATATGTAATATAGCGAAGTTGTAAGTTTGAAGAATATTTGTATGTGATATATTATTAAAATCATTTTTTCATATGGAATTGTAGTAGTTGAATTGTATATTAGCTACTAAGTATGAACTTAACGGTTAGGTAGTACCCGAATTTAAACTTATAAAATGCTAATATGAAGAAAAAGCTTTTATAAATAAGTTCATATAATGCTACGAGATACTATTGACTACTCTTAAATTCTATATGATTAACTCAATTCTTTTGGCTATTTTTTGAAGGAAATGGCACCGGCGACTAGTCAGAATTTGAACATGAGCGAGGAAGACTTCCGTGTTTTCCTTGCAGCAAACATAGCCGCAGTACAGCCTGCGATGCAAAATAACAATAACTCTGGATCTATCAATGGAACTAATTCCACAAGAAATCGTGTAGGATGCACCTATAAAGAATTCACTGCCTGCAAACCTTTGGAATTTGATGGAACCGAAGGACCAGTTGGATTGAAACGGTGGACCGAGAAAGTCGAATCGGTGTTTGCCATAAGTAAGTGTACTGAAGAGGCCAAATTTAAGTACGCTACGCATACCTTCACAGGTACTGTGTTAACATGGTGGAACAAAATGCTGCATACGCACTACCGTGGACGGCATTCAAGCAATTGATGAACGAGCAGTACCGTCCTAGAAACGAAGTCAATAAACTCAAGGCAGAACTTAGAGAATTACGAACACAAGGGTTCGACGTTACCACGTTTGAACGACGATTCACAGAGTTATGCCTATTGTGTCCGGGAGCGTTCGAAGATGAAGAAGAGAAGATCGACACATTTGTAAAAGGGTTACAAGTAAGGATTCAAGAAGATGTGAGTTCACACGAGCCCGCTTCCATGAAATGTCCCGTTCATATTGATTATAAACGTTCCATATTAATTGATTTCATAGCGAGGTTTTGACCTCTATATGAGACGTTTTTCAAAGACTGCATTCATTTTTAAAACAACCATAACCTTTATTTTATCAATAAAGGTTTTTAAAAAAACATTACGTAGATTATCAAATAATGATAATCTAAAATATACTGTTTACACACGACCATTACATAATGGTTTACAATAGAAATATATTACATTGACATATGTTTCTTGAATGCAGTTTTTAAACAATATCATACAAACATGGACTCCAATTCTTGTCCTTATTTTAGTATGCAACAGCGGAAGCTCTTAGTATTCACCTGAGAATAAACATGCTTTAAACGTCAACAAAAATGTTGGTGAGTTATAGGTTTAACCTATATATATCAAATCGTAACAGTAGACCACAAGATTTCATATTTCAATACACATCCCATACATAGAGATAAAAATCATTCATATGGTGTACACCAGGTAACCGACATTAACAAGATGCATATATAAGAATATCCCCATCATTCCGGGACACCCTTCGGATATGATATAAATTTCGAAGTACTAAAGCATCCGGTACTTTGGATGGGGTATGTTAGGCCCAATAAATATATCTTTAGGATTCGCGTCAATTAGGGTGTCTGTTTCCTAATTCTTAGATTACCAGACTTAATAAAAAGGGGCATATTCGATTTCGATAATTCAACCATAGAATGTAGTTTCACGTACTTGTGTCTATTTTGTAAATCATTTATAAAACCTGCATGTATTCTCATCTCAAAAATATTAGATTTTAAAAGTGGGACAATAACCCACTTTCACAGATATTTCCTTCCTCGGAAATAAGACTTGGCCACGGATCGATTCACGAACCTATATAAATATGTACATATATATCAAAGTATGATCAAAATATAATTACAACCATTTTTATTATGTTTTAAAGATTTGAGTGTATTAAGTCAGCTGTCCTCGTTAGTAACCTACAACTAGTTGTCCACAGTTAGATGTACAGAAATAAATTGATATATATTATCTTGAATCAATCCACGACCCAGTGTATACACGTCTCAGGCTAGATCACAACTCAAAGTATATATATTTGTGGAATCAACATCAACCCTGTATAGCTAACTCCAACATTACTGCATATAGAGTGTCTATGGTTGTTCCAAATAATATATATACATGGGTCGATATGATATGTCAAAACATTTGCATACGTGTCTATGGTATCCCAAGATTACATAATATATTAGAATACATGTATAATACAATATAAGTTAGCTAGGATATGATTAATATAGATTTGTTACCAATTTTCACGTAGCTACAACAAGAAAAAATATCCAATCTTGTTTTACCCATAACTTATTCGTTTTAAATCCGTTTTGAGTGAATCAAATTGCTATGGTTTCATATTGAACTATATTTTATGAATCTAGACAGAAAAAGTATAGGTTTATAGTCAGAAATATAAGTTACAAGTCATTTTTGTAAAGGTAGTCATTTCAGTCGAAAGAACGACGTCTAGATGACCATTTTGGAAAACATACTTCCACTTTGAGTTTAACCATAATTTTTGGATATAGTTTCATGTTCATAATAAAAATCATTTTCCCAGAATAACAAATTTTAAATCAAAGTTTATCATAGTTTTTAATTAACTAACCCAAAACAGCCCGCGGTGTTACTACGACGGCGTATATCCAGTTTTACGGTGTTTTTCGTGTTTTCAGGTTTTAAATCATTAAGTTAGCATATCATATAGATATAGAACATGTGTTAAGTTGATTTTAAAAGTCAAGTTAGAAGGATTAACTTTTGTTTACGAACAAGTTTAGAATTAACTAAACTATGTTCTAGTGATTACATGTTCAAATCTTCGAATAAGATAGTTTTATATTTATGAATCGAATGATGCTATGAACATAATTACTACCTCAAGTTTAGTAGGTAAACCTACTGGAAGTGACAAGAAATGATCTAGCTTCAAAGGATCTGGGATGGCTTGAAAGTTCTTGAAGTAGAATCATGACACGAAAACAAGTTCAAGTAAGATTTCCACTCGAAATAAGATTGTTATAGTTATAGAAATTGAATCAAAGTTTGAATATGAGTATTACCTTGTATTAGAAAGATATCTTACTGTATATAAGAAAGATTTCTTGAGGTTGGATGATCACTCTACAAGATTGGAAGTAAGCTAGCAAACTTGGAAGTATTGTTGATTTTATGAAACTAAAACTTGTAGAATTTATGAAGAACACTTAGAACTTGAAGATAGAACTTGAGTGAGATCAATTAGATGAAGAAAATTGAAGAATGAAAGTGTTTTTAGGTGTTTTTGGTCGTTGGTATATGGATTAGATATAAAGGATGTGTAATTTTGTTTATATGTAAATAAGTCATGAATGATTACTCATATTTTTGTAATTTTATGAGATATTTCATACTAGTTGCCAAATGATGGTTCCCACATATGTTATGTGACTCACATGGGCTGCTAAGAGCTGATCATTGAAGTGTATATACCAATAGTACATACATCTAAAAGCTGTGCATTGTACGAGTACGAATACGGGTGTATACGAGTAGAATTGTTGATGAAACTGAACGAGGATGTAATTGTAAGAATTTTTGTTAAGTAGAAGTATTTTGATAAGTGTCTTGAACTCTTTCAAAAGTGTATGAATACATATTAAAACACTACATGTATATACATTTTAACTGAGTCGTTAAGTCATCGTTAGTCGTTACATGTAAATGTTGATTTGAAACCTTTAAGTTAACGATCTTGTTAAATGTTGTTAACCTATTGTTTATTAAATCAAATGAGATGTTAAGTTATTACATTATCATGATATCATGATGTATTAATATATCTTAATATGATATATATACATTAAATGTCGTTACAACGATAATCGTTACATATATGTCTCGTTTCAAAATCATTAAGTTAGTAGTCTTGTTTTTACATATGTAGTTCATTGTTAATATACTTAATGATATGTTTACTTATCATAAAATCATGTTAACTATATATATATCCATATATATGTCATCATATAGTTTTTACAAGTTTTAACGTTCGTGAATCACCGGTCAACTTGGATGGTCAAATGTCTATATGAAACCTATTTCAATTAATCAAGTCTTAACAAGTTTGATTGCTTAACATGTTGGAAACACTTAATCATGTAAATAACAATTTCATTTAATATATAAAAACATGGAAAAGTTCGGGTCACTACAGTACCTACCCGTTAAATAAATTTCGTCCCGAAATTTTAAGCAGTTGGAGGTGTTGACGTATCTTCTGGAAATAAGTGCGGGTATTTCTTCTTCATCTGATATTCTCGTTCCCAGGTGAACTCGGGTCCTCTACGAGCATTCCATCAAACATTAACAATTGGTATCTTGTTTTGTTTAAGTCTTTTAGCCTCACGATCTATTATTTCGACGGTTCTTCGATGAATTGAAGTTTTTCGTTGATTTGGATTTCGTCTAACGGAGTAGTGAGATCTTCTTTAGCAAAACATTTCTTCAAATTCGAGACGTGGAAAGTGTTATGTACAGTCGCGAGTTGTTGAGGTAACTCTAGTCGGTAAGCTACTGGTCCGACACGATCAATAATCTTGAATGGTCCAATATACCTTGGATTTAATTTCCCTCGTTTACCAAATCGAACAACGCCTTTCCAAGGTGCAACTTTAAGCATGACCATCTCTCCAATTTCAAATTCTATATCTTTTCTTTTAATGTCAGCGTAGCTCTTTTGTCGACTTTGGGCGGTTTTCAACCGTTGTTGAATTTGGATGATCTTCTCGGTAGTTTCTTGTATAATCTCCGGACCCGTAATCTGTCTATCCCCCACTTCACTCCAACAAATTGGAGACCTGCACTTTCTACCATAAAGTGCTTCAAACGGCGCCATCTCAATGCTTGAATGGTAGCTGTTGTTGTAGGAAAATTCTGCTAATGGTAGATGTCGATCCCAACTGTTTCCGAAATCAATAACACATGCTCGTAGCATGCCTTCAAGCATTTGTATCATCCTTTCACTCTGCCCATCAGTTTGTGGATGATAGGCAGTACTCATGTCTAGACGAGTTCCTAATGCTTGCTGTAATGTCTGCCAGAATCTTGAAATAAATCTGCCATCCCTATCAGAGATAATAGAGATTGGTATTCCATGTCTGGAGACGACTTCCTTCAAATACAGTCGTGCTAACTTCTCCATCTTGTCATCTTCTCTTATTGGCAGGAAGTGTGTTGATTTGGTGAGACGATCAACTATTACCCAAATAGTATCAAAACCACTTGCAGTCCTTGGCAATTTAGTGATGAAATCCATGGTAATATTTTCCCATTTCCATTCCGGGATTTCGGGTTGTTGAAGTAGACCTGATGGTTTCTGATGCTCAGCTTTGACCTTAGAACACGTCAAACATTCTCCTACGTATTTAGCAACATCGACTTTCATACCCGGCCATCAAAAATGTTTCTTGAGATCCTTGTACATCTTTCCCGTTCCAGGATGTATTGAGTATCTGGTTTTATGAGCTTCTCTAAGTACCATTTCTCTCATATCTCCAAATTTTGGTACCCAAATCCTTTCAGCCCTATACCGGGTTCCGTCTTCTCGTATATTAAGATGCTTCTACGATCCTTTGGGTATTTCATCCTTTAAATTTCCCTATTTTAAAACTCCTTGTTGCGCCTCCTTTATTTGAGTTGTAAGGTTATTGTGAATCATTATATTCATAGATTTTACTCGAATGGGTTCTCTGTCCTTCCTGCTCAAGGCATCGGCTACCACATTTGCCTTCCCCGGGTGGTAACGAATCTCAAAGTTGTAATCATTCAACAATTCAATCCACCTGCACTGCCTCATGTTCAGTTGTTTCTGATTAAATATGTGTTGAAGACTTTTGTGGTCGGTATATATAATACTTTTGACCCCATATAAGTAGTGCCTCCAAGTCTTTAATGCAAAAACAACCGTGCCTAATTCCAAATCATGCGTCATATAATTCTGTTCGTGAATCTTCAATTGTCTAGACGCATAAGCAATTACTTTCGTTCGTTGCATTAATACACAACCGAGACCCTGCTTTGAGGCGTCACAATATATCACAAAATCATCATTCCCTTCAGGAAATGACAATATAGGTGCCGTAGTTAACTTTTTCTTTAACAATTGAAACGCTTTCTCTTGTTCATCTTTCCATTCAAATTTCTTCCCTTTATGCGTTTATGCAGTCAAGGGTTTTGCTATTCTGGAAAAGTCTTAGATGAACCTTCTGTAGTAACCAGCTAGTCCTAAAAACTGGCGTATGTGTTTCGGAGTTTTCGGGGTTTCCCACTTTTCAACGGTTTCGATCTTTGCTGGATCCACCTGAATACCTTCTTTTTCACTATGTGACCGAGGAATTGAACTTCTTCCAACCAAAATGCACACTTTGAAAACTTAGCGTACAGTTTTTCTTTTCTCAGTAACTCTAGCACTTTTCTCAAATGTTCTTCGTGCTCTTGATCATTCTTCGAGTAAATAAGTGTGTCATCGATGAAAACAATGACAAACTTGTCAAGATATGGCCCACACACTCAGTTCATTAGGTCCATGAACACAGCTGGTACGTTATTCAATCCAAACGGCATAACCATAAACTGGTAATGACCATAACGCGTCCTAAAAACAGTCTTTGGAATATCATCCTCCTTCACCCGCATTTGATGATATCCAGAACGTAAATCGATCTTCGAATAAACAGATGAGCCTTGTAGTTGATCAAATAAGTCGTCAATTCTCGGTAGTGGGTAGCGGTTCTTGATGGTAAGTTTGTTCAACTCTCGGTAGTCGATACACAACCCGAATGTACCATCTTTCTTCTTGACAAACAAAACAGGAGCTCCTCAAGGTGATGTGCTTGGTCGAATGAAACCACGCTCTAAAAGTTCTTGTAATTGGCTCTGAAGTTCCTTCATTTCGCTAGGTGCAAGTCTGTATGGAGCACGAGCTATTGATGCAGCTCCCGGTACAAGGTCTATTTGAAATTCAACGGATCGGTGTGGAGGTAGTCCCGGTAATTCTTTCGGAAATACATCGGGAAATTCTTTTGCAATGGGAATATCATTGATGTTCTTTTCTTCGGAATTGACTTTCTCGACGTGTGCTAGCATAGCATAGCAACCTTTTCTTATTAGTTTTTGTGCCTTCAGGTTACTAATAAGATTTAACTTCGCGTTGCTCTTTTCTCCGTACACCATTAAGGGTTTTCCTTTTTCTCGTATAATGCGAATTGCATTTTTGTAACAAACGATCTCTACTTTCACTTCTCTCAACTAGTCCATACCGATTATCACATCAAAACTCCCTAACTCTACTGGTATCAAGTCAATCTTAAATGTTTCGCTAACCAGTTTAATTTCTCGATTCCGACATATATTATCTGCTGAAATTAATTTACCGTTTGCTAATTCGAGTAAAAATTTACTATCCAACGGCGTCAATGGACAACTTAATTTAGCACAAAATTCTCTACTCATATAGCTTCTATCCGCACCCGAATCAAATAAAGCATAAGCAGATTTATCGTCAATAAGAAACGTACCCGTAACAAGCTCCGGGTCTTCCTGTGTTTCTGTCGCATTAATATTGAAAACTCTTCCACGGCCCTGCCCATTAGTATTCCCCTGATTCGGGCAATTTCTAATAATGTGGCCCGATTTTCCACATTTATAACAAATAGCGTTGGTATTACTTGCTCCGACACTATTCGTTTCGGCATTACTTGTTCCTGCATTATTTGTTCCTTTAGTTCTGTTAAACTTTGGTCCGTAGACCTCACACTTTGTCGCGCTATGACCATTTCTTTTACACCTGTTGCAAAATGTTGTGCAAAACCCCTGATGATTTTCTTCACACCTATGACATGGATGTTTTTGGTTTTTATTACCGTTGTTGTTATTGAGGTTGTTGTTGGGATTGTTATTGTTGTTGAAATGGTTGTTGTAGTTGTTGTTGTTGTTGTTGGGATGTTTGTTGTAGTTATTGTTAAGATTGCGGTTATTGTTGCGATTGTTGTTGCGGTTGTTGGGATAGTTGTTGCGATTGTAGTTGTAATTGTTGTTGTTGTTGTTATACTGGTGACTCTTGTCACCGTTTTCCTCCCACTTCCTCTTGAGTTGTTTCGTGTTGGCTTCTTCAGCCGCCTGCTCTTTAATTCTTCCCTCAATCTGATTTATGAGTTTATGAGCCATTCGACTTGCCTTCTGTATAGAAGCGGGCTCGTGTGAACTCACATCTTCTTGAATCCTTACTGGTAACCCTTTTACAAATGCGTCGATCTTCTCTTCTTCATCTTCGAATGCTCCCGGACACAATAGGCACAACTCTGTGAATTGTCGTTCATATGTGGTAACGTCGAACCCTTGTGTTCGTAACTCTCTAAGTTCTGCCTTGAGTTTATTGACTTCGTTTCTAGGACGGTACTTGTAGCGACCCCGACAAATCGTCAAGTGACGGCGTCGGCTACGTGGGTCCCATTACTTGATTATAAGTCTTTAAGATAACGTTTGACCAAAATATGTCGCCTTCATTTCAAAATAAAGATTGTTTCAAAGTTTACAAGAATTGTTCAACCAAAAGTTAAGTTACAACGTTATAAGTACGATTGAAATCTAGGCGACACGGTTTAAAGTAAAGTCAAAAGACGCTCCATGAAAAGCATGTATACTCGACATCCAAAGCAAGTATCAAATAATGAGCGGAAGCATGTATCACATATCGTGCAAGACCTGAGAAAAACATAGAAATCTGTCAACGAAAAACGTTGGTGAAATCATAGGTTTAGTAAGTAAATTGTATTGAACCACAAGGTTCTTTAAGAATTGCTCAACCAGAATCATTCACATTCCAAAATAGTATTTGTATCACGAGCACCCAATTATCAAGGCTTAACCGAATCTTCCCTCTGAATTTTGAATTTAGTGTTAGAACTTACACTATACATTGTTGAAATTATATTTCATTCACTAACGGTAGCGAACCGTCTGAATGAGGGTTTGTTAAACCCGTATGGCCACACAACATAATTACACGCTTACACTTACACCCTGCAAGTGGAACTAATGATAATTGGATTGAGGACTTTTGTTCAAACTCGTATGCATCTTTGTATTCGTATTTGTTCACAATGTAAAAGCATGAAAAGTAAATAAGTATGAAATGTATGTGTTTCTCAGCCCACGATGTAAAGAATAAAAGTGATTGAAAAAGTGGGACTATGATCTCACCTTGAGTGCAAGAGTTAATAAAGTACTTCGACAAGTAAACGCGTGCAAAGACAAAGCTAGTCTTGACCTAAACATATAGGTTATATCAATAACGGTAAACACAAAACGGTCAAAGATGTTCAATTAGTCCTATGGCTCAATACGACTCGATTAATATAGCATGTGAAGCAAATTGTCAAGTTTCATGCAAGATACAAGTATAAAAGCATGTTAGGAAGATTGCATAATTAATTGGTTAAGTTTGACAAAAAGTCAAACTTGGTCGGGTCAAAGTCAACGAAAAAGTCAACATGTTCGGGTCGGGTCCTGGACTATTTTTCTATGCTAATTATTCATATACAAGTATATTAGAACAAGTTTCGTGTGAATCGGAGGTCGGTAGCTAGTCAAACATTTCACGTGAAATGTGACAAAGTGGTCAGAATCTGACCAGGCCAATCCGCGCGCCGCGCGGGGATGGGGCGCGCCGCGCCACCATCTGGGCAGAGAATTCTGGTCAGTTTTTCAAAGTATGCACGAACCAAAACCTTTTCCAACCCAACTCTTGACCCGCAAACACTTATAATGCCTATCATATATCGTTGGAAAGGTATTTTGACGAGGAATACAACTAAGCACTTATGGTCCAACAATAACATCATTTACAATAGCCGAAATCTCGTCAATTGATCAAGAAAGGTTTATTTTCAAAGTTTCAAGTTCGTAAAACGTATTTTATGATTCGGGAATCCAATTTACACATACGATATGCCGTTTCGAAGGTAATTAAGCATACATTGCATCTAAACACTTACTAACAACATTAACAAGCATTCAACGCATCAAAAGTTCATTTCAAAGTCTAACAAACCCTAACCAAAATTCACAAAAATCAATAATCGGGTTTTTGAAGTTTCCTTAATCAACCTACGCATCAAAACGAAGCTAGTGATACTAGTAACACAATTAAAACATGAACTTTAACAATCAAACAACATTTAATCTTCCAAAATGCAAGATTAAGCAAACCCATTTCAAATGTTCAAACTAGTTACTCAAAACAACAAATCGAGCAAGTAAATCATATATTCATGCTAGACACGAGCCATAGACACTAACTAACACCATTTCAAATCAAAAACACGAATTTAGAGAAATCTAGAGTTTTAGAAATGTTACCCAAACGAGATGAAGTTAGTATCAAATCGTAGAGAATGAAGAGAGGATCACAAAAATGTAATTTGTTTTGTTGTAAGCCTCCTAGATCGAATTTAGATGATGATTTTATGAAGTTGGGGTTTGTGTGTGTGTTCTTGCTAGAGAGAAAGAGAGAGAGAGGGAGATGGTTGAATGGTGGTGATTGGGGTGGACTAGTTGACCTAGTCAACTAGTTTGCCCCGTGTCAATTTTAGTCCCTCGAGTTTAGAAGCGGGTGCGGGATTTAACCGATCGAATATTTTAAATTACACGAGAGTACGGGAGACGTTATCTTCCAACAACGAGAATATTTAAAATGTTACATAACAAAGGATACGAATCTAGATACGAAGGGTATTATTTAAAAAGAAAAAGACGGGCGTTAAAATAATTTAACGGAAAAATGCGGGATGTTACATTATCCACACCTCAAAAGAAATTTCGTCCCGAAATTTAGTTGGAAGTAGTAGTCGATATCTCTTACTCGAGACTTTACGTTGTCAATGCTATGAATAAGTGAAAGTACGTTCTTGAGGGTTCTCATGAATTTGGATAGTCAGGGTTTTACGTTGCATTAAGGTTCGGTTTTTACGATCCCCGGTTTCAACTGGTTTTCCTATGAAGAGAAGTTTGTCATCGATAGTTGATGTATCCAGCAGGATTGCACGTTCCTGTTCCGCAGGACACGTTTCTAAGTTTGTTACACGAAATGTAGGGTAAACGGAAACTTAATTGAGTCGGAAGTTCTAAACGGTAGGGAGCGGTTCCAATACACCCCAAGGTTTCAAAAGGGTTAACATGTCGCGGGTTTAACTTTCCCTGATTCCCGAAACGGATTACACCCTTCCAAGGTGCGGGTTCTCAATATTACGCGGTTACACACTGGGATTTGTGAGGTTCTCCTCTAAGTTTGGTATAACTCTTCTGGCGACAATGGGTTGTCTCGAGCCCTTCTCGGACTTGAACGATCTCAATTGTTGTTTCTTGATGGAGTTCAGATTTCGGTGGCTGATGCTTTGGTTAAATGAACAGGGGTATGACATTAGCGGTCATATAAGGTTTCGAAAAGTGCGCGTGAACACACGAGTGGTAACTACTGTTGTAAGAGTGATCTACTAAAGGTGACAATACGAGTTTGTGAGATGTCTTTCCAAGACGTAAATCGTTCGTTTGCTTGGTTCGTCAGTTTGTGGGTGGTACGCGGTACTCATGTCTAAGCGGGTTCCCAAGGTTTCTTGTAAAACTAGAAGTGAAACGAGTATTTCGATACAGAATAATTGACAAAGATACACCGTGTTGGAATAGAATCTCTTAAGATACGTTTGAACAAGTTAGTTAGGGTTCGAAAAATGTTCGTTAGGACTATTCACCCTCGTGGCGAATACTTATGTAATATGAGGAGTTTCTCTATCCATGGAGAAATGTTACAAGGAGTTTCTTTAAACGAAAATGCGAACGGTAACGATAGTAGTGAAATGAGGACTTAGAATAGGATGAGTTTACATCTCGAGGTTGCTATAACGTGCCTCTAGTTGTCAAAAGTTGAAGTCTGAAAGAGAAATGAGGTAGTACACGTAGTTGTATAGTTCGGGGTTGAATAATAGTTGACCGATTATCAGAAACACAAGGGCGTTAAGTCAAAGAAGAGTGAAGTATCGTTGGATTGTGTGTTATCTTAATTTCCAGTAATATCAGACGGTAACGGTGAAATAACAGAGGTATGTAGTGTGGTACGTGATGACAAGAATATTGATCGGATCCACAATTTAGTATTCGAATTCTTCGTGCAAAATAACGAATTTCCGTCCCGTTGATTTCGAGTCGAGGGAGTATGCCTTTCGGCGTCCAAGTAGAAATATTTCCATATTTGAGTCCCATCTGGTGTTGTACGAATTTAGCTAGAAATGTTGGTGTGAAGAATCACGCTCAAGGTTCGATCGCGGAGAGATTAAAGTCGTGTAATACGAGAAAAGTCAGAAATGAATCTTCGGTAACAACCGGTGAGATCTAAGATTTTCACGAATACAAGTCTGATTTGGGAGAGTTTCCTGATTACATGTGGCTTGATTTCGAGATTGATTGTAATGCCTTGACCATTAACTTCATGGTCTAGAAAATTGGACTTCGTTCCACAGAAATTCTCACTCGGAGAATTTGGTATAAAGTTGCTCTTTCCTCAAAAGTTCGAGCGTAAGATGGTGATGTTGTTCGTTTTCCTTCTTTACTTAAATAAGTTAAGATGTCATCTATAAATACGATAACAGATTAGTCTATATGAATTTGCATACGCGGTTCAAGAGGTTTATGGATACGGGCGAGCCCTAAATAAATCAAGCGGTACTAAGAGAGATTTACAACTAACGTTGCGAGTTCGGAAAGTGGCTTAGGAGACATCGTCTCACTTAACCCCCAATTGATGATAACCGGAACGGAGGTCGATTTGGAAACTACGGGATTCGTGCAAATAATCATGAGGTAATGGATACGAGGGAGAGGGTATCGGTTTCCAACCGAAAATTACTCAGTTCACAACAATCTATACAAGATGATGGGGAAACATTTTTTTTTGTTTTTTTTTTTTTTTTTTAACGAATAGGTTTCGAGCTCCCTAGTTCTATAGGTGTCAAGTCAAAAGTCTTAACGTATATCCTCCAATAAAATTTATAGGCACACAATATTTTCCGTTGGTCACTTAAATCGTCTAAGTAATATCTAGGGGAAAAAAGTGGAATGTAAAGAGCACGAGTCAAAGACTTGGTTAATAAACATCTAGCGGTAATCGAATCGAATAAGTATGAAATATACTGTTTGTTGTGAAGAAACGTACCCGTGACTAGTCCATCGTCGTCTCGGGCATCCTAGGTGTCGATGTTGAAAGTTCAACGGCGTGCGTTGGGGTTGATTTTCTTGTTTGGGCACGCACTTCTAAAATGACCCGGTTGGCCACATTCAAAACAAACACCCGTCTTGGGTGCATTGTGCTCCTTTTGGGCGACGGGAGCGGTATTCCTACAATCGTGGGCTACATGGCCACTTCTTTGACACTTCAAGCAAAATGGTTTGCCACATTCACCTAAATGATGTTTGTAGCACTCGTTACAATACGGTAGGTGTCCGGTATAACCTTTCTTGCCGTTGGGGATGAAGGGCTTCTTGGCGGGGTTGTTGTAATTGCTTGATTGGGGGGCTTCCCATTTTCTTTTGTTGTCACCCGACTTATCCTCGGCTTTACGTGCCGGCACTTCAATCTCGTCCACTGTTTCAATCAATTGGCGGGCCATATTCAAAGCCTCTTGGTGGTTAGCGGGTTTGGATGACATTACTCCTTGTTTGATGCTCTTGGGGAGACCATCCATGTAAAGTTCAACCCTTAAAGATTCGGGGTTCACAAGATTTGGGCACATCAAAGCAAGTTCGGAGAATCGTTGATTATAGGCCTTAAGGTCATTCCCGACCGCTTTTAAAGTTCTTAGTTCGTGTTTGAGCTTACGGGTCTCTTCGCGCGGGAAGTATTCGGTGATCATCTTTTTCTTTAAGTCGGCCCATGAGAGTGTGTGGGCTTCATCGATACCCACCGACAGCACATATGTATTCCACCATGTGAGGGCGATACCGGCAAAAGTGTGGGTGGAATATTTGACTTTGTCTTGGTCCCGACAACCGCTTATGCTAAAAACGGCTTCTGTTTGCTCAAACCATCGGGTGAGCACAACCGGTCCTCCGGTCCCATCGAAGGTGTGAGGTTTGCACCCCATGAAAGTTTTGTAGGGGCAACCCTCGTTTGAATTTCCGGCTCCATGGTTGTTGTGGTTGTGGTTGTTATTGATGTCGGAGGAGGTACTAGCCATAGCCGCACCTATGGCGGCGGCTATCATGCGTTGAAAAGCTTGTTCGGAAGTTTCATTACGTGGCCCGCGACGGGGAGGCATTGTTCCTTCAAGACACAAGAATATCTTTGATTAGTATTCTCAATAATACTAATCATGATATGGAATGATGATGTAGAGAAAATTTTCCTTGACTTGCCTTAAATTCTTTATGTCATAATGTCGGAATGTCCATATGAATCACCGTAATATAATCCCGGAAATTATATTACCCTGATTCTCATGTGCATTTAACATTACTTCATAAAGTCAAGGTGGTGCGTCAACAAAATTTATCAACGTAAGATCAAGATCGAATACGAGTTAGATATGATAGAAGAGTTCGAGTATAAATGCACAAATAGTCAAGTAATTCCTACTTCAGTCTATATGCCGGTTGTAGTCTAGATTCACCTATGTACCCTATGACTCGGGGTGGACACAAATGAACTCTAAATCCCTATAACCAAGGCTCTGATACCACTTGTAGCGACCCCGACAAATCGTCAAGTGACGGCGTCGGCTACGTGGGTCCCATTACTTGATTATAAGTCTTTAAGATAACGTTTGACCAAAATATGTCGCCTTCATTTCAAAATAAAGATTGTTTCAAAGTTTACAAGAATTGTTCAACCAAAAGTTAAGTTACAACGTTATAAGTACGATTGAAATCTAGGCGACACGGTTTAAAGTAAAGTCAAAAGACGCTCCATGAAAAGCATGTATACTTGACATCCAAAGCAAGTATCAAATAATGAGCGGAAGCATGTATCACATATCGTGCAAGACCTGAGAAAAACATAGAAATCTGTCAACGAAAAACGTTGGTGAAATCATAGGTTTAGTAAGTAAATTGTATTGAACCACAAGGTTCTTTAAGAATTGCTCAACCAGAATCATTCACATTCCAAAATAGTATTTGTATCACGAGCACCCAATTATCAAGGCTTAACCGAATCTTCCCTCTGAATTTTGAATTTAGTGTTAGAACTTACACTATACATTGTTGAAATTATATTTCATTCACTAACGGTAGCGAACCGTCTGAATGAGGGTTTGTTAAACCCGTATGGCCACACAACATAATTACACGCTTACACTTACACCCTGCAAGTGGAACTAATGATAATTGGATTGAGGACTTTTGTTCAAACTCGTATGCATCTTTGTATTCGTATTTGTTCACAATGTAAAAGCATGAAAAGTAAATAAGTATGAAATGTATGTGTTTCTCAGCCCACGATGTAAAGAATAAAAGTGATTGAAAAAGTGGGACTATGATCTCACCTTGAGTGCAAGAGTTAATAAAGTACTTCGACAAGTAAACGCGTGCAAAGACAAAGCTAGTCTTGACCTAAACATATAGGTTATATCAATAACGGTAAACACAAAACGGTCAAAGATGTTCAATTAGTCCTATGGCTCAATACGACTCGATTAATATAGCATGTGAAGCAAATTGTCAAGTTTCAAGCAAGATACAAGTATAAAAGCATGTTAGGAAGATTGCATAATTAATTGGTTAAGTTTGACAAAAAGTCAAACTTGGTCGGGTCAAAGTCAACGAAAAAGTCAACATGTTCGGGTCGGGTCCCGGACTATTTTTCTATGCTAATTATTCATATACAAGTATATTAGAACAAGTTTCGTGTGAATCGGAGGTCGGTAGCTAGTCAAACATTTCACGTGAAATGTGACAAAGTGGTCAGAATCTGACCAGGCCAATCCGCGCGCCGCGCGGGGATGGGGCGCGCCGCGCCACCATCTGGGCAGAGAATTCTGGTCAGTTTTTCAAAGTATGCACGAACCAAAACCTTTTCCAACCCAACTCTTGACCCGCAAACACTTATAATGCCTATCATATATCGTTGGAAAGGTATTTTGACGAGGAATACAACTAAGCACTTATGGTCCAACAATAACATCATTTACAATAGCCGAAATCTCGTCAATTGATCAAGAAAGGTTTATTTTCAAAGTTTCAAGTTCGTAAAACGTATTTTATGATTCGGGAATCCAATTTACACATACGATATGCCGTTTCGAAGGTAATTAAGCATACATTGCATCTAAACACTTACTAACAACATTAACAAGCATTCAACGCATCAAAAGTTCATTTCAAAGTCTAACAAACCCTAACCAAAATTCACAAAAATCAATAATCGGGTTTTTGAAGTTTCCTTAATCAACCTACGCATCAAAACGAAGCTAGTGATACTAGTAACACAATTAAAACATGAACTTTAACAATCAAACAACATTTAATCTTCCAAAATGCAAGATTAAGCAAACCCATTTCAAATGTTCAAACTAGTTACTCAAAACAACAAATCGAGCAAGTAAATCATATATTCATGCTAGACACGAGCCATAGACACTAACTAACACCATTTCAAATCAAAAACACGAATTTAGAGAAATCTAGAGTTTTAGAAATGTTACCCAAACGAGATGAAGTTAGTATCAAATCGTAGAGAATGAAGAGAGGATCACGAAAATGTAATTTGTTTTGTTGTAAGCCTCCTAGATCGAATTTAGATGATTATTTTATGAAGTTGGGGTTTGTGTGTGTGTTCTTGCTAGAGAGAAAGAGAGAGAGAGGGAGATGGTTGAATGGTGGTGATTGGGGTGGACTAGTTGACCTAGTCAACTAGTTTGCCCCGTGTCAATTTTAGTCCCTCGAGTTTAGAAGCGGGTGCGGGATTTAACCGATCGAATATTTTAAATTACACGAGAGTACGGGAGACGTTATCTTCCAACAACGAGAATATTTAAAATGTTACATAACAAAGGATACGAATCTAGATACGAAGGGTATTATTTAAAAAGAAAAAGACGGGCGTTAAAATAATTTAACGGAAAAATGCGGGATGTTACAGTACTGCTCGTTCATCAATTGCTTGAATGCCGACCACGGTAGTGCGTAAGCAGCATTTTGTCCTACCTGTTCAAGATAGGTGTTCCACCACGTTAACGCAGTACCTGTGAAGGTATGCGTAGCGTACTTAACTTTGTCCTCTTCAGTACACTTACTTATGGCAAACACCGATTCGACTTTCTTAGTCCACTGTTTCAATCCAATTGGTCCTTCGGTTCCATCAAATTCCAAGGGTTTGCAGGCATTGAATTCTTTGTAGGTGCATCCTACACGATTTCTTGCGCAGTTAGCTGCATTGCTAGATTCAGCGTTATTGTTGGTATGTAGCGCAGCCTGTACTGCGGCTATGTTTGCAGCAAGAAAGGTACGAAATTCCACTTCATTCATATTCATGGTGTGTCGAGTAGTCGGTGCCATTTCCTTCAAAATAGACAACTGAATCGAGTTAATCATACAGAATGTTATGAGTAGTCAATAGTATTTCGTAGCATAATATGAACTCATTTATAAAAGCTTTTTCTTCATATTAGCGTTTTATAAGTTTAAATTCGGGTACTACCTACCCGTTAAGTTCATACTTAGTAGCTAATATACAATTCAACTACTACAATTCTATATGAAAAACTGATTATAATAATATATCACATATAAATATTCTTCAAATTTACAACTTCGCTATATTACATATAACATGAAATATAGTACACTTTGATACATGACAGTTTTGAAGATAAATCTAGTTAATACGCAAGTTGTTCAGCAAAGGAAATAAAGACACGTAATTCATAAGTCCAGAAACAAGTCATGCATTCTGGTTTTACTAAGACGACTTCCCATCCTTGGTCTTGTGGAAAATAACCGTTATGACCATTGGCTAGGCAGCATGTTGTAATGTTGTCAAAAGGACGAGGGTTTCGTAATGTCCAACAGCCCCGTAATAATCTAAAAACCTTGTTTCTCACCCCAACTACTGAATCCGTCACTTGTGGGAAAGTTTTATTTAAAAGCTGCAATCCGATGTTCTTTTTCTCACTTTGGTAAGAAGCGAACATCACTAACCCGTAAGCATAACATGCTTCTTTATGTTGCATGTTAGAAGCTCTTTCTAATTCACGAAATCCTATGTTGGGATATGTTGAGTCAAAATAGGTTCTTAACCCGTAGCGTAAAATTGCATTTGGGTTCCCCGTATTTAATGTTTTAAAGAAAACACGGTGTAACTTACGGTCTCTCCAATGTGATATACCCCACCTATCAAAGGAAAGCCTTTTATAAACTTAGGCATTTTCGGAAAGTCTTTCAAATGTTTGACAAGTTAATTTCGCCATAACTAAATGTACTGATGAATTCTGACCGACTCTAGACAAGATTTCCTCAATCATATCCTCTGGTAGGTCTTCTAAAATATTCGGTCGTCTACCCGTAACGTCCATTTTGTTTTTATACTGTAAAATAGACAAGGATTAGATTCGTAAAAGATAATTAACAAACAATACAAGCAATTTTTACATAGAACATAAAAGTACAAGCACAGTACAATACATATAATACACAACATGATTACAACCCTCTAATCTGAATCACTGGTTTCTTCTTCTTCGGACTTGGTTCGTTTTCCTATTTTTCTAGGAATATATGATGTTCCTCTAATACGAGCCGTCGTTTTCTATAATGGTTTAGAAAAACCTGGTGGTTTAGAGGTTCCCGGGTCATTGTTACATTTTAGGAAATACGGATGTTGTTGATACATATAAAGTTCATCGGGGTTGGAATCGGGTTTCTCTATTTTTATACCTTTTCCCTTATTATTTTCTTTCGCTTTATTAAATTGGGTCGAGGTAATTTCTATAACATCATCGGAATCCTCATCGGGATCCGATTCATCAAAAAATTGGTAATCCTCCCAATATTTTGCTTCCTCGGCGGAAACACCATTGACCATTATTAACTTTGGTCCGTTGGTTGAAGATTTTCTTTTATTTAATCGATTTACTATAGGTATCAATATTTCTTCCTCCGGAACCTCTTCTTCTTCTAGTTCCTCCTCTTTCGATTCCTCCTCTTCTGGTTCCTCTTCTTCCGGTTCCTCCTCTTCCGGTTCCTCTTCTTCCGGTTCCTCTTCGGGAATTTGTGAATCTTCCCAAAATATATTTGATTCTTCATTATTATTAGGTGAATCAATGGGATTTGTACTAGAGGTAGACATCTATCACACAATATCAAACACGTTAAGAGATTAATATATCACATAATATTTACATGTTAATAATATATAGTTTCCAACAACAAAAATGTTAAGCAATCGTTTTTGAAGAAAAATACGGTCGAAGTCCAGACTCACTAATGCATCCTAACAAACTCGGTAAGACACACTAATGCAATTTTCTGGTTCTCTAAGACCAACGCTCGGATACCAACTGAAATGTCCCGTTCATATTGATTATAAACGTTCCATATTAATTGATTTCGTCGCGAGGTTTTGACCTCTATATGAGACGTTTTTCAAAGACTGCATTCATTTTTAAAACAACCATAACCTTTATTTTATCAATAAAGGTTTTAAAAAAAACATTACGTAGATTATCAAATAATGATAATCTAAAATATACTGTTTACACACGACCATTACATAATGGTTTACAATAGAAATATATTACATCGACATATATTTCTTGAATGCAGTTTTTAAACAATATCATACAAACATGGACTCCAATTCTTGTCTTTATTTTAGTATGCAACAGCGGAAGCTCTTAGTATTCACCTGAGAATAAACATGCTTTAAACGTCAACAAAAATGTTGGTGAGTTATAGGTTTAACCTATATATATCAAATCGTAACAATAGACCACAAGATTTCATATTTCAAAACACATCCCATACATAGAGATAAAAATCATTCATATGGTGAACACCTGGTAACCGACATTAACAAGATGCATATATAAGAATATCCCCATCATTCCGGGACACCCTTCGGATATGATATAAATTTCGAAGTACTAAAGCATTCGGTACTTTGGATGGGGTTTGTTAGGCCCAATAGATATATCTTTAGGATTCGCGTCAATTAGGGTGTCTGTTCCCTAATTCTTAGATTACCAGACTTAATAAAAAGGGGCATATTCGATTTCGATAATTCAACCATAGAATGTAGTTTCACGTACTTGTGTCTATTTTGTAAATCATTTATAAAACCTGCATGTATTCTCATCCCAAAAATATTAGATTTTAAAAGTGGGACTATAACTCACTTTCACAGATATTTCCTTCCTCAAAAATAAGACTTGGCCACGGATCGATTCACGAACCTATATAAATATGTACATATATATCAAAGTATGATCAAAATATAATTACAACTATTTTTATTATGTTTTAAAGATTTGAGTGTATTAAGTCAGCTGTCCTCATTAGTAACCTACAACTAGTTGTCCACAGTTAGATGTACAGAAATAAATCGATATATATTATCTTGAATCAATCCATGACCCAGTGTATACACGTCTCAGGCTAGATCACAACTCAAAGTATATATATTTTTGGAATCAACCTCAACCCTGTATAGCTAACTCCAACATTACTGCATATAGAGTGTCTATGGTTGTTCCAAATAATATATATACATGGGTCGATATGATATGTCAAAACATTTGCATACGTGTCTATGGTATCCCAAGATTACATAATATATTAGAATACATGTATAATACAATATAAGGTATCTAGGATATGATTAATATAGATTTGTTACCAATTTTCATGTAGCTACAACAAGAAAAAATATCCAATCTTGTTTTACCCATAACTTATTCGTTTTAAATCCGTTTTGAGTGAATCAAATTGCTATGGTTTCATATTGAACTCTATTTTATGAATCTAGATCAAAAAACTATAGGTTTATAGTCAGAAATATAAGTTACAAGTCGTTTTTGTAAAGGTAGTCATTTCAGTCGAAAGAACGACGTCTAGATGACCATTTTGGAAAACATACTTCCACTTTGAGTTTAACCATAATTTTTGGATATAGTTTCATGTTCATAAGAAAAATCATTTTCCAAGAATAACAACTTTTAAATCAAAGTTTATCATAGTTTTTAATTAACTAACCCAAAACAGCCCGCGGTGTTACTACGACGGCGTATATCCGGTTTTACGGTGTTTTTCGTGTTTTCAGGTTTTAAATCATTAAGTTAGCATATCATATAGATATAGAACATGTGTTAAGTTGATTTTAAAAGTCAATTTAGAAGGATTAACTTTTATTTACGAACAAGTTTAGAATTAACTAAACTATGCTCTAGTGATTACATGTTCAAATATTCGAATAAGATAGTTTTATATGTATGAATCGAATGATGTTATGAACATCATTACTACCTCAAGTTTAGTAGGTAAACCTACTGGAAGTGACAAGAAATGATCTAGCTTCAAAGGATCTTGGATGCCTTGAAAGTTCTTGAAGTAGAATCATGACACGAAAACAAGTTCAAGTAAGATTTCCACTCGAAATAAGATTGTTATAGTTATAGAAATTGAATCAAAGTTTGAATATGAGTATTACCTTGTATTAGAAAGATATCTTACTGTATATAAGAAAGATTTCTTGAGGTTGGATGATCACTCTACAAGATTGGAAGTAAGCTAGCAAACTTGGAAGTATTCTTGATTTTATGAAACTAAAACTTGTAGAATTTATGAAGAACACTTAGAACTTGAAGATAGAACTTGAGAGAGATCAATTAGATGAAGAAAATTGAAGAATGAAAGTGTTTGTAGGTTTTTTTGGTCGTTGGTATATGGATTAGATATAAAGGATGTGTAATTTTGTTTATATGTAAATAAGTCATGGATTAGATATAAAGGTGTTTTTTATTGTTTTTTGTACTTTTGAGCTTTTTGGTCGTTTGCGTCTTCAATTCGTCGAATCTGTCTTTTGTCTTCACCTTTTATTATTTAAACGAATATCACTTGTAAATAGAACAATTGCAACTAAAAGCTTGTCTTTCTTGAGGAATAATGCTATGAAATATATGTTTGTTTTTAGCATTATCAAATATTCCCACACTTGAGCGTTGCTTGTCCTCAAGCAATATCGTCTTGAAATACTAGAATCACTTCTTTATTCTTCACACTTTGTACATCAGTGATTTCTATACGGTGGTATAAACAATGGTAGTAACGATATGGTTTACAGTCCCACATGACTATAAAAATTTAGATCCATTAAGGAAATTGGATCTTTATGAAAACATTTGATCTTTTGAAAATTAAATCTAGTTTTTACCCTAGATAAGTTTTCCGGAATAACCCTTTACTGGTGTTTGCAAAATATTTTTGTGGGTTTGGTGGGTTTCAGATTTGAAAATTTTGGCTCAAAACTTATGGTTTTGTGTCACCCACTTGCTAACCTTGTATTTGGAAAGCAACATGTCCAGTTTACTTGTCCCGTATATTACCTTTCTGTAAACTACCGTCCGGTTGTAAAGGAAAGTGTTGAACAAGCAACTGTTAAGGCAATGTCCCCTGACATGCTTTTAATTATGGTCTATAACGTGTCGGACGCAATTACTATCCTTGGTAGGAGCAATAGTAAAGCTCACCCTTATGATTTTTCGGTCTGGCACAAGGTCCCGTCTTTGACCACTATGCAACCACCGTTCTTACGGTTGACACCCGATTTGGTTCACGTGACCTAATGAATTCCAGGTGAATTCCTAGGATTTTACGTTCAATGGTAATGAACGCATTGAAAATAGGGTTTTCAGAAAACAAATCGGTTTGTAATTTTGATCAAAATATTTTCTCGTTCAAGCTCGAGTTTAGATATCATTGAATTCCATGAGTTTGAATTCTCAATCTTTAAGGTCAATCTCAAGGATTGAGTAATATCAGTCTTAAAAGCTGATTTTTAATCTTTAAGGAGATTATCCTTTCTGGGGATCTGATTCATTAGTCTTATCCAGCTAATTTGCATGGTGCCCCCCCCATTTTACGAGATAAATCCTTCTCATGGTTAGGATAAATCTGACCACTTGGCGACCCTGTTTAATGCTGAGGTCCGTGGATTTCCTGCTGATTTTAGTGATGACTTTTCTAGATTTTTCGTCAACTTACAGCTGGTCTGGACGACAACTTCTTGACCTAAATCAAGAAGCGTGTTTCTTTTTCGGAAGACTTTACTTCCTTTTAATGATGGAATTGATTCATCGTGTAGATCCATCTCTTCTTTTCTTTCATCGGGTAAAACAGTTTAGTTTAGTCCAAAGGAAAAGTATTTTCAGTTATTTGTTACAGATATATGTGACATATGTTTAAGATAACTTGGTAAATTTTCCCACACCTGGCTTTTATTTTCCTTTTTATCGTCCTCTATTCCATTTTAAATGAATTTTAACATTTTGGTTTGTTTCTCAATTGATGTCCTTTCCGAGGTTACAATAATTTCGGTGTTAAAATCTAGTTTTATCGTTCATAAATATGTATAAACATGATTTTGAGTTCATTTAATTGAAAATTTTAAAATTTTTTTACTAGAATTGGGTAGTCAGTATATAAGACTAGGGCTGTTCTTTATTATCAGAGAGCACTAGATTCTAATACAACTACTGCTTTACTAGTATTTTTAATGGTAACCAAGTGTATAAAGTAAAAAATTTTAAAATCCGAAAGAATTTAACCCCTTCCCACACTTAAGATCTTGCAATGCCCTCATTTGCAAGAAATCAGTAACAATTTAAATTATTGAGGGTGATTTGTGTGAAATTGATTAAATTTTACCAAAGTTTCCAAACATATTGGCGTTTGTTTGCTGAATGATAAATGGTGCACATCATTTGTTCATTCCGTCTTGTTGTTATTTCACATATATTTTGCATCTTGTCGTCAAAATTAGTTGCTTTTGCTGAACTTAATGCCAGTCTTTGAAAATGCGTTGTTTTACCCTGTTGTGTACATAAGATAAACTGCAAACATATATACATATTTTTGAAGTTTGGTATATTACCCCACATTCAAAAATTATTAAAATCTAAGAATAAAAGTTAGAAAATTATAAAAACTATTACAATATTAACATAAGTATTAAACGTATCAACATTACAAATTACAAAATAAATAAAACTAAGTAGACTAGGGATGATATTGATACCAATAGGGGTTCTAAGCATAACCATAGGTGCTATAGAATGCTTCGGTAGGGTTATACGTAGGATACGGTGGTTGCATCTGTATAGACCAGGGAGGGAATATGGATTTTGGTGTAGGAATATAGTTTCTACCTATATGTTGGCAATGAGCTATGATTTGGTTTTGATGAACTTGCCAATCTTCAAATGCTCTCTGTCTAGCATTTTCGTACTCCTGTGAAGCTATAAACCTTTGCATTTCTTGCATTTCATTTCCCCCTCCTACATTACCTTGCTGTTGGTTTCTCTCAACCTGTGGATGTCTACCATGGTATTGTACTGCGGCGTTATTTCGCCTCTTCAAAACTTTCGCACCATGGTATACATTTAAACCTATAGTATCGCGGGGTTCTGGTTCTTCGACTAATAATCCCCCCCGACTTATATCCACACCGAGATATTCAGCAATCAAAGTAATAAAAATACCACCTCCTATTATGCTATGCGGTCTCATCCCCCTAACCATAGCTGATAAATAATAACTCACACAATAAGGTATACTTACAGCGCTTTGTGGGTCTCGAATACACATATGGTAAAACAAATCCTGTTCATTTACCTTTTCCTTGTTCTTACCTCTTTGTGTAATCGAATTAGCTAAAAACCTATGAATTACTCTTAATTCAGCTCTATCTATATCCAAATAAGAGTAATTTCCCCCTTTGAATCGGTGATGGCTTGTCATTTGACTCCATACACCGTGTGTATCAAAATTTTCATCTATCTTTCTACCATTTAGTATCAACCCTCTACAATTGGCAGATGCTAACTCCTCAGGCGTATATATACGTAAAGACTGAGCCATTTCTAGTAAAGACATGTGGCGCATCGAACCTCCTAACAAAAATCTAATAAAAGATCGATCGGTTAAACTAGCTACCCGATCATTTAATTCTATACTACACAACAATTCTTCACACCATACTTTATATACAGGTCTACGCATGGTGAATAAACGTACCCAGTCGTTAAAAGTAGAATTACCATACCTCTGTGCAAGTAATTCCCTAATTGGCCCGGCCAATTCTACAGCTTCTAATGGTCCCCATTCTATGACCCTAGGTACCTCAACAACCTTAGAATGAAGAGTATGCAAACCCCTTTGGTATTTTGGATAATCTATCCAAAGTCTGTCAAATCTCAGGTTCGGGTGCAAATCTTCCAAGTGCATATCAGAAAATGTCATGACTGGATGAGGTATATCTTGCTTGTAGTAGTTATCCACCTCCTGTTGTTCCACATTCTCAGCAGGAGCATTGCGAGCTTGGGATGAAGATTCACCCCTTTCAGTCTGCAAAACACATCAAACACAATTTTTGTGCATCCAAATATGCATTAGTGTCAGCAAAATCATCAATCAAAATAATTACAATGACATGATCAATTTATATCAAACTTAAGCTCATTCTCACATTTTTATCAAATCTACACTTTTTCAAATAAGCATATACGAAAATGTTCGCCAAGTTCATAAGCATTCAACTCAAATAACATGTCAAAATAATCATTACTAACAATTAAACAAGTTTCAAATGGCATTATCTCTCAAAAATCAAGTTCATGAATTTTAGACTTGAAAAAGTCCACTTTAATTCTCAAAATCATGTTTAGGCTCAAAGTTTGGATCATTTAACTACCTAAACATGTTACACTACTTAATTTAACAACAAATCATGACAAAAATCGGCCATAACCTGTTTATATCAAAAAGCCCCAAATTTGCTCAAGAACACAAACCCTAGATTACTCAAAATTTGAAGTTTAAGGCTTCTAATCATGTTAAATAGCATCAATCTAGGTTATACAAGCATAATACATAAACAATTTAAGCATAATTACACTAAAAAGCATCAAAATCGAATTGGGGAAAAAATTGCTCAAGAACACTAATTTTCGGATAAAATGGTGTTTAGGTGTAGAAATTTACCGTTTTTCTTGAGTAATTCCTTGATAGCATCCTTCTCAACATGATTTTAGTAAAAGATTTGATGATTAACGGTTAAAAATTGTGATTTTGGGGTGTATTTTTCGGGGTTTTTCGGCTGTGTTCTTCGCAGTATTTTTCTTTGTTTTGGGTTGGGACTGAGCTGTTCCAGCTCTTATATTTTTTTCTGTAATCCGATCCCTCCGCGAGTCGCGGGGTTTAAGCCTTCAAACTCCGCGAGTCGCGGAGTTTGGGTTTTTTTTTTTTTTTTAACATCTTATACTAATTAAAACAATTAAGTAATTAATTTTAAAATTTTGTTTCCCTTGTTATTTAGGACGAGGTCGTTTCGGATCGATGTCCTAGTCCGTCCTTCGACAAAATTTTAAAATTTGTCTTTTTGTAGCGATTGTTTTAAAAGCTAAGATTTTTGAGTTTTTTTAATGTTTTTGGCATACTTTAATTCAATAAGATTAAAAATAATGATAATAAAAGTTCTCGTCCCTCCCTTGGGTAAAGCAATTTCGGTTTAAAGACCTAGTCTTCAACTTACGACGAATTTTAAAAATCATATTTTTAACTTAATGAGATAAAGTAAATTTTTGTTTTTAAATTCACACAATTTAAATATAAAATTCAAAATTAATATTAAAATTCACACCAAACTTAAAATTTGAAATGCATAAAAATAAAATTCATATTTTAAAAATTAAAAATTCACACCAAACTTAATTTAAAAATTTATATTATAAATTTACACCAAACTTATATTAATTTTTCAAATATTTACAATTTTAAATATATTGTTTTTACAAAGTTTACAATATTAATTTAAGATTTATATATTAATTTTAAAAACATGGTAAAAATAAAATTAAAAAATCTTTTTGGCTTTTTATCCCACTTTAATCAATCAAATATTATCAAAAACATGCGCCCCTCTTTTCGGTAAAGTAATTTCGGTTCCAATACCAAATTTAACTCATGACGAATTTTTGAAATATTTTGGGTTGATTGATTAAAGATATTTATACCTTAAGAATAAACGTTAAATTTCGCAGTGATGTAATAAATTTTTGTATGATATCAATAATTTCGGTCGCCAAACCTAATTTTATTCAATACCAATTTAATACTTTATAGCGAACAAATTAGCGTTTATTATCAAAAGGTTAAAAATAAAAAAAATAAAATAAAAACTGTACAGACTTACCTGTGAGATAGTATTCTTAGTTATATGATCTATCCCATTCATAAGATAGTCGGTTTAATTGGTTTTCCATGGCTACATAGGCGTAACCTCGAGCATTCAGTGTCTTTTCTTCTAAACATATGAACGGTCCGTCTCTGCATAAAGTAACAAATTCGGTATTTGAATAGGTTTGATTATTTGAACATTTACCTCCATGTGACCATTTTCCGCATTTGTGACATCTTTCTAGGTGTCGTGCTCTTCTTTTTGCTGCGGATTTTGATTTTCCTTTACCAAATTGTAACTTATTATCTTCGCATCTGGATTCTTTTCTAACTCCGTCCATTCTTTCCCTGATTACTGATACTATTTCACTCGGTAGTGTGTCATTATTACGTTTAGTGATCAAAGCATGTAGCATTAGACCATGGTTTAGTTCACAGGCAGTCTTCATTTTGTAAAAACCTAAAAAAATAAAAATTCAGAATGGGGGGAGAAGACTAGTTCTTTAGGGTCTGCTAGGGAAAGACCATTCGGGTTCCATTTTCGAGAACTACACGAAAACAGACAATCTAACTCTAACAGAAATACATATTATCCTTTAAAGACTTGATTCTCCTCACACTTAGTTAGCTGTGGTGTCGAAATTGTGATTAACTTCGTTGTCGACTTCCATCGGACTATCTATGTAGTGTTTAACTCTGTGACCATTAACTTTAAATTCAATTCCATTTGAATTTATTAATTCTATCGTTCCGTATGGAAAAACTCTTTTAACTATGAATGGTCCAGACCATCTTGATTTCAATTTTCCAGGAAATACCTTGAATCGTGAATTGAAAAGAAGAACTCTGTCTCCTTCTTTAAATTCTTTTGAACTTCTGATTCTTTTATCATGCCATTTCTTCGTTCTTTCTTTATAGATTAACGAATTATCGTATGCTTCATGTCTTAATTCTTCTAATTCGTTTAGTTGACTTAATCGTAGACGTCCGGCTTCATGTAAATCAAGATTACATGTCTTCAAAGCCCAAAATGCTTTGTGTTCAATTTCTACTGGAAGATGACATGCTTTTTCATAAACAAGTCTAAAAGGTGTGGTTTCAATTGGAGTTTTGTAGGCTGTTCTAAAAGCCCAGAGTGCATCCACCAATTTAATGGACCATTCCTTCGGATTTGATCCTACGGTTTTCTCTAGAATACGTTTTAAAGCTCGGTTGGTATTTTCAACTTGTCCACTTGTTTGTGGATGATATGCGGTGGAGATTTTATGAGTTACTCCATATCTTTTAAGAACTTTCTCAAGTTGATTATTACAGAAATGAGTACCCCGATCACTTATTAAAGCTTTCGGTGTTCCAAACCTTGCAAAAAGACGTTTTAAAAAATTGACTACAACTCGTGCATCGTTAGTTGGGAGAGCTTGTGCTTCCGCCCATTTAGATACATAATCAATGGCTACGAGTATATATAGATTATTATGAGATTTTGGAAATGGACCCATAAAGTCAATACCCCAAATGTCAAATACTTCACATACTTGGATGACATTTTGTGGCATTTCATCAAGTTGACTTATTTTTCCGGCCCTTTGACATGCATCACAGGATTTGCAAAGAAGGTGTACGTCTTTGTAAATTGTAGGCCAATAGAATCCAGCATCATAAACTTTTCTTGCTATTAGTTGAGGCCCATAATGCCCTCCTGTTGGTCCTGTGTGACAATGGTTTAATATTTTACTAGCTTCATCTCCAAATACACATCGGCGTATTATTCTATCGGGAAAACTTTTAAACAAATGTGGATCTTCCCAAAAATAGTGTTTTATATCACTGAAGAATTTCTTTCGTCTTTGGTACGATAATCCTTTTTCAAGGAATCCACATACTAAGTAGTTTGCATAGTCTGCAAACCATGGGATTTCATTATAATCTATCTTCAATAGATATTCATCAGGAAAGTTGTCTTGTATGGCTGATTCATTTAGAACTTCTAATTCGGGATTTTCAAGACGAGAAAGATGATCAGCGGCGAGATTTTCTGCTCCTCTTTTATCTCGGATTTCAATATCAAACTCTTGTAAGAGTAAGATCTAACAGATTAATCTTGGTTTAGCATCTTGTTTTGTAAATAGGTATCTAAGAGCAGAATGGTCGGTATAGACCACCGTTTTTGCTAGAACGAGATATGATCAAAATTTGTCAAAAGCAAAGACAATAGCAAGGAGTTCTTTTTCAGTAGTTGTATAGTTCGTTTGTGCTCCTTGTAACGTCTTACTAGCATAATATATAGGTTGAAATCGTTTTTCAATCCTTTGTCCTAAAACGGCTCCCATTGCAAAATCACTTGCATCGCACATTAGTTCAAATGGTAGATTCCAATTTGGTGTTATCATGATCGGTGCATTAGTGAGTTTCTCTTTAAGAATATTAAAATATTTGATACACTCATCTGAAAAGATGAATGGAGCATCCTTTTCTAGGAGTTTATTCATAGGAGTGGCAATTTTAGAAAAATCTTTTATGAAACGTCGGTAAAAACCGGCATGCCCTAGAAAACTCCTAACTCCTCTAACATTGGTGGGATGTGGAAGTTTAGCAATTACATCTACTTTAGCTCTATCCACTTCAATTCCTTCTTTTGAAATTTTATGTCCAAGAACAATGCCTTCTTTAACCATGAAATGGCATTTCTCCCATTAAGTACTAGATTTGATTGTTCGCATCTAATAAGCATTCGTTCCAGATTAACTAGACATGATTCAAATGTATCACCGAAGTCTGAAAAGTCATCCATGAAAACTTCCATGCATTCTTCTATCATGTCATGAAAAATCGCCATCATACACCTTTGAAAGGTTGCAGGGGCGTTGCAAAGTCCAAATGGCATGCGTTTGTAAGCAAAAGTACCATAAGGGCACGTGAATGTGGTTTTCTCTTGGTCCTCGGGTGCTATTGGAATTTGAAAATATCCGGAAAATCCATCTAGAAAACAATAGTAACTGTTTCCGGCTAATCTTTCCAACATTTGATCTATGAAAGGTAAGGGAAAGTGATCTTTTCTGGTGGCGTCATTTAATTTTCTATAATCAATACATACACGCCATCCTGTTACAGTCCTAGTAGGAATAAGCTCATTTTTCTCATTTGTAATAACAGTCATGCCACCCTTCTTAGGCACGCATTGAACTGGGCTTACCCATGGACTATCAGAGATTGGATAAATTAAACCTGCATCTAGCAGTTTAATAATCTCTTTCTTAACTACATTTTGCATATTAGGATTTAGTCTTCGTTGGCGTTGCACATACGTTTTATGACCTTCTTCCATAAGGATTTTATGTGTGCAATACGAAGGACTTATTCCTTTAATATCATGAATCTTCCATGCAATGGCTGGTTTATGAGCTTTCAACACAGAAATGAGTTGTGATTTCTCATTTTCAGTAAGAGAAGACGATATTATTACAGGTAATTCAGATTCACCATGTAAATAAGCGTATTCCAAATGGTTTGGAAGTGGCTTTAACTCTAATTTCGGAGGTTATTCTATCGATGATTTGTATCGATATCTGTCTTCTTCTTTTAGCATTTGGATTTCTTCTGTTGTTGGTTCATATCCATTAGCTATAAGTGTAGCTAACATTTCATCTTCATCAATTGGTTCATTACCTTCTCCTAAAGAACATTCTCCTGTTCCTTGTAATTCTGGAAATTCTTCTAATAATTCTGCATGTGCATCTATAGTTTGAATATAATAACATGTATCATCTGCAGATTGTGGTTGTTGCATTGCTCTATCAACTGAAAAGGTAACACTCTCATCCTCTATACTTAGGGTCAATTTCTTACCGAACACGTCTATCATTGCTTTAGCAGTGTTTAAGAATGGTCTTCCTAATATGAGAGGAACTTGAGAATCTTCTTCCATGTCCAGAACAACAAAATCTACTGGAAATACTAAAGTACCAACTTTAACTAGCATGTTCTCCATTATCCCTCTAGGATATTTTATTGATCTATCGGCTAGTTGTATGCTTATTCTGGTTGGTTTCAATTCTCCAAGGTCTAGTTTAGCATATAGTGAATACGGCATTAGATTTATACTAGCACCTAAGTCTGCCAATGCTTCTATTGAACTAAGACTACCCAGAAAACATGGAATTGTGAAACATCCTGGATCAGATAGTTTTTCTGGTATCTTATTCAACAGCACTGCTGAACAATTAGCATTCATAGTAACAGCCGAGAGTTCTTCCATTTTCTTTCTATTCGTGATCAGATCTTTCAAGAATTTAGCATATCTAGGCATTCCTGAAATCACATCAATGAAAGGAAGATTTACATTTATCTGTTTAAACATATCCAAGAATTTGGATTGCTCGACTTCAAGTTTCTCTTTCTTCATTTTACTCGGGTAAGGAAGTGGTGGTTGGTATGGTTTAACATAAGGTTTAACCTTAACTGTGTTATCTTCATTAACCTTTTCAACTACCGGTTCTTTTTCCTTATCTTGATCAGGTTGTGGTTCTTGTGGAGTAGGAATAGCTTCATCAGAAGTTACAGGTATTTCAGGTGGTTTAAGTGTTGTACCACTTCTTGTGGTAATGGCTTTAGCTGTTTCATTTCGGGGGTTAGCATTTGTATCACTAGGTAAACTTCCCGGTTTTCTTTCACCTATTAACCTTGCTAGGTTACTTACTTCTTGTTCCAGATTTTGAATGGAAGCTTGTTGATTTCTAAATGCTTGAGCATTTTGTTCATTGGTTTGTTTTTGAGAGGTGAAAAACTGCGTTTGAGTTTCAACTAGCTTTGTCATCATATCTTCTAAATTCGGCTTTTTATCATCGGTTTGTTGTGGTGGTTTGTTTTGAAAATTAGGTCTTTGCTGATTGTAATTATTATTGGATACTTGTTGATTGCTAGGACCTTGTTGGTTGTTGTATGGAATATTTCTGTTATAATTCTGGTTTTGATTGTAAATCGGTCTTGGCGGTTGATAATTATTCTGATAATTATTTCCAGGCCTTTGGTTTATGTATGAAATATTCTCTCTTTGTTCCATTGTTAATTCAATACTGAGACAATCTTTTGTCAAATGTGGTCCTCCACACTGCTCACAACTAATTCGTATTGAGTGAATATCTTTAGTCATCTTTTCCATTCGTCTCTCCACAGCATCTATCTTTGCAGAAATGGAATCTAAGTCATGGCTAGAATCGGCTCTAGCTGCTTTAGATGATCTAACGATATCTTTTTCTTGGTGCCACTCATGTGAGTGGGAAGCAGTGTTATCAATAATTTTGTAAGCATCAGTTTCGGTTTTCTTCATAATAGAACCACCAGCTGCTATATCTATGTCTTTCCTTGTAGTGATGTCGCATCCTTGGTAGAATATTTGTACTATTTGACAGGTGTCTAAACCATGTTGCGGACATCCTCTTAATAACTTTCCAAATCTTGTCCACGCCTCATATAGAGTTTCATTCGGCTTCTGTGTGAACGTAACAATTTCTCCTTGAAGTCTTACGACTTTAGATGCAGGAAAGAATTGTTTAAAAAATTTTTCAACTAAAACATCCCATGTATCAATCGCCCCTTCAGGTAACGATTCCAACCAATCTTTGGCTTCTCCCTTTAAAGTCCGGGGAAATAACATGAGATATATCTGTTCATCTTCCACTTCTCGGATTTTAAATAGTGTGCAGATCCTATTAAAGGTACGTAGATGTTCATTTGGATCTTCCTTCGGCGCACCACTAAATTGGCATTGATTAGTCACCATGTGTAGGATTTGTCCTTTGATTTCATAATCTGGCGCATTAATGTCTGGATGAGTAATTGCGTGACCTTGGCCAGTGCGTTTAGCTCTCATTCGGTCTTCCATACTTAAAGGTTCCAGATTCTCCATAATTGAATTTGTTGAATCGGAATCACTAGAGGATTCTGATTTAATGGTTCGTTCCTCAACAATCTCTGTTTGAATGATTGGTGGTTCCGGAGGAAAGTTTAGTGGTTCAGGATCTACGAATCGTTCCTGAATATTCTCCGGATTCTCAATTATGAGGCCGGGTTCAAAAAATGGATTATCGGAAATTTGAACTGAAGTACTTGGTCGACTGGATGACGATTCTAAAGAGAAATCAACGGCAGTAATATTTGCTAAATGTCTTGATCTAGTTACAGGTGGTGAACGTACAAAAGGTGGTGAACGTCTTGCTCGGTGCATTCACTGAATATCCTATTAGTTTTTAAAAGGAAAGAAAAATTATAATAAGTTATCCAATCAATAGACTTTTCTGATTTTGCCCACGTTTCGAATAGCCAAAAGATGCAGCAGAGGGGCAGGATTCGTTTGGTCTCAATATAATTGAGGACTGTTTGGCTCCAATAACCCGGTCCACGTACAAATCCAACTATTACTATGAACCAGAAAATTTTGATGTCTATCAATTTAACCACTTAAAATAAATTTTCGTAATTTTAAGAAATTTAGATAAGAAGTAGAATAAAAATCTATGTCCTAAAACTAGAATAGCGAGAAATAAGAAAGAAAAAGAGCTCGTCGAAAAAGGTCGAAAAAGAAAAATGGTTGAAAAATAAAAGGTGACGGAAAAATAAAAGAAACTTATAAAACTTAAAAACACTTGACTAACCTAACCTTATTACTACAACTAACTTAAAATTATAATCGCAAATTGAGATTACAAATTGGAATGATAATTGATACATAGGTAAAAGTCGTCTAAAAATATTAAAGCTTACAGGAAAAACTAAATCCCAAATGGAAATAACTTAAAAAGAAACTAAAATTTAAAAAGGCGTCGCAAAATTCTAAAGCACCTAAATCTTAGTTTAAAGAAAAAGCACTTAAGGAATTTTACGGCAAAGCCTAAAATCTAGAAGTAAAAATAACTATGGCAAAAACTAAGTTTAAAACTAAATATGAGCTAAAAATACAAATATTACGCTAAAACGATTAAAAAGGGACAAAATATAAAAATATACAAAAAGTTGTAAAAATTACAATTTTTATAAAAATATTATTTTTATATTATTTATTTATTAAAACTATTAATTTTACAATTTAATTAAACTAATTTAACTAATTATATAAATTAAATAAAAAGTAAAACTTTAAAATAAAACTAATTATAATAATAATAAGTAATTAGGGTTTATAATAATAATAATTAATAATTACTCCGTAATTAATTGCAGTTAGGGTTTCTGTCGGTGGCGTCAGAGAAACTCCGCGAGTTGCGGTATTCGATGCAGCAAACCCCGCGAGTCGCGGGGTTCCAGTTTTCAACTCTGGTACAGTTTTAATTCAACGTTTTTTTTTTATATATATTTTCTGTTTATAAAATATTTATATAATAAAAACTTATATTTAAAAACTTAAATAAAAATAGAACTACTTTATAACTTTAAAAATATCTTAAAAATAGATTTATATATATTAAATTTTTTTTTTCGGTTTTTTATTTATAAAATATATTTATAAAATAAATTAAATAAAACTTATATTTTTACAAACTAAAGAAACTTTATAAAACTTAAATATTTAACAAAATCTTAAAAATACTTATATTTTTGTTTTTCTTTTTATATTTTTGAATATTTAAAAAGTATTTTTATAAAAACGAATTTTAATAAAAGTAAATTAAATTTTTTATTTTTTTTTATATTAGCGTTGCGCTTCCGGCTTTTAAGCGATTTTCCCGGCAGCGGCGCCAAAAATACTTGATGTTTTAGCAGAGTAGTATATAAAATAGCTTATATTTTTACAGGAAATACTATTAAATACGATACAATTTTACACAAGATATTTATTTATTTAGAGAATGGATATACTTAAACCTTGCTACAACACTTATAGGCAGTGTACCTAATCGTACAGTAGTGTAGTTTTTAGTAAGTCCGGTTCGTTCCACAGGGAATCTTTTTAAACAAAGCTTAACGCTATATTAGTTTACTTTTATAAAAATACAAATATATATATAAGTAATATTATTATTATAAAGGGGGTTTTTACCGTTTAATGACCGGTTTGTCGATTTTAAAACTTTAGTCACAGTTAAAACCAAATGTAAAATAATAAATATAAATACAAGACTTAAATTAAAGCGTAAAGTAAATAACAATAATGAAATTGCGAATAATAAAAGTGCGATAAAATAAACTTGCGATAATTAAAAAGTACGATAATTAAAAGTGTAATTAAATACAATAACAATAAAAATGCGATAATTAGAAGTGCAATTAAATATAAAATAAAGGAAATTAAATATGAAATAAAAGAATTATGCTTATTTAAACTTCCGTAATCATGATGTTTGACGTGTTGATTTTAGTTTTATGCCCATGGGTTAATTGTCCTTTGTCCTGGATTATTTAATATGTCCATACGGATTTGTCCATAATAGTCCATCAGTCATAAATATAAAGAGCGAAAGCCTTCGTTAAATTATTTTTATTCCCGAAGTCAAATATTCCAACTAATTGGGGATTCGAATTGTAACAAGGTTTTAATACTTTGTTTAATGAATACACCAGGTTATCGACTGCGTGTAAACCAAGGTTTTACTACTTTGTTAACAATTACACCAATTACCCTTGAATGTAATTCACCCCTGTTTTAATTTTTCTAGTGGCTATTAATCCAGTTCCGTGTCCGGTAAAATGAATAATTATTGGTATTTATAGATATCCCGCCCACCGTACCCAGTCAAGCGTATGTGGTTATATATAAATACGTCGAATTATAAGTTTGTATATTAAATTAACAAGGTATTGTTTAGTTAATATAAAACTCATTAATAGCCCATAGTCTAATTTCCACAAGTGTCGTTCTTTTGTCCAAACCCCAATTATGGTACAAAGCCCAATTACCCAATTTTAGTAATTAGCCCAACATCATGATTACTTTGGATTAAATAAGCATAATAATAACTTAGCTACGAGACATTAATATAAAAAGGTTGAACATAACTTACAATGATTAAAAATAGCGTAGCGTTACACGGACAGAATTTCGACTTACACCCTTACAATATTCGCTAACATACCCTTATTATTAGAATTATAATTAAAATTAAAATTAAAATTAAAATATAAATATAAATATTTACGTATTATGAGAGAAGAAGAAAAAGGATGATTTTGCGATCAGAATTCGGTTGCTTTTATAGGGAGTTTCAGAAATTGGGGCTCCGCGACTCGCTGAATTTTTTGCCTTCACACTCCGCGAGTCGTGGAGTTTGTAAATACAGCTCACACAAGTTTGGCTCTTTGTTTACCGATGGTTTTATAAATAAATATAATATATTAAATAATTATAAGAATTATTTAAATATTATATTATATTTATGTGCATAGTTGACTTGTAATTTTTAGTCCGTTGCGTCGAGCGTTGAGAGTTGACTCTGGTCCCGGTTCCGGATTTTTGAACGTCCTTGCGTACAATTTAATATCTTATACTTTGCGTTTTGAATCTTGTACTCTTGTAATTTCGAGACGTTTCTTATCAATAATTGGAACCTCTTTGATTGTCTTTTGTACTTTTGAGCTTTTTGGTCGTTTGCGTCTTCAATTCGTCGAATCTGTCTTTTGTCTTCACCTTTTATTATTTAAACGAATATCACTTGTAAATAGAACAATTGCAACTAAAAGCTTGTCTTTCTTGAGGAATAATGCTATGAAATATATGTTTGTTTTTAGCATTATCAGATATATATACATTAAATGTCATTACAACGATAATCGTTACATATATATCTCGTTTCAAAATCATTAAGTTAGTAGTCTTGTTTTTACATATGTAGTTCATTGTTAATATACTTAATGATATGTTTACTTATCATAATATCATGTTAACTATATATATATATATCCATATATATGTCATCATATAGTTTTTACAAGTTTTAACGTTCGTGAATCACCGGTCAACTTGGATGGTCAAATGTCTATATGAAACCTATTTCAATTAATCAAGTCTTAACAAGTTTGATTGCTTAACATGTTGGAAATACTTAATCATGTAAATAACAATTTCATTTAATATATATAAACATGGAAAAGTTCGGTTCACTACATTCCATACAAAAGGCAAGTAGAATGGCTCATAAACTCATAAATCAGATAGAGGAAAGAATTAAAGAGCAGGCGGCCGAAGAAGTCAACACGAAACAACTCAAAAGAAAGTGGGAAGAAACCAGTGATAAGGGTCACCAATACAACAACAACAACAACAATTACAACCACAACCGCAACAACAATCGCAACAATAACCGCAATCCTAACAATAACTACAACAAACGTCCCAACAACAACAATTGCTACAATAACCATTTCAACAACAATAACAATCCCAACAACAACCTCAATAACAACAACGGCAACAAAAACCAAAAATGCCAAAGGTGTGAAGAGTACCACCAGAATGGGTTCTGCACGACATTTTGCACCAAGTGTAAAAGAACTGGCCATGGTGCGAAAAAGTGTGAGGTCTACGGACCAAAGTTTAACAGAACTAAAGGAACAAATAGTGGCGAAACAAGTAATGCCGCCTTTGTTTGTTATGGATGTGGAAAACCGGGCCACATTAGAAGTAATTGCCCGAATTAGGGGAATACTAATGGGCAGGGCCGCGGAAGAGTTTTCAATATTAATAAGGCAGAAGCGCAGGAAGACTCGGAGCTTGTTACAGGTACGTTTCTTATTGATAATAAATCTGCTTATATTTTATTTGATTCGGGTGCGGATAGAAGCTATATGAGTAGAGATTTTTGTGCTAAGTTAAGTTGCCCATTGACACCTTTGGATAGTAAATTTTTACTCGAATTAGCAAACGGTAAATTAATTTCATCAGATAATATATGTCGGGATAGAGAAATTAAACTGGGGGATGAAATGTTTAAAATTGATTTAATACCAGTCGAGTTAGGGAGTTTTGATGTAATAATTGGCATGGACTAGTTGAAAAAGGTGAGACCAGAGGTCGTTTGTTACAAAAATGCGATTCGTATTATGCGTGAAAAGGGAAAACCTTTAATGGTGTACGGAGAGAAGAACAATGCAAAATTAAATCTTATTAGTAGTTTGAAGGCGCAGAAACTAATAAGAAAAGCTTGTTACGTCATTCTAGCACACATCAAGGAAGTTAAACCTGAAGAAAAGAACATCAGTGATGTTCCCGTCGCAAAAGAATTTCCCGATGTATTTCCGAAAGAATTACCGGGATTACCCCCACATCGATCCATTGAATTTCAAATAGACCTTGTACCAGGAGCTGCACCAATAGCTCGTGCTCCATACAGACTCGCACCCAGCGAAATGAAAGAATTACAAAGTTAGTTACAGGAACTTTTAGAGCGTGGTTTCATTCGACCAAGCACATCACCATGGGGAGCTCCTGTTTTGTTTGTCAAGAAGAAGGATGGTACATTTAGGTTATGTATCGACTACTGAGAGTTGAAAAACTTACCATCAAGAACCGTTACCCACTACCGAGAATCGACGACTTATTTGATCAACTACAAGGCTCGTCGATTTATTCGAAGATTGATTTACGTTCTGGGTATCATCAAATGCGGGTGAAAGAGGATGATATTCCAAAGACTGCTTTTAGGACGCGTTACGGTCATTACGAGTTTATGGTTATGCCGTTTGGGTTGACTAACGCACCAGCTGTGTTCATGGACCTCATGAACCGAGTGTGTGGACCATACCTTGACAAGTTTGTCATTGTTTTCATCGATGACAAACTTATTTACTCAAAGAATGACCAAGAGCATGAAGAACATTTGAGAAAAGTGCTAGAGTTGTTAAGAAAAGAAAAACTGTACGCTAAGTTTTCAAAGTGTGCATTTTGGTTGGAAGAAGTTCAATTCCTCTGTCATATAGTGAACAAAGAAGGTATTCAAGTGGATCCAGCAAAGATTAACACCGTTGAAAAGTGGGAAACCCCGAAAACTCCGAAACACATACGCCAATTTTTAGGGCTAGCTGGTTATTACAGGAGATTCATCCAAGATTTTTCCAAAATAGTAAAACCCTTGACTGCATTAACGCATAAAGGGAGGAAATTTGAATGGAAGGATGAACAAGAAAAAGCGTTTCAATTGTTGAAGAAAAAGTTAACTACGGTACCTATATTGTCATTACCTGAAGGGAATGATGATTTTGTGATATATTGTGACGCCTCAAAGCAAGGTCTCGGTTGTGTATTAATGTAACGAACGAATGTAATTGCTTATGCGTCTAGACAATTGAAGATTCACGAGCAGAATTATACAACGCATGATTTGGAATTAGGCGCGGTTGTTTTTGCATTAAAGACTTGGAGGCACTACTTATATGGGTTTAAAAGTATTATATATACCGACCACAAAAGTCTTCAACACATATTTAATCAGAAACAACTGAACATGAGGCAGCGCAGATGGATTGAATTATTGAATGATTACGACTTTGAGATTCGTTACCACCCGGGGAAGGCAAATGTGGTAGCCAACGCCTTGAGCAGAAAGGACGGAGAACCTATTCGAGTAAAATCTATGAATATAATGATTCACACTAACCTTACTACTCAAATAAAGGAGGCGCAACAAGGTGTTTTAAAAGAGGGAAACTTAAGGGATGAAATACCCAAAGGATCGGAGAAGCATCTTAATATTCAGGAAGACGGAACCCGGTATAGGGCTGAAAGAATTTGGGTACCAAAATTTAGAGATATGAGAGAAATGGTACTTAGAGAAGCTTATAAAACCAGATACTCAATACATCCTGGAACGGGAAAGATGTACAAGGATCTTAAGAAACATTTTTGGTGGCCAGGTATGAAAGCCGATGTTGCTAAATATGTAGGAGAATGTTTGACGTGTTCTAAGGTTAAAGCTAAGCATCAGAAACCATCAGGTCTACTTCAACAACCCGGAATAGAAATGGGAAACATTACCATGGATTTCATCACTAAATTGCCAAGGACTGCAAGTAATTTTGATACTATTTGGGTAATAGTTGATCGTCTCACCAAATCAACACACTTCCTGCCAATAAGAGAAGATGACAAGATGGAGAAGTTAGCACGACTTTATTTGAAGGAAGTCATCTCCAGACATGGAATACCAATCTCTATTATCTCTGATAGGGATGGCAGATTTATTTCAAGATTCTAGCAGACATTACAGCAAGCATTAGGAACTCGTCTAGACATGAGTACTGCCTATCATCCACAAACTGATGGGTAGAGCGAAAGGACGATACAAATGCTTGAAGACGTGCTACGAGCCCGTGTTATTGATTTCGGAAACAGTTGGGATCGACACCTTCCGTTAGCAGAATTTTCCTACAACAACAGCTACCATTCAAGCAATGAGATGGCGCTGTTTGAAACACTTTATGGTAGAAAGTGCAGGTCTCCGATTTGTTGGACTGAAGTGGGGGATAGACAGATTATGGGTCCAGAGATAATACAAGAAACTGCCGAGAAGATCATCCAAATTCAACAACGGTTGAAAATTGCCCAAAGTCGACAAAAGAGTTACGCTGACATTAAAAGAAAAGATATAGAATTTGAAATTGGAGAGATGGTCATGCTTAAAGTTGCACCTTGGAAAGGCGTTGTTCAATTTGGTAAACGAGGGAAATTAAATCCAAGGTATATTGGACCATTCAAGATTATTGATCGTGTCGGACCAGTAGCTTACCGACTTGAGTTACCTCAACAACTCGCGGCTGTACATAACACTTTCCACGTCTCGAATTTGAAGAAATGTTTTGCTAAAGAAGATCTCACTATTCAGTTAGACGAAATTCAAATTAACGAAAAACTTCAATTCATCGAAGAACCCGTCGAAATAATGGATCTTGAGGTTAAAAGACTTAAGCAAAACAAGATACCAATTGTTAAGGTTCGATGGAATGCTCGTAGAGGACAGGAGTTCACCTGGGAACGAGAAGATCAGATGAAGAAGAAATACCCGCACTTATTTCCAGAAGATACGTCTACACCTCCAACTGCTTAAAATTTCGGGACGAAATTTATTTAACGGGTAGGTACTGTAGTGACCCGAACTTTTCCATGTTTATATATTTTAAATGAAATTTTTATTTACATGATTAAGTGTTTCCAACATGTTAAGCAATCAAACTTATTAAGACTTGATTAATTGAAACAGGTTTTATATAGACAATTGACCACCCAAGTTGACCGGTGATTCACGAACGTTAAAACTTGTAAAAACTATATGATGACATATATATGATTATATATATAGTTAACATGATATTATGATAAGTAAGTATCTCATTAAGTATATTAACAATGAACTACATATGTAAAAACAAGACTACTAATTTATTGATTTCGAAACGAGACATATATGTAACGATTGTCGTTGTAACGACATTTAATGTATATATATCATATTAAGATATATTAATACATCATGATATCATGATAATGTAATAATTTAAAATCTCATTTTATATAATAAACAATGGGTTAACAACATTTAACAAGATCGTTAACCTAAAGGTTTCAAAACAACATTTACATGTAACGACTAACGATGACTTAACGACTCAGTTAAAATGTATATACATGTAGTGTTTTAATATGTATTCATACACTTTTGAAAGACTTCAAGATACTTATCAAAATACTTCTACTTAACAAAAATGCTTACAATTACATCCTCGTTCAGTTTCATCAACAATTCTACTCGTATGCACCCGTATTCGTACTCGTACAATACACAGCTTTTAGATGTATGTACTATTGGTATATACACTCCAATGATCAGCTCTTAGCAGCCCATGTGAGTCACCTAACACATGTGGGAACCATCATTTGGCAACTAGCATCTAATATCTCATAAAATTACAAAAATATTAGTAATCATTCATGACTTATTTACATGAAAACAAAATTTCATATCCTTTATATCTAATCCATTTACCATCAACCAAAACACAAACAAACACTTTCATTCTTCAATTTTCTTCATCTAATTGATCTCTCTCAAGTTCCATCTTCAAGTTCTAAGTGTTCTTCATAAATTCTACAAGTTCTAGTTTCATAAAATCAAGAATACTTCCAAGTTTACTAGCTCACTTCCAATCTTGTAAAGTGATCATCCAACCTCAAGAAATCCTTGTTGTTTACAGTAAGATATCATTATAAATCAAGGTAATACTCATATACAAACTTTGATTCAATTCCTAAAACTATAACTATCTTAATTCGAGTGATAATCTTACTTGAACTTGTTTTCGTGTCATGATTCTACTTCAAGAACTTTCAAGCCATCCAAGATCCTTTGAAGCTAGATCATTTCTTGTCACTTCCATTAGGTTTACCTACTAAACTTGAGGTAGTAATAATGTTCATAACATCATTCGATTCATACATATAAAACTATCTTATTCGAAGATTTAAACTTGTAATCACTAGAACATAGTTTAGTTAATTCTAAACTTGTTCACAAATAAAGTTAATCCTTCTAACTTGACTTTTAAAATCAACTAAACAAATTTTCTATATCTATATGATATGCTAACTTAATGATTTAAAACCTGGAAACACGAAAAACACCGTAAAACCGGACATACGCCGTCGTAGTAACACCGCGGGCTGTTTTGGGTTTGATAATTAAAAACTATGATAAACTTTGATTTAAATGTTGTTCTTCTGGGAAAATGATTTTTCTTATGAACATGAAACTATATCCAAAAATCATGGTTAAACTCAAAGTGGAAGTATGTTTTTCAAAATCGTCATCAAGACGTCGTTCTTTCGACTGAAATGACTACCTCTTACAAAAACGACTTGTAACTTATATTTTCGACTATAAACCTATACTTTTTCTATTTATATTCATAAAATAAAGTTCAATATGAAATCATAGCAATTTGATTCACTCAAAATGGATTTAAAACGAAGAAGTTATGGGTAAAACAAGATTGGATTTTTTTTTATTGTTGTAGCTACGGGAAATATTGTAACAATTCTATACAAATCATATCCTAGCAAACTTATATTGTGTTATACATGTATTCTAATATATTATGTAATCTTGGGATACCATAGACACGTATGCAAATGTTTTGACATATCATATCGACCCATGTATATATATTATTTGGAACAACCATAGACACTCTATATGCAGTAATGTTGGAGTTAGCTATACAGGTTTGAGGTTGATTCCAAAAATATATTGCTTTGAGTTGTGATCTAGCCTGAGACTTGTATACACTGGGTCGTGGATTGATCCAAGATAATATATATCGATTTATTTCTGTATATCTAACTATGGACAACTAGTTGTAGGATTATTAACGAGGACAGCTGACTTAATAAGCTTAAAACATTAAAACGTATTAAAAATGTTGTAAATATATTTTGAACATACTTTGATTTATATGTACATATTTGTTATAGGTTCGTGAATCGACCAGTGGCCAAGTCTTACTTCCCGACGAAGTAAAAATCTGTGAAAGTGAGTTATAGTCCCACTTTTAAAATCTAATATTTTGGGATGAGAATACATGCAACTTTATAAATGTTTTACGAAATAGACACAAGTAAATGAAACTACATTATATGGGTGAATGATCGAAGCCGAATATGCTCCTTTTTAGCTTGGTAGCCTAAGAATTTGGGAACAGACCCCCAAATTGGCGTGAATCCTAAAGATAGATCTATCGGGCTCAACAAGCCCAATTCTGGAATTTGGAATGCTTTAGTACTTCAAATTTATCATGTTCGATGGGTGTCCCGGAATGATGGGGATATTCTATATGCATCTTGTTAATGTCGGTTACCAGGTGTTCACCATATGAATGATTTTTATCTCTATGTATGGGATGTATTGAAATATGAAATCTTGTGGTCTATTATTATGATTTGATAATATATAGGTTAAACTATAACTCACCAACATTTTTTGTTGACGTTTTAAGCATGTTTATTCTCAGGTGATTATTAAGAGCTTCCGCTGTTGCATACTAAAATAAGGACAAGATTTGGAGTCCATGCTTGTATGATATTGTGTAAAAACTGCATTCAAGAAATTTATTTTTGATGTAATATATTCTTATTGTAAACCATTATGTAATGGTCGTGTGTAAACAGTATATTTTAGATTATCATTATTTGATAATTTACGTAATGCTCTTTAAACCTTTATCGATAAAATAAAGGTTATGCTTGTTTTAAAAATAAATGCAGTCTTTGAAAAAGTCTCATATAGAGGTCAAAACCTCGCGACGAAATCAATTAATATGGAACGTTTATAATCAATATGAACGGGACATTTCAAAAGTTTCATGCAGAGACATCTCTAAACAAAAGCAGCGGGAGTCTACACAGCAAGTCTAACAGCGAGACTAATACAGCGGAAGCATCAAACGTCTAAGCACCTGAGAAATAACATGCTTAAAAGTCAACACGAATGTTGGTGAGCTATAGTTTAATTGTAACAGTAATGTGAGGCAGGCTACGAGATTTCGTATTTCAAAACAGTATGAAAAGTATATGTATATCCGTGGGCACTTGGTAACTAACTTAACGTCATATCACCCCCTAAAAGTACACTTCGCGAGTGCGTAAGTCTACGAAGTATTAAACACCCGTTAACTAGATCGAGTGGGGATATCAAACCCTATGGATCCATATCTAAGATTCGCGTTCACTGGTTCAAAACCAATGACTAAACGTTACCGAGCTAAGGGGAAAGTTTATTCCGTTATATAACCCACACATATATAAAGTTTAAGTACTCGTGCCTAGTAAGTAAAACATAAAAAGCGCATGTATTCTCAGTCCCAAAAATAGTATAAGTAAAAAGGGAAGCTATAACTCACAGTGAAAGTGCGGTAAAAGTCGATACGTGATAAGTAAGTAAGTAAGTCGGTACGAAAGGTCCTCAACCTAGGTCAAAAGTTACTAAGTCAGTAAATCGTTCCCAAAGGTTTAAAAGTACGTAAGTTAAGTCTTAAGTATCATCATCATCAACATCATACGTAAAAAGTAAAGTAAGTTTTCAATCAAGGATAGAGACCGAAACAAAGGCTGACTTCGTTCAGCTGCTACGACCTCTATACAAACTGAAATGACGCGAGACCAGTGGCCATGGCTCCGTATGTGAGTTCTATAACCACTGACCAATTTTCAGAACCTAACTCGTCTTGGTTTGACCGTGACGATGGTTTAAGTGCGAGTAGGTCAAAAATTTCAGCACAACGTTACAAGGGCGTAGTGACTTTCGGAAGGCTATAAATCCTAAACCGTACATCGGATTTAGGCGAGGCCTAAATGAAAAGTCATCTACTCGAACCAAAATATCTGAAAAACATCTTTTCCAGTAGCCCAGGAGCCTGATCAGACCCTGAAAACAGAAAGCAAGTGCTCCGGTGGGTTTCTCTGTGTTTGATGCTCATCACGGTTCTCATCCTTAAGGCGTATGAGCCTCAAGTGTACAACTCTTGATATTTTAGCATCACTTTAACCAAGGTTTAACCATCAAAACACAAAGTTAAGACTAGGAAACAAATAACAACTCATGTACGATTTTGAGCAAGATGATGAACCAAAGTTACATCAATTCCTAGTTTCAACACAATCAGAAGTTCTATAAAGCTATAAACTTTGAATCAAACTAAATAAGCAAGACCTTAAGCTAGAGAGCTTAGATCTTAGCTAAATATTAAAGACCTTAGACTACAAAGTCTAGATCTCATGTTCTTGGTGAAACCCTAAGTCATAACACTTAGACTTTCAACTTTTACACAACCATAAGTTAGGAAACTTAGATCTTGTAAAGTAAGTGATCATAAGCTAATAAGCTTTCTCTTAAACAAAGTAGAAGATCATAAGTTAACAACTTAGATCAACCACAAAAATGAAACCCTAAGCTAGAGAGCTTGGATTCTTAACAACACTTATGAGATCTCAAGCTAGTAAGCTTGCATCTTTTGTTTCTTGAAAACACAAGTCACAAATTTAAACTACAACAAACAAAAGAAGATCATAAGTTAACAAACTTTGATCTTATCTTAACTTTTTGTAGAAACATCAAGCTAGTAAGCTTGTATTTCAAACTTTCTTGAAGATCCATAAAGTAAAGTGTTGGATCTTCAAGTTACATGAAGATCATAAACATGGGTTTTGATCTTTAAACATAAATAAAGAGATCTTAAGTAAATAAACTTAGATCTAACAAGATTATGAAGATTTGTAACATCCCAAATATTTAAGGTATTATTTATTGTAAATTTTTATTGCCAAGAAATTATATGGTAAAGGATATTTTATGTTAAATAGACGAAAGTTAATGTTGTTAGTTAAGTTTCAAGGGACTAAAGATGCAAGGTTATGATTTAGGACCTCCTTAACTATAGTTTACATGGGGAGGGTAGAAATTGCAATTATGCCATAGTTGTTTTAATAAAAGAAATTAGAAATGCTGGAAATTGATTATTATTCACAAAAAAATAAAATACAGAGGGTGCTCCTGGGTTGTGTATGTCGACATTTGCAAGGGAAGAAGGAGGATCCATCATTTGTTGAAATTTAACTCATGCAAGCTTGAATTTGTGAAATCTAACACACCCTAATCACTTTAGCAAGCTCTAATCTTCCAATTTCATCTTCATTGTGCACAATTAGGGTTCTTAAAACTCTAAAAGACAAGGTATGGATTTTGTGTCTAATTATTGCTTGCATTGTATGCTAATGATGAAATTATGCTTAAGAAAGTTGCTATTTGTTAAATTGTGCACATTTGGATGAGTTAGTATGGATTTGTTGTTGATTTTGGAAGTAATTACATGTATGAACTTGCATTATAGATTTATGGCATGATTATGGTGAGAATGATGATGTTCTAATTAGATTTCTAGTCATGCACACCAAGTGTTTGTTAAAATGCCTCAATGAGATGATTTTGTGTTCTAGCTAGAAATTTTGATGAAGGATGCTCATGTATGAACTTTTGTTATAGTTATAAGTTATAGAAATTGATAATTTGATAAGTTAATGGTGTTAGTAATGAAATTGAATTATTATGCACATTTGATGTTTAATGAAAGGATTAAAGGAAAAAGTTGCATGATAAAGCTAAAAGTGATGAGTTAGTAATGTACATGATTAAATGTGATGTTTGATTGGTAACATGCTTGTTTTAGAAAAGATGAGTTCTAAGTTAGAAAGTATGAATGAATGTATGTTGTGATTAGGGGGTAAAGTGTAAGTGTAAGTATGAATGACGTAATGATTCAAGAAAGTTGTGATTTTGATTTAGTTATGTGATTAATGAGATTAGCTCATGTATAGGTGCTAATCAAGGAAAAGAAGTTACAAGTGACCAAGGAAATTCAATTAAGCAAGGTGAGTTTATAGGGGGTAATATGGGCGGGTCAAGAGTGGCTTAGTGTTCTCGGATTGCATCCGTGCAAGAGAGTAACGACTAAGTGCACTAGTTACGTAGCTTAGATAGAACTATTGGGTTAGCTCAATAATTGTGTCTATGGATGATGCTTAGCTTAGGCAAGGTTATTACATTGCTAGTAATCTTGCCTATGGTTCATGTTAGCTTAGACACTTCGGGTGTCTATGTATGAGATGATGATAGCTTAGGCATATTTAGTATGTCTATGGTTAGCTTAGACATGATTACTAGGTTCGGCCTAGTAAGTCATGTCTATGGTATGAATGATCGGATCCGAAAGTATGCAAGCAACCTAAGGGTTGAAGGATAAGTGTTTCGATTATGCCCAAATGATTTATGTTTATGTTTTATGTTTGTTGCTTTCCTATAACTCACTAAGTGTAAAAGCTTACCCCCATGATGTTTTATGTTTTAGGTGCTAAGGTTCATCGAGAAGGTAAGGAACCCGTGTGAAGAGCTGGAGGAGTATTGGCATTGGTGTAAGTGGCATTGCAAGTCCCTATTTGTAAACACGCTCTACGGTTACCGCTTATCAACGCCTAGTATTTTGAATGTGTCATGTTTGTTATATGTCAAGTTTTGGGACAAAAGTATGGTTTAGATCATGAAAATATGTTTTGATGTTTAAAAGATGTTTGTGAATGTTTAGTGGTATTTGAAACGGATTTCTTAAGTTTGTGTACGATTTATGCAGTTTTGCTTGTGTTTGAAAATGAGAAAATGTGTAAAAATTTGGTGTTAGTAAAATGTTGCAGGTAGGGTCCTGGACCCGTGTTATGTCGCGCCGCGGCCAGGGGCTCCGCGCCGCGGCAATGCACTAAGGTTGATAACAGAAGCTGAGTTAAAAAACATAAGTTTTCCCATGCTGTACCGCGCCGCGACAAGGCTCGCCGCGCCGCGGCATAAGCCTTGTCCAGGCAGTAACTTAACTTTTCAAAAAAAAAAAAAAAAAAAAAAAATTTTACTCGAATCAAGGCGTTAAAAGTTGGTATCAGAGCTGTGGTTTAAGGGACTTGGATAACCCACGATAGGGATTATCTAGGCTTAAACCATTGTTGCGAAAGGATAAGCGGTTTAGGACTTGCATAAGTGTTAAAGTCGTATAGTTGTGCCATGCTCCATAGGGTAGAGTCATTGACAAGACCCATAGAATAATGAATAAGATTACGAATTGGTTTATGTAAGGAGTTTGATACTCGCTAGCCATGATGTCGTGGTAGACTAGATGTGTAATGAAATGGTGTAATAACAACAGGCCATTGCTATTACTTCATTCTAGTACACATGGACGTCTACTATGGTCATGGTGAATCGAGTTAGGAATTCTTTCGGATTGTTTGGTTTTGATGAATAATGGTGTTACCGGTATTTGAACTAATGGTTGAATGTAATTTTCAGAATGGCTATTGTATCGCCAAACCGAGGTCAAGATGAGGATGATGAGTACGTCCGCACCCCATCCACGGAGTCTATAGAAGACTCTCAAAACGAATCGGAAGAAGTTAACATGCCAAATGACATTTCGGGGCAAATAGGGCAAGCTTTGATACGTTATACTCCAACTTTGTTAGAGAAGATTAAGACGTTGATCAATGATCAATTAGATGAGAAGTTAAAGACTTTTGTTGCTAATAACCCTACCTTAAGAGGTGAAGGGGGAAGTGGAGTAAGGCAAGAAGAGGTAGAAGCCCCGAAAAGAAAGGATGACCGTTTTGAATATAAGAACTTTGCAAATTGCCATCCCCCGGAGTTTCATGGTAAGGTTGACCCTATTGTTAGCCAAAGATGGATTGATGAGATTGAAGAGACTTTCATGTTGTGTGAATGCCCCGAGCATTTAAAGGTGATCTATGCGGCTCATCAAATGAAGGGTAGTGGTTATGAGTGGTGGAATTTTATAGTTAAGTCTCATGGGCGAGACGTGGCTACGAGTTTCTCATGGGACAAGTTCCGTGAAATGTTTATGACCCAATTTGCTCCACCCGCCGAGGTTAGTAGGTTGAAATCCGAGTTTATGAATATAGAGCATGGAAGTAAGTCGGTGACCGAGTTTAATGCCGAGTTTAATGATAAGTCTCGTTTTTGTCCGGACTTCGTGTCAAGTCCCAAGTTGATGATGGACCATTATCATGAAAAGTTGAATCCCGAAATAAGTGAGTTTATCGATAAGAGTACTTATAAGACTTTAGCCGAGATGATGAATCGAGCACTTGTTAGAGAGCATGAACTTAGGAAGAAGGCGGCGTTCAAGCGAAAGTTAGACCAAGACTCTAAGGCAATGCAAAATGTTAGTCCGAAGAAGGGTAAGTTTGGTTCCGAATCCCCGCACAAGTCAAAAGGGGGTTTTGTGTCGGGTAAGAGCGGTGGGAAAGAAGCCAAGTTGTGTACTAGATGTGGTAAAAATCATACGGGTGAATGTAAAGCAGGTACCTCCGATTGTTACTCTTGTGGGAAGCCGGGACATAGGGCCGCCGAATGTCCTAAGAAAGGTAAGCAATGTTATTATTGTTTTGAGAAAGGTCACTTTCAAGCCGAATGTCCAGAATACAAGAAAGATTTAGCTAGTGGTAGTGTTAAGAAAGAGGTTAAGACGGAACCGAAGACTAGTGATAGCCGACCAAGGGCCCGAGCTCATCAGATTACCGCACTCGAAGCGAAGGAGTCCCAAAATGTGGTGTCAGGTACCTTTAATGTAAACTCTTTACCTGCGCATGTTTTGTTTGATTCCGGTGCTACGCGGTCGTTTGTATCATATTCTTTTTGTAAGCATTTTAATATGACCCCAAGTATGTTAGAACACCCATTAGAGGTTGAAATAGCGGATAATAAGACTGTGATGGTGTATAGTATCATTAAGGGGTGTGAAATTATTTTGGATGATGAAAAGTTTGTCATTGATTTAATACCCATGCATATGGGGGAATTTCAAGTAATAGTGGGCATGGATTGGCTAGACGACAATGAAGGAATAATTTTGTGTCGTAAGAAAATTGTGTTAGTTCAATCACCTAGTGGGAAGGTTATATGGATTTATGGGGAAAGAGCTAGGCGTGCTATTCCTATATGCACGTATGCTAAGGCTAAAAGGTTTTTGTCTCACGGGTGTTGTGCGTTTTTGGCACATGTTGTGGATAATTCGAAAAAGATTGTTGATTTAAATGATGTACCGATAGTTAACGAGTTTCCGGATGTGTTTCCAAGTGAATTGCCCGGTGTACCTCCCGAGCGTGAGGTAGAGTTTAGAATAGATTTGATACCCGGGGCCACGCCAATTGCCAAAGCTCCATATCGATTAGCCCCATCGGAAATGAGAGAAATGATGACTCAATTGCAAGATTTGATAGATAAAGGTTTTATACGTCCTAGTAGCTCACCTTGGGGAGCTCCGGTTTTATTTGTGAAAAAGAAGGATGGAACTATGAGAATGTGTATTGATTATCGAGAATTGAATAAAGTCACGATTAAGAATAAGTATCCGTTGCCAAGGATAGACGACTTGTTTGATCAATTACAAGGTGCAAGTTTCTTTTCAAAGATAGATTTAAGGTCGGGTTACCATCAATTGAAAGTGAGGGAAGAAGACGTCCCTAAAACGGCTTTTCGAACGAGGTATGGTCATTATGAGTTTGTGGTTATGCCGTTTGGGTTAACGAATGCACCGGCCGCATTTATGGATTTGATGAATAGAGTTTGTCGACCGATGCTTGATAGGTTCGTAATTGTATTTATTGATGATATTTTGGTATATTCAAGGAGTGAAGAGGAGCATGCGGTACATCTAAGACAAGTATTAGAGACTTTAAGAAGAGAAAGATTGTTTGCTAAGTTCTCTAAGTGCGAGTTTTGGCTTCGTGAAGTTCAATTTTTGGGTCATGTCATTAACAAGAAGGGTATTTGTGTTGATCCGGTTAAAATAGAGGCAATTATGAGATGGGAACCACCTACGAATCCTACCGAGGTTAGGAGTTTTCTAGGCTTAGCGGGGTATTATCGACGGTTTATACAAGATTTCTCAAGAATAGCCACCCCACTCACTAAGTTGACTCGGAAAAGTGTGCCATGGAAATGGGAAGAAAAGCAGGAACAAGCGTTTCAACTCCTTAAGGAGAAGCTTGTTCAAGCTCCTATATTGGTTTTACCGGAAGGAAATGAGAACATGACGGTTTATTGTGATGCTTCTAAGAAAGGCTTAGGGTGTGTATTGATGCAAAATGGGAAGGTCATAGCATACGCTTCCCGACAATTGAAGGAACACGAGAAACGTTATCCCACACATGATCTAGAATTGACGGCCGTAGTTTTTGCTTTAAAGATTTGGCGTCACTATCTTTATGGTGTTAAGTTTTCCATTTATACCGATCATAAGAACTTAAAGTATTTGTTTGATCAAAGGGATTTGAATGATAGGCAAAGGAGGGGTCTTGATTTAGTGAAAGATTATGATTGTGAGATCTTATATCACCCCGGAAAAGCGAACGTGGTGGCGGATGCTCTTAGTAGGAAGTCGAGTCATCAACCGATTAAGATAACAAGTTTGGCTATGGTAATAGCACCTCAAATATTTGATGATATTCGTGATGCACAAGGTGAAGCATTATCGCCCGAGAACGTGAGAAAGGAAAGGATCAAGGGGCAAGTTAATGATTTTATAGTGGATTCTCGTGGTTTAAGGCTTAGATATGGGAGAATTTGGGTACCTTTGCAAGGTGGTGTTAGAAGTGAGCTCCTTGACTTAGCTCACAAGTCTAAGTATTCGATTCACCCCGGTGCTACGAAGATGTATAGAGATTTAAGGAAAGACTATTGGTGGCCGGGAATGAAAAGGGATATAGTTAAGTATGTGCATAAGTGTCTTACTTGTCTTCAAGTGAAGGCCGATCATCAAATGCCTTACGGTAAGATGCAACCTTTAGAGGTACCGGTGTGGAAATGGGAGCATATTACGATGGATTTAGTGACTAAGTTGCCTAAGACCCCTCGACAACACGATGCAATTTGGGTTATTGTTGATAGATTGACTAAAAGTGCATTATTTTTGGCAATAAGGGAAGCTTCATCATCGGAAGCAATGTCTAAGTTGTATATGAAAGAAGTTGTTGCAAGGCATGGAGTGCCGGTTTCCATTGTTTCGGATCGAGACACCCGATTTACATCACGATATTGGAGAAAGTTTCAAGAGGAAATGGGTACTAAGTTACACATAAGTACCGCGTTTCACCCGCAAACGGATGGTCAAAGTGAAAGGACTATACAAACCCTTGAAGATATGTTAAGAGCATGTATCATCGATTTTGGTGGGAGTTGGGATACTCATTTACCTTTAGTTGAATTTTCATATAACAATAGTTATCACTCTACGATTGGAATGGCACCATATGAGATGTTGTATGGAAGGAGGTGTAGAACCCCGATTTGTTGGGGCGAGGTAGGTCAACGAGAATTGGGAAGCACGGAAATAGTGCAACAAACCACCGAGATGATTGATCAAATTCGTGAAAGAATGAAGGCGGCACAAGATCGACAAAAGTCATATGTTGATAAGAGGAGAAAGCCGATAGAATTTCAAGTAGGTGATAAAGTGATGCTAAAAGTTTCTCCATGGAAAGGCATTATCCGTTTTAGAAAGAGGGGAAAATTGGGTCCAAGGTTTGTGGGACCATTTGAGATAGTGGCGAAAGTTGGGAAGGTAGCCTACCGTTTGGCTTTACCCGATGAATTGAGTAATATACATGACACGTTTCACGTGTCGCAATTGAGAAAGTGTTTGGCGGATGATTCAACCTATGTTCCTTTGAATGAAATTGAGGTCGATAATAAGTTAAGATATGTGGAGAAGCCGATAAAGATTTTGGATCAAAAGGTTAAGCACTTGAGAAATAAATCGGTTATATTGTTGAAGGTATTATGGCAATCTAGAAAAGGTTCCGAATGTACATGGGAACCCGAAGAATGGCTCTTGAAGTATTATCCGTCGTTGCATCAAGAATGGTTCGCGAGGACGCGAACGATCCAAGAGGGGGAGAGTTGTAACATCCCAAATATTTAAGGTATTATTTATTGTAAATTTTTATTGCCAAGAAATTATATGGTAAAGGATATTTTATGTTAAATAGACGAAAGTTAATGTTGTTAGTTAAGTTTCAAGGGACTAAAGATGCAAGGTTATGATTTAGGACCTCCTTAACTATAGTTTACATGGGGAGGGTAGAAATTGCAATTATGCCATAGTTGTTTTAATAAAAGAAATTAGAAATGCTGGAAATTGATTATTATTCACAAAAAAATAAAATATAGAGGGTGCTCCTGGGTTGTGTATGTCGACATTTGCAAGGGAAGAAGGAGGATCCATCATTTGTTGAAATTTAACTCATGCAAGCTTGAATTTGTGAAATCTAACACACCCTAATCACTTTAGCAAGCTCTAATCTTCCAATTTCATCTTCATTGTGCACAATTAGGGTTCTTAAAACTCTAAAAGACAAGGTATGGATTTTGTGTCTAATTATTGCTTGCATTGTATGCTAATGATGAAATTATGCTTAAGAAAGTTGCTATTTGTTAAATTGTGCACATTTGGATGAGTTAGTATGGATTTGTTGTTGATTTTGGAAGTAATTACATGTATGAACTTGCATTATAGATTTATGGCATGATTATGGTGAGAATGATGATGTTCTAATTAGATTTCTAGTCATGCACACCAAGTGTTTGTTAAAATGCCTCAATGAGATGATTTTGTGTTCTAGCTAGAAATTTTGATGAAGGATGCTCATGTATGAACTTTTGTTATAGTTATAAGTTATAGAAATTGATAATTTGATAAGTTAATGGTGTTAGTAATGAAATTGAATTATTATGCACATTTGATGTTTAATGAAAGGATTAAAGGAAAAAGTTGCATGATAAAGCTAAAAGTGATGAGTTAGTAATGTACATGATTAAATGTGATGTTTGATTGGTAACATGCTTGTTTTAGAAAAGATGAGTTCTAAGTTAGAAAGTATGAATGAATGTATGTTGTGATTAGGGGGTAAAGTGTAAGTGTAAGTATGAATGACGTAATGATTCAAGAAAGTTGTGATTTTGATTTAGTTATGTGATTAATGAGATTAGCTCATGTATAGGTGCTAATCAAGGAAAAGAAGTTACAAGTGACCAAGGAAATTCAATTAAGCAAGGTGAGTTTATAGGGGGTAATATGGGCGGGTCAAGAGTGGCTTAGTGTTCTCGGATTGCATCCGTGCAAGAGAGTAACGACTAAGTGCACTAGTTACGTAGCTTAGATAGAACTATTGGGTTAGCTCAATAATTGTGTCTATGGATGATGCTTAGCTTAGGCAAGGTTATTACATTGCTAGTAATCTTGCCTATGGTTCATGTTAGCTTAGACACTTCGGGTGTCTATGTATGAGATGATGATAGCTTAGGCATATTTAGTATGTCTATGGTTAGCTTAGACATGATTACTAGGTTCGGCCTAGTAAGTCATGTCTATGGTATGAATGATCGGATCCGAAAGTATGCAAGCAACCTAAGGGTTGAAGGATAAGTGTTTCGATTATGCCCAAATGATTTATGTTTATGTTTTATGTTTGTTGCTTTCCTATAACTCACTAAGTGTAAAAGCTTACCCCCATGATGTTTTATGTTTTAGGTGCTAAGGTTCATCGAGAAGGTAAGGAACCCGTGTGAAGAGCTGGAGGAGTATTGGCATTGGTGTAAGTGGCATTGCAAGTCCCTATTTGTAAACACGCTCTACGGTTACCGCTTATCAACGCCTAGTATTTTGAATGTGTCATGTTTGTTATATGTCAAGTTTTGGGACAAAAGTATGGTTTAGATCATGAAAATATGTTTTGATGTTTAAAAGATGTTTGTGAATGTTTAGTGGTATTTGAAACGGATTTCTTAAGTTTGTGTACGATTTATGCAGTTTTGCTTGTGTTTGAAAATGAGAAAATGTGTAAAAATTTGGTGTTAGTAAAATGTTGCAGGTAGGGTCCTGGACCCGTGTTATGTCGCGCCGCGGCCAGGGGCTCCGCGCCGCGGCAATGCACTAAGGTTGATAACAGAAGCTGAGTTAAAAAACATAAGTTTTCCCGTGCTGTACCGCGCCGCGACAAGGCTCGCCGCGCCGCGGCATAAGCCTTGTCCAGGCAGTAACTTAACTTTTCAAAAAAAAAAAAAAAAAAAAAAAATTTTTACTCGAATCAAGGCGTTAAAAGATTCAAAGCTAAGAAGCTTTAATCCATCATGTTCTTGAAAGCTTTTCAAAACAAAGTTTAAATCAACAAAGGTTATGAAGATTCAAGTTACAAAACTTGAATCTTTGTTCATGATGATGATGATTTATGAATTAAAGTTAAGAAAAGAAAGAAAAGAAGTAAGTTTTCAAACTTACAATTTGAGAGAGAATTCTAGAGTGAGAAAGTAGAGAGAAGTGTGTGTTTGAGAAAATGAATGAAGAATGAGAGAAATGGATGAAGTGTTGTTATTTATCAAAGAAAGAAAAAGAAAAAAAAGAAAAATTGGTAGGGATGGGGGTGGTGGCCGACGGTCATGGGGGCAAGGGTGGGGGACCATCTTGGCCTTATGTGGTATGGTGCATGGTGGTAGTACATGGTGATGGTGACATGTTGGGTGGTTTGAGACATCATGCAAGCCTTGGTACATAAGCATGCATAATACTTGTCTGATGCTTTCATGGGCTAAATCTTAATCACATGGGTTAATTAGTCCACTAACTAGCCCACTAAGTTGGGTGGGTTGGGCCATGGAAGTCCATTAAGGTGTTAAGTCCAATAAGGTAACTAGTAAGCCTTAGTAAACACTTAAGTATAATTAAGGAACCATAAAACCAAGTAATTGTCAATAATAAGTAACAATTACTTTTATGTAGTCATAATATCCCAATTATGGCAAAAGTTTAACGTGTGCTAAGTTCATAGCTTGTTTAAAGCGATAAGTGACACTAACGGTCGTTAAAGCAATCAAGGATCACGTTAAGTAACTCAGTACTTAAAAACACGTTGTAAGGCATTAACGAAAGTAATTAACATAATCAATGATCCCAGAATATAATCTATCTCATTACGCACAAGTACGCAGTTTCGTGAAAGAAATAAATATAATTAAAAGTCGGAAAAAAGTCGGGTCGTTACAAATTTCGTGCCTTAATCTGTGTTTAATTTAGGTTTTATCAAAGTTTCATACCAAATGGTTTTTTGATCAAATCTTGATCTAAAAGTGTTTGTGTCAAATTGATGTTAGTAAACATTTGTATATGAGTTACGTACATTCTCTAAGTGATTTGTAGTGTCAAAATAGTGCAAAAACGAGATTTGGGGCTCAAAATGACGAAAACAGTGACCTGGTGCTGATGAACAGCTCCCGTACGGTTATAGGATGCTCCCGTATGATTACAAGGTGTATCTGGACCATTTTGGGTGCAGCCGGGCGGTTGCAGGTGCTCCCGCGCGATTGCAGTCTGTCAGCTTTTTGGAAAACTTGTTTTGGCCGTAACTTTCAAACCGTAACTCCGTTTTTGATGAATTAAATATCGTTGAAAATGTAATGAAGTCTACTTTCCAATGGTAAGGTTTTAAAATAATAATTCAGACTCTATTTGGGGTGAAAAGGCTGTGATAGCTTGTATGCTTCGTTTTACACGCGTATAAGAGTTATTTTCGTGTGGAGACTTATGTAGCCTTGTCAAATAATGAATGTAGAGTTATATGATATAGTTTATAGTATGAATTGATGATTATCATTGAGTGGAAAAGTATACTAACTCAGTATATGATGTTCTAAGGTGATAAAGGAACAGAGAAGACTCAGTAACATTAGACCACTGAGTTCTTGCTGGTAATCGGTGAGTGAGACTATCCTTATGGATATTGGTATTTAGTAACAAATGTAGTTACTACCCACTGTTATGCTAGTAAATATTATGATTGAAATGTCCAGTTCATATTGATTAAAAACGTTCCATATTAATTGATTTCGTTGCGAGGTTTTGACCTCTATATGAGACGTTTTTCAAAGACTGCATTCATTTTAAAACAAACCATAACCTTTATTTCATCAATAAAGGTTTAAAAAGCTTTACGTAGATTATCAAATAATGATAATCTAAAATATCCTGTTTACACACGACCATTACATAATGGTTTACAATACAAATATGTTACAACAAAATAAGTTTCTTGAATGCAGTTTTTACACAATATCATACAAGCATGGACTCCAAATCTCGTCCTTATTTAAGTATGTGACAGCGGAAGCTCTTAATAATCACCTGAGAATAGACATGCTTAAAACGTCAACAAAAATGTTGGTGAGTTATAGGTTTAACCTATATATATCAAATCATAATAATAGACCACAAGATTTCATATTTCAATACACATCCCATACATAGAGATAAAAATCATTTATATGGTGAACACCTGGTAACCTACATTAACAAGATGCATATATAAGAATATCCCCATCATTCCAGGACACCCTTCGGATATGATATAAATTTCGAAGTACTAAAGCATCCGGTACTTTGGATGGGGTTTGTTAGGCCCAATAGATCTATCTTTAGGATTCGTGTCAATTAGGGTGTCTGTTCCCTAATTCTTAGATTACCAGACTTAATAAAAAGGGGCATATTCGATTTCGATAATTCAACCATAGAATGTAGTTTCACGTACTTGTGTCTATTTTGTAAATCATTTATAAAACCTGCATGTATTCTCATCCCAAAAATATTAGATTTTAAAAGTGGGACTATAACTCACTTTCACAGATTTTTACTTCGTCGGAAAGTAAGACTTGGCCACTGGTTGATTCACGAACCTATAACAATATATACATATATATCAAAGTATGTTCAAAATATATTTACAACACTTTTAATATATTTTGATGTTTTAAGTTTCTTAAGTCAGCTGTCCTCGTTAGTAACCTACAACTAGTTGTCTACAGTTAGATGTACAGAAATAAATCGATAAATATTATCTTGAATCAATCCACGGTCCATTGTATACGTATCTCAGTATTGATCACAACTCAAACTATATATATTTTGGAATCAACCTCAACCCTGTATAGCTAACTCCAACATTCACATATAGAGTGTCTATGGTTGTTCCGAAATATATATAGATGTGTCGACATGATAGGTCGAAACATTGTATACGTGTCTATGGTATCTCAAGATTACATAATATACAATACAAGTTGATTAAGTTATGGTTGGAATAGATTTGTTACCAATTTTCACGTAGCTAAAATGAGAAAAATTATCCAATCTTGTTTTACCCATAACTTCTTCATTTTAAATCCGTTTTGAGTGAATCAAATTGCTATGGTTTCATATTGAACTCTATTTTATGAATCTAAACAGAAAAAGTATAGGTTTATAGTCGGAAAAATAAGTTACAAGTCGTTTTTGTAAAGGTAGTCATTTCAGTCGAAAGAACGACGTCTAGATGACCATTTTAGAAAACATACTTCCACTTTGAGTTTAACCATAATTTTTGGATATAGTTTCATGTTCATAATAAAAATCATTTTCTCAGAATAACAACTTTTAAATCAAAGTTTATCATAGTTTTTAATTAACTAACCCAAAACAGCCCGCGGTGTTACTACGACGGCGTAAATCCGGTTTTACGGTGTTTTTCGTGTTTTCAGGTTTTAAATCATTAAGTTAGAATATCATATAGATATAGAACATGTGTTTAGTTGATTTTAAAAGTCAAGTTAGAAGGATTAACTTTTGTTTGCGAACAAGTTTAGAATTAACTAAACTATGTTCTAGTGATTACAAGTTTAAACCTTCGAATAAGATAGCTTTATACGTATGAATCGAATGATGTTATGAACATCATTACTACCTTAATTTCCTTGGATAAACCTACTGGAAAAGAGAAAAATGGATCTAGCTTCAACGGATCCTTGGATGGCTCGAAGTTCTTGAAGCAGAATCATGACACGAAAACAAGTTCAAGTAAGATCATCACTTGAAATAAGATTGTTATAGTTATAGAAATTGAACCAAATTTTGAATATGATTATTACCTTGTATTAGAATGATAACCTACTGTAAGAAACAAAGATTTCTTGAGGTTGGATGATCACCTTACAAGATTGGAAGTGAGCTAGCAAACTTGAAAGTATTCTTGATTTTATGTAACTAGAACTTGTAGAATATATGAAGAACACTTAGAACTTGAAGATAGAACTTGAGAGAGATCAATTAGATGAAGAAAATTGAAGAATGAAAGTGTTTGTAGGTGTTTTTGGTCGTTGGTGTATGGATTAGATATAAAGGATATGTAATTTTGTTTTCATGTAAATAAGTCATGAATGATTACTCATATTTTTGTAATTTTATGAGATATTTCATGCTAGTTGCCAAATGATGGTTCCCACATGTGTTAGGTGACTCACATGGGCTGCTAAGAGCTGATCATTAGAGTGTATATACCAATAGTACATACATCTAAAAGTTGTGTATTGTACGAGTACGAATACGGGTGCATACGAGTAGAATTGTTGATGAAACTGAACGAGGATGTAATTGTAAGCATTTTTGTTAAGTAGAAGTATTTTGATAAGTGTATTGAAGTCTTTCAAAAGTGTATAAATACATATTAAAACACTACATGTATATACATTTTAACTGAGTCGTTAAGTCATCGTTAGTCGTTACATGTAAGTGTTGTTTTTAAACCTTTAGGTTAACGGTCTTGTTAAATGTTGTTAACCCAATGTTTATAATATCAAATGAGATTTTAAATTATTATATTATCATGATATTATCATGTATGAATATCTCTTAATATGATATATATATACATTAAATGTCTTTACAACGATAATCGTTACATATATGTCTCGTTTAAAAATCATTAAGTTAGTAGTCTTGTTTTTACATATGTAGTTCATTGTTAATATACTTAATGATATGTTTACTTATCATAGTATCATGTTAACTATATATATATCCATATATATGTCATCATATAGTTTTTACAAGTTTTAACGTTCGTGAATCACCGGTCAACTTGGGTGGTCAATTGTCTATATGAAACATATTTCAATTAATCAAGTCTTAACAAGTTTGATTGCTTAACATGTTGGAAACATTTAATCATGTAAATATCAATCTCAATTAATATATATAAACATGGAAAAGTTCGGGTCACTACAGTACCTACCCGTTAAATAAATTTCGTCCCGAAATTTTAAGCTGTTGAAGGTGTTGACGAATCTTCTGGAAATAGATGTGGGTATTTCTTCTTCATCTGATCTTCACACTCCCAGGTGAACTCGGGTCCTCTACGAGCATTCCATCGAACCTTAACAATTGGTATCTTGTTTTGCTTAAGTCTTTTAACCTCACTATCCATTATTTCGACGGGTTCTTCGATGAATTGAAGTTTTTCGTTGATTTGGATTTCATCTAACGGAATAGTGAGATCTTCTTTAGCAAAACATTTCTTCAAATTCGAGACATGGAAAGTGTTATGTACAGCCGCGAGTTGTTGGGGTAACTCTAGTCGGTAAGCTACTGGTCCGACACGATCAATAATCTTGAATGGTCCAATATACCTTGGATTTAATTTCCCTCGTTTACCAAATCGAACAACGCCTTTCCAAGGTGCAACTTTAAGCATGACCATCTCTCCAATTTCAAATTCTATATCTTTTCTTTTAATGTCAGCGTAGCTCTTTTGTCGACTTTGGGCGGTTTTCAACCGTTGTTGAATTTGGATGATCTTCTCGGTAGTTTCTTGTATAATCTCCGGACCCGTAATCTGTCTATCCCCCACTTCACTCCAACAAATTGGAGACCTGCACTTTCTACCATAAAGTGCTTCAAACGGCGCCATCTCAATGCTTGAATGGTAGCTGTTGTTGTAGGAAAATTCTGCTAATGGTAGATGTCGATCCCAACTGTTTCCGAAATCAATAACACATGCTCGTAGCATGCCTTCAAGCGTTTGTATCGTCCTTTCACTCTGCCCATCAGTTTGTGGATGATAGGCAGTACTCATTTCTAGACGAGTTCCTAATGCTTGCTGTAATGTCTGCCAGAATCTTGAAATAAATCTGCCATCCCTATCAGAGATAATAGAGATTGGTATTCCATGTCTGGAGACGACTTCCTTCAAATACAGTCGTGCTAACTTCTCCATCTTGTCATCTTCTCTTATTGGCAGGAAGTGTGCTGATTTGGTGAGACGATCAACTATTACCCAAATAGTATCAAAACCACTTGCAGTCCTTGGCAATTTAGTGATGAAATCCATGGTAATGTTTTCCCATTTCCATTCTGGGATTTTGGGTTGTTGAAGTAGACCTGATGGTTTTTGATGCTCAGCTTTGACCTTAGAACACGTCAAACATTCTCCTACGTATTTAGCAACATCGGCTTTCATACCCGGCCACCAAAAATGTTTCTTGAGATCCTTGTACATCTTCCCCGTTCCAGGATGTATTGAGTATCTGGTTTTATGAGCTTCTCTAAGTACCATTTCTCTCATATCTCCAAATTTTGGTACCCAAATCCTTTCAGCCCTATACCGGGTTCCGTCTTCCTGAATATTAAGATGCTTCTCCGATCCTTTGGGTATTTCATCCTTTAAATTTCCCTCTTTTAAAACTCCTTGTTGCGCCTCCTTTATTTGAGTAGTAAGGTTATTATGAATCATTATATTCATAGATTTTACTCGAATGGGTTCTCTGTCCTTCCTGCTCAAGGAATCGGCTACCACATTTGCCTTCCCCGGGTGGTAACGAATCTCAAAGTCGTAATCATTCAATAATTCAATCCACCTACGCTGCCTCATATTCAGTTGTTTCTGATTAAATATGTGTTGAAGACTTTTGTGGTCGGTATATATAATACTTTTGACCCCATATAAGTAGTGCCTCCAAGTCTTTAATGCAAAAACAACCGCGCCTAATTCCAAATCATGCGTCGTATAATTTTGTTCGTGAATCTTCAATTGTCTAGACGCATAAGCAATCACCTTCGTTCGTTGCATTAATACACAACCGAGACCTTGCTTTGATGCGTCACAATAAATCACAAAATCATCCTTCCCTTCAGGCAATGACAATATAGGTGCCGTAGTTAGCTTTTTCTTCAATAACTGAAACGCTTTCTCTTGTTCATCATTCCATTCAAATTTCTTCCCTTTATGCGTTAATGCAGTCAAGGGTTTTGCTATTCTGGAAAAGTCTTTGATGAACCTTCTGTAGTAACCAGCTAGTCCTAAAAACTGACGTATGTGTTTTGGAGTTTTCGGGGTTTCCCACTTTTCAACAGTGTCTATCTTTGCCGAATCCACCTTAATACCTTCTTTGTTCACTATGTGACCGAGGAATTGAACTTCTTCCAACCAAAATGCACACTTTGAAAACTTAGCGTACAATTCTTCCTTCCTCAATACTTCTAACACCTTTCTCAAATGTTCACCGTGTTCTTGGTCATTCTTTGAGTAAATAAGTATGTCATCAATGAAAACAATGACAAACTTGTCAAGGTATGGTCCACACACTCGGTTCATAAGGTCCATGAACACAGCTGGTGCATTAGTTAAACCAAACGGCATGACCATAAACTCGTAATGACCGTAACGTGTTCTGAAAGCAGTCTTTGGAATATCATCTTCTTTCACCCGCATTTGATGATACCCGGAACGTAAGTCAATCTTTGAATAAACAGACGAGCCTTGTAGTTGATCAAATAAGTCATCGATTCTCGGTAATGGGTAGCGGTTCTTGATGGTAAGTTTGTTCAACTCTCGGTAGTCGATACACAACCTGAATGTACCATCTTTCTTCTTGACAAACAAAACAGGAGCTCCCCACGGTGATGTGCTTGGTCGAATGAAACCACGCTCTAAAAGTTCTTGTAATTGGCTTTGCAGTTCTTTCATCTCGCTGGGTGCTAGTCTGTAAGGAGCACGAGCTATTGGTGCAGCTCCTGGTACAAGATCTATTTGAAATTCAACGGATCGATGTGGGGGTAATCCCGGTAATTCTTTCGGAAATACATCGGGAAATTCTTTTGCGATGGGAACATCATTGATGCTCTTTTCTTCAGTTTGTACTTTCTCGACGTGTGCTAGAACAGCATAGCAACCTTTTCTTATTAGTTTTTGTGCCTTCAAATTACTAATAAGATGTAGCTTCGTGTTGCCCTTTTCTCCGTACACCATTAAGGGTTTTCCTTTTTCTCGTATAATGCGAATTGCATTTTTGTAACAAACGATCTCTGCTTTCACTTCTTTCAACCAGTCCATACCGATTATCACATCAAAACTCCCTAACTCTACTGGTATCAAATCAATCTTAAATGTTTCGCTAACCAGTTTAATTTCTCGATTCCGACATATATTATCTGCTGAAATTAATTTACCATTTGTTAATTCGAGTAAAAATTTACTATCCAAAGGCGTCAATGGACAACTTAATTTAGCACAAAAATCTCTACTCATATAGCTTTTATCCGCACCCGAATCAAATAAAATGTAAGCAGATTTATTGTCAATAAGAAACGTACCCGTAACAAGGTCCGGGTCTTCCTGTGCCTCTGCCACATTAATGTTGAAAACTCTTCCGCGGCCTTGTCCATTCGTGTTCTCCTGGTTCGGGCAATTTCTAATAATGTGGCCCGGTTTTCTACATTTATAACAAACTACATTGGCATAACTTGCTCTGACACTACTTGCTCCGCCATTACTCGTTCCGACACCATTTGTTCCTTTCGTTCTGTTAACCCCTGGTCCGTAGACATCACACTTCGCCGCGCTATGACCATTTCTTTTACACTTGTTGCAAAATTTGGTGCAGAATCCCGAGTGATACTTTTCACACCTTTGGCATAGCGGCTTCTGATTGTTGTTGTTGTTGCGGTTATTATTGTTGTTAAGATGATTTTTGTGGTTGCTGTTGTTGTTGTTGTTGTTGTTGTTGTTGGGCCGTTTGTTGTAGTTGCGATTGATGTTGCGATTGTTAGGATAGTTGTTGCGATTATTGTTATAATTGCTGTTGTTGTTGTATTGGTGATTCTTATCACCGTTTTCCTCCCACTTTCTTTTGACTTGCTTCACATTGGCCTCTTCAGTAGTCTGTTCTTTAATTCTTTCTTCAATCTGGTTCACTTGTTTGTGAGCCATTCTACATGCCTGTTGTATGGAGGCGGGCTCGTGTGAACTTATATCTTCTTGGATTCTTTCCGGTAATCCTTTCACAAACGCGTCGATCTTCTCTTCCTCATCTTCGAATGCTCCCGGACACAATAGGCACAATTCTATGAATCGTCTTTCGTACGTGGTAATATCAAATCCTTGGGTTCGTAACCCTCTAAGTTCTGTCTTGAGCTTATTGACCTCGGTTCTGGGACGGTACTTCTCGTTCATCAAGTGCTTGAATGCTGACCACGGTAGTGCGTACGCATCGTCTTGTCCCACTTGCTCTAGATAGGTATTCCACCATGTTAACGCGGAACCTGTGAAGGTATGCGTAGCGTACTTCACTTTGTCCTCTTCAGTACACTTACTTATGGCAAACACCGATTCAACCTTCTCGGTCCACCGTTTCAATCCGATCGGTCCTTCGGTTCCATCAAATTCCAAAGGTTTGCAGGCAGTGAATTCTTTGTAGGTGCATCCTACACGATTTCCTGTGCTGCTAGATCCAAGGTTATTGTTGGTATGTAGCGCAGCCTGTACTGCGGCTATGTTTGAAGCTAGAAAAGTACGGAATTCCTCTTCATTCATATTCACGGTGTGTCGAGTAGTCGGTGCCATTTCCTTCAAAATAGTTAAATGGAACAAGTTAATCTTACAGAATATTAAGAGTAGTTAATAGTATTTCGTAGCATAATATGAACTCATTTATAAAAGCTTTTTCTTCATATTAGCGTTTTATAAGTTTAAATTCGGGTAGTACCTACCCGTTAAGTTCATACTTAGTAGCTAATATACAATTCAACTACTACAATTCTATATGAAAAACTGATTATAATAATATTTCGCGTTCAAACTTTTATACAATATTTTACAAACTTACAATACCGCTTATTTTACATAAAGCATGAAATATAGCACACAATAACTTTGATACAAGATAGTTGTGAAGATAATTCTAGCTAGTACACAAGTCGTTCAGCAAAGGCAATAAAGACACGTAATTCATACGTCCAGAAACAAGTCATGCATTCTGGTTTTACTAGGACTACTTCCCATCCTTGGTCTTGTGCAACATAACCTTTATGGCCGTTGATAAGACAGCGTGTTGTAACGTCGTCAAAGGGACGAGGGTTACGTAATGTCCAACAGTCCCGTAACAATCTAAAAACCTCATTTCTTACCCCAATTACCGACTCCGTCACTTGTGGGAACGTTTTGTTTAATAGCTGTAGCCCGATGTTCTTTTTCTCACTTTGGTGAGAAGCGAACATTACTAACCCATAAGCATAGCATGCTTCTTTATGTTGCATGTTAGCCGCTTTTTCTAAATCATGAAGTCCTATATTCGGATACATTGAGTCAAAATAATTTCTTAACCCGTTGCGTAAAATAGCATTTGGGTTCCCCGCAATATATGCGTCAAAGTAAACACATCGTAACTTATGGGTTTCCCAATGTGATATCCCCCATCTTTCAAACGAAAGTCTCTTATAAACCAAGACATTCTTGGAACGTTCTTCGAATGTCTTACAAACTGATCTCGCCTTAAATAGTTGTGCCGAGGAATTCTGACCGACTTTAGACAAGATTTCATCAATCATGTCTCCGGGTAGGTCTCTTAAAATATTGGGTTGTCTATCCATTTTGCGTTTTTATACTGTAAAATAGACAAGAGTTAGATTCATAAAAAAAAATACTTATTAATACAAGCAATTTTTACATATATCATAAAGCATAAGCACACTATATTACATATATTACACCACATGAATACAACTATCTTATTAAGACTCGCTTGTTTCTTCTTCTTCGGTTTTGGTTCGTTTTGCCAAGTTTCTAGGGATATATGATTTTCCCCTAATACGAGCCGTCGTTATCCACATTGGTTTAGAAAAACCTGGTGGTTTAGAGGTTCCCGGGTCATTGTTACAACTTAAGGACTTCGGGGGTTGACGATACATATAAAGTTCATCGGGGTTGGAATTAGATTTCTCTATTTTTATGCCCTTTCCCTTATTATTTTCTTTTGCCTTTTTAAATTCAGTTGGGGTAATTTCTATAACATCATCGGAATTCTCGTCGGAATCCGATTCATCGGAGAATTGGTAATCCTCCCAATATTTTGCTTCCTTGGCGGAAACACCATTGACCATAATTAACCTTGGTCGGTTGGTTGAGGATTTTCTTTTACTTAACCGTTTTATTATTTCCCCCACCGGTTCTATTTCTTCATCCGGTTCCGATTCTTCTTCCGGTTCCGATTCTTCTTCCGGTTCCGACTCTTCTTCCGGTTCCTCTTCGGGAACTTGTGAATCAGTCCACGAATCATTCCAATTTACATTTGACTCTTCATTATTATTAGGTGAGTCAATGGGACTTGTTCTAGAGGTAGACATCTATCACATAATATCAAACGCGTTAAGAGATTAATATATCACATAATATTCACATGTTAAAAATATATAGTTTCCAACAAAATTTGTTAAGCAATCATTTTTCAAGTAAACACGGTCGAAGTCCAGACTCACTAATGCATCCTAACAAACTCGATAAGACACACTAATGCAAAATTCTGGTTCTCTAAGACCAACGCTCGGATACCAACTGAAATGTCCCGTTCTTATTGATTAAAAACGTTCCATATTAATTGATTTCGTTGCGAGGTTTTGACCTCTATATGAGACATTTTTCAAAGACTGCATTCATTTTAAAACAAACCATAACCTTTATTTCATCAATAAAGGTTTAAAAAGCTTTACGTAGATTATCAAATAATGATAATCTAAAATATCCTGTTTACACACGACCATTACATAATGGTTTACAATACAAATATGTTACAACAAAATAAGTTTCTTGAATGCAGTTTTTACACAATATCATACAAGCATGGACTCCAAATCTCGTCCTTATTTAAGTATGTGACAGCGGAAGCTCTTAATAATCACCTGAGAATAAACATGCTTAAAACGTCAACAAAAATGTTGGTGAGTTATAGGTTTAACCTATATATATCAAATCATAATAATAGACCACAAGATTTCATATTTCAATACACATCCCATACATAGAGATAAAAATCATTTATATGGTGAACACCTGGTAACCGACATTAACAAGATGCATATATAAGAATATCCCCATCATTCCGGGACACCCTTCGGATATGATATAAATTTTGAAGTACTAAAGCATCCGGTACTTTGGATGGGGTTTGTTAGGCCCAATAGATCTATCTTTAGGATTCGCGTCAATTAGGGTGTCTGTTCCCTAATTCTTAGATTACCAGACTTAATAAAAAGGGGCATATTCGATTTCGATAATTCAACCATAGAATGTAGTTTCACGTACTTGTGTCTATTTTGTAAATCATTTATAAAACCTGCATGTATTCTCATCCCAAAAATATTAGATTTTAAAAGTGGGACTATAACTCACTTTCACAGATTTTTACTTCGTCGGGAAGTAAGACTTGGCCACTGGTTGATTCATGAACCTATAACAATATATACATATATATCAAAGTATGTTCAAAATATATTTACAACACTTTTAATATATTTTGATGTTTTAAGTTTCTTAAGTCAGCTGTCCTCGTTAGTAACCTACAACTAGTTGTCCACAGTTAGATGTACAGAAATAAATCGATAAATATTATCTTGAATCAATCCACGATCCATTGTATACGTATCTCAGTATTGATCACAACTCAAACTATATATATTTTGGAATCAACCTCAACCCTGTATAGCTAACTCCAACATTCACATATAGAGTGTCTATGGTTGTTCCGAAATATATATAGATGTGTCGACATGATAGGTCGAAACATTGTATACGTGTCTATGGTATCTCAAGATTACATAATATACAATACAAGTTGATTAAGTTATGGTTGGAATAGATTTGTTACCAATTTTCACGTAGCTAAAATGAGAAAAATTATCCAATCTTGTTTTACCCATAACTTCTTCATTTTAAATCCGTTTTGAGTGAATCAAATTGCTATGGTTTCATATTGAACTCTATTTTATGAATCTAAACAGAAAAAGTATAGGTTTATAGTCAGAAAAATAAGTTACAAGTCGTTTTTGTAAAGGTAGTCATTTCAGTCGAAAGAACGACGTCTAGATGACCATTTTAGAAAACATACTTCCACTTTGAGTTTAACCATAATTTTTGGATATAGTTTCATATTCATAATAAAAATCATTTTCTCAGAATAACAACTTTTAAATCAAAGTTTATCATAGTTTTTAATTAACTAACCCAAAACAGCCCGCGGTGTTACTACGACGGCGTAAATCCGGTTTTACGGTGTTTTTCGTGTTTTCAGGTTTTAAATCATTAAGTTAGCATATCATATAGATATAGAACATGTGTTTAGTTGATTTTAAAAGTCAAGTTAGAAGGATTAACTTTTGTTTGCGAACAACTTTAGAATTAACTAAACTATGTTCTAGTGATTACAAGTTTAAACCTTCGAATAAGATAGCTTTATACGTATGAATCGAATAAGATAGCTTTATACGTATGAATCGAATAAGATAGCTTTATACGTAAGATAGCATATCATATAGTTTTTACAAGTTTTAACGTTCGTGAATCACCGGTCAACTTGGGTGGTCAATTGTCTATATGAAACATATTTCAATTAATCAAGTCTTAACAAGTTTGATTGCTTAACATGTTGGAAACATTTAATCATGTAAATATCAATCTCAATTAATATATATAAACATGGAAAAGTTCGGGTCACTACAATGATAATCTATATATGCATGCTGTTTCTATTGTCATTATAAGTAGTAGGTGATACTGCTATTATCAGGTTGCCCGATTAGATTGAATCTATAGCATGGCTGATTAGGGTGCCTTATATTTATTAGTGATGTTACCTACCATGAGGTTGTAGGTGGTTTATGTGCACATGTGAGAACTGTCCTTGTCTGTTTTCTATAATCATTGTCATCCCCAGTTAATACTTCCCCCCCTATTTGCTACGATTTATACTCCAATTTCTATTTCGGAGCTTTGTCCCTTCGTTTCTTCTTCTTCTTGCGATTGGGCATCTCTTGTAATGGTCCAGGATTCGCAGATATAAGTTTCAGAATGAACATTGTTAATGTCCTAAGAAAGAAACGGTAATAGCACAATTGACTTGTCAAATTACCAGAATTCAAGGAAAGATAGGACTATCAAGAAAAAAAAATATGTTCTTGATATGTTTATAGTTTAGGCAGAATGTAAGAGTCGTGTAACATGGCACATGATGACGTTATGATCTGTGAATCATCATGTTCCATTTAGAAACTCAGCATGACTTATTGTAATATAATCACGTTGATCAAGTGTCATTATATTATATTAACTCATGCATCAGTTCCCAACATTACTTCAATAACATTCATATTTTAAGCTCGAAAGTTTACAGAATATAGAAACTAACAGTTTCTATATGATGTAACACTGATAGCACGAAGAGATTAATGATTTCAGATAAGATTAGTTATGAAAATATATTCAGAAATATCGAGGATATTTATAATGAAAGATACGATAATATCTCGAAATATCTAAGATTAGAGGATGATAGAAACTATTGTCTACAAGGGTTTAGAGTAAAGAGCAAGATATTCGCTAAAGACTTTAGCAGGCATTGAATCATTTGGATTCTTTGAAGTCAAACTTATTCTTTGTGATTTGTCCACGGCTTCCTTCATAGTTTCGCATAATCCGCTTTTCGGTACTAAATTTTCTATTGAATGTTTCCAATATTCCATTCTTTATCATCAAACTTTCGACGGTTAAGGTCGTGTACAGTTTTTGCCGCTGTATTCAGCTCTTTCAGAATTTGTGGTATTGATTTGTAGACTGGGTGCTTTTCAGAATTTCAAAATGGAAGATCATAGTTCTAAGAGATAAATGTTATATGGATACATATAACTGTTGATGTGGAAACGTTGCGAGAATCACAATACAAATTTGCTGATTTCCGGTAATTGTTATGGTAGTTCTTGTTACAAGATGCGGATGAGTATATGATAGGGTTTCAATGAATAAATATAATGATTTATCAGAGAGATTTAAACCAAGAAACAACGAGGTTGCTGGTACGTCTGCTGGTAATATGGTAGAATATGAAAGGTTCCCCGGTAACAATAAAAGAGCATGCATATATATCAAGGTTATAGTAAGACTAGTCCGACTGAAAAGTCGAAGTTGACTTGTTGGAGCTGTGACAAAATTGGCTAATTTGAAAAGGGATTGCAAAGTTATATTGGGTAATAATAACACTAAAGGAATTAGCACAACTATGTGTTAAACGTTTACTCAGTTTCCGAGAGTTTTTCAGATGCATAACTAAATGCATCAATCTTTTCTCCCGTAGATGAAGTGCGGTTGGTTCATCCTCCCGTTCGAGATGTTTTCAAGAATCATGAAAGGTTTGAATGCAGATTGTAATCGTGAAGATACAAATGAGGTTAAGATGAAATCAAGTGGCAAACTTGAAGATTTGTTTATTTTCATATGTTATAATCAATATTTTAATTCATTTTAATTATCCAATGTTGGTAGTCCTCGATTGATAGTCCACAGTTAGCAATTCAACAATTAATATATAATTTAATATATAATATTCGAATTAATTAATACGTATCGTGACCCGTGTACATGTCTCAGACTCGATCACAACTCAAATTATATATATTATTGTAGAATCAACCTCAACCCTGTATAGAGAACTTGATCATTACTGCATATAGAGTGTCTATGGTTATTCCAAATAATATATATAGATGCGTCGATATGATATGTCAAAACCTTGTATACGTGTCCCGATATTTAAAGTGCGTAAAAATAAATAAATAACAGAAATTAAATAACGATAAATAAAGTGCGTAAAGTAAATAACAGAAATTAAATGATGATAAATAAAATTGCGAGAATGTAAATTGCGATAATTAAATTGCGATAATATAAAATGTAATCAGTTAGCTAGGAACAATTAGCTAGGAACAGTTAGCGTGGATTCTTAACAAAATTTCTCATAGTTAATTTGTTTGTTTCTAACAAATTTTTATTTTGTCAAATGTTTTCTTCATTATACCACTTGTTGGATTCAGATAAATCAAAATCCAAATATCAAATTGGATGAATATGATTATTCTGTGGTGAACGGATTCGTATATCCGTGGATGTAAGTAGAATAGTAAATTATCGTTGAATCAGATTCAAAGAATGTACAGTGTAACTTATTAATGTGGATTATAAATATTTCCTCAGGTATTACCTACCGGTTAAAATATTTGCACCATTAACAGTTTGTACAATACAACTTTTAATTACAATCCTTATGAAAACACACACACACACACACACACAAACACACACACACACACACACACACACATATATATATATATATATATATATATATATATATATATTTTCTTTAGACGTAATCATGGATTTAATGAGTCAATGTGATATTAAACTCATCAGATTTGCGGCTAGAACTAGAGTACATAATCTCTAAAACATTAGAGATTACATAATCGCCATGAAGGACGAAGATAGTTTATGTAGAACGATTCGTAGAACGATGATTATGCTTGAGATATAGATTGCGAGGTTGAGACGTGTGATGATGTTGTTGTTGTTGGTACTGGTTATGATGCTGGTGCTACTGATGGTGGTACTGTTGCTGTCGATGCTACCAGTGTTGTTGGTGTTGAGGTTGGTGATGATGTTGGTGTGGTAAGTATAGCTTGTAGATCACGCACCATTCTTTTCAGGGTTTCTACCTTACCTTCTACCATTTCTATCCATCCACTCATCTGATTCGATAGATCTTGATTATCAATTCGAAGTTCTTTAACTTCTTCTAATATTCCCTTTCGAATTGGTATTCGGAAGTAGAGGTTGAATATTTTCTGAGATTGCACTAACGCGACCCTCGAGGTGGAAAACTTTAGCAAGAAGGGTGAATACAGTGTTGCGCATAGGTTCACCAGTGAGTACATCGTTTTCCCCAATGTTAGGAGGTAAGTTTGGTTCGCAGTAGGGCTCGCCTTCTTCATTTCTCCATCGAGTGAGTAAGTCTCGGACCCACCCCCATCTCTTCCAGAAAGAAAAATATCTAAATGGTTGAGGCACTTCTGGTTCATTGACTTCGGAGTCTGCTTCAATATACATCTCGAAATCGCTCCCGGAACTAATGGAATCTAAGCTAAGTGTAGGATTCATCTCTCACAATCAGTTAAAGAGTTTTGATATGAAATGATTTTCGAATATCGAATGATATTCTAATTATATATAGAATATCTATACATACTTCCAAAGATCCCGTGAATTACGGAGAAAATTAAGGAAACGTGTCAGATAAAGTCTACAGTGATAGATATGCTAAGATATGGATTTTTGTCTATACACTATTCATGCAATCAATGCAGTAAGATGTGTCTAGACTAAGAATGATAAGCAGATGATTTGCCGACTACAAATGATAAGCAAAACTTTTGACATGCAGACACGGTCGAAGTCCAGACTCACTAATGCCTCCTAACGACTTATCAGTTAGACACACTAATGCAGACCTGGTTCACTAAGAACCTCGCTCTGATACCAACTCTAATGACCTGTCCTAATCCATCTGGACAAAGTCCATATCGATTACAAACGATTCACAATAGTTGATTACATCGCGAGGTACTTGACCTCTATATGATACATTTTACAAACATTGCATTCATTTTTGAAAAGACAATCTTTCATTACATCGAAAGTTGACGGCATGCATACGATTTCATAATATATCCAACTATATTTGACTTAATAATAATCTTGATGAACTCAACGACTCAAATGCAACGTCTTTTGAAATATGTCATGAATGACTCCAAGTAATATCTTTTAAATGAGCAAATGCACAGCGGAAGATTTCTTTCATTCCTGAGAATAAACATGCTTTAAAGTGTCAACCAAAAGGTTGGTGAATTCATTAGTTTATCATAAATAATCATTTCATAATCTTAATAGACCACAAGATTTCATATTTTCATTTCTCATAAATATACGTCCCATGCATAGAGATAAAAATATCATTCATATGGATTGAACACCTGGTAACCGACATTCACAATATGCATATAAGAATATCCCCATCATTCCGGGATCCTCCTTCGGACATGATATAAATTTCGAAGTACTAAAGCATCCGGTACTTTGGATGGGGCTTGTTGGGCCCGATAGATCTATCTTTAGGATTCGCGTCAATTAGGGTGTCTGTTCCCTAATTCTTAGATTACCAGACAAAAAGAGGCATATTCGATTTCGATCATTCAACCATATAATGTAATTTCAATTACTTGTGTCTATTTCGTAAAACAGTTATAAAAACAGCGCATGTATTCTTAGTCCCAAAAATATATATTGCAAAAGCATTTAAAAAGGGAGTAATGAAACTCACTATACTGTATTTTGTAGTAAAAATACATATGACGGAACTGAACAAATGCAGGGTTGGCCTCGGATTCACGAACCTATATCAATTGTATATTCATTAATACATATAATCGAAATCGAACAAATATTTATATTATTGTTAGTGATAATTTTTATATTATTAACTTATATATTTTATTATATATTTATTTTTATATACATAATCTTTTGTTTACAGAATAATAGTTATAGTAATACTAGAGTAATATTAATAATAAAAATGATAATAATTATAATACTTAAAATTTTTAATTAAGATAATAATGGTTATGATTTCATTAGTGATAAAAGTAATGATATAAATACTAATAATATACTTATATTAATAGTAATGGTTCTAATATTTATAAAGTGATAATAATAATGTTAATAAAAGTAATGATATTAATAATGAAAATAATACTAAATTGTATCATAATTATAATAAATATGATAAGAATAGTTATAATAATTTTATTAATTCCATTAAATCATATTTTGATTAAAATTCTAGTCATTTTTATAATGATAATATTTACATCAAAATTTCTATATTTAATTTTAATAATAATATGAAAACCTTTATCTTCATAGTCATGATAATGATAATCTTTGTAGTTATTAACTATTGCTTCTCATAACTTTAATTTGTATAAAAAAAAAATTATAATTTACGTGTAATCATATAATTATAACAATTTTCTATAATTTTTAATATAACAACTTTTATTATATACCTGTTTTATTAACCTGTTTACTAACTCTGAAATCATATTAATAACACTAACAATAATAACTAACAATAATAATACAATGATAATAATACTAATAGTAACAATAATAATAACAATCATAATCATAACAATAATAATAATAAATAACAATACTAATATTAGTTAGTAATAATAATAATAATAATAATAATAATAATAATAATAATAATAATAATAATAATAATAATCATAATAATAATAATAATAATAATAATAATAATAATAATAATAATAATAAAATAATAATTGAAATAGAAGTAATAAAATATACCCTTGAAGCTTTTTGTAAAAAGAATTGCCCCGCACGGGACTTGAACCCACGACCTCCTGGATACTCGCAACACCCCATAACCCTCGATCCATAACAATTTATCTGTTTTATAACCCACTCCCATTATATTTATGTCATATTTAGTTTCTGTTTTTCTCTTCTCCTTCTTCACATCATTTAGATCGACCAAAAAAAAAATGATTTTCACTAAACGATTTCCCAAACAATATTTAAGACTTGATAATTAATTTAAACGAATTGTATTTGGAAATTAATTCAACAGCTCGCTAAAAAAAATATATAAAAAGTGTTGCTCCTGCCGTAGCTGTATGAACATAAACAAAAAATTTTGCTTTTCGATTTCTAGTACGTTTCAGGTGGTGATTATAAAATGAAATAGGTTTTAAATCATGCCTTTAAACTTTCTCAAACATCAATTTCAGCAAAAACGTTCTATAAAACTTTAATTTGATCGAAACATAAAAGTTGACTTTTTCAAACTCAAACTTTGAATCGAGAATTCGGATTCGATATAGAAAATTGGAAACTCAAATCTTGCAGATAGTTTGAAGGAATGATTTCTTGCAAAATGGCATTTATAGATTTTAAAGTGTCATTCGAATTCTGGTTATAGCTAAAAAGTTTGAACGTACAGGGGTAATGAAAAAAAATAACGAAGGATTTAAACAGATAGGGATGTGCTCTTACAGCTATAATTGAAATAAATGATGATTAATCGTAACACAGAAGAAGTAAAAAAAATGATACGTATTGAAGATGTGGATTTGCAAATGATCACGGGTATACAGAAAAAAAAAATGGGAGGGGTCGAAGAAGACAAACAGAAATATTATCTGTGATCAATTAACGCATCCATCTGTTTCTTATAAAGGTACATTATTTTTAATATAAATAATTAATAAATATATTAAATATAATAATATGTTAATATTAATAATTAATAATAACAATATTAATAATATTAATAATAACAATAATATTATTAATAGTATAACTAACAAATTATAATTATGTACCTAGTATGAAATATTACAATTTTCTGTACATATATATTAATTGTAAATTACAATTAAACTACGATGGTTAATAATTATTTGTTATTATCATCATTATAAAAATAAAACTAGTTGTCTATTTATTCGGTCCCAATCTCAATATAAATAATAATATTAATTTATATAACTAAATATCATGTAAAAGAAATACAGTTGTCAATATTCGTACTTCGTATTAAACAGTGATGGATAAAAGCACACGGAAATATCCCAAGCAAAAAAAAAATTGTACGAAGTATTAGAATTCACCTTAAAATAAATAAATATATTTTTAGCCACATTACATTTTATATTGCGTTATTTAGTAAATTTTCATAATTTGTATGTTACTTGTTTAATATCAATCGAATGATAAACGAGTGCTATTGTCGTTTATTAACTAAATTCGAAACAATATCTATATATTAGATATACTTCATTTATATATATATATATATATATATATATATATATATATATATATATATATATATATATATATATATACTTCATTTATATATATAGATATAGATATACTTTTAATAGTAATTATATATATTATTTTTATTTTACAATATTAATTCTCATAATGACATTTTATAATGTTTCAATTTATAATTCAGATTATTATATATATATATATATATATATATATATATACACACACATATCTATTTACAAGTAATTGTTTGTGAATCATCGAAACTAGTCAAAGGGTAATTGATTACATGAACACAGTTCAAAGTTTTTGAGATTTCACTTTACACACTTTGCTTATCGTGTCGGAATCATATAAAGATTAAGTTTAAATTTGGTCGGAAATTCGCGGGTCATCACATTAATAACTACTGTAAGCTATGTTCTTCCCTTTTAAATTAATGTCTCATATTTAAGTTATTATTATGCTTATTTAAGTAGAAGTAATCGTGATATTGGACTAAATATTAAGACGGGGTTATTGAACTTTGGACCATAATTAGGGTTTGGACAAAAGACCGACACTTGTGAAAACTAGACTATGGGCTATTAATGGACTTTATATTTGATTAATATAGAGATTTACAATTTGACGTATTTATAAGTAGCCACATACGTTCGATCGGGTACGATGGGCGGGAGATTTATAAATACTAATAATTGTTCATTTGACCAGAAACGGGGATGGATTAATAGTCAATAGACTCATTAAAACAGGGGTGGATTACATACAAGGGTAATTGGTGTAATTATTAACAAAGTATTAAAACCTTAGATTACACGCCGTCGATAACCTGGTATAATTATTAACAAATTATTAAAACCTTGTTACAGTTCGAATCCCTAATTAGTTGGAATATTTGACTTCGGGTATAAGGTTAATTTGACGAGCATTTTATAATTATGACCGATGAACTATTATGGGCAAAAACCAGATAGGTTTCAAATAAATCCAGGGAAAATGACAATTAACCCAGGTAATAAATTAAAATCAAAACGTCAAACATCATGATTGCGGAAGTTTAAATAAGCATAATTATTTTATTTCATTTCTGAACGCAATTTTATATATCGTCATTTAAATATCATTATTTATTTTACGCACTTTAATTTTCGTCATTTATATTTACGCTTGACTTAAAATCAACAAACCGACCATTAAACGGTAAATCCCCCTTTTATATATTATTATATATAATTATATATATTTTGTACAAATATAGTTATATAAAAATATAGTGTAAAATAAGCCAGCTCCCTGTGGAACGAACCGGACTTACTAAAAACTATACTGCTCTATGATTAGGTACACTGCCTATAGTGTTGTAGCAAGGTTTAGGTATATCCCATCTGTAAATAAATTAAATTAAAACTTTTGTATTGTATCGTATTCCGTAATAAAGATAATAGTATTTTCGTACCCCTCCGCTGCATCATCAAGTTTTTGGCGCCGCTGTCGGGGACTCGGTGAAAAACGCTATATTAAAACTATATTATTGTAAAAATATATAATTTCTTATTTTGTAAAAATATATTGTTTTTGTAATAAGTGTTAATTTTTTTAAAAAATAATATATATATATATATATATATATATATATATATATATATATATATATATATATATATATATATATATATATATATATATATATATATATATATATATATATATATAAAAGATTTGTCTATAAAAAGTATTTTTATTTTTAGTTTTTTAAAAATATAAGTTTATTTTTATTTTTATATATATTTTCTATCATATTGTAAAAAAAAAACGAATTTGAGCCTGAAATGATAACTGAACCTGCATGCCATGCGACCGCATGGTTTCCTTGTCTAAACCCCATGAAATCGCATGGGGTGTTCTGACAGCCCAGAATCCTTAAACATTAATTACGGAAGTAGGGTTTTATTTTTATTATTATTATTTAACCTATTTAGGGTTTAATTTATTAATATATTTAAATCTAGTTTTAATATAATTTGTAATATTAAGTTTATTAATTGTTATTAATTATATACATTAATATTTTTATATACATATAAAATAAAAATAATATTTTTATAAAATTTGTTTTTTTATCATTTTAATTATAATTTGTATTTTTATCGTTTATTTCGTAATATTTATCGTTCGTTATATAGTTTTAAGTTTAGTGTTTTGCCGTAGTTATTTTTATATTTCTAGTTTTTAGGATTTGCCGTAAAATTCCTTAAGTGCTTTTTCTTTAGATTAAGATTTAGGCGCTTTAGAATTTTGAGACGCAGTTTTTAGATTTTAGTGCCTAATTAAGTTATTGCCGTTTTGGATATATAATTCCTTTTAAGCTTTAATACCTTTAGACGCAACTTTTTAGATTTAATTTTTAGACATTTAAGTTTCGACGTTTTTCTTTCTCATTTTTATTTTTTGACTTTTTGTTTTTCGACTCTTATTTTTCGGCGTGCTTTTTCCTTTTCATTTCTACGCTCTAGTTTTTTAGACATAGAATTTTCTTTATTTTCTTTAAATTTCAACGAAAAAATATTTTAAGCAATTAAATTGATAGACATCCAAAATTTTCTGGTTCGTAGTAATAGTTGGATTTGTTAGTGGCGAGTTGTGGGCTTCCGATTTAAAAAGGGTCCTGGCTACCTGCTGCATCTATTGGCTATTCGAAACGTGGGCAAAATCAGAAAAGTCTATTAATTTGATAACTTATATAATTTTTATTTTTATAACTAATAGGATAATTAGTAAATGCACCACATTGTAGCTAAAATTTGTTAATAAGTGTATTATGGAAAATTTCGAGAATATGTTGGAAACTCTTTCTGACATGCGAAATCAATTAAATCAATACTCTCAAACGAGTGTTGATGAAAATTCCTTCGGTCAATTTTGGATCACGAATGACGAGACAATAACTGGTTGTGAAATCTGTGGAGATTATCATTCAACATGGGAATGTTATTATTACGTTCCTATGGAAATTTATGCACCCATGGAACCTGAATGGAATGATTATGAGGAATACAATTTAAATTGGGATTATTCCCAAGAATATATCCAAAGTCAATAACCAGAGGACGAGGAAAATTATGTGTCTGAAAATTTATTAGATTATATGAAAATCAAACTCGAAGAATTTGATGCTCAAAATGAACAGATAAGAGAGTTTGCAAATAGGCAAGCTGAAACTCTACCAGACTACATACCTGTTGATCTGAGGAGTATTGTGCAAGAAAATCTCATATCATCGAATTTTGATGAATTCGAGAGCTCCGAAATCACCAATTATCCCGATGATATTTTTTATTCAGTCTTACCAATTTCACAAGATATCGACACATTAGCCTCTACCGACAAAATCACCAATCCATCAATGAATGAAGAAGAAGTAAGGTGACAAATTGGTACTCTTGGGAAAACGATAACGTTGAAAATTTTACCCCCGAGACCAAATTGGTGGGACCGATAAGGACCATTAAAGAAGAAGATTTTGCTTTGATCCCGAAATTCACCATTCCACAACCTTCCAACCCAATATTCTCAATAGACGAGTCATCTACCGAAGATGAACTGCGAGCTGTAATAGATATTGACACCTCGAATTTCACCCAATTGGGTAATAGAGGTGAAAACTTTGATTCCGAGGATGAACGGAAGAAAATGTTAGGAATTGTCCACCCTATAGAAATATGTATGTCGGTGTATATCGATCCATTTGACCAAGAACCAGAAAAGAGACATATCCATTTACTAAAAGCTACAATTAAAAAAGAATTAAGTAGTGACGATCGGGTGGGTCTAAACTTTAAACCCATTGATATATTATACACCACCCGAGATGTAAATAACTGGCTCACAATTTTAATTCTTGGAACTTATTCTACCGACTTCACATGTTGTCAGCTAAGTGTGGGGAAGTCTAACCCCACTTAATGTTAAATTCGGGATTCGGGTTAGTGCAAAACTCGTTAATAAAAATGCATGATAAATTAGGGTAAAATACGCATTTTCAAAGATTAGCAAACAGTTCAGAAAAGCAACCATTTTTGAAGAAAAACATGTGTGATAAAACAACAAAAGGAATGAACGATGAGGTGCACCATCTATCATTCGACGAGCTTTATAATTACAAATTGGGTATTTTTAATCACTTTTCTACACTAATCACACTCATGAATTTATAATTATAGTCTGATTTCATGCAAATGAGGGCATTGCATGATCTCAAGTGTGGGGAAGGGTTATAAATTCTCTCGGGTTTGCACTTGGTTTATTTGCCAAATTTTGTGAAAATTTGAAAAATTTTCAACTAAATGAATTCAAAATCATGTTTATACATATTTATGAACGATAAAAACTAGGTGTTAATACCGAAATTATCGTTACCTCGGAAAGGACATAAATTGAGAAACAACCTAAAATGCTTGAATTCATTTAAAATGAAAAAGAGGAGAATAAAAAGACAAAGAAAGAAATAAATAAAAGCCAAGCGTGGGGAGAATGCACCAATTTTTTCAATTAAAAACTATCTATCACATGTTTCTGTAAAGTTATTGCAGGTGCTTTTGTTTTGGACTAAATTAATTGTTTTACCCAATGAAAGAAAAGAAAAGATGGATCTACACGATGAATCAATTCCATCATTAAAAGGAAGTAAAGTCTTCCGAAAAAGAAATGCGCTTCTTGATTTAGGTCAAGAAGTTGTCATCCAGACCAGTTGTAGAGTCTACGAAAAATCTAGAAAAGTCATCTCTAAAATCAGCATGAAATCCACGGACCTCAGCATTAAACAGGGTCGCCAAGTGATCAGACTTATCCTAACCATAAGAGGATCTGTCTCGTAAAATGGTGAGGGCGCCTTGCAAATTAGCCTGATAAGACTAATGAATCATACCCCCAGAAAGGATAATCTCCTTAAAGATTAAAAATCAGTATTTAAGCCAGATATTACTCAATCCCTGAGATTGACTTTAAAGATTGAGAATTACGAACTCATGAAATTCGATGATATCTAAACTCGAGCTTGAACGAGAAAATATTTTGATCAAAATTAAAACCGATTTGTTTTTTGAAAACCTATTTTCAATAAGTTCATTACCATTGAACGTAAAATTCTGAGAATTCATCAGAATTCATTAGGTCACCTTAACCAAATCGGGTGTCAACCGTAAGAGCGGTGGTTGCATAGCATGGTCGAAGACAGGACCTTGTGCCAGACCGAAAAATTATAGGGTCATTTACTATTGCTCCTACAAAGGATAGTAATTGCATCCGACACATTTTTGACCATGATCATCTGCATGTCATTAGACATTGCCTTAACAGTTGCTTGTTCATCGCTTTCCTTTACAACTGGACGGTAGTTTACCGAAAGGTAATATACGGAGCAAGTATACTGGACGTGTTGCTTTCCTAATATAAGGTTAGCAAGTTAGTGACACAAAACCACGAGTTTTGAGCTAAAATTTTAAAATCTGAAACCCACAAAATCATTTTGCAAACACCGGTGAAGAGTTATTCCGGAAAACTTATCTAGGGTAAAATCTAGCTTAAATTTTCAAAAGATCAAATGTTTTCATAAAGATCCAATTTCCTTAAGGATCTAAATTTTCATAGTCACGTGGGACTTTAAACCGCCTTTCAAATGTGCACTTTGCTTTGGAAACTGAAAGTAAATCGGCTATTTGATTGCAAGTGTCGTTGACCTGAACCCGAGGCAACTGTAGATGGAACACCCACCTTTAACCATGGTTCTATTGTTACTATCATTGTTTATACTGCTGTATCAAAATCACTGATGTATAAAGTGTGAGAATAAAAAAGTGATTCGAGTGAAGTGTGATTTAATTTCAAGTTCTGTATTGCTTGAGGACAAGCAACGTTCAAGTGTGGGGATATCTGATAGTGCTCCAAATGAACATATATTTAGTCGCAATATCATCCCAATATGTAAAGTTTTTAGTTGTAATTATTCTATTTTTATGTAATATTCGTTTAAATAAATAAGTGCGAAGATAAAAGACATAATTGACGATTTGAAGAAGCAAATGACCAAAAAGCTCAAATGTACAAGATATAATTCAATTGGTTCAATTTATTGATGAGAAACGTCCAAAAATGACAAGAGTACAAGTCGCGAAACGCAAAGTACAAGATATCTAAGTATACGAAAAGACGTTCGAAAATCCGGATTCGAGACATAAACCGAGTATCAACGTACGAGTCAACGGAGCTAAAATTACAAGTCAACTATGCACAAGAATATAATATAATATATATAATATATATATATATATATATATATATATATATATATAATTACATAATATTATATATATATATATATATATATATGATGTGCTGGATCGTAACCTTTATTTATGAACGGATTTGAGTTGTTTTGTTACACGAATTGATTTATTGTATATGTGGTATTTTATTGAATTCAGGTTGATTTCACACATATATAGACAACTAGTCTTATTCATGTAGTTTAGTTTGTTGGTAAATCCGATTCGTTCCACAGGGAGATGGAGTGTTTAATGGTTTTTAATAGTCTTTGATGTCAAACTTATTTAAAGGGGGTTTTGGATTAGGAATTTATAATATAACAGTAAAAGAAAATAAATTAAACTAATTTACTAAATAAAATTACAAGATTACAATAATTAACTTAAAAAGGAACTAAATGAAAATATACTAATTATGATGCGACAATTATATTACTAAATGGTAATTAGTAAAATAGTAACTTTTAATAAAACTATATATTTAGAATTTTGTTTTGAGTAATTATAATATAAATTTATTTAAATTAACTAAAATACATTTTTAATAAGATTAATACAAATTAAAAAGAAGTAAATTAATTAACTAATTATAAACTAATTTCTAATTATAAAGTAATAATAATTAATACTAATTATTAGGTTTTAAACATGTATTAAAGTTATTTTATAATAACTAATAATAATTATATAGTAATAACCTAAACTTAAATAACTAAAACCCTAATTTTAACCTAATTAAATAACTAAACCCTAATTTTAACCTAATTAAATAACTAAACCCTAATTTTACCCTAACTGGTACTGTAGCCGTGTCTTGTACATACGCGTTTCACGTATAAATACGCGTATCGCGTATATGTTAAAACGTACGCGAATTGTGTGATTTTAATCGTACAGTTTAGTATTCAGGCTTACGCGTTTCGTGTAATCATACACGTTTCGCGTATGGTATAAATAATGTGACAAACAGTCTGATACGAATTTTAAGTATTTTTATGTATTCTTTTTATATTTTGTAATAATAATTCGTAAATAATAATAATAATACTTTTATAATAAATATAAATGGGATAAATGGGAGTGTTTACTTAAATGTGTCACCCCTAGGTCCATGGATTATTTTGAGTTTACGCCCTATTTAAAATGTTTTAGTAATAAACTTTATATTTTTCTTTCAAATAAATATAAGGTTACAACTAACTAAAATAAATCTAATTTTCATCGGATTCTTTTTAGATAGCTACTATTCCTTAAGTATTTAAATTGAGACCTAGTCTAGTTTTGACTTTCGCCAATACCCAAATTATAACGGTTTCCCTTTTTATAATTTCACTATCATATAATTATTGATATTACCCAAACCACCGAAGTTTATTTCTAAATTGGTGTTAATAACTTATCCATAAATTCGTCTAGATCATTTTTAATGTTGAAGCTTAATTTATGTAAATAAAAACAACTTTCGTTATTTAAATTTAATAAATTAAGTGGCAAGAGTTAAATACCTAATTATACAATAATGGTTCTTTTAACTAGGCTCAATATTAAAAATACTAAAGTTACATTTTAACTTTTACAAATGGTAACAATCCATTTCACTAGGGGCTCTACATCTAAGCTAACACTATGAAAATTTAGCTATTCATTACGCTAGGGTAAACATAAAAATATGGATATGCAAACATAATAACAACGATAATTTTAACATAGTAAACTTACTAAAATATCTTCACTTTCATTAACTTCAAACGGTAGAAAATTAATATAATAACACCCGTAATCACGAACAATACACCCTTAATATTTGAAACTATCTTAATTCTTCAACTATAATATGGAACTAAATTATACGGAGATCTTGAAAAATATAAAGTAACTAAAGTAACAATTTTTGTATAGTAATTGATATGTGTCCTGTGTGTTCTCCCTCTCTGTACATACTCCGTATTTAACATGAATAGAAGGGAGTAGTTGAGCTTAACTGGTTCCTTGCTGTATCACAATTCAACAAAAGAATTGTTTTAAAACTCAAAAGCCAGTCGCCCTTATCTGAATCAATGATTATGTTCTGCCTAATACTACGCGTTTCGTGTATGGCTACACGATTTGCGTAAGAACAAATTACTACGCGTTTCGTGTAGACCTACACGATTCGCGTATGTGTTAATGACAGTTTCCTTTATTTTTCTTTTTCGTTTGTTCTTTGTTGATCCCGTATTGACGTGTACTGACTTGGCACTTTCCATTTGAACTCTTTTCTTCATCTATCTTGTACTTTCATTCGGATAAACGTTTCTTGATATAAATTTGGTTAAAACTATCGTTTTATCATCGTTTCTTCAAACTTCAAGCTCTTGTCCACTTTTGTCGTTTTTCTTGAATATTATACGTTGAATGTTTTTTAAATGATAAAAGCTGATGAAATATGACTGATATTGCGTCGAATAATATGTATGTTTAGAGCAATATCAAAATACCCCACACTTGAACGTTGCTTGTCCTCAAGCAATTACATCTTTTAACAGAATTAGAACATTATATATTTTTCCTTATTGAACATTTAGATCACACAACACACACTACACGAAATGAACACACGCTATATGGAATAGTTTGGAAACACTACACAATTTTTATTGAATCACACGCACACCACACGAAACGAAATTCTGATAACAGAAACAAACATGAAACTCGTGATTAGGGTTTAAAAATTTGGATCCTTAGGGAAAAATTGGACCTTGTGAAAACGTTTTATGATTTTATAAAATGTCATGCTAGTTTTTACACTAGACACATTTTCCGGTTTTAACCTCAAATTCCGGTTGAGGGTAACTGAAAACCGAAGTCTCAGTCGGCGATTAGCAAGCTATTCGCCCCCATGATTGTAGTATCATGGAACTTGAAACCGAATGTCCAAAAATAGTTTTACACAATATAATTCATAAAATAGCATAAGTTTTAGAACAAAATTATATCGTGTCCAAATATCATCGGTGAACCATGAGTTTGCACACCTCAATTTGTTATGGCATATGTATGTTGACCGCGGTCAAACATAGATGCGGTTGATCTTTACGAAGATCATCCATCTGGGGATTAGATTCATTAGTCTTAAAAGCTAATTTGCATTGTGCCCCCCATTGTACGAGACAGATCCATCTCATGGTTAGGATAAGTCTGACTACCAAAAACCCTGTTTGATGCTGAGGTTAGGTGGATTTCCAGCCGATTTTAGGGATGACTTTTCAAGATTTTTCGTCAACCTACAGCTGTTCTGGACTACATCTTCTAACATAAGTTAGCAAGTGTGTCAATTTGGAAGACTTTACTTCCTTACGGGATGGACTTGATTCATCCTCTATTACTCGTAATAATGGAATATTCAGGTTTATAAGTTCCAAAGCAATGATATTTGCAATAACTTCATAGAAACATGTGATATATGGTTCTCAACATAAGGCTTATAAATTCTTGTTATAATTGGTTTTCTTTTATAGGTTTTAAACAAATAAACTTATGCGTTTTTAATGTATTGAGACGATAATTTCGGTTTTTGACACCTATGCTTTAATCGCTCGTAGTTACCTTAAAAATTCATTTGATATATTTGTTTAAAATTTTTATAAATCTTGATAAAAATCACCAAATTATAAGTTCTCGAGAATTTATATATTCCCACCCCACACTTAAGATTATGTAATGCCCTCATTACATAAAATCAGATAATAATGTATAAATTTGAGAGGACAAATAGTGTGAAGTATTTGGAACTTCCTTTGTTAACCGTTTTGGATTTTCAAATTGTTTTACCTATGATTATATCCAATGTTTGTATCACAATGTAATTCGATGTTTCGTTTCGTCTAATTGCATTTTCTTCTGTACCTGTCAAAACCATGTTAAAAACATACAAAACATGGGGTTGTACTTCAATCGTACAAAACAATTTTACCCCACACTAATTTCTTACTAATATATAATAAAACATAAGAAGTATAAAAAGTATCAATACACACCATACAATTATGTTATTATAAACCATAAAAATAAAAATGTTTTAAACAATAGAACTAGTCAAATGGGCTCCAAAATGGGCCTCCTCGTTCGCCCTCTTCCTGTTGCTGTCGCTGCCGTTTCTCGTTTAGGCGTTGTTCCTCGTAGAAACGCCTATATGCATCCTGACTCGCGGCTATGGCGGCGTTATGGTCATATGGTGGAGGTAGAGGGTCATTGGGTGTTTGCCATTGGAGGTATGAAGGAAAGGCTGAGGGTGCGTAATTCTGCGGGTTAGACGCGTATAAATATGCCTGATGGTGCGCCCACTCTAATTGTGCTCCCTGACCCCTCTGATCGTATCGGATGTTAGACAGAATATTATACTGATCTAGTTGGGTATGCCTAATATCCCCCAATTGCCGAGACAAAGTAGTATACTGGTCTTCTGATCTCACTCCCCAGTTTTGATATGAGTTACGTACATCTAAACTCAATGCGTTAAAAGAATTTTGGAGCATATCGAAATCAGAAGTACCTGTATGAGACGAGCTAGCCTGATCTGTCTCTCTGCGTCTCCTCCTAGCTTCCCTCGCGGGTTCATCATCCTCTTCCATAGGTGCGTGAGCAGCAACTTCCTGTTGCCTTAAACTACGTACCCCACCCCTTACACGTATAGCCTTAGCTGTCCTATACACCTCCAATCCCAAATTACGAACCGGTTGATCTATTGGTTGGATTGGAGGGTCTAATTCGTTCGGGTTGAGACCGAACCAGGCTGCCAAACACGTGATATAGTGACCCCCCGACATGTCACTGGATCCTCGAGCACCCTTACCAAAATGGGCTAAAAAGTAGGCCACTCCATAGGGTATACTAATAAACGTATCCCTATCTCTGATTGCATCCAAATACCAAAGGTCAACATAATTAATCTTATCTGTATTAAGGAATGCCCTTTGGTTAATTTTGTTCGCTATAAATTTATGAATTATGCGATAGCGAACATCAATGATCTTAAGGTATGATTCTTGGCCTGCTACATAAGTATTCTTTTGGGAAAAAGAGCGCCAGACACTCAAAGAATCATAATCTCCTGTATACCTAGCTCCTGTAAAAATATATTCCCAAAAACCTGGAGCATTCATCTCATTACCGTCATAAATCCCTAAGGCCATAGTCATGTCGCCTAGGGACATTACTCTATCTACACCACCCAATCTAAATTGTAGGAATCTAGTATCTTGGACATTTTCCGGGTTTATGTTCATCCTAACGGTAGAGTAAAATTCCAAACACAATTCTCTATATACAGGAGAATTTAACCTAAACAATCTCTCAAAGTCATTATAATACGTGATTTCCCCAAATTCATTCGTGAAACTTTGGGTTAAAATTTCCCTTATCGGTGTATCTAAGTTGACTGGGTCTCCTAGGGGATCCCAATCAACAACGTAAACTGGAGAGATGGTTCTATTTACAAGAATGAGCAAATCCTTAACCTTTTGTACCCTTTGATGTAATTCGTTAGAAAATTGCAGGATCGGGTGTAGGTTCAAGAGTTGTTGTTCCATTTCGGGTGTAACCTGATTTTCTGCTTGTTGTTGGTTAAATGCCCTCATTCTAATTGGTCCCTGCATAACATTTTAAATCAAGAAAATCATCCCAATAGGATGTGTTAATGTTAGCAAAGAGTCTAAATTCAACATACAAGCTTGTTTTCAATCAACACAGGAATCAACTTGTTTCAGCAACATTGGAATTTTTAGTTCTATGATTCAAAACAAAGCAGAAACAAACCAAAAATCATAAATCAAAAATCAAGTTTCATATACAAAGTCTAATTCATAAGTGAAAACATGTAATTTTTCTAAGTATATCGAATTCAATTCAATCACATTGCGTGTATTTCAGCTTCTAAATAATCCTTAACAACATTACAATTCATACTTGATTCATTAAAATGACAAAAACTATCAAAATCATACTAAAATTAAAAATTACAAAATCAAACAAACAAAATCATGTTCAAGAGTTATAACTACTGACAAAACACTTAAAAACATTTAATTACAACCAAAATAACACACCTCAGTAGCAATTTCACAATTATCCCCAATTTGTATAAACCCTAATTTTTTAATAACCAATTAAACATCAATTTTTCATGCTAATCGGGTTTAATATCATACTAACAACAATAATATAGCAATAATCAAGTAAAAATCAACAAGAACATGTATATACTTCGGATTAAAGCTATAAAGAAATATAATGAAAAATTGGAAGAACACTAGGTAAAATGGGTTTAGGACCCTTACCAATCTAGGCATGTTGAAAGATTGAAGAATTGGAGAAGATTGGAAGTGTTAATTTAAGTTTTGGGTGTGATTTTGGCGATTTTTTTGGGGTTTCCGCTCGTTTACAGCAGCCTAAATAATGAAAAGAGTGTGTAAAGAACAGACTGCTGCCCGTCTGTTATGTTCAGCTATTTTTGACCTTACGCGTTTCGTGTAGGTCTACACGATTCGCGTAAGGCTGAAATTTTTTTTTTTTTTTTAACTTATAAACAATTAATTTTAAAATATCTTTTATAGATTTATATTTGTAACGGAAATTCGGTTTTTACACCTGTTCTTTATCTGTTTATAAATCTTAAAAATAAATTTATAAAATTAAACGTTTTATAAGGTATAGTTTTAAAATTTTTCAAAAACAAGTTTAAAAATAAAATAAACTTACTCTTTTTATTATTAAATCACTCTGCTTTTTTTTTTTGTTAAAAATATTAACATTTTTAAATTTAAAAACAAGTACATGAAAAATAAAAATTTACACAAGTTAAAATACACTCTATTTTTGTTTATATAACTTAAAATCAATTGAATTTTAAAATATCTTTTATTTATATTTGTAACGAAAATTCGGTTGTTACACCTGATCTTAATCCGTTTATAAATTTTTAATTTCAATTTATAAAATTCAATTCATTAAAAGTTCAAGTTTTAAAAGTTTTTCGAAAACAAATTAAAAATAAAAACACTCTATTTTTTTTGTATACCCCTAAATCAACTAATTTTCAAACTTAAAACTTTGTTTCCTATCGATTAGGTAGAGATAAATTCGGTCGTCAAACCTATCATTATCCACGACAAAGATTTACAAGTTATATATTTTTACGGTTATTGATAAAAAGGTATATTTTGCAATCTACTGTAGACTTTTAGAATTTAACAAAAAAATTTGTGCAATTTGAAGAATGAAAATTCAGTTGTGACACCTAAACATTTTCATTTTCAAAGAAACAAGTTAAACTCAAGGCGTTTCACCTTCAATTTAGTAGAAAGGATTTTTTTTTTAAATTTTTATTTTGTTTTCGTGGTTTACTATTTAACAGATATCTTATGAATCCAACAAGAAATTTCGTGCAATTTGAAAAACGATAATTCAGTTGTAACACTTAACATTTATCGTTTTCAATGAAAACATATTGAACTCAAGGTTCATCACTTTTAAATGGTAGACCGTTTTAATAGAACATACAACAAACAAAAACAAACCAAACACACCAAAACATTACACACAAAAATGCACAAACACACAATTGGCGAGAAAAAGATTTAAAGAGTGAAGCCTCGTTGGCTCGCCTCGTAGTGGAGTCGCATTATTTCGCTCCCCATTGCTTCGTAGGCGTAACCTCGCTGGTTTAAGAGGTTTTCTTCTGCACATTTTAAAGGCCCTTCTCGGCATAAGGTTACGTACTCGTAATTAGAGTCCGTTTGGTTCTTTGGGCAATCTCCGGAGTGAGTCGGTTTTCCACATTTCACACATTTACCCAAATGACGTGCTCGACGCCTTTTAGCTGATTTAGATTTTCCTCTTGCATAGTTTGTCTCATTTAGTTTCTGTCTTTCTTCTTTCCTCGCCTTATCGCATCTTTTCTTAATATCTAACACCACATCCCTCGGTAAAATCTTATCGCACTTTAAAATGAAATGGTTGTAGATATACTGACTGCGCATTTTGAAATTACACAATAAAAACAAAAAGAAATTAAAAAGGTAGAATGGATGGATAAGACTAGTTCTTTAGGATCTGCTAGGGAAAGACCAATCTAACCCCACTCTTAAAGATAAGAATAAAAATCGAGAATGGAGTTTAAAACCTTAGAGTTACCCTGAATTTATTTGTCCTTAGGGTAGAAGGTGATTTCGTCTCTTTCCGTAGTATTGATTTCTTCAAAGTATAACTTGAGTCTGTGTCCGTTCACTTTGAAAGTTCCACCGTCTTTACCATACAACTCTGCATATCCAGATGGAAAAAACTGTTTTATTATATATGGCCCAGTCCATCGGGATCTAAGTTTACCAGGTGAAAACTTGAAACGTGATTGGAATACCAATACTTTATCCCCTTGTTCAAATTCTTTCTTTTTTAATCGTGCATCGTGCCATACTTTAGTTTTTTCTTTATATGTTTTAGAATTTTCGTAGGCTTGTAATCTTAATTCATCTAGTTCGTTAAGTTGTAATAACCTATTTTCTCCGGCTTGTACAAGGTCAGTATTACATTCTCTCATAGCCCAGTATGCCTTGTGTTCAACTTCAACAGGTAGATGACACGCTTTACCGTATACAAGTCTAAATGGTGTGGTACCTATTGGTGTTTTATACGCAGTCCTAAAAGCCCACAACGCGTCATCTAACTTGCGTTGCCAGATTTTAGGGTTGTTATTAACCGTCTTCTCAAGTATGCGTTTTAAGGCACGATTCGTGTTCTCCACTTGACCACTTGTTTGCGGGTGGTACGGAGTAGAGAAACGATGAGTTACGCCATACTTCTTCAACACCTTTTCAAGAAGGTTGTTGGTAAAATGTGTTCCTCGGTCGGATATGAGTGCTTTTGGGATTCCAAAGCGTGAGAAGAGATTTTTCAAGAAGTTTACCACCACCCTAGCATCATTTGTAGGCAAAGCTTTTGCTTCAGCCCACTTGGATACATAGTCAACGGCTACTAGTATGTACTTGCACTTATGTGAACTTGGAAAGGGTCCCATGAAATCGATTTCCCAAATGTCAAAGATTTCACAAACTTGGATGCCGGTTTGAGGCATCTCATCCTTTTTTGTGATGTTACCCGTTCGTTGGCATGCGTTACAAGTCCGAACGAAATCATGGGCATCTTTAAAGATCGTGGGCCAATAAAAGCCCGATTCAAGGATTTTTCTTGCAGTGTGGTTTGGTCCGAAATGACCGCCGGTTGGCCCTTGATGGCAATGCTCAAGAATTTGTTGAGCTTCTTGTCCGTACACACAACGGCGAATTATTTGATCCGCACCAACACGAAATAGGTCTGGGTATTCCCAGAAATATGACTTCAAATCTGCAAAGAATTTCTTCTTTTGCTGATAAGTAAGTCCTTTTTGTAGAATGTCTGAAGCAAGATAGTTTGCAAAATGGGCAAACCATGGGATTTCAGATGCTTTTTCAACCCTCATTAGAGATTCGTCAGGAAATGTATCTTTGATGATTGTATCATCAAGTTTATCTAATTCGGGGTTTTCAAGTCGGGATAAATGATCGGCAGCTAGATTCTCAGCTCCTTTCTTGTCACGTATCTCAATGTCAAATTCTTGAAGTAAAAGAACCCAACGTATGAGATGATGTTTTGCATCTAGTTTCGAGAATAAATACCTAAGTGCCGAATGGTCCGTGTAAACAATGGTCTTGGACAACACCAAATATGACCGAAATTTATCAAATGCATAAACAACCGCTAGGAGTTCTTTTTCCGTGGTGGTATAATTAATTTAGGCTCCCGTTAGAGTTTTACTTGCATAATAAATCGGAAGAAAATGATTATCGGGACGTTGTCCTAAAACAGCACCTAAAGCATAGTCGCTTGCGACACACATTAGCTCAAATGGCATACTCCAATCCGGAGATACCATAATTGGAGCTTGTGTGAGTTTTGACTTTAGAATCGAGAATGCATTCTCGCAATTAGAATCGAAGTCAAATGGAGCATCCTTTTCAAGAAGTTTGGTCAATGGGCGGGCGATTTTAGAAAAATCTTTGATAAATCGCCTATAGAATCCTGCGTGACCAAGAAAGCTTCTAATTGCTTTAACATTTGATGGTTTAGGTAGCTTAGAGATAACTTCAATTTTAGCTTTATCTACCTCTATTCCCGCACGAGATATTTTGTGACCAAGTACAATGCCCTCCTTCACCATGAAGTGGCATTTTTCCCAATTTAGGACCAAGTTTGCTTTCTCACATCGGATAAGCATACGTTCTAGATTGAAAAGACACGATTCAAAGGAGTCTCCAAACACGGAAAAGTCATCCATGAAGACTTCCATACAATCCTCTACCATATCATCAAAGATTGCCATCATGCACTTTTGAAAGGTTCCGGGTGCATTGCATAAACCAAACGGCATGCGGCGATAGGCAAAGGTACCGAAAGGACAAGTGAATGCGGTCTTTTCTTGGTCGTTGGGATCAATTGGAATTTGGAAGTAACCGGAGAAACCGTCTAAAAAGCAATAATATTCTTTTCCCGCTAATCGTTCAAGCATTTGATCAATAAAAGGTAACGGGAAATGATCCTTTCTAGTGGCATCATTTAGACGTCTGTAATCAATACAGACTCTCCAGCTGGTAACTGTTCTAGTTGGGACGAGTTCGTCCTTTTCATTTAATATAACGGTTGTACCCCCCTTTTTGGGTACTACTTGTACTGGACTAACCCATGGACTATCGGAGATGGGGTAGATTAACCCGGCGTCAAGAAGCTTGACGACCTCCTTTTTAACAACCTCTTTCATGTTGGGATTTAGCCTACGTTGTCTTTGTACTACGGGTTTGTAGTCATTCTCAAGGAGAATTTTATGTGTACAATAAGACGGGTTTATTCCCGGAATGTCGGTTGTTTTCCAGGCTATAGCCTTTTTATGGGTTTTTAATACAGAAATTAGCTTATCCTTCTCATTATCTGAAAGATGTGAAGCAATAATTACTGGTAATTGAGATGTACCTTCGAGATAATCATACTCCAAGTGTTTGGGTAGCTCTTTAAGCTCTAGTACGGGTGGTTCTTCTAAGAAATTTTTTATACGAAATCTATCTTCATTTTTGATTTCCTCAAACGATTCCTCTTCCATGGGAATTTCTTCTATTATGGTCTCGTCATCCGTGACCACCTTCATCAACTCATCAAAATCTTTATCAATATTGAAGTATTCATTCTCACTTACCGGGGCTAACCCCGGGATATCAATTTCAAGTAGCTCCTTCAATTTATTCTCGACACAAAGATCTATAACAACAATTTGAAAACAAGAGTCATCGGTAGAAGTGGGTCTTTTCATGGCTTTGTCAATGTGACAAATTATTCTCTCGTTTCCCACACCTAGACTCAATTGTTCTTTTTGGACATTAATGATAGCATCTGCAGTGTTTAGGAAAGGACGTCCTAAAATGATAGGAACTTTTGTGTCCTCTTGCATTTCTAGAATAACGAAGTCGACGGGAAAGATAAGTGAGCTAACTTTTACAAGTATATCCTCGGCTATACCTATGGGAGTATCAAATGATTGGTTTGCTAATCGAATACCCATTCGGGTTGGTTTTAAGTCTCCTAAGTCAAGTTTTAAATATAACGAGTAAGGCATTAAGTTAACACTTGCACCTAGGTCGGCTAGTGCATCGTACACTACCGAATCACCCATCATACATGGTATGATAAAACTACCAGGGTCTCCTAATTTTGGAGGTACATTTTGTTTCTTTAAGATGGCCGAACATTCCTCATGGAGGAATGTGGCAGAAACGTCGTGGTATTTACCCTTCGAGGATATGAGATCCTTTAAAAACTTCCCGTAATTGGGCATATCCCTAAGAACCTCCGCGAGTGGCATGTTAATGCTAATTTGCTTAATCATGTCCGCAAATTTCTCATACCGCCTTGCGAGTCTGTCTTTCTTTAATGCTTTTAGGTATGGAATGGGTTCCTTATGCACCTTTACTGTTGGTTCTTCACTTTTCTTTGGTATGACCTCAGGTGGATCATCTTTCTCTTGTTCTTTGTCAACTTGCTCATTTTCATCAACCGGTATTTGTAAAACAGAAGGACATAAAGGAACTTCCGGGGACTTAAGAGTCTTCGGTTTAGTAGTTAAACCACTTCTAGTAGTTATAGCATTTACATGCTCGTTCCTTGTTTGGAGGTTGTTGGGATTCACTTGAGTATTTGAGGGAAGAGTACCTGGTGGTCTCTCTGATAGTAACTGTGATATCCTTCCAACATCCCTTTCTAAGTTTTGTATTGTGGCTTGTTGATTTCGGATTTGCTGAGTTTGGAGCTCTGCATTTTGCTCGTGCTTAACCATAAAATCTCTTAAGAGATCTTCTAAACCAGATTTCCTCTCAGGTTGAGGTTGCATAATTGCTAATGGTTGTGGTTGCATAAGTGCTAGTGGTTGTGGTTGATTGTGTTGGAAATTATTTTGATAATTTCGTTGAGGTTGATTTCGGTTATTATAACCCGGTGGCGGATTTCTTTGATTTTGATTTGGGAAATTCCGGTTATTTTGGTAACCTGGATTTCCTCCTTGATAGTTATTATTATTTTGATAGTTATTATTATTTGATCCTGAAGGTCCTCCTACTTGATAGCTGTTTATAGGAGGATATTTTCGGTTGTTTGCTTCTATAGCTGGAAAATCACTGAAGTTCATTTCACCTTTTCGTAAGTAAGCTAAGAAATTTGCTTGCTCTTCCATTGTACTTTGATCACAATCTCTAGTAAGATGGGGACCTTGGCATAGTTCACATCCTACTCTGATAGCATGCATTTCCTTGGTTACTTTCTCGATTTGCCTTGCTTGATTTGCTATTTGAACTTTTAAAGAAGCAATTTCATCATTGCTTTCAATACTAGCAACATTTGATGATCTAGAGATTTCTATTTCTTGATGCCAATTATGGGAATGGGAAGCTAAATCAGCAATGATTGTGTGAGCGTCTTTAGGTGTTTTCTTCATGATCGAACCTCCGGCTGCAACATCTATATCTTTTCTAGTTGCCACATTGACTCCTTTATAGAATATTTGGACCTTTTGGAATGTATTCAACCCGTGTTGAGGACATACCCTAAGCATTTTGTTGAATCGGGTCCAAGCTTCATAAAGAGTTTCATTAGGCTTTTGCATAAAGTGATTTATATCACTTTGTAATTTTGCTGCTTTTGAAGCAGGAAAGAATTCTGACAAAAACTTATCCATCATATCATTCCAGTTTTCAATATAACCTTCTGGTAATGAGTCTAGCCAATCTCTTGCATCATCTTTTAAGGACCATGGAAAGATTTTTAAACATGCAACTTCATCGGTGACATCTTTGATTTTGAAAAGCTTGCAAATGCTTACAAACTTACGAAGATGCTCGTTAGCATCCTCATTTGGGGCTCCACCGAATTGACATGTATTAGTCACCATGTGTAAAAATTGACCTTTTATTTCAAAGCCATCACTCATCGTGGGTTGGATGATTGCGTGGCCTTGACCTTTTCTTGTGGCCTTCATTAATGCTTCCATCGTTTGATTTGTATCAGCCATTTCTTCTTCTTCTTTAATAATCGGCTCTATGATTGGTTGAATTATTGGTTCAGAGTCGGATTCTAAGGAAAGTGACTCTAAATTTTTAGCAAGAGATTCTACTTCTTGAGCTCTTAAGCGTTCGTGGAATTTTCTTTCGGGTTCAGGATGTGAAGGAGTTAATTCAGCGTTGGAGGAACGTAAGTTCATGCATTAATTTCGATTATGAGATCATAACACCAAAAGCTTTTCTAGTGTTACTTACTTGTTTCTTTTTTTAGTGTTTTTCGGTGTTTTAAAATTACTAGTACTTCTTTTTGTTGTTTTTGACTTTTATTAATTCTTTGTGGTTCCGGATTAAGTTTAACGAGTTTAGTATTTTCTGAACGGATCATACAATTGGGAAATTGTACAAAGAACTAAAGGATTTATTCATAAACTTTGAACTTTCTTGGAAATGAATTTCCTCGAGAGGATCGAATAACATAAAAACAATGATAAAAACCCTTAAACAAACAGATTTTCCTTCTGATTTTGCCCACGTTTCGAATAGCCAAAAGATGCAGCAGAGGGGCAGGATCCTTCTATTGACCAATAAAATTGGCGATCCAACAACCCGGTCCACGTACAAATCCAACTACTACTACGAATCAGAAAAATTATCTATTTATTTAACTGCCAACTCCCCGGCAGCGGCGCCAAAAAGTTGATGTGCTAGATCGTAACCTTTATTTATGAACGGATTTGAGTTGTTTTGTTACACGAATTGATTTATTGTATATGTGGTATTTTATTGAATTCAGGTTGATTTCACACATATATAGGCAACTAGTCCTATTCATGTAGTTTAGTTTGTTGGTAAATCCGATTCGTTTCACAGGGAGATGGAGTGTTTAATGGTTTTTAATAGTCTTTGATGTCAAACTTATTTAAAGGGGGTTTTGGATTAGGAATTTATAATATAACAGTAAAAGAAAATAAATTAAACTAATTTACTAAATAAAATTACAAGATTACAATAATTAACTTAAAAAGGAACTAAATGAAAATATACTAATTATGATGCGACAATTATATTACTAAATGGTAATTAGTAAAATAGTAACTTTTAATAAAACTATATATTTAGAATTTTGTTTTGAGTAATTATAATATAAATTTATTTAAATTAACTAAAATACATTTTTAATAAGATTAATACAAATTAAAAAGAAGTAAATTAATTAACTAATTATAAACTAATTTCTAATTATAAAGTAATAATAATTAATACTAATTATTAGGTTTTAAACATGTATTAAAGTTATTTTATAATAACTAATAATAATTATATAGTAATAACCTAAAATTAAATAACTAAAACCCTAATTTTAACCTAATTAAATAACTAAACCCTAATTTTAACCTAATTAAATAACTAAACCCTAATTTTACCCTAACTGGTACTGTAGCCGTGTCTTGTACATACGCGTTTCACGTATAAATACGCGTATCGCGTATATGTTAAAACGTACGCGAATTGTGTGATTTTAATCGTACAGTTTAGTATTCAGGCTTACGCGTTTCGTGTAATCATACACGTTTCGCGTATGGTATAAATAATGTGACAAACAGTCTGATACGAATTTTAAGTATTTTTATGTATTCTTTTTATATTTTGTAATAATAATTCATAAATAATAATAATAATACTTTTATAATAAATATAAATGGGATAAATGGGAGTGTTTACTTAAATGTGTCACCCCTAGGTCCATGGATTGTTTTGAGTTTACGCCCTATTTAAAATGTTTTAGTAATAAACTTTATATTTTTCTTTCGAATAAATATAAGGTTACAACTAACTAAAATAAATCTAATTTTCATCGGATTCTTTTTAGATAGCTACTATTCCTTAAGTATTTAAATTGAGACCTAGTCTAGTTTTAATTTTCGCCAATACCCAAATTATAACGGTTTCCCTTTTTATAATTTCACTATCATATAATTATTGATATTACCCAAACCACCGAAGTTTATTTCTAAATTGGTGTTAATAACTTATCCATAAATTCGTCTAGATCATTTTTAATGTTGAAGCTTAATTTATGTAAATAAAAACAACTTTCGTTATTTAAATTTAATAAATTAAGTGGCAAGAGTTAAATACCTAATTATACAATAATGGTTCTTTTAACTAGGCTCAATATTAAAAATACTAAAGTTACATTTTAACTTTTACAAATGGTAACAATCCATTTCACTAGGGGCTCTACATCTAAGCTAACACTATGAAAATTTAGCTATTCATTACGCTAGGGTAAACATAAAAATATGGATATGCAAACATAATAACAACGATAATTTTAACAGAGTAAACTTACTAAAATATCTTCACTTTCATTAACTTCAAACGGTAGAAAATTACAATAATAACACCCGTAATCACGAACAATACACCCTTAATATTTGAAACTATCTTAATTCTTCAACTATAATATGGAACTAAATTATACGGAGTACTTGAAAAATATAAAGTAACTAAAGTAACAATTTTTGTATAGTAATTGATATGTGTCCTGTGTGTTCTCCCTCTTTGTACATACTCCGTATTTAACATGAATAGAAGGGAGTAGTTGAGCTTAATTGGTTCCTTGCTGTATCACAATTCAACAAAAAATTGTTTTAAAACTCAAAAGCCAGCCGCCCTTATCTGAATCAATGATTATGCTCTGCCTAATACTACGCGTTTCGTGTATGGCTACACGATTCGCGTAAGAACAAATTACTACGCGTTTCGTGTAGACCTACACGATTCACGTATGTGTTAATGACAGTTTCCTTTATTTTTCTTTTTCGTTTGTTCTTTGTTGATCCCGTATTGACGTGTACTGACTTGGCACTTTCCATTTGAACTCTTTTCTTCATCTATCTTGTACTTTCATTCGGATAAACGTTTCTTGATATAAATTTGGTTAAAACTATCGTTTTATCATCGTTTCTTCAAACTTCAAGCTCTTGTCCACTTTTGTCGTTTTTCTTGAATATTATACGTTGAATGTCTTTTTAAATGATAAAAGCTGATGAAATATGACTGATATTGCGTCGAATAATATGTATGTTTAGAGCAATATCAATATATATATATATATATATATATATATATATATATATATATATATATATATATATATATATATATATATATATATATATATATATATATATTATAAAAATCAGCAGCCCACGTTTTGAATTCAAATGGTGAGCTGGAACTGGAAACTCCACGATCGCGGAGCTGCAAAAGGTAAAACCTCCACGATCGCGGAGCACAACAGGACTCAAATTCGCCTATAAATACTCCAGCCTTCTGCTCGATCAACCTACACCATCATTAATCTATCTCTCCCTCTGTATAATATAAAAACTAAACTAATTTATATTATATATATATATATATGTATATATATATATATATATACATAGGTATATATATATATATATATATATATATATATATATATATATATATATATATATATATATATATATATATATATATATATATATAATTAGTTTAGTTTTATATTAGTTTAGATTAGGTAATGTAATGGTTATTTACGGGTTTTAAAGTCGAAGTTCTGTCCATGTAAAGCTACGCGATTAATAACCGCTATGTTCTTCCTTTTTAAATTAATGTCTCATATTTAAGTTATTATTATGCTTATTTAAGTCGAAGTAATCGTGATGTTGGACTAAATATTAAGACTGGGTTATTGAACTTTGGACCATAATTAGGGTTTGGACAAAAGACCGACACTTGTGAAAATTAGACTATGGGCTATTAATGGACTTTATATTTGATTAATATAGAGATTTACAATTTGACGTATTTATAAATAGCCACATACGTTCGATCGGGTACGATGAGCGGGATATTTATAAATACTAATAATTGTTCATTTGACTGGAGATGAGGATGGATTAATAGTCAATAGACTCATTAAAACAGGGGTGGATTACATACAAGGGTAATTGGTGTAATTGTTAACAAAGTATTAAAACCTTGGATTACACGCAGTCGATAACCTGGTGTAATTATTAACAAAGTATTAAAACCTTGTTACAGTTCGAATCCCTAATTAGTTGGAATATTTGACTTTGGGTATATGGTTAATTTGACGAGCATTTTATAATTATGACCGATGAACTTTTATGGGAAAAAACCAGATAGGTTTCAAATAAATCCAGGGAAAAGGACAATTAACCCAGGTAACAAATTAAAATCAAAACGTCAAACATCATGATTACGGAAGTTTAAATAAACATAATTATTTTATTTCATTTCTTAACGCAATTTTATATATCGTCATTTAAATATCGTTATTTATTTTACGCACTTTAATTTTCGTCATTTATATTTACGCTTGACTTAAAATCGACAAACCGGTCATTAAACGGTAAATCTCCCTTTTATATATTATTATATATAATTATATATATTTTGTACAAATATAGTTATATAAAAATATAGTGTAAAATAAGCCAGCTCCCTGTGGAACGAACCGGACTTACTAAAACCTATACTACTCTACGATTAGGTACACTGCCTATAGTGTTGTAGCAAGTTTTAGGTATATCCCATCTGTAAATAAATTAAATTAAAACTTGTGTAATTTGTATCGTATTCCGTAATAAAAATAATAGTATTTTCGTACCCCCTCCGCTGCATCATCAAGGGTCAACGATCCTCTTGTATTTATAGCCGTTAGTGCTATGTATAGCCGTTAGTGCTATGAGAGTGAATAGCTGTGTAGAGCTATTGATACTTAGTGAATAGCTGTGTAGATCTATTGATACTTAGTGAATAGCTATGTAAGGCTATGTTAGTGTAGTGCCTTTGGTGCCTTTAGTGAATAGCTTGTTGATGCTATTGCTGCTTTGTTAGTTGAATTACTGCCTAGTTCTGTATGTTACAGATGTGTAATGTTATATTATATGATAGCTGTGTAACGCTATATCCACATGACCATGATCAGATGCATGATCCCTAAAAGCTAGGCTTGGTACTTGATAGTAATATCTGTTGGGATATCCCATTCACTTAGCGTTGTGCTAATCCCTCACATTTTCTCCCCTGCAGGTTATATTGTTTTACATGCTAGGGACGGGAGAAGATAATCATGCTTGGGTTATGTTTGACACACTGAAGAACTCTGACGTTTAATATACTATGTATAATTGTTTTGAAAAGTAACACCTGTTGTATTGTAACATATGAATATTATATGCTTTAAATACTTCCGCTGTGATTTAAAAAAAAAGTACGGTGTTACACCTGAAGATACGAAACAGAAGGCTAGAACCTTTTTCACTCCCATGCTTACCCTCTATCGAACTATTCAGACCTAACAGTTTTTCATGATCTAGAGAATCTAGATCAAGAGCTTGCTTCTTTTGTGAATCAATATCACCAACTTCTAACTTGTTATTATCTTTATCTTTGAACTCGATCTCTTCATAAAAAAAACTGAAGCCACCACAACACTTTTTTGATCTCACCCATATCAACAGATTTAACACTTATATGATCATAATGATCCTCATGAACAGCCTTCGTGACGAAGACTCATCATGAGCAGCAACCTTCGTTGACGCAGACTCATCATGAGCAGAAGCCTTCGTTGACGCAGAATCATCATGAGCAACAACCTTCATTGGCGCAGAATCATCGTGAGCAACCTTCATTGACGCAAAGTCAACCTTGTCGTCTAAACCATGTTTGCTCCGATGTACGCGTGAATCATTCAGAAGCACACCAGGGATCGTACTATACACCTCGTCCATAACATCCACAACATCAGGTCGTGTAACCGACCCAAAACTCTTAGTCGATACAGACTTATCTTGACCACAAATAATGTGATTCCACAAAATCCTAGGTTGGGGTTCTTGGACGCTTTTCTTCTTCCCTCCCCCGAACTCTTACCCATAACTAGCAATCGAAGTAAACAAAACAAAAAAGACATATTTTTTTGGGTAAGCGAGGAAACCCTCCTATGAACGAGTACATTGGCTCCCTCATAGAAGGTAAAACTTCGGGTAATCAAGCCCCTCGAGCGCGAGACCTGGTACCGGATGAATGAAAGACATATTAATTAATTGTAACAAATGAATGAAAGAAACGCTAGCGATTGACCGGGAAAGAAATTGTTACGGTCGCAAAAGGTGACCAGGTTAAATATAAACAATTAATATTTATTTATTAAATCTAATGCAAACGTACCTTGATGTTACATAGCAATAATCGTTATTGAAAAAAATGAGGTGACTTTATTGACAAATTGTTGGTAAGCTACCTCATGGACAATTTAGTCGTTCTCGACTTTTGATTATTGTTGAAACTTATTACCGTTTAAAAATTATCACCAATAAATTACGATCAACTAAAAATTTATGAGAGCTCAACATAGCTCTCATTTCACGACTTTACATTTCCATTTACTATTACCATTTTCATCATCTTTAATCATGCCGGCCCCAACCAAATATAAGAATTTTTAAAGGCAAGAAACTTAAAAAAAAAAAAAAAAATTAGAAAAATACACCTAACAAAAAGTTAGCGAATTACAAAAAACCACAAAACAAATACAACTTAAACAACAAAGCCAAACTAGCCAAATACCATGATAAATACTAGTCAAAACCACGCTCTAATAACCCCACAAAATCCCAGCCAAGCACCACTGAATCCAAGCGAAAAACAACACACAATTTAAGGCTAGTCCCCATAAATTACAAGAGCTTCCAACCAGACCTACACCAAAAACTTGGATTCAAAGGTCCCAAAGATGAACGAATATATCATTTCACATGTGTTTGATAACATAATAAGATAGAGTTGAAACTAGTACTAGACGCTTAAATTTATTTTAGGAAGCCAGTTAGAACAATTTATACTTTGTTAACTTCTATAAGACTAAATTTCTACAATCGTCAATTACATTTCGCTGTAAAAATAATATTCTTTCATTATTAGTAAAAACTAGTTTTCGAACCCTCGCTTCGCGCCGGGAGTTCGGTTTTCAATGTATTTTATTTCGTTTAGTTTGTAAAATTATTTTGTGGCTAACGATGATGTCGTTGAAGCGCAACTCGAGTCGAACTAAAATGTATAACCCGTGAAAGATTTAAATGTTATTTTAAAATAATAATATATGTGCATCTCCGCGTTTCGTATGGAATTGTCGACTTTTAAAAATTTAACGCAAAATCAACGTTTATGAAAAGTACCCCGAATATTTAGCGTTTTTTAAAAGAATCCGTTTTGCGTATAGTTAGTGACGTTGTGTTCGCAAAATTATTTCGAGTTTAACGATGATGCCAGAAAAATTTAACTCGTTGCGAACCAGAAGATATGACCTGTTGAATATTTGAGTGGAATTTATTTAAGATTTTTTATGAAAATGTTGATTTGAACAAAGTGTTGGGTTTTTTTTGGAAAAGTGAAAGTTATTAAAAAAAAAAAAAGACGAAATGATGAAAATATCTATGATATTATTCATCATTTTTGTCTAGTTAATATGATAATATCAATCAATATCAATATCATTCTAAGATGATATAATAATAAAATGAAGAGAAAAAACCTCTCACGTTTTTTTATAATTTATGGTAGAAGGGAAAATTAATAAAAAAAGGTACTCTTAATCCTCCCTTCATAAGACCATGAGGTTCGAAAATCCTAGAAAGATTCTGCTCACCGAATTTAAAAATGAATAAAAAAATAATATCTTCTATAAATTATTTCAATTAAAAAAAATATATTACTCCATCGTTTATAAAAAATGTTGGTTTTTGGAAGGGAAACAGCACATGTTACAATTAAAAGAAACGTAACGTGCTCTGTATTCATTTCAATAAAAGAAATCTCTCACACTCTATTTCCTTCTTCGTCTCACTTTCATTCATATTCATAAAAACATAATAAGATGAAGATTCAGTGTAATGTATGTGAGGCGGCGGAGGCGACGGTGCTTTGTTGCGCCGACGAGGCGGCGTTATGCCGTAATTGTGACGAGAAAGTACACGCAGCGAATAAGCTCGCTAGTAAACATCAAAGAGTTCTTCTTACTAGTTCTAATTCAAAGATGCCTAAGTGTGATATTTGTCAGGTATATTCGTAGATATTTATTTGTTTCTTTTAGCTGTTGAGTGTGATTAGGTTAAGTTAGTTGCTAGTTTCAGAATTTCAATTTAAGTGCGTTGAGTATGATTTATTTAGTTTAAATTGAGAACGTAGTTTAAAGATTTTGATTTATTGTAGATATATTTCGAAGTTCGTTGAGAGCCATGTACTATTTTAGATTTAATACAAATACAAATTAATTACTTAAATTATACGGAGTAGGTTTCTAGTAAAATTATGAGGTTAGCGATTTCTGTTTATGATTGTTTGTGATTTTAGTTATATTGATTACAGAGGATGTTTGTCAATGATAGAAGATAACTTAAGGCTTAAGCGAAATCAGAAGATTCTGGTGTTCAAGTTAAAGTGGTTTGTCTTAGGATAATAAACTTGATATAGTATAATTTACCTTGTGTAAACTGATATTAATTAGGCAGTAACTTATATTACTATAATTTGTTTCTGATAAAATATATGGTGTCTAATAGTTTATTTTCAACCATGACAAGTTAGCCTAGTGGTTGGGTGCTGACATCCTTGCATGAGGTATGAAGGTTCAGATCTTGTGGTGGTCAGGGGAAGAAATGGGTTGGAAACAGTCAAAGAGTAATTCCTGATGGGTTTCGTATAGTAGAGTACGAGGTTGGATTACTCACCCTCTTGGATAATAGGGAAAACCTTAGAACTTTTAATCTTAACAAGATAGTCCAATGGTTGGGGCCTGGATATCCTTGCGAGAAGTCTTAGGTTCGAATCTTGTGGTGTCTAGGGAAGGGTTGGAAACAACCAGGGAGTAATCCTGATGGGTTGCGTAGATTGTGTAATCCAAAGAGGGAAAACCTTATAACTTTAATAGTTTATTTTCATACTCATACATCAAGATGTTTGACTTTTACCGTCACATCCATAATACACAGCCTCAGAATTTACAGATTTTTGGAATTTCTATGGAAAGATGATATATGAAGTGATACAGAAACAAATATAGTTTAGGGTAATAAATAGTAATCTCTTTGCTTGTAATTTATATGTTAAAAAAGTAGCTTTGCAACATTTTGATATGTGAAGCCGCGAAGGTAACCGTTCAAATTAGATGAAGGTAACCGTTCAATTTAGATGTAATTACGCTTTTCATCTAGATTAGATCAATTGGATATAATCTATTTCAACTATAACTATTTGAATTCAGAGGCTTTAAATTAATCTTGAATTTGATGAAATGCAATGTGTACCTCCCATTTACCATTCATGCTTTAGCTAACTAAACCACTTGTAACGAATTCAAACTAGTTGGAACTCATTATGGAAAATATCTTTTAGTCTTCTTGGATCCCTAGAAAGCAAGGGCGTATCTACGTTTAGGCCCCCGGGTTCACGGGACACCGCTAGTTCGAACTTTTTAATTAGAAGTAGTCTTCAAATGTTTTAGGACACCGCTAAAGTTTATCAAAGGAACCCATATAGTTTTAGAATTTATAGTTTTTCTTTTTTTAGGTTAAACAACCACTAAAGTAGCATTAAAATATAATTAAGACAAAATTTCATTCCTTGTCCCTGAACTTAACATCGACTTTGACTCCCGGTCCTTTTTCTTTTTTTTGTGCATTCCGAGTCCCTAAACTATGAAAAGAGTACATCCCTCGTCCCCCCGTCTACTTTCTGTCAAAACCTACCGTTACCCCTCATCACGTGCATGTCATGTGAGGGTATTTTTGTCATTGTTTTTTCTTCTTCTATCATAAAAACCCTTAATTTCACATAGTTCTTCAACCTAAATCAAATCCCCCATCACCAAATCGACACCAGTCCTTCATCAACCTACTGCAGCTTTTTTTTGTTCAACCTCATTTTACAATCTAAATCAACATAAACATTCTTCTCAGTCCTAAAATCCAATTCAGATTGTAGCCGGTAAATCAAGTATCCAGTGAAGGTTGATGTTTCAGATCGTGATTGAAGCAACTATTTATTTGTGTTAAAGAAACAAATTCATGAACTCATGAAGTTACAAGTCTTATTAAAGAAACAAATATGGGAACCCATGGAGTGCAAAATCCAGATCTGAAACATATTTCGAGGTGTGGGTTTTACTATGTTCAGATCTTGAGCACTGACTTTTGGACTCCAACTTATTTGTTATTGTAACTAGTTCATCGTTCATATTCTTCTTCAATACCCGTTTTTTCTACCCATCTTCGTACGTGTATTCGTCACCCAGTGGAATAAATATAGGTGATTTGGTTTCTTTTTTTCTTTAAACGAGTTAATACTCATTTCAGTTGCAAAAATCAAGGAGATTTTGAGCTATATTATTTCGTTGATTTATGTTTAACAAAGTTAGGTTTTTTAATTTAATTATTTTAGTTTTTTTAATTTGGTTTGGTTTGTAATCAATTTTGATTTGCAGGGCATGTTAGGAGGAAAGATGAAACTGAACTGTGTGAAATTTTAATGTGTGAAATTTTAATTTGCAGATGAAATTGAACTGTGGTGATGATGATAAAACAATTTAGTTTATTTATTTATTTGCAATGGAATGTTTATAGAAATTAATGGAACAAATTAATGGAACGAATTAGATTTTTGATTTGATTTATGTAATGTTTTGAATTTTAGGTTGGTGAATGATGTTTATAAGTTAGGGTTTGTGATTTAGTAGTAGAAAGAGTGAGCTGTGAAGAGTGAGCTGTGAAGATTTGGGGGTTTTTATGATAGAAGAAGAAAAGACAATGACAAAAATGCCCTCACATGACATGCACGTGATAAGGGGTAACGGTAGGTCTTGACAGAAAGTAGACGGGGGACGATGGATGTACTCTTTTCATAGTTTTGGGACTCGGAATGCACAAAGAAAAGAAAAAGGACCGGGAGTCAAAGTCGATGTTAAGTTCAGGGACGAGGAATGAAATTTTGTCTATAATTAATACTGAAAAATTTAGGACCCCATTGAGTTTTGATCATGAATCGCCACTGCTAGAAAGAGTTGTAAGATAGTAATAGTTATGGAGTAAGATAATGGGAGTGGTCTGTGTGGTAGTGCTTGTCCTTGTAGGAGATGGATATAAACTTGTGTTGCCTTTAAGTGGCCGTAAGAAGGATATTATTTTATTTTGGGTGTTCATTGATGAAGCTACAGATCAATTTTGGTAGCCCAGGGCGGTTGTTAGTTGTTCAATAATTCCATTGTCGATCTTAGAAATTTCATAGGTTTATGGGGTATTGCCTGGTCTAATTTGCATGATTGTGTAAACCATTAATCCAACAATTTGCACTTCAATTATGAAACAATATTTTAACTACTTTTTGTAGTCATGTATCTTGTGAATACACCCTTCTTTCCACTGATAGGCGAAAAATGTAATGTTGCTGACGTATGACCACTCCAAGATGTTTTACTTCTCTTATTTGCTCAATATTTGTTCTCTCTTTCATTTGTCTTTCATTTGTGTAGTTTGTTATATAATATAACAAGTTTTTAATGGTATCAATACGGTTACCTCGTTGTACAGGAAACAGCTGGCTACTTCTTTTGTCTGGAAGATAGGGCTTTACTCTGCAGAAAATGTGATGTTGCGATACATACAATCAGTTCTCATGTCTCATCACACCAAAGGTTTCTGCTTACAGGGGTGAAAGTAGGGCTTGAAGCTTCTAGCATTGTTGATGCATCATCATTTTCCAGCAATTTCCAACCCACCAAAAATGGCGTTCCATCGTCTTCAACTGATCAGTACACCAAACCTATGCCAGTCCAAGCCGATGGAGCTAATGATTTTGCTCCGCCTAGTTTGCCTTTTACAGGAGGTTCTTCAGCCAATGATATCCAACAATGGGAGTTTAATGAGTTTCTTGGGCTTACTCATGTCAACCACAATTACAACTACGTTGACAATGTCTCATCCAAGGTAAATTATAGAAGTTTAAATTTACTTATGAATGGCTTTTTTTTTTTTTTTATCTCAAATGCGTCACTTGGTCAACATGCAGCTGTTCTTGGTTATTTCAATTGTAAATAGTTACTTTGGTTACAACTTCTACTGATTTTGATTCAATCTTTCTTAGGCTCGTAATGGGAAGGTAGGAGACACCGACTGTTCCCCAATTCTAAGAGCTATGGAGGCTGAATTAGATGAAGGGTTAGGTCAAGTTCCTGATGCATTGTGGACGGTCCCGCAAATCAATTCCTCACCAACTGTTTCAGGACTCTGCTGGCCCAAAAGTCATGACCATCATCATGACCAATTGGACACAGCTGCTTTCGTCCCTGACACGTGTTACCAACAAAGTACAACTAGCCTAAAAAGGAGAAGGCAGTATTAAGTTCTACGTGTTGTCCTCTAGTATCGTGTTGTCCTCTAGTATCGTAGTATTAGGTGCTCTCTGAAAGGTCTATATTCACAATAGTCCATCAGGGATGCTAGCTGTAAGTCTCAGTTGTGTTGTGTGTTTGTAGCATTAACTCCAAAATATGATGATGTAGTAGTGTGGTCTATCCACCTTTTGTTATGCCGCCTTCAAGTTGAGGAGGAGGTTGTAGTACTTTGGATTAAAGTCTACATTTCATGCAATGAAATATGATCTATAGATAAACCTGTTAGACGGTTTCATTTCTTTAGTCAAACATATATCGTTAAAATATAGATGACCATTGAACAAGGTTATTTCTGTCACCGGCCTTAAGCACGGTACCCGGTTAGAGATCGAGTGATAAAAGAGTGGGGAAAAGTTTGGCAATCAGTTGAATGCTCTCCGAACCGGTTATCGTGAATAACCCTGTTGGAGGTGAAGATCTCGAGGGGGTCGCGAACCCATCTATGATGATTCGACTCGGTATCGGACTCGAGTGACTGGGCACGGAGTCAATTAGAGAGAGTACTTAGAGAGAAGGAGTACTAACTCTCGTAAATTGATTGTGATGTCTGATGTGACTTGCTCGTGTTTTTTCTTAGGAATGACAGTAACATATTAATAGGCAAACACCTAGGATTATGTTCTAATGGGGCATTGGGGCCTAACCATGGTGACGTGGCATTCCATTATGGGCCGGCCAACATCGGTAGTTGGGCTCAAGCCTCTTAGGGCTGATATGTCGGGCTTATGTGGCATTAGTGTCGCGTGCACTGTCTGTGTAAATGTGTAATACTTTTTTGTACTGGGCTTACGTGTAAACACAACCTTGAACCCGTTCCCATTCACTTGACTGATTTGACCTCTTTACTTGATTGTATCATGACGTTATCACGAACCGTGAACCAGTTCTAAACCATATTGTCGGTTTGGTGTTGTATCGTGACGCTGGTTAGACGTTTGTCTTGTTAGCGGTTACCGTCTGTAAAAGGTTTCTTCTAAATGTTTTACGGTTACCGGATATGATATCCGGTACGCGTATCATTATTCAAAAAGATTTACTTTCACGATCATGAAGTTGTTTCATTGCTGCTTTGGTAAGTACATATCTTAGCGTTTCATCCCACACCATTGTTTATCTTCCCAGTGCAACCTCTTCTTTTTTTTCTCTCAACTTTGAGCTCTCTTTTGTTAACCATTCCATGCATCCCAAAAGCATAAAACTCCATCTGCAATGGATCCAACACCGTGCACCGTATCTCTCAAGGATAGTCAATCGTCTGGAGGTGGGACCCATTTGCAATCAACATCTTGCAAATCTAGTTCAGGGAGCTGGAGATCATAATGCCACTTGATGGTTTATAAGTGGTTAATCACGTAGCTATCGGTTATCCTTAACTTGAGTAATTAATAAGAAAAACTGAAACCATGATGCATACTTCAACGACTATACATGCCATGAAGCATGATTATTGTTTATTTCTTTATATCATGAATTGCAAAAGAATGTAATGTAATATTTGCCATATAGAGTACTCTATTTCCATGGCAATTGTATCTATAAAGTTACAATAATGCCCCCCCAATTCAAGAAATTTCCAATACTAGTATTCAAAATCCTATGGTATACCACTTTTTATTTATTTATTTATTTATTTTGTATTGTATGTAAAATCCAATAATTGAATCATAAATGTATTATCCCCTCAAAACAGAAGGTTGTAAAGTAACACATTCCAAGTATCTGGAACTCCAGCTAGGCACCAGTGGCTGCAATCCACCACTCCTAAGCCGTAAGCCGATGGGTGCCCGTCTTTTCGCAACAACGATAGGTTAGTTACATCGAGCAATGTGACCGGTTTCTTGATGGTTTTCAATGACTTCTTTAGTACTGCCAATGCCGGCGGTGAGACTCCGGGATATTTAGAGGTGAGAAGAGGTATTTTTTGTCCGGAACAAGATTTTGCCTTTGGCTCTCCCCAATCAGTGCCACTATCATATTAAAATGATAAAAAAAAAAAATATATATAAATGAGTATACATGTTTAGATAGTACATATGAACAGAATCTACAAGAAACTTACTTGTAATGTGATGGTGATATCCCTTGAAAAAACACTTTAGTCTTATTCGGATCAACGTTAGCATCAACCCATTGACCCCATGTTACGACAGCCTTTCCGAAGGCAATCACTCGTTCCATGTCCTTATATAGACGACTCCCGTCTTGTATAAAATCAAATCTGTATAAAGAAAAGTGTCGGTTATGTAATTAAACGCCAAAATATTTAAGTACTTTTTAAGAAAGAACAATATATTTAAGTAATTCCTTTTTTTAGGAAGAAGGGGACGGGAACTCACGGTTGGCTGGCTCCTCTCCGGTTCCACCAATGCCAGGTGTTAAACACAAGGTAATCAACATCCAACCACAATTTGCCAGCTGTCAAGGTGTCCAACTTCAACACTCTCCCAATTCTCTGCTTCACTATATCCACTAGGTACAAATTGTGATGGTATGTGACTTTCACATGATAATCCTACATTTAACACATATTATGTACACAAAGATAGAATGTAGTAAGTTTTAGTATATAAGAAAAAGAATTTTGAACATAATATGATCCAATGACATACCGTAAAGGTGTAAGTAGTCATATCCAGAGATACGGAGATGTTAACTGCGTAGTTCGCAGTTGGGACCGATGAGTGAATCATGCATAGCATCGACAACCATTGATTTCGGCTAAGTGAATCTCCTACAAACATTATGGTTTTCCCTCTTAGTTTTTCTAAGAAGTTTTTACCATCAAATCTATACAAAAGAAAAATGCATTAATTATGGTTAATAATGTTCCATTAGTTCATATATCATTGAACAGAAGAAAAAATTTGATTTTTTACTGACTCGCAGTTATTACATTACACACAATTAAGTACTGTGTTACGTATTACGGAGTATTTGTTACGGGACCTCTTATTTTAAGAAAAATTAAAAGAATTTCTCTAATTGTAGAGTTGTCAATTAGATTGGCCCCATCATATGTGCATTATCACATGAAGTTGTTCGCAAATCATTTCAGAATGGGGCTTATAAAAGGAATAAGAAAGAACCTATGTCAAACATGTAAGGTTACTCCTTCACTTTCATATTGATTAATGCATTGATAACAATGGTTGTTGGGACACAACCTTTATTTAAGAACAAACGTGAGATGATAGATAAGCTACTTTTTGAGCCCACTAGTCCATAATTCCATAATAATCTATCAAAGTATCAAGCAAATTCTTTTAACTGATACAGTATTATTTATTTCAGGAAAAAGTATACACACAGAGTTATGCATATTATATTAGATAGAAAAATGTGACTGGATCAAATAAATCGTTTCCTTTAGAAGGAACTAGAAAAAAATTCGACCGCGCGTTGCTGCGGTTGTATTCGGCGCCCGGTCGAATTTGAATATACGTTTGGTACCTAATATATCTAGTAGGTTGGGTTGTTTGTTGGACGTTTGTTGGACGTGTATGTATATGTATGTAATATGGCCCGAAATATTTAGTGTTTTTTTAATGATGTCAAATTCGTGTATAGTTAGTCACGTTGTGTTCGTAAAATTATTTCGAGTTAAACGGTGGTCTCGAAAAAATTTAACTCGCACCGAGCGAGAATATATGGCCCGTTATCTAGTGTTTTCTTAACGATGTCCGTTTCGCGTATAGTTAGTCCCGTTGGGTTCTTCTGGTTTTTTCGAGTTGAAAGGTGGATTCGGAAAAATTTAACTCGCACCGAGCGAAAAGATAGAGCCCGTTAAAAAATCGGGTGGAATTAGTTTCTTTTATTTTAATAAAATTATATATTTACGCTTTCTACCCTTGGAAACGTGTAAACTTGAGGGGCCGTTGTGTAAATTGAGTCGAAGTTGAGGGACCGTTTGTAGTGTGAACGTAAACTCAAAGCGACAATCCGATAAAGCTGAGACGACGAAGTTTGCCATGGATTTTAGTACTATGGATTTTAGTATATAGGTATAATGTAATATAATATAATATAATATAAAATACTTATTATTACTATTATTACTGTTAGAAACGATTAGGTAAGCCTTAACAAGACTTGATAATCTAAGTTATCAAACTCAATAACAATAAACGAATTAAATAAATAGAATATGAAGAATGAATGCAAGAAAGTAAAAAAAACACAAAAATATAACGTGGTTATATGTAACCAATGTGATTACTTTAATACATGGCGAACCAAAAAGTATTACTCCGTATTTATTAAAATTCGTAGATGCAATTTACAGGTTACATATAGGGTATTTATCGCATAAAACGAGTTAAAATCGCAACAAAACTAGGAGTCCAAAACAAGTTCTAATTAACGTGTTTCTCGCGATCGCGAGATCAGTGAGCATGAATCCTCGCGAACGCGAAGTTGTGATCGAGTTGTCTTCCGGTTGCGAGAAATCACCCATTCGCGAAATTAGCCTGCTGCACCATTTTTTACTTGCTTAACTCTACTTCGTACTCCAACAATCTCCTACTCGAAGAAACATTAAACAACACCCATCTTCAACCCGTTTTTCATCCCACATCAACACCCCGACCCGCTAAATACGACTCCTTTTGATACTATTGGACGAGACATCAAAATCACGCCGCACTTCACACGTTAAACTTTGAGTAAGTAAAGTCTTTCAACACCAAAAAACCCGTTGAGCTATAATTCGATCTTTTTGTTACTAGCTTGGGACCAAGAACCTCTAAGAATACTGTAACGACCCTGGATTTTTCGACTTATATTATTAATATTTATTATTAATACTTGCGTTGTACTAAATGTATTCTTATACATTTTACTTGTTACCGTAATTGACTTTCCATGTCCCGACTCGTCTTTTCGACACGTGCTTTTCACGAATAATATTTCGAATATTATTTACGTTCATAATTAATTGTTATTAATTATTTCTAATTAACTAATGTAAGTAGTTAATTATTTGGGCTTTTACTAATTTGTTGCATACTTATACATGGGCCTTTATTATTGGACTTGGGCTATCAAAGCCCACCCTACATTTCTTAATGGACTAATTGTGAGCCCATCATTATGCTAGTGATTCATTAAGACTAAACAAGGATTAATTAGTTAAGTAAGGAGACAAAGATGTTTCAAGCATGCATGCACCATCTTCACATACATTTAACCTTATACACCTTCATAGCAAACACCACTCTCCCACACATGAAAGAGCAAAGTTGACTACCCTCTTTTGGACCCCTAAAGGCCGACGGCTTTGAGCAAGGGGGAGGGAGTTCCATTTTCTTTTTTTTGTTACTTATATGATAGTTTAAACCTCATTCCACACACATCATACTTACACTTTCTTTTCTCTAGACTTTTTCTCTCTAACTTGTAAGTAAAACCTTTCTTTTTTCTTCTTCTTCCTTCCTTTAAAAACCGCCAAGTTTCATCATCATCATACTTGTTTGTGTTTGTTGTTAAAGATCAAGCTTTATAGTTTGTATCTTCATGTAATCTTGCTTCTTCCATCCTTTGTTTGATGAGGAAACAAGAACAAGGATCTAAGCTTGTTAGCTTATGGTTCTACACTTGAAATATTATAAAGATCTAAAGTTCATAAGCTTTAAGATCTTACTTGTGTTCATGTTTTGGAAACTTAAGGTTTATTGTCTTAAGATCCAAGCTTTGGCTTGAATCTCCTTAAGTATGAAACAAACATGAACTTGCTACTTGTAACTTTAGTTTATATCTTCAATTTATTTTAAATTCGTGATTGTATAATTTTGGTCAAGTATTACTAGTTAAACTTGATCTCATTTTTCTTGAAACTAAAGTTTAAACTTTGTAAGTTCAAGAACATGGAAGTTAAACTTTCTAGTTATAACTTCATACACTTATGTTAGATCTAAGTTTCTATAGCTTATGGTCTTCCAATTTTGTCTAAAACAAAAGCTTATAAGCTTATATACATGCTACAAGATAAAAATCTAAGTTTCATAACTTATGGTTTTATTAAAGTAAAGATGCAAGTTTCATAACTTAGGGTTTAACTTAAGAACACTAGATCTAGACTTTTTAGTCTAGGATCTTCAAGATCTAACTAAGATCTAAGTTCTACAACTTAAGATCTTGTTTATTTAGTTTACATTCAAGTTTATAGCTTGATATTACTATTAGAACTCGTGTATGTGTCGGATCTAAGATCTTGATGTAACTTTGGTTCATCAACCTTCTTACAACCCTTAAATAAGTTGTGCTATTTATCTTAGACATACACTAGTGTCATGATGGTCAAAACTTGGTTAAGGTGATGCAAACACATCAACGAGTTGTACACTTGAAGCTACAAGCATCAAGGATGAGAACCGTGATGAACATCAAGCACCAAGAACCCACCGGAGCACTTTGCTTACTGTTTTTGAGGTCTGATTAGTCACCTGGGCTACTGGAAAAGTTGATTTCCAGATTGTTCGGTTCGAGTAGATGACTTTTCGTTTAGGACTCGTCTTAATCCGATTTATGGTTTAGGATTTATAGCCTTCCGAAAGTCACTACACCTTTGTAACGTTGTGCTAAAATTTCTGACCTACTCGCACTTAAACCGTCGCCACGGTCAAAAGAAGATGAGTTTGGTTCTGAAAATTGGTCAGTGGTTAAAGGACTCACATACGGAGCCATAGCCACTGACTACGCATCTTTTTGATTTGTATAGAGGTCGTAGCAGCTGAACGAAGTCAGCCCTTGTTTCGATCTCTATTCTTGATTGAAACTTACTTTACTCTTTTTGATTGATGATGAATGATGATGATACTTAAGACTTAATTTACATACTTTTAAACCTTTGGGAACGATTTACTGACTTAGTAACTTTTGACTTAGGTTGAGGGCCTTTCGGACCAACTACTTGCTTACTTATCTCGTACCGACTTTACTACTTTTCACTGTGAGTTATAGCATCTCTTTTTTACTTTAGCTATTTTGGGAACTGAGAATACATGCGCTTTTTACGTTTTACATACTAGGCACGAGTACTTAAACTTTATATATGTGTGGGTTATATAACGGCATAAACTTTCCCCTTAGCTCGGTAACGTTTAGTCATTGGTTTTTGAACCGGTGAACGCGAATCTTAGATATGGATTCATAAGGTTTGACATCCCCACTCGGGCTAGTCGCGCTAGCATTTAACGGGTGTTTAATACTTCGTAAACTTACGCACTCGCCAAGTGTACTTTTAGGGGGTGATATTTACGTTAAGTTAGTTACCAAGTGCCCACGGTTGAACATATACTTTTCATACTGTTTTGAAACACTGAAATCTCGTGGCCTACCTTACATTACTGTTACACTTAAACTATAGCTCACCAACATTCGTGTTGACGTTTTTAAGCATGTTTTCTCAGGAGCTTAGAGGTTTGATGCTTCCGCTGTAGTAGTCTTGCTGTGTAGACTCCCGCTGCTTTTGTTAGAGATGTCACTGCATGAAACGTTTACCTTGCATTCACAAACTATGTTACTTTTGAATAATAAATTTGTAATGACCATTGGGCCTCGTACTTATGTTAATTGCTTCTATTCGTAGAAGCCTACTATCGTTTGTAAAACTTTTGATGTTGGTTATGACGTCACCCTTTCTTATGAATGGAAACTTATTTTAAAACAGCATATAGTGTTTGACCTTGTAATGATCCTGTTGTTGATGATCCGTACATGTTAATTTTGTACGGGGCGTCACAAATACGACACTTATCTCCTTAGTTTAGGAGACAACGGGTCGGAGCCCGACCCAACTCTAGCAACTCCATCGCTTAAGCGATCCACCCGTACATAATACCTTTCACCTAATCCATATTACCTACAAAGAATAAACCAGTCGGTAGAACAACCATATACGTGCGCACGAATTTAGACAAACCATATACGTGCGCACGAATTTAGGATAAACTTCTTGTTCATCTATCTCGGCCAGTCACAACAAAGTTGCCATTGGAAAAAATTTACTTGAAGTAACAAATACTAGTGAAACCAATTTGACGTGAATCTCCACCATTTTCGACTCCCTTTAGGCTCCCACTCAAACAAGAACCCTCAACAGTACTAGAAAGCATTAGCACGTTAGGACTTTTAGAACATACAAATCCACTTAGCCATTCCTCAGAAGGAATATCAACCATATACATGGTTCTCCTCTTGTACCCACGAGCAACTTCAGGGTCACCTTTAAACACCGTCCACCATGATCCCTAAATAGAAAATGACACCCATCATCATCCAATTGCTCAACCGATATCAACATACCCATGTGCTTGGGGATGAACCTCACGTTCCTCAAGATCCATGCATAATCCAAGTTTTTAATAACATGGTCACCAATACCCGCAACATCAAGCGTCTTCCCATCCGCATTCGAACTTCATCAGAATAACACTTGAAATTCACTATCCCGTTCATGTATGGGGTAGCATGATATGAGGCGCCCGAATCTAAAACCCATGATCCGTCAAGAACCTCCTCTTGGCACATCAACACATCCTCGATCACCGTAGTCATTGTGGTCTCGCCGAACTTTAAACTCAGGCACTTTGACTTATAGTAAGCAACTTGTTAACAATTTCAAGACTTTAAACTTGTGATCACCGTAGTCAAGTTCTTACTCCTTGATGGACTTCTTAATATAGTTCTTCCCCGACCCATACTTAAAACGACCCCGAATTGGCACTTGAATCTTTTCTTCTAATCTCTTCACTAAGAATCAAATCACGTATTCCTTCAAAAGTAAGCTTAGTTGTTCCGGATGAACCACTAACCGCCATCACAGTACCGGTCCAACTATAGGGTAATGAAGATAGCAAAAACAACGCCTTAAGTTCATCCTCGAATTTAACCCCAACCAATTTTAACCGAGTTAAAATCAAGTTAAACTCGTTAGTATTATTCGCCGTCGAAGAACCCTCCATCATTCTATCATTCACCAATTGCCTTATCAAGAAAACTTTGTACAAAGTGGATGGCTTTTCATACATGTTGGATAACGCCACAATCAATCCTGCAGTTGTGGTTTCACACACAACATTGTATGCAACGTTCTTGGCCAGAGAAAGTCGAACAACTCCTAGGGCTTACCTATCCAACAAGTCACACTCGCCTTGCCCTCTCTCTACCGGTTTAGCGCCCATTAAAGGTTGATAAAGTTTCTTTTGATAGAGAAGGTCTTCAATTTGCATCGTCCAAAAGCTAAAATCGAGCCCATCGAACCAATCGATATTCACATCACTCTTATCCGCCATTGTTCACGCAAACACGAGAGCCTAAGCTCTAATACCACTTGTTAGGCTAACAAGACTTGATAACACAAAGTTATAAAACCACTAACAATAAACGAATTAAACAAAGAGAACACGAAAACGAATGCAAGAACGTAAAAAACGCGAGAATATAACGTGGTTATATGTAATCAATGTGATTACTTTAATTCACGGCCAACCAAAGAGTATATTTATCAAAATTCATGAGTACAATTTACAAATTATATATGGGGGTATTTATAGCATAAAACGAGTTAGAATCGGAACACAACTTGGAGCCCTAAACAAGTTCAAATTCTGGCCGCGTAGCGTGTTTCACGCGATCACGAGATCTGTGAGCATGAATCGTCGTGAACGCAAGGTTGTGATCGAGTTGTCTTCCAGTCGCGAGAAATAATCTCCCACTTGCGAAATTAGCTTGATGCACCATTTTTCAACTTATTTAACTCGAGCTAGTATTCCAACAATTAGTATGTATGTTTTCCTTTATATAAAAGTGCAAGTACAAAACTTGTAGTTTCTTAATTTTTTTCATTATTATTTTCGTTAGTAGCCAACCCCCAACCAATTTTCTTATTATTCATGCCCAACTAGCCTCTATGACAACTATACCCTCATAAAAGACATAATTTATCATTCACAACACATTTACATCTTCAAATTGACCCAAAACATTCAACTTAGTCTTACTTGTAATTGACTTTTTTGTCTCATAGCATTAAAGTAATATTAAAAAGTTTTTTAATCCAAAACATATGGTAATGTCAAGAAATTCATATGGATGCATACAATTCATATCTTGTAAATCTCACTAACCTAGAAATTATAAGTTTAAATCTTGTAAATTGTACATATTTGTGTTATAAATTATACGGTACGATTATCATTTAGAAAAATGTAACTATATCGTTTAAAAAAGATTGCACATCAAAACCTTTTGACATTTTATTTTGCACCCTGTAATTTTTGTAGAAAAAAAAAAGGAAGTTGAAAGTGCAGAGAACCGAGGAAAACATCCTCCGTGACACCTCACCTAGTACAGTGTGCCTTATTAAGCTCACATGAATCCCTTTTGTCTGAATTTATTATTTAATATGTTTTCATGTATATAATATTTAATAAAATATATAATAATACATGTTTTCATGTTATTGCTAGGATATATACGAAGTACTTTGGCTCGTATATTCTAATTAATTAACATAAAAAAATATAACTTGGATATGTAAATACGAGTCCGTATATTAACCAAGATTTAAATTCATAAAATTTTTATATTTATTAAACGCTTTGTACGTAATCAGAACTTGTATTAATCGAGTCTCGTGAAAGGGATGTAATATACAACTCGTAAACCATAGGACAAAAAACACAAGCCTGCCCAATTACATTTGAGATCCGTGTCCTCAATTTCATGTTCTCAATCATTTTCCTTTTTATCTTATTATTATCACTCGCAACATATGTCGGTGGGAAAGTTACACAAAAAAATATGTATAACAAAGCTCATAGCAATACAAATATTTTAAATTATATACTTCATTGTTTTATTATAATAAAAACTTTTGCCTCTCAATAAAATATATTTTAAATTCTACGTATGCATTAACTTTTTTTAAAATAGGGTCAAAATCGTGTTTAGTTCCGAACTACTAATTTCATATCATATAGATTTAAATTAAGTTGGACGTGTCACTTGAAGCACAGTATTTTGGATTAAACAAATTTTCATCTCAAGTTGAATCATTAATAATTACTAATAAATTATGGAAAATGCTAATGACAGTCCTTAGTGCTGTTGTTAACACGCTTTAAAATGTTGTAAATTTTGATAACCGCCTTTATGAAAGTAACTAATAACCGTCATGTACAATTACTTAAGGCATGTTAACGACAACCCTTAGAGTTGTGGTTAGCATTTTCCGCATATAAAACTGATAGCTATATGATAATTTGTGCATAGGACAAATGTCGACACTGCATCTATGTGAATAGATCTAAAACACGCTATTAATAAAAAAGAGATTGTCAAACCACCGAGCCCTTGGCTGAGTGGTGCCAAGCTCCTGGACTGTGGGTCTGTATCCTTTCAATTGCGATTGGTGCGGGTTCGATTCTATGGGGGGAGGTTTACCGTATATTATATATACACAGTCAACCTTCGGGTCTGTGGTCCCTACGCTTTACTACTGGCAGGTGTAGGTATATAATAAAATCGATCCGGTTCACGTAAGTGCGAAGATTCGAGAGCGAGTTCCTTCTAGCGTGTGTGGGGTGACTAACCATCTAACCGGCCGTTCAAAAAAAAAAAAAAAAAAAAAGAGATTGTCAAAATGACCCTCGATCAAAGTTATATATTAACATTAATAAATAATGATATCAAACTTAAATACAAAAAATAGTATTAAAATAGATATTTATATTTTAAAATTAATTCAATTGAATTTTTATAAATATAAATATAATAAATTTAAATGTAACTATTTGACTACTAAAATTACATTAAATACAACTTTGATTTTAGGTTGTATGATATTTTAACTCTCAATCATAAAAGTATTAAATATTAAATACTCCATCCATCTCGTGCTCTATTGAATTTAAAAAAAAAAAAAGAAAAAAAAAATCAACTTTAACATTATACATTTTTATTTGTGATATTTCATGAAAATTATATAAATCGATGGGATTTAAATGTGTTATTCATTAATATAAATTTTTATCAAGTGTTATATAAATAAATAAATATATTTACAATAAAATTTGAAAAAATAAAAACTTTAAAAAGTAAATAGGGGACATTTATCATAGAAATGGAACAGTATACTCTTAAGATTTATGTGGTGTATAATAATAATTAATATATAATTTTAATTATTCATTGATACATGATGTTATTAATAGTTGTCATTTGAAAAAAAAAATGTTATTAAAAGTTGACAATTACTTAAAAATAATTAAAAAGGAAAGATGGATAAATAATACGAGAGTATGAGATGGTGAAAATATATTATGTTCAATCGGACGTGTGTTTTAAGGTTACTTGCTTCTTTATATTCCTCTATCATAAATGTCAAAAAAAAAAAAAAAAAAACAAAAAAAAAAAAAACAAAACAAAAAACAAAACAAAAATTTATATCAATTTGGAACTAAAGACATAAAAACTTTGAATATTGAATTACCCAATTATTAAGTATTTATCAACAATTAAAAGTTAAAATTTGGTTTCCATATGGTTAATACATTTATTCTTCATCAATTTTCTATAAACGTTGTTGAATTAATTATAAAACAAAAATATTTCTTTGTATATATATAGTATGTTTAATTGTTTAAACATAGTCTTAAGAGTTACCGATCGAGTATATATTTAACATTCTTCGTATTTAATTTAGTTCTAACATACATTATAACATATACATACATAGTATTTCTATATTTCATTAATATAAAATGAATTAATTAACTTAATACCAATACTAAAAACTTACCGTATACAAAATAATTTCGTTTTAACAATAACGATAAGTATTCTAGGTTCTTATCTTAAATCATAAATAAATTAAATCAAATAAAAAAAACCAAAAAAAAACCTTCATGGCTCAAAAGAATTGAGTAAGCATATCTTGACAGCAACATTATATGGAGTGTACTATACAAAAATTGCCGTAAAGCATTTTACAACTTTTAGGACTAAAAAGTCGAACTAGTTGACATCTAATGTCAATAGTCACATCATTATTATGTAATCCTTCCTATAATTATACTCCATTATACTACTAAATTAATTAGTTAAACGTTAAATCCAATTACTCTCATAATTAAAAAAGTGTCAAAATAAAAAATGGAATCAATATCTCTACCCAATAAAAACACAAACATTTCTTTCTCACACAAATAACAAATGGGCATTTACAGCTATGACCACCACCACCACCACATCAATTTCTTAATTGTGTGTGGGCCCTCGCCACTTCCCCCCTCTTGTTGGAGGGAAAATGAACCTCCACCGGCAACTATCTAAATCTAAATGTCATATGGTAATTCACCATTAAATTTAATTGCTTATTAAATAATTTTGTAATTGTATGTATAGTTACAGGAAATTTATTAAATTCAATAGTGTTAATATCAGTTTATCAAATACTACGTACAAGCGTTACAGAACATAAATGTGTTATGTAACAATAACATTATGTTATTCTTAACTTACAAATTATTTTATATAAATATGAATATTCAGGTGAGTGAGTTATTTACCTGGATACACGGCAGCCGTGAGGTTGCCATCGATATTTGAGATATAAGCGGTCGGGGCGGCCATTACTAACGCAGTTGAACTCTTTTTCGAGGAAGGGGCAGGTGGTTTCGTTGTAGACTGGATACGATTGATCTAAAACCCAATTTCCTTGAAACAAATCGCACGCGAATGCATTAATTTTGAACAAATTGATGATAATTAAGAAAAAAAATAAGATAATATTTACTCTGGACTCCATTCTCAGTCTCTCGAAAGAAAGATAGAGAGAGAGAGAGAGAGAAGGAGGGAATTGAAGGGAAAAATGCTTTTTGGTTTGCTGAGTGGGCTGATCAGCTGTATTTATAGTGTGATTTTATTTTTATGATTAAAATTTTGTTATTTAATTTTTATTTTATTTTGTTAAAATAGAACAGCATGTATACCAAAACAATCAATTGTTTCATTATTAATCCGTTTAAATATAACGAGTATTCGGAATGGAATTTTGTTAAAAAGGTAAAGATTGATTTGATATGTTCTTTATTTTTCTGGATATGGAAATAAGTAACTATTATTCTTTTATATAAACAGAGATAGTAATAAGATTCTTAAATGAATTTTAAAGAGACGTGAGTATGGAAATGGAAATGGAAATGGAAATAAATAGTTAAATTCAATATTTTATTTAACTTCGTGATTTTTATGTGTCCATTTACGCAGTATTTCATTTTACAAATTTACCCAAAAGTATATTATTATAAAATTAAAATGAGTAAACATAGTACCCCGGTTTTAAATGTTCAAGTTATCTATGTAGAAGGAATAATTTTACTCTTTTTTTTTTTTTTTAAATAACTATTATGTTGAGTTTCAAAGTCTTAGCTTTTTAAATTTAACTTTAGATAATTTTATTTAATGTCATATAATTATAATATTTGATAAAAATAAAAATAATTTTGTAATGACCCGTCAAAATCGCTATTAACGCGGTACATTAACAAACGGTCACACAACGAAGTAATGTTCTCTATATGAAACGTTTTAAGTAAACATTGCATTCATTATTCGAAAGTTTTTTAAAAAAAATAGACAATTGCTAAAAATAATAGGTTTCTAAAAACTGAAAATTCCCAAAAATAATAAGTTGTCAAAAATCAAAGTCGTCCGACATCTAACATAATGTAATAAAATTTGAATGCAACAATGTTTGAAATAATGTCAGATAAGACTCCAGATGCAAACACTTTGAACATCAACAACGGAAGCAAACTTACGAATATGAGAATAAACATGTTAAAGTGTCAACACAAAGTTTGATGAGTTCATAGGTTTATCACAAATGATAAAGTAAAGTAGAGTAGAATCAAGTGGACCACAAGATTTCATGTTAGAAAACATCCTCGAAAAGTTCATCTAAAAGTTCTACAGTTTTGAGCACCGGTAACCAGACTTAACAAAATAATAAACTACCCTATGTATAAAATCACACCGAATTAAGTGTCTTCTAATGATGTACTATACATCCGTTAAATGCTAGCACACTAGCCCAGATAAAGTTGTCAAACTCTATGGATCCATATATACGTATTCGCTCCAACCAGTTCAAAACCAGTAGTTAACAGTTACAAAGCTAAGGGATTTGTAATTTAAACTCAGTGTAGAATATTATTAAAAAAATATCTTCTTGTACTTGTGTCCATAACTTAAAACAGTAAAATGAGCATGTATTTTCACCCCAAGTATAAAATAGTTGTAAACGAGTAAAAAGTAGGGTTATGAAACTCACCTTGAGTGCACAACAAAAGTCTCAAACAACATAAAGAGCTAAAGTGATCACAGCAGACAGACTTACTCAACCTAAAGATACAAGTTGGTCAAATGGTGTCTAATAACTAGGTCAGGCCACAGTGTAATCATGTTTTTATTGCTCGATTCCGACACGAAAAGTCAACAAAACTCAACCAAAACCAACAAGACTCGATGAAGGTCAACACTTTCAATTAGTGATCATAATCAAATTTTGACTTCAAATATACAAGTTTTACATCTCATAATCTTTTCAGAGAGCAGTTAAGTCTTAGACAATACGCGTAAGGTTTAACAATCTCTTTTGACTCAAAAATGTTGACCAAATAAAAGTTAACTGATTTTAAGTGAATACACATACTATAAGTCATATGTCAACTCATAAAAAGTAACTCAACTAGTGACAGTTCAGTAGTATCACTACATGACTTAAACCCCTTTGACTTGTGTCATACCCCGTCCTAATCCATTTGGACGAAGTCACCAACATCTGGTCCCATTGCGATGATCGACTCCAAATAATGTCTTTAAAATGAGCAAATGCACAGCGGAAGGTTTCTTTCATACCTGAGAATAAACATGCTTTCAAGTATCAACCAAAAGGTTGGTGAGTTCATTAGTTTATCATAAATAATCATTTCATAATTTTTAATAGACCACAAGATTTCATATTTCCATTTCTCATAAACATACGTCCCATACATAGAGACAAAATAATCATTCATATGGATTGAACACCTGGTAACCGACATTAACAATATACATATAAGAATATCCCCTATCATTCCGGGACACCCTTCGGATATGATATAAATTTCGAAGTACTAAAGCATCCGGTACTTTGGATGGGGTTTGTTAGGCCCAATAGATCTATCTTTAGGATTCTCGTCAATTAGGGTGTCTGTTCCCTAATTCTTAGATTACCAGACTTAATAAAAAGGGGCATATTCGATTTCGATAATTCAACCATAGAATGTAGTTTCACGTACTTGTGTCTATTTTGTAAATCATTTATAAAAGCAGTGCATCTATTCTCAGTCCCAAAAATATATATTGCAAAAGCATTTAAAAAGGGAGTAATGAAACTCACCATACTGTATTTTATAGTAAAAATACATACGACGTCATTGAACAAGTGTAAGGTTGGCCTCGGATTCATGAACCTATATTATTTATATATATATATATATATATATATATATATATTAAAACATGTAATCGTAATCGAACAATTTATTTATGTATTTATTAACGATATCATTTTATAACTTATGTGTTTCATTAAAATATTTTAATATTACAAATAATGATATATTAATAATAATGATATGAATTAATGATAATGATAATAGTATTAAAGATAATAATGATAAAAATAATACTAATATTGTTAAAAATAATGATTATAATAAAAATGACAGTTTTTAATAATAATAATAATAATAATAATAATAATAATAATAATAATAATAATAATAATAATAATAATAATAATAATAATAATAATAATAATAATAATAATAATGATAATGATGATGATGATGATAATAAAAGTACTAATAATACTACCTCACATGTAAAAGCTCCAAAAAGAAAATAATTGCCTTAGACAAGACTCGAACCCACGATCACCCATTAAACACAAGTACATCCCTACCATCTAAGCCGTTTTGCATTTCTGAAATAACTTGCAGATTAACTTCTTTTAACCATTAATTCTGTCTTCTTCATCATCATCATATTAATCATAATCAACCCATTCCATGATCATCATTATCCTAACTTCTATCATTATCATTTTCGTTTTCTATTGTTGTCATCTTTATGATCATAATCATTATTTATCACATAATCATTTAATCATTCTCGTTATTCATTATCATTCGAATTAACATCATCTAATCATGATCATTAACATTAACGTGACATCATAATTTGCTAGCCTCACTATCTTCATTCGATACCCTATCATCATCATCTTCTCTGTTCTAACATAGTCATCATCATCAACATCTTCATGTTATTGTAACATCATAATTTTGATCGAATCTTAATTAAAATGAAAAGTGGATCAAGTGTTAGACATCTTGAGTCTATTCCACATAATTCGGCCCACTAACACAAAAGCCCAAACGTAATAAACCCAAGTACAAACCCGTTACAATAATAGAAAGAAAACTGTCGGTGGTTATGTATGTAAACGTCATAGTCATTATCATTATATCACCCACTTGTTTATCATCATCAATAGAGTATCATTATCTATCTTCTTTGTTACCACAACCACAGGAACCAGAAAAGCAAAGTTTAAACTCGTGTAGCAATAGTGGTAAACGAAACCGAACATATTAAAAGTAGTAGCAGCAGCGTAACAGAAAACATAGTCTTGGCAGCAGCTGTAGCAGAAAGAAAGAAAAGAAAAAGACTGCAGCAACATTAGTTCTAAATGATTGGAGGTGGCTCAAGGTGGTTCAATGAAGGTGATTGTGGTGTAGTGATGTGGGTGTTTGTGATTAAAATGGTGGTTTGAGTTGTAACCGAAACAGGAGCATAACAATGATCGTGTTCATGGTCAAGTGGTAGGTTTATGGTGCCCGAAGTGGTGTGTTGTAGGTTGGCGGATGTGGTGGTTTATTGGTATTTAAATAGTGACCATGGTGTCTGATCGAACCAACAGAAGTGGGTACAAATAGCTGCAGTAGCAGCAACGATACAACATCATCAACTCTTTAACAAGAAACGAAACAGTAGAAAAGAAAAGACGTAGCAGTGACAGAAGCTTTATGGGTTGTTATCGATGGTTTGTTCGAGTGGGCAGAAAAACAACAAAACAACAAGTATGTCCGTATGTACTAATCATTTTCGTGGACTTGTATTCTCCTGTTATGTAACCAGCTTCTCACTTAGATGTGTATCAAATGGATCACCAACGAAGGCAATTGGTGGGGTGGTTCTGTCTACAGAAGAACAAGGAGAAAGAAGAGTGTTGTGTCCATAATTTGATTTGATTTGATTTGGATATTTCAAATCTCTACCGGCACTTCCTTTAATATAAAAAAAATCTAAAGATAATAGTATTTTAAAATATGTGTATGTGTCAACTAGTGATGGTGGAACCAAACACAAAATGTGATAAAGAAAGTCACGGGTATATTTAAATAAAGCAACCCACTTATTTTAAACACACAGAAAATCATGTCTAATTACATAACAAAACAACAAGTGGGTACCCTTTACAGCACATAAACATGAGGTTAAATTATGGAATTTGTTTAACATAAATAAATTAGATAAATTTTAAAATTTGCAACATATATAAAGGTTACTCCCATCACTTTCTATATTATTTGTAATATGTACTATATGCATGTGTGCTATATAATAAGTTAGTAGGTGGGATGCAAACGAAATATTTTTGAGTGGTATTTAAAAGTCATAAAGTAGAAAAGAATTAAAGGAGATGTGATATATGCATGTAATGTGCCATGTATTACGGATAAATGACTAGTTCAAAGATAAACAACTTGTAATTATCATTCTTCAATCCCAATTTAATCCACAACTACTTCTGACTTCTACCTTTGCTAATTTGGACTTGGGCTTATTAACACTTGGACTAAATTCATTTGTTTGGAAAGATGGGCCTATATTAGGCTTTCAAGATTAGCCTAACAATTACATTATGTTATATCACTTCAAAGTTATATATATATATATATATATATATATATATATATATACACACACACACACACATATATATATACTAATAAATTTGTAATAAACTTATTTAATAAAAATCAAAGTGATAAAGATTGTTACTATCATTTATATTTCAATAACAAGTTTAATAATATCGTAAGTTATTGTACATAGCACTAAATTATCTAATATTTTAAAATATATTTCAAATTATATTTCCAATTATTATTTATACATATATCTATTTACAAATAGTTGTTCGTGAATCGTCGAGAATGGTCGAAGGATAAATGAATTCATGAAACAGTTCAAAAATTTTGAGACTTTAATATTACAGACTTTGCTTATCGTGTCGAAATCATATAGAGATTAAGTTTAAATTTGGTCGGAAATTCCGGGTCATCACAGTACCTACCCGTTAAAGAAATTTCGTCCCGAAATTTGAGTGAGGTGGTCATGGTTAACAATAAAAATGTTTTCATGACGAATATGAGTTGATAATTTGAGTTTTATTATCATTGTGTAATATGGATAAAAATAATTCGATTATTCGAAGAGTACGAATGAAGCTATCACCAAAGAGTGAAATAGGAAAGTAAAGATTCATCTTAACTTTTGACAGAGTCAGGGTTGAATTCTGGAATTCAAGGGATTTAAAGAAAATCTTTGAAATCTAAAAGATTTGATTCTTCAGCGAGTAAGGAAATTAAGATCTCTATAATTAAATACGGTGATCTACCTCGATTACTCTGTCTGATATTTCCACTATAAATTAAACTCTTCCATTCCATTGTTCTCACCATTCCTATATTTTCTTTCTTAGTTCATACATCCAAAAGATCGTGAAAATGCTTAATCCCATTCTAATCCTTGATATTTTCTTAATTATCATTTATGTCATCCTTCTTTTCAATCTTCCACCAGAAAAATCTGTTTACTTCTACAATTACCTTGGGTTGATACTATTCTTAATTATACCATGTCTTTATTTTGCTATTCTTATTAATATCCACGGTTTGTAACCTCCGTGTTGTTATTGGGCTTTATATTTTCTCTTATATCTTGGAGCTCTTTGCCTTTTTATTATCTTCTCGATCTTTAGTAAAGCGAGTAACGGTCCAGAATTCGTAAGTATGGAACTTCGAATGAACTTAATGTTCTAAACAAGAAAGAATGTAATGGCACGATTTGATTTGTCAAATTACCAGAATCACTGAGAATAGAACTATCAAGAATATACTATCTTGATGTGTTCAGAAGTTAAGCAGAACGAAAGAGTTATGTAATATGGCACATGATGATGTTATGATCTGTGAATCATCACGTCCCATTAAAAACTCAGCATGACTTACTGTAATATAATCACATTGATCAAGTGTCATTATACTATACTAACTCATGCTTCAGTTCCCAACACTACTTCAAAATCATTCATATTTTAAACTCGAAGGTTTTAGAATTTAGAAACTAAAATAGTTTCTTTTATGATGTAACAAAGATAGCACGAAGAGATAACTAATTTCGGATAAGAAGAGTTATGAAAATATCCTCAGAAATATCGAAGATATTTATGATGATATTTTCAGAATTTCTAAGATCGAAGGTTGATGAAGAAAAATTTTCCACAAGATTTAATATGAGTATAGAGCAAGGTTTTCTCTAAAGATTTCATTGGATACAAAATTATCTAGATTCTTTGAATATAGGGTTTGGTTCTTGTATTTGTCCTTAGCCTCCTTCGTGGTTGGCTCAATCCGTTTTCTAGTTCCAACTTTTCTGAGCTTTTCCAACATACTATTCTTTATTATCAAACTTGTGGCTGTTAAGATCGTTTACAGTTTTTACTACTTCATTCAGCTTTTTCAACATTCCTAGTATTGATTCGTAGACTGTGTGCTTTTCAAAATTTCAGAATGGAAGGTCATAATTCTAAGAGATAAAGGTTATATGTATACCTATAACTGTTGTTGTAGAATTGTTGCGAGATTCAAAATACTGATTGCTGATTCCCGGTAATTGGTATGGTAATACTCGTTACAAGATACGGATGAGTATATGATATGGTTATAACAAGATTACTCCGGATGAAAAGTCGAAGTTGACTTGCTGGAGCTATGACAAAATTGGCTAATTTGGAGAGATATTGTAAAGTTATTTTCGGTAATAACAACGCCAAGGAGCTAGCATAGATACATGTTAAATGTTTACTCAGTTTCTGAGAGTTTTCAGGTGCATAACTATACGCATCAATCTTTCTTTCTGTAGATGAAGTGTGGTTGGTTCATCCTCTCGATTGAGGTGTTTTCAAGAATCATGAAAGGTTTGAACGCAGATTGTAATCGTCGAGATACAAATGAGGTTTAAGATGAAATCAAGTGGCAAACTTGAAGATATGTTTAGTTTCATATGTTATAATCAATATTTTAATTCATTTTAATTGTCCAATGTTATTAGTCCACAGTTGATAGTCCAAAGTTAACAGTCCAATAATTCATATATAATTTAATATATAATATTCGAATTAATTAATACGTATCGTGACCCGTGTACATGTCTCAGACTCGATCACAACTCAAACTATATATATTATTGTAGAATCAACCTCAACCCTGTATAGCTAACTCTAGCATTACCGCATATAGAGTGTCTATGGTTATTTCAAATAATATATATAGATGCGTTGATATGATATGTCAAAACCTTGTATACGTGTCCCGATATTTAAAGTGCGTAAAATAAATAACAGAAATTTAATGACGATAAATAAAATTGCGAGAATAAAAATTGCGATAATAAATTGCGATAAATAAATTGCGATAATGTAATAGGGAATTAACAGTTAGCTAGGAACAGTTAGCTACGATTTTGTTAGCGTGGATTCTTAACAAAATTTCTCATAGTTAATTTGTTTGTTTCTAACAAATTTTATTTTGTCCAATGTTTTCTTCATTATGCCACTTGTTGGATTCTGATAAATCAAAATTCCAAATATGAATTTGGATGAAAATGGTTATTCTGTGGTGAACGGATTCGTATATCTGAGGATGTAAGTAGGATAGTAAATGACTGTTGAATCAGATTCGAAGAATGTACAGTGTAACTTATTAATGTGGAATCTAAATATTCCTCGGGTATTACCTACCCGTTAAAATATTTTTACCATTAACAGTTTGTACAATAAAACTTTTAATTACAATCTTTATGAAAACATATATACATATATATTTTCTTCAGACGTAATCATGGATTTAATGAGTCAATGTAATATTAAACTCATCGGATTTACGGCTAGAACTAGAGTACATAATCTCTAAAACATTAGAGATTACATAATCGCCATGAAGGACGAAGATAGTTTATGTAGAACGATTCGTAGAACGATGATTATGCTTGAGGTATAGATTGCGAGGTTGAGACGTGTGATGATGTTGTTGTTGTTGATACTGGTTATGCTGCTGGTGCTGCTGATGGTGGTACTGTTGCTGTCGGTTCTACAAGTGTTGTTGGTGTTGAGGTTGGTGATGATGTTGGTGTAGTAAGTATAGCTTGTAGATCACGCACCATTCTTGTCAGGGTTTCTATCCTACCCTCTATCATTTCTATCCATCCACTCATCTGATTTGATAGATCTTGATTATCAATTTGAAGTTCCCTAACTTCTTCTAATATTCCCCTTCGATTGGTATTCGGAAGTAGAGGTTGAATATTTTCTGTGATTGCAGTAATGCGACCTTCGAGGTGGAAAACTTTAGCAAGAAGGGTGAATACAGTGTTGCGCATAGGTTCACCGGTGAGTACATCGTTTTCTCTGATGTTAGGAGGTAAATTTGGTTCGCGGTATGGTTCGCCTTCTTCATTTCTCCATCGAGTGAGTAAGTCTCGGACCCACCCCCATCTCCTCCAGAAAGAAAAATAGCTAAACGGTGAAGACACTTCGGGTTCATTGACTTCGGTGTCTACTTCAATACGCATCTCAAAATTGCTTCCGGAACTAATGGAATCCAAGCTAGGTGTAGGATCCATCTCTTATGATCAGTAAGAGGATTTTCGATATGAAATAATTTTCGATTATCGGATAATATTCTAATTATATAGAATATCTAATATAGTACAGAAGATCCCGTAGATTACGGAGAAAATTAAGGAAACGTGCCAGATAAAGTCTACAGTAACAGATACGCTAAGATATGGATTTGTCTATACACTATTCATGCAATCAATGCAGTAAGATGTGTCTAGACTAGAAATGATAAGCAGGTAATTTCCTAAGGATGATAAGTAGATGATTTTCGACACGAAATGATAAGCAAAACTTTTGACATGCAGACACGGTCGAAGTCCAGACTCACTAATGCATCTAAACAACTATCAGCTAGACACACTAATGCAAGACCTGGTTCGCTAAGACCAACGCTCTGATACCACATGTCATACCCCGTCCTAATCCATCTGGACGAAGTCACCAACATCTGGTCCCATTGCGATGATCGACTCCAAATAATGTCTTTAAAATGAGCAAATGCACAACGGAAGGTTTCTTTCATACCTGAGAATAAACATGCTTTCAAGTGTTAACCAAAAGGTTGGTGAGTTCATTAGTTTATCATAAATAATCATTTCATAATTTTTAATAGACCACAAGATTTCATATTTCCATTTCTCATAAACATACGTCCCATACATAGAGACAAAATAATCATTCATATGGATTAAACACCTGGTAACCGACATTAACAATATGCATATAAGAATATCCCCTATCATTTCGGGACACCCTTCGGATATGATATAAATTTCGAAGTACTAAAGAATCCGGTACTTTGGATGGGGTTTGTTAGGCCCAATAGATCAATCTTTAGGATTCGCGTCAATTAGGGTGTCTGTTCCCTAATTCTTAGATTACCAGACTTAATAAAAAGGGGCATATTCGATTTTGATAATTCAACCATAGAATGTAGTTTCACGTACTTGTGTCTATTTTGTAAATTATTTATAAAAGCAGTGCATGTATTCTCAGTCCCAAAAATATATATTGCAAAAGCATTTAAAAAGGGAGTAATGAAACTCACCATACTGTATTTTATAGTAAAAATACATACGACGTCATTGAACAAGTGTAAGGTTGGCCTCGGATTCACGAACCTATATTATTTATATATATATTAAAACATGTAATCGTAATCGAACAATTTATATATGTTTTTATTAATGCTATCATTTTATAACTTATGTGTTTCATTAAAATATTTTAATATTACAAATAATGATATATTAATAATAATGATATGAATTAATGATAATGATAATAGTATTAAAGATAATAATGATAAAAATAATACTAATATTGTTAAAAATAATGATTATAATAAAAATGATAGTTTTTAATAATAATAATAATAATAATAATAATAATAATAATAATAATAATAATAATAATAATAATGATGATGATGATAATAAAAGTACTAATAATACTACCTCACATGTAAAAGCTCCAAAAAGAAAATAATTGCCTTAGACAAGACTCGAACCCACGATCACCCATTAAACACAAGTACATCCCTACCATCTAAGCCGTTTTGCATTTCTGAAATAACTTACAGATTAACTTCTTTTAACCATTAATTCTGTCTTCTTCTTCATCATCATATTAATCATAATCAACCCATTCCATGATCATCATTATCCTAACTTCTATCATTATCATTTTCATTTTCTATTGTTGTCATCTTTATGATCATAATCATCATTTATCACATAATCATTTAATCATTCTCGTTATTCATCATCATCCGAATTAACATCATCTAATCATGATCATTAACATTAACGTGACATCATAATTTGCTAGCCTCACTATCTTCATTCGATACCCTATCATCATCATCTTCTCTGTTCTAACATAGTCATCATCATCAACATCTTCATGTTATTGTAACATCATAATTTTGATCGAATCTTAATTAAAATGAAAAGTGGATCAAGTGTTAGACATCTTGAGTCTATTCCACATAATTCGGCCCACTAACACAAAAGCCCAAATGTAATAAACCCAAGTACAAACCCGTTACAATAATAGAAAGAAAACTGTCGGTGGTTATGTATGTAAACGTCATAGTCATTATCATTGTATCACCCACTTATTTATCATCATCAATAGAGTATCATTATCTATCTTCTTTGTTACCACAACCACAGGAACCAGAAAAGCAAAGTTTAAACTCGTGTAGCAATAGTGGTAAACGAAACCGAACATATTAAAAGTAGTAGCAGCAGCGTAACAGAAAACATAGTCTTGGCAGCAGCTGTAGTAGAAAGAAAGAAAAGAAAAAGACTGCAGCAACATTAGTTCTAAATGATTGGAGGTGGCTCAAGGTGGTTCAATGAAGGTGATGGTGGTGTAGTGATGTGGGTGTTTGTGATTAAAATGGTGGTTTGAGTTGTAACCGAAACAGGAGCATAACAATGATCGTGTTCATGGTTGAGTGGTGGGTTTATGGTGCCCGAAGTGGTGTGTTGTAGGTTGGCGGATGTGGTGGTTTATTGGTATTTAAATAGTGACCATGGTGTCTGATCGAACCAACAGAAGTGGGTACAAATAGCTGCAGTAGCAGCAACGATACAGCATCAACAACTCTTTAACAAGAAACGAAACAGTAGAAAAGAAAAGACATAGCAGTGACAGAAGCTTTATGGGTTGTTATCGATGGTTTGTTCGAGTGGGCAGAAAATTAACAAAACAACAAGTATGTCCGTATGTACTAATCATTTTCGTGGACTTGTATTCTCCTGTTATGTTACCAGCTTCTCACTTAGATGTGTATCAAATGGATCACCAACGAAGGCAATTGGTGGGGTGGTTCTGTCGACAGAATAACAAGGAGAAAGAAGAGTGTTGTGTCCACAATTTGATTTGATTTGATTTGGATATTTCAAATCTCTACCGGCACTTCCTTTAATATAAAAAAAATCTAAAGATAATAGTATTTTAAAATATGTGTATGTGTCAACTAGTGATGGTGGAAACAAACACAAAATGTGATAAAGAAAGTCACGGGTATATTTAAATAAAGCAACCCACTTATTTTAAACACACAGAAAATCTTGTCTAATTACATAACAAAACAACAAGTGGGTACCCTTTACAGCACATAAACATGAGGTTAAATCATGGAATTTGTTTAACATAAATAAATTAGATAAATTTTAAAATTTGCAACATATATAAAGGTTACTCCCATCACTTTCTATATTATTTGTAATATGTACTATATGCATGTGTGCTATATAATAAGTTAGTAGGTGGGATGCAAATGAAATATTTTTGGAGTGGTATTAAAAAGTCATAAAGTAGAAAAGAATTAAAGGAGATGTGATATATGCATGTAATGTGCCATGTATTACGGATAAATGACTAGTTCAAAGATAAACAACTTGTAATTATCATTCTTCAATCCCAATTTAATCCACAACTACTTCTGACTTCTACCTTTGCTAATTTGGACTTGGGCTTATTAACACTTAGACTAAATTCATTTGTTTGGAAAGATGGGCCTATATTAGGCTTTAAAGATTAGCCTAACAATTACATTATGTTATATCACTTCAAAGTTACATACAATATATATATATATACTAATAAGTTTGTAATAAACTTATTTAATAAAAATCAAAGTGATAAAGATTGTTACTATCATTTATATTTCAATAACAAGTTTAATAATATCGTAAGTTATTGTACATAGCACTAAATTATCTAATATTTCAAAATATATTTCAAATTATATTTCCAATTATTATTTATACATATATCTATATATTTTCATATATCTATTTACAAATAGTTATTCATGAAACGTCGAGAATGGTCGAAGGATAAATGAATTCATGAAACAGTTCAAAAATTTTGAGACTTTAATATTACAGACTTTGCTTATCGTGTCGAAATCATATAGAGATTAAGTTTAAATTTGGTCGGAAATTCCCGGGTCATCACAACTTGCCTAACTACACAAAATTATATGTATATTGATTCAACAACACTTATTTGGTTCAAAAGTGTCACAACTTAAATTAGCAAAAGTTGTATTCTAAAGATTTATAATATTAACTCGATTTAACGGTTCAATTTCTACGAAATATACAATTAAATAAATACAACTCTAGATCATCCGATTCCACCTGATATAGTTTGGGATTTTAGTATTAAGTTTTTATAAAAATAATCAGGTGTCAATCATTTGCTATAATTTTTTAAAACAAAAAACGTTTGCGAAAACAACTGCTAAAATTCAGCAGAAACTTTATCATTTTCTATATAAAAAACTGCAACTCCAATTCAGTTATCGCCAATTGTAGATGCTTCGTTTTTAAGTTGAGAACTTACACAAAGAGCTCCATGACCTGGTTTAACCAAGAACTGTCCCAACAACAACATACGTTAACAACAGTCAAATCAGTTTTTAAGAAATCGAATTTTAAGCATATCTTTTGAACCGTTCAATGAAATTACGTATTTTCTACATGAAAAATTAAGTACTTTTCGAGATCAATCCATCTATGAACTTATTATAATCAGACACTAACATGTACCCATCCAAATCAGCAATATTAAATTCAAATTTATCATGAAATTGCTAAACATTAATCAAAACAATACATACACATATATAATTAAAGACCCGAGCACTAGACATGATTAAAATCATAAGATAAATCAAAATTTCAGAAATAAAAAGTTAGGGTTAGGGTTCTTACAATCAAACACTTAGAACGCGAAATCAATCGATAGAGATGACTAAACGGTTGCGTACTGTGGATTGCTAATACGTATGGATGATCAATTTGATGAAAAGGTGAGTTTTTGATGATGATTTGGTGGTGTGTGATGGCCACATTCGTGGGTTTCAAGAGGAGAGGGGAGAAAGGACAATTTTTGATTTAGGTTTTGCGTGTTATTGAGCAAGTAACCCTTAATAACCTAATTATGCCAAAAGTTAAACAAAGCAACCCCTCCCCCTACACTTGATCGATTAGTTTGTGTTAGGAGGGAGTCGTGGGACTTTTTAATTTTTATATTTTGACACGAACAATTAAAAGCCTAACGATTAAAGGTTCTAAAAACTATAAACCACTAAAGGTTTCTAACGGTAGCCAATTTTGAACGTAAAATTAAGAATGAAAATTCTTAACATCTAAATAGTCATCAAATAAATATTAAAAATAATATTTATTAAGAAAAATAATATAACAACATTATCTCATCAAGATCAAAGATAAAAGTCATCTAACAGTCGTTAAAGAATTAACATAAAAAGAAGGGTCGCTACAAATTTGAACGAATTAGGTTTTAAAATGTATTTTATATATATATATATATATATATATATATATATATATATATATATATATATATATATATATATATATATATATATATATATATATATATATATATCACATAAAAATACTTAAATTCAAAGTTGTACAAAAAAGACCTAAAAAGTCAAAGCAGGAAAGTAATTTTTGGACGAATGGAGTACTTGAATATGTGCATTTGAATTAGCTTTATTCGGTGACTGCTTTTGAGACTCTCTTTGACAACCCTAATATTTAAACATGAGATCTTTTATGCTAGCTGAATTGTCTTATTCGGTGACTGCTTTTGAGTTGTGATTGTCATGCTTATTTTAATGTAAAGAACATAGACACAAGGATTTATAGTGGTTCGGGTGGATGTTAACTAATCCACCTTAATCCACTCCCCGATTACACTAATCGGGATTTGTTGCTTCACTAAGCACTTTTCTCCAAACCCGGTGGAGATCCGATTTACAAGTCTTCAACTTCTTTGGTAGACAACAAACCTAATCTTTCTATCCCTTTGAAAGATCAACTCCAACCTAGATCAACTTGACTTCACCTTGGACAAGTATTAATCTCTAACTAAGATTAATCAACTTCCTAAGTCCCTTTAAGGAAGTAGATCACTAAGCTAGCCTATGCTTCCGCTAATTGAAGTTACAAGACTTATACACTTTGCAATGATGATCCTAAGACAATACTAGTATATATACATTACACTAAGTAAACTCACAAGATTAATGATTTTGATTAGTAAGTTTACAACAACCAAATTCTATATCTATAAGATCATAGAATCTTCTCTTGCTTGATCACATTTGAGTAGTAATTAGAGCCCTTGTGATATCTGGAAATAAGTCTTTGAAATATGCAAGAGGGTCAGTGATGTATGTAGCGTGGTGTACGAAATAGTTATATATTTTTAATGCGGAATGCTACAAATTATGACAAGTTTTAATTATTTATTTATCGAGTGGGATATACCAAAACCTTGCTACAACACTATAGGCAGTGTACCTAGTCGCGGAGTAGTATAGTTTTTAGTAAGTCCGGTTCGTTCCACAGGGAGACGGGCTTATGAAACACTTATTTTTATATAAATATTTTTGTACAACAATATATAATAATATATAAAAGTGGGGTTTTACCGTTTAATGACCGGTTTGTCGATTCTATATTTTAAGCGCAAAGATAAATGACGATAATTAAAGTGCGTAAAATAATGACAATAAATAAAATGACAGCAAATAAAATTGCGAGTAATAAAATGACAGTAACTAAAGATACGATGAGAAATATAATAAAAGAATTATGCTTATTTAAACTTCCGTAATCATGATGTTTGACGTGTTGATTTTAGTTTTATGCCCATGGGTTAATTGTCCTTTGTCCTGGATTATTTAATCTGTCCGTCTGGTTTTTGTCCATAACAGTCCATCAGTCATAAATATAAAGTGCGAGTGTCCTCGTCAAATTATTATTATACCCGAAGTTAAATATTCCAACTAATTGGGGATTCGAATTGTAACAAGGTTTTAATACTTTGTTTAATGAATACACCAGGTTATCGACTGCGTGTAAACCAAGGTTTTACTACTTTGTTAACAATTACACCAATTACCCTTGAATGTAATTTCACCCCTGTTTTAATTATTCTAGTGGCTATTAATCCATTCCCGTGTCCGGTTAAATGAACGATTATTCGTACATATAAATACCCCGCCCATCGTGTCCGATTGAGTGTATATGGTAATTTATAGGGACGCCCAATTGTAAATCTTTATATTAACATTAACAAACTTTCATTTAGTTAAACAAATATAAAGCCCATTAATAGCCCATAGTCTAATTTCCACAAGTGTCGTTCTTTTGTCCAAACCCCAATTAAGGTACAAAGCCCAATAACCCCGTCTTTAATATTTAGTCCAACATCATGATTACTTTGGCTCAAATAAGCATAATAATAACTTAAGTACGAGACATTAATTTAAAAAGAAGAACATAGCTTACATTGATTATTTATCGCGTAGTGTTACACGGACAGAGCTCCGACTTTAAAACCCGTAAAATAACCTTTACATAACCCGAACTAATCTAATATAAAACTACACTATACTATATATATTATATATATATTTATTTATTACAGAGTATTATTATTATGTGTGTGGTGTTAAAAACGAACGAAAAACTGGCAATTTATAGAATGTGAGCTGATTCTGATCCTCATGCGACTCGCATGGGATCATGCCTATTTGCCATGCGAGTCGCATGGCCACGCTGGACAGCTCACATATCTTTTGTCCTCTTGTTCGTCGACATATTTATTAAATATATATAAAATATAAATAATTTTAATAATTATTTATATATTATATTATATTTATATGCATAGTAGACTAGATATTTTTGGTACATTGCGTCGGGCGTTTCTTCTTGGCTCGGGTCTCGGTTCCGGATTTTCGAACGTCTTTTCGTACTATTTTTTATCGTGTACTTTGCGTTCTGCGATTTGTACTCTTGTCATTTTTAGACGTTCTTCATCAATATTTTGAGCCTTTTTAATTGTATCTTGTATATTTGAGCATTTTGGACCTTTTTGTCTTCAATTCGTCGTTTTCGCCTTTTGTCTTCGCACTTATTTAATATAAACGAATATTACTTGAATATGGAACAATTACAACTAAAATCTTGTCATTTCGGAAGGATATTGATACTAAATATATGTTCATTTAGAGCACTATCAAATATCCCCACACTTGAACGTTGCTTGTCCTCAAGCAATACAGTCTTGAAATAAAAACATACGAATCACTTCTTTATTCTTCACACTTTGTACATCAGTGATTTTGATAGAGCGGTATAAACAATGATAGTAACGATGTGGTTAAAGGTGGGTGTGTCTTTTATAGTTGCCTCGGGTTTAGGTCAACGACACTGGCAATCAAATAGCCGATTTACTTTCGGTTTCCAAAGCAAAGTGCACATTTGAAAGGCGGTTTACAGTCCCACATGACTATAAAAATTTAGATCCTTAAAGAAATTGGATCTTTATGAAAACATTTGATCTTTTGAAAATTCATTCTAGCTTTTACCTTAGACAAGTTTTCTGATTTGACCCACCATCGGTGTTGCAAAATATATTTGTGGATCAATATTTTGGCTAAAAACTTTTAGGTTCGTGTAATCCACTGCTATCCCGGTATCGGAAAGCACACATCCAGTTTACTTGTTCCGTATATTACCTTTCGGTAAACTACCGTCCGGTTGTAAAGGAAAGCGATGAACAAGAAACTGTTAAGGCAATGTCCCGTGACATGCATTTGTTCATGGTCTAATTACGTGTCGGATGCTAGTACTATCCTTGGTAGGAGCAATAGTAAAGATCATCCTATGATTTTTCGGTCTGGCACAAGGTCCTGTCTCCGACCATGCTATGCAACCACCGTTCTTACGGTTGACACCCGATTTGGTTCAGGTGACCTAATGAATTCCAGGTGAATTCCTAGGATTTAACGTTCAATGGTAATGAACGCATTGAAAATGGATTTTCAGAAAACAAATCGGTTTGTATTTTTGATCAAAATATTTTCTCGTTCAAGCTCGAGTTTAGATATCATTGAATTTCATGAGTTTGAATTCTCAATCTTTAAGGTCAATCTCAAGGATTGAGTAATATCAGGCTTAAAAGCTGATTTTTGATCTTTAAAGGAGATTATCCTTTCTGGGGATCTGATTCATTAGTCTTATCAAGCTAATTTGCACGGTGCCCCCCCATTGTACGAGATAAATCCTTCTCATGGTTAGGATAAATCTGACCACTTGGCGACCCTGTTTGATGCTGAGGTCCGTGGATTTCCAGCCGATTTTAGTGATGACTTTTCTAGATTTTTCGTCAACCTACAGCTGGTCTGGACGACAACTTCATGACCTAAATCAAGAAGCGCGTGTCTTTTTCGGAAGACTTTACTTCCTTCTAATGATGGAATTGATTCATCGTGTAGATCCATCTTTCTTTCAAAAGTATCACAATAAACCGGTAAAACTATTAATTTAGTTCAAAACAAAAGCACCTGCAATAACTTTACAGAAACATGTGATAGATAATTTTTAATTGAATAACTTGGTACATTCTCCCCACACTTAGTTTATTTCTTTGCCTTTTTATTCTCTTCTATTCCATTCTTAAATGAATTCAAGCGTTTTGGGTTGTTTCTCAATTTATGTCCTTTTTAAGGTAACGATAATTTCGGTATTAACACCTAGTTTTCATCGTTCATAAATATGTATAAACATGATTTTAAATTCATTTAGTTGAAATTTTTTTTCAAATTTTCACAAAATTTGGCAAATAAACCAAGTGTAAATCCGAGAGAATTTATAACCCTTCCCCACACTTGAGATCATGCAATGCCCTCATTTGCATGAAATCAGACTCTAATTATAAATTCATGAGGGTGATTAGTGTAGAAAAGTGATTAAGAATACCTAGTTTGTACTTACAAAGCTCGACGAATGATAGATGGCGCGCCTCACCGTTCATTCCTTCTTGTTTTATCACACATGTTTTTCTTCAAAAATGGTTGCTTTTCTGAACTGTTTGCTAATTTTTGAAAATGCGTATTTTACCCTAAGTTATCATGCATGTTTATTAACGAGTTATGCACTAACCCGAACCCCTAATTTAACGTTAAGTGGGGTTAAACTTCCCCACACTTAGCTGATGACATGTGAAGTCGGTAGAATAAGTTCCACGAATTAAAATAGTGAGCCAGTTATTTACATCTCGGGTGGTATAAAATATATTAATGGGTTTAAAGTTTAGACCCACCCGATCATCACTACTTAATTCTTTTTTAAGTGTAGCTTTTAGTAAATGGATATGTCTCTTTTCTGGTTCTTGGTCAAATGGATCGATATACATCGACATACATATTTCTTTAGGGTGGATAATTCCTAACATTTCCTTCCGTTCATTCTCGGGATCAAAGGTTTCACCTCTATTACCTAATTGGGTGAAATTCGAGGTGTCATTATCTATTACAGCTCGTAGTTCATTTCCGGTGGATGACTCGTCTATTGAGAATATTGGGTTGGAAGGTTGTGGAATGGTGAAGTTTGTCACCCTTACTTCTTCTTTATCCATTGATGGATCGATGATTTCGTCAGTAGAGGCTAATGTGTCGATATGTTGTGAAATGGGTAAGACTGAATAAAAAGTATCATCGGGATAGTTGGTGATTTCGGAGCTCTCGAATTCATCAAAATTCGATGATATGAGATTTTCTTGCACACGACTCCTCAGATCAACAGGTGTGTAGTCTGATAGAGTTTCAGCTTGCCGGTTTACAAACTCTCTCATTTGTTCATTTTGAGCATTGAGTTCTTCGAGTTTGATTTTTATATTGTCTAATAAATTTTCGAACACGTAATTTTCCTCGTCTACTGGTTGTTGAGTTTGGATATATTCTTGGGAATAATCCCAATTTGAATTGTATTCTTCATAATCATTCCATTCAGGTTCCGTGGGTGCGTAATTTTCCATAGGAATGTAATAGTAACATTCCCATGTTGAGTGATAATCTCCACAGATTTCACAACCAGTTATTGTTTCGTCGTTCGTGATCCAAGATTGACTGATTGAATTGTCATCAACACTCGTTTGAGAGTATTGATTTAATTGATTTTGGATATCAAAAAGAGTTTCCATAGCATTGTTTTCAAAATTTTTCATTTTATTGCGATGGCCAAATTTTAGCTACAATGTGGTGCATTTACTAATTATCCTATTAGTTATAAAAATAGAAAAACTTATATAAGTTGTCCAATTAATAGACTTTTCTGCTTTTGCCCACGTTTCGAATAGCCAAAAGATGCAGCAGGGAGCCAGAACCCTTTAAATCGGAAGCTCACAACTCAGCCACTAACAAATCCAACTATTACTACGAAGCAGAAAATTGTCAACGTCCATTAATTTAACCACTTAAATAATTTTTCTTTCCGTTTGAGATATTAGATAAGAAATAGAGAAAATTTCTAAGTCCTAAAAACTAAAGCGTCGAGAAATAATAAAGAAAAAGAATGCGCGTCGAAAAACGTCGAAAAATAAAAATAAGAAAATAGCGCGTCGTAACTTAAAAGTCTAAAAATTATATCTAAAAAGTTGCGCCTAAAGGTCTAAAGGTAAATGCAATTTTATTCAGAAAACGGCAATTACTTAAAGGCACTAAAATCTATTTAAAACTAAAGCGAAAAATGGCGTCGCAAAATTCTAAAGCACCTAAATCTTAGTCTAAAGAAAAAGCACTTAAGGGATTTTATGGCAAAGCCTAAGAATCTAGAAATATAAAATAATTATGGCAAAAAAAACTAGACTAAAAACTAACTACGAACGATAAAAATACAAATATTACGCTAAACGATTAAAAAGATACAAAATAGAAAAAGAAATAAAAAGTTATAAAATTATATATTTTTATAAAAATATTATTTTTATATTTTAAATTATAAAAGTATTAATTTTATATATTTAATAAACTAATTATAAGTAAATATTATAAATTAATAAAACTAAATAATATTAAACAAATAACCTAAATAGGGTTTTAATAATAATAATATAATATTACACCGTAATTAATGCGTAACTAGGGTAAAACCTGGCCTGTCAGCACCCATCATGCGACTCGCATGGGGTTCAGGCTACGGTCATGCGAGTCGCATGACCTGCAGAGCCTGGTTCAAATGGGGGTTCAAACAAAGGTTCAATTTGTATTTAATTTATATTTATTTTTATTTTCTGTTTTTCTAATTTTTAATTTTTCTGTTTTAATATATAAAATATAAAATATATATATAATTTAAATAAAAACTTAATTTTACAAACTAAAATAAAATAAAAATACTTTATAATAAAAACATAAAAATAGATTTATATATATATATATAATTTTTTTTTTTTCGGTTTTAAAAATTTTTAATTTTTTTTTTTTAAAGATTTTATATTGTTTTTCTAAAAACAAAATATAAAAATTTCGCCGACTCCCCGGCAGCGGCGCCAAAAACTTGATGTATGTAGCGTGGTGTACGAAATAGTTATATATTTTTAATGCGGAATGCTACAAATTATGACAAGTTTTAATTATTTATTTATCGAGTGGGATATACCAAAACCTTGCTACAACACTATAGGCAGTGTACCTAGTCGCGGAGTAGTATAGTTTTTAGTAAGTCCGGTTCGTTCCACAGGGAGACGGGCTTATGAAACACTTATTTTTATATAAATATTTTTGTACAACAATATATAATAATATATAAAAGTGGGGTTTTACCGTTTAATGACCGGTTTGTCGATTCTATATTTTAAGCGCAAAGATAAATGACGATAATTAAAGTGCGTAAAATAATGACAATAAATAAAATGACAGTAAATAAAATTGCGAGTAATAAAATGACAGTAAATAAAGATACGATGAGAAATATAATAAAAGAATTATGCTTATTTAAACTTCCGTAATCATGATGTTTGACGTGTTGATTTTAGTTTTATGCCCATGGGTTAATTGTCCTTTGTCCTGGATTATTTAATCTGTCCGTCTGGTTTTTGTCCATAACAGTCCATCAGTCATAAATATAAAGTGCGAGTGTCCTCGTCAAATTATTATTATACCCGAAGTTAAATATTCCAACTAATTGGGGATTCGAATTGTAACAAGGTTTTAATACTTTGTTTAATGAATACACCAGGTTATCGACTGCGTGTAAACCAAGGTTTTACTACTTTGTTAACAATTACACCAATTACCCTTGAATGTAATTTCACCCCTGTTTTAATTATTCTAGTGGCTATTAATCCATTCCCGTGTCCGGTTAAATGAACGATTATTCGTACATATAAATACCCCGCCCATCGTGTCCGATTGAGTGTATATGGTAATTTATAGGGACGCCCAATTGTAAATCTTTATATTAACATTAACAAACTTTCATTTAGTTAAACAAATATAAAGCCCATTAATAGCCCATAGTCTAATTTCCACAAGTGTCGTTCTTTTGTCCAAACCCCAATTAAGGTACAAAGCCCAATAACCCCGTCTTTAATATTTAGTCCAACATCATGATTACTTTGGCTCAAATAAGCATAATAATAACTTAAGTACGAGACATTAATTTAAAAAGAAGAACATAGCTTACATTGATTATTTATCGCGTAGTGTTACACGGACAGAGCTCCGACTTTAAAACCCGTAAAATAACCTTTACATAACCCGAACTAATCTAATATAAAACTACACTATACTATATATATTATATATATATTTATTTATTACAGAGTATTATTATTATGTGTGTGGTGTTAAAAACGAACGAAAAACTGGCAATTTATAGAATGTGAGCTGATTCTGATCCTCATGCGACTCGCATGGGATCATGCCTATTTGCCATGCGAGTCGCATGGCCACGCTGGACAGCTCACATATCTTTTGTCCTCTTGTTCGTCGACATATTTATTAAATATATATAAAATATAAATAATTTTAATAATTATTTATATATTATATTATATTTATATGCATAGTAGACTAGATATTTTTGGTACATTGCGTCGGGCGTTTCTTCTTGGCTCGGGTCTCGGTTCCGGATTTTCGAACGTCTTTTTGTACTATTTTTTATCGTGTACTTTGCGTTCCGCGATTTGTACTCTTGTCATTTTTAGACGTTCTTCATCAATATTTTGAGCCTTTTTAATTGTATCTTGTATATTTGAGCATTTTGGACCTTTTTGTCTTCAATTCGTCGTTTTCGCCTTTTGTCTTCGCACTTATTTAATATAAACGAATATTACTTGAATATGGAACAATTACAACTAAAATCTTGTCATTTCGGAAGGATATTGATACTAAATATATGTTCATTTAGAGCACTATCAGTCAGCTTCAAATGCTCTTTAATGCTTGTCTTTTATAGTTGGATTCAAAAAATAGTCGTTGACACACGGCTGCCACCACGGTCGACCGTGGCTCGACCGTACGTGCTCTAGTTCAAAATTGGTATCCGTTGTATAACCGTTTAACTCAAATTTGAGCACCACATTTTGGCACCTTTACTCCTTCTAGAACCTGCAAAAGAAACTAAACATCCTATACAAGTACTATATGCATTAAGTGTTTGAGATTTGGTTTTATTGTGTGAAAGTGACATAACACTCCAATAGTAGTAAACCTAACATTCTTGGAGAAGTGTCTTGATTGATATTTTGGGAAATCTCAGTTTGGTCAAGACTTAGTTAGTCACTTTAATGCATTTGGTTCAATTCTAAAGACTAGTCAATATGTCATTAACTTCCTAGTTCCAATTAATCAGAAGTCATGTTCATTTTAAGCTTAGGTAGAGATTAATTGAATGACGTCTTTCTAAGATAATCATTAAGTATGTAGAGACATCAAAGTTAAGTCATACTTGAACAAGCAATCAAAATTTGTTACTTATACAAGTCCAAATAAATAATTGACCATAATTTCATTGTAAACCATTTTACACTTAATTTATTGGAGTAGGCTAGTTACTTGAATCCTAACTAGTAAGCACATAGCAAGCATATTAATCAAGTTGACAAATTTATGAGTATTAAACACATTAGCAAGTAGCAAGTAATACTCACACATAGCAAGGGATAGTTACTCTAAGATCAATCATATAGATATTTGCACAATATAACGACCCGTCCTAATCCATCTGGACGAATACATTACATTTGGTTACATCGTGAGGTACTTGACCTCTATATGATACATTTTACGACATTGCATTCGTTTTTCAAAGACAAACTTTCATTACATCGAAAGTTGACGGCATGCATACCATTTCATAATATATCCAACTATAATTGACTTAATAATAATCTTGATGAACTCAATGACTCGAATGCAACATCTTTTGAAATATGTCATGAATGACTCCAAGTAGTATCTCTAAAATGAGCAAATGCACAGCGAAAGATTTCTTTCATACCTGAGAATAAACATGCTTTCAAGTGTCAACCAAAAGGTTGGTGAGTTCATTAGTTTATCATAATCATTCATTTTTATCATTTTAATAGACCACAAGAATTTCATTTCCAGTTCTCATAAATATACGTCCCATGCATAGAGACAAAAATTATTCATATGGTGAACACCTGGTAACCGACATTAACAAGATGCATATAAGAATATCCCCTATCATTCCGGGAAATCCTTCTGACATGATAAAAATGAATTCGAAGTACTAAAGCATCCGGTACTTTGGATGGGGTTCGTTAGGCCCAATAGATCTATCTTTAGGATTCGCGTCAATTAGTAGATCGGTTTATTAATTCTTAGGTTACCAAGCAAAAGGGGCATATTCGGCTTCAATCATTCACCCATATAATGTAGTTTCAATTACTTATGTCTATTTCGTAAAATATTTATAAAAATTTCGCATGTATTCTCAGCCCAAAAATATAAAGGGTAAAAAGGCAAATGAAACTCACTCTACAATATTTTGTAGTAAAAATATTCATACGACGATACGGAATAATGCAGGGTTGGCGTCGAATTCACGAACCTATATCATTTATATTTATATTAACACACATAATAGAAATTGAACAAATTCATATATTAGAACTTATTTTATAAATTATATATATATATATATATATATATATATATATATATATATATATATATATATATATATATATATATATATATGATTTGTGTATATGTATTTATAGTTATATTAATATATATTTAGTTAGTACTATATTGAAAATACCTAATTTGTTATATATGAATATTCTTATAAGATTTTTTTAATATGATTAATACGTACTTATGTAATATTACTTATAAATATAAGTTTATACACATAATATTTATTTAGTAAAATAATATTAATAATGGTAAATTAAAAGTTGTATTTGATTATAATGATAATCTCAATAATAACAATACTGATAAAAATGATAATTTTAATAATAATAATAATACTAATAATATAGTTTTAACGACAGCAAAAATGATAATTTTTGTAAACCTGATAGTAACGATAATAATTTTTAATAATAACAATACTAATAATAATAGTACTAATTATAATAATAATAATAATAACTGTAGTAGTATTAATAAAAGTGATAATACTTATAATAAAGTTTCAAAAACAAAAGATGTGTTATACATATAAATTCCATAAACTTATTTAGATTTCATACGTATTCATAATATTATTAGTTGTCAATACTGATAATTTTATCTCTTTTTATATCATACACATCGTACTCATGTTCATGATAATAATAATATAATGGTATAATAACATTTATTTTTAAGTCATTACTCAATTGTAAGTATCATCATCTTTGTAATCATTTTTGTATTTATAATCACTATATGTATATATAGCCTTAACTAATAATTTTACTTATTTATAACCATAATCATGATCATAGTAATAATAATAATATTAATAATACTAATAATAACAATAATAATAATAATAATAATAATAATAATAATAATAATAATAATCATAATAACAATAATAATAGTTAATAATAATAATAATAATGATATTTGAAGGATTACAACCTTTGAAGAAAGCTTTAAAAAAATTTCTGCTACTGGAGGGACTCGAACCCGCGACCACTAGAATACCCATTAACACTCCTAACCATCAGACTATTTCTGCTTTTCTGAATAATACCCTCATCCATTAATATTTAAACCGTATAATTAGTTATCTGTTCTTTCTTCTTCATTAGAGTTTAATCGACCAACTAGTTTCCAATATTCTCATCAAGATTTTGATACTTAAAAACAATTACTCATCACTTATTCACATATTAATATTATTAGAAAACAAAAAAAAATAAATAAAAAAATAAAACAGCCTACCTGCTGTCGCGGCTATGTTTAAAAAAAAAAAATTTGATTTTTGGATTTGAATACATTTTAGATAATAATTATAATATGAATTGTGCCTCAAACGATTCATATAAACTTCTAAAATTGCTAATTATAACTGAAAATCACATAAACTTTCAATTTGATCTTAGAACAACTTTGACTTTTTAGAACCAAAACTTTGATTTCGAAATTGAAAATCGTTTTGAGGAATTGGAACTTGAAATCTTGCAGATAGTTTGAACATGGAATTCCTAATAACTCTGCATATCTAGTTTTTGAAAATTGATATTTAATCGAGTTTTTGATAATATTGCTCAAGAACAGAGGCGACCAGGTTTTATTTCTTGATTTTTCTGTTTAATTCAATTGATAAAAGCAGTTGAAATTGATAATTGGTGATAGAAGATGGAATGAATTATCTTAACACTGGAAATGGGTCGATTATATAATGGATGAAGGGTCGACAGGATTATATTCGATCAGTGAAAAAAAATAATAAAAAAAATAATTAAAAGCAGAAATTGACTTATTTGTATTAATCCTGTGATTGATTATAATCTGTTAGCCAGTTAAGAGACAGGAAACAAAAACAATTACAGTAGGAAAGCTATATGAAACGGATTCCTGATTTTAAATCTATACGTACGATTTTATCTAAAAGATATTAATAATTAATATAATAATAATAATAATAATCCAAAAATACTAATAATAATACTAATAAATAATATTAATAATAATAATAATATGTCACAATAATAATAATTTTTAGTGTAATTGATAATAATAATAGTATTAATGGTAATTATAATAATAATACTAATTATAATTATTTTTTATAGTATTTATAATATTAATAAGTAATAATAATTTGTATTATTAATGATAGTAATGATAATTATAAAAATAATAATCATAATACTAATTACATTTTTACTATTAATTATAATAATAATGATTTTAACAATACTATCAATAATAATAATATAATAAAGTAGATGTATCAAATTTTTATGTCTATAGTAACACTGATAATACTGGTTTTTAATTCTAATATATTTATTTTATTTATATCATACTGAAAGTAATAACTATATTTTAACTTGTAATTATTTTTGATATATTAATGTTACAATTTATTACTTATGTAATGTTTACAATTTATATAATATATAATTGAATATTTATACACTATATAAATTTATATATATATATATATTATAATATACATATAATAATAATTATACATTTAATTCTAACAATTAGCATTCCAACTTTCGTTATTTAAACAAAGACATTTTAATAATCAAATTCTATCGAAAAACGTTTCCGCACGTTTAAAACTAAATCAATTGAATATTAAGAACTTTAGTTCTCCACTAACTTTTGTCTAACTCTCGTTGTTTGACACTTTGTTCTTTATTGTAAATCACTTTACCATTTTCCGAATGTTGTTAAAAAGAATAGATTTTTTAAATTATAGTGGACCTTATATCAGAGACCCATCACAATATAACTGATAATTCAATCATTTGATACTATCTTTTAATTCCATCGATAAATATATTAAACATATACTGAAACAAATATGTTCACATAAAGTATCGTACATCCAATACTTTGTTTAATGTTTTCAATTAATATAACTATATATTATATATACATGTATATATATACATAAATGTTCGTGAATCATCGAGCATAGTTAAAGGGTAATTGATTACATGAATATAATTCCAAAATTTTTGAGACTCAACATTACAGACTTTGCTTATCATGTCAAACGCCATTAAAGATTAAGTTTAAATTTGGTCAGAAATTTCTGGGTCGTCACAGTACCTACCCGTTAAAGAAATTTCGTCCCGAAATTTGATCGAGGTCGCCATGGATAACAATTAAGAATGTTTTCATGACGTATATGAGTTGTAAAATAGAGTTTTATCACCATTGAGTAATATGGATAAAACGATTCGGTTACTTGAAGAGTACGAGTGAAGCTATCATAAAAGAATGAAATGAAAATTAAAGTTTCGTTTTAACTTTTGACGTTATTTTGGTTGAATTTCGGAATTCAAGGGATTCAAAAGAAAATCTTGGAAATCTATAAGATCTTATTCTTCGAGATTTAAGGAAATTTGGATCTCTTTAATTAAATGCGGAGATCTGCCTTGATTACTCTGTTTGGTACTTTCATTATAAATTAAGCTCTTCCGTTCCATTATTCTCACCATTTCTATACTTTCTTTCTTATTTCATACATCCAAAAAATTATGAAAATGTTTAATCCAGTTCTAATCCTTGATATTTTTCTAATTATCATTTCTGTCATCTTTCTTTTCAATCTTTCATCAAAAAATCTGTTTACTTCCCCTATTACCTAGTGGTGATACAATTCTTAATTCTACCGTGTCTTTATATTGCTATTCGTATTAATATCCACGATTTGTAACTTCCGTGTTGCTATTGGGCTTTATATTTTCTCTTATGTTTTGGAGCTCTTTGCCTTTTTATTATCCTCCCGATCTCTAGTAAGGCGAGTAATGGTCCAGAATTCGTAAGTATGAAGTTTTGAAATGAACTTAATGTTCTAATCAAGAAAGAACGTAATAGCACGATTTGATTTGTCAAATTACCAGAATCACTGAGAATAGAACTATCAAGAATATACTTTCTTGATATGTTCAGAAGTTAAGCAGAATGAAAGAGTTATGTAACATGGCACATGATGACGTTATGATCTGTGAATCATCACGTCCTATTAGAAACTCAGCATGACTTACTGTAATATAATCACGTTAATCAAGTGTCATTATATTATACTAACTCATGCATCAATTTCCAACACTACTTCAAAATTATTCATAATTCAAACTCGAATTTTAAAGAAATTTAGAAACTAAAGTAGTTTCCTTTATGATGTAATATAGATAGCACGAAGAGATAATTAATTTCAGACGAGAATATTTATGAAAATATCTTCAGAAATATCGAAGATATTTATGATAATATTTTGGAATTTCTAAGTTCGATGGTTGATGAAGAAAGATTTTCCGCAAGATTTTAACATGAGTACGGAGCAAGATATTCGTTGAAGGTTTCATCGGATCCAGAATTACATGGTTTCTTTGAATATATGGTATGGTCCTTGTATTTGTCCTTGGTCTCCTTCGTGGTTAGCTCAATCCGTTTTCCAGTTCTAACTTTTCTGAGCTTTTCCAACATACTATTCTTTATCATCAAACTTTCGATGCTTAAAGTTGTTTACGGCTGTCTACGGTTTCTGCTGCTTCATTCAGCTTTTTCGACGTTCAAAGTATTGATTTGTAGACTGAGTGCTTTTCAGAATTTCAGAATGAAAGATCATAATTCTAAGAGATAAATGTTATACATATAACTGTAGATATACTGTGAGTTTTCAAAGTACTGATTGCTGATTCCCGGTAATTGGTATGGCAGTTGTCGTTACAAGATGTGGATGAGTATATGATAGGGTTTCAATGAATAAATGTAATGATTTATCAGAGAGATTTAAGCTAAAAAAATAACGAGGTTGCTGGTACGTCTGCTGGTAATATGGTGGAATATAAAAGGTTCCCTGGTAACAATAAAAGAGCACGCATATATATCAAGGTGTTAATAAGGTTGTTTCGAACGAAAAGTCGAAGTTGACTTGCTGGAGTTGTGACATAATTTGCTACTTTGAAAGGAATCACTAAGTTATTTTGGGTAATAATAACACTAAAGGAATTAGCACAGATACGTGTTAAACGTTTACTCAGGTTCCGAGGGTTTTCAGGTGCATAACTATATGCATAAATCTTTCCTTCCATAGATGAAGTGAGGTTGGTTCATCCTCTCGATTGAGGTGTTTTCAAGAATCATGAAACGTTTGAACGCAGATTGAAATCATCAAGATACAAATGAGGTTTAAGATGAAATCAAGTGGCAAACTTGAAGAAATGTTTAGTTTCATATGTTATAATCAATATTTTAATTCATTTTAATTGTCCAATGTTATTAGTCCCCATTCGATAGTCCACAGTTAACAGTTCAATAATTCATATATAGTTTAATATATAATATTCGAATTAATTAATACGTGTCGTGACCCGTGTACATGTCTCAGACTCGATCACAACTCAAAGTATATATATTATTGTAGAATCAACCTCAACCCTGTATAGCTAACTCCAGCATTACTGCATATAGAGTGTCTATGGTTATTCCAAATAATATATATTGATGCGTCGATATGATATGTCAAAACCTTGTATACGTGTCCCGATATTTAAAGTGCGTAAAATAAATAACAGAAATTAAATGACGATAAATAAAATTACGAGAATATAAATTGCGATAAATAAATTGCGATAAATAAAATGTAATACGGAATTAACAGTTACCTAGGATTTCGTTAGCGTGGTTTCTTAACAAATTTTTTTTTTCATAGTTAATTTTTTTGTTTCTAACAAATTTTATTTTGTCCAATGTTTTCTTCATTATGCCACTTATTGGATTCTGATAGGTCAAAATCCAAATATGAAATTGAATGAAAATGGTTATTCTTCGGTGAACGGATTCGTATCTTTGTAGATGTAAGTAGGATAGTAAATGAATGTTGAATCAGATTTGATGAATGTACAGTGTAACTTATTAATGTGAAATCTAAATATTCCTCGGGTATTACCTATCCGTTAAAATATTTTCACCATTAACAGTTTGTACAAAAGAATTTTTAATTACAATCCTTATGAAAATATATATACATATATATTTTCTTCAGATGTAATCATGGATTTAATGAGTTAATATAATATTAATCTCATTTGATTTACCGTTAGAACAAGAGTATATAATCTCTAAAATATTAGAGATTACATAATCGCCATGTCGAATGAAGATAAATGATGTAGAACGTCATGTAGAATGAAGATAATCGATGTAGGACATCATGTAGTATGATGATTATGCTGGAGGTACAGACTGTGAGTGTGAGGCATGTAGTGTTGAGGCTTGTGCTGCGGATGTTGTTGTTGGTGGTACTGGTGTTTCCGGTGATGTTGCTGAAGCTGGTAGGTTTTGCACCACGTTTTCCAAATTTATTACTCGAGCGCGAATCTCATTGACTTCTTCCATTACTCCATGATGATTGTCGGTCGGAATGAGTGAACGAATAAGTTTTAGAATTTTGGATAGAATATAATCGTGGCGAGGTATTCGGGAAATGAGTGTGGAAATGGTGTTTCGAATGGGTTCGCCGATAAATACTTCAGGTTCTTCGCCAAGAGGGGTATGTGGAGGATGGAAAGGATCACCTTCTTCGCGTCTCCATCGGTTAAGTCGTCTACGAACCCATCAGATGAATTGGGGATGGCTGATTTGGTTCATTCATTCTGGTGACACTGCTTTCGGAGGTTAGGTGAAACTCCATGTCGGAATAGCTGTCGGAATCCGAGGAATTCGAACTGGTTGAGAGATTTATCTCGTACGATCAGATGAAGGATTTTCGATAGGAAATAGATTATAGGATGTAGATTAGTACCCTGCAATACATAATTTACATATGCATATATAATACTAAAATCTCATAAGTTACGGAAGAATCTACGGAAGCTGTCAGGCAAAGGTAACAATAATAGATACGCTAAGATATGAATTTATCTATACACTGTCTATGCAATAGAGGCAGTAAGACGTGTCTAGTATTTAAGGATGATAAGCAAATAATTTTCGACACGAAATGATAAGCAAACTTTTGACATGCAGACACGGTCGAAGTCCAGACTCACTAATGCATCTAAACAACTATCAGTTAGACACACTAATGCAAGACCTGGTTCGCTAAGACCACCGCTCTGATACCAACTGAAAGACAGTTGGGGACAACCACCGTCCCACCCAGTGCCTCCCCAGCTAACCGCCTGGTGACCACTGAGTGTACCTCAGATACTGATTTTAGGGCCTGCCTCTCGGCTATTGCCAACTCTCGTAAGGGATCACAAGGAGTAAGAGCCAATGCTTCGTCACAGGTAACATTGTGAGAACCTCCTTTACGACTAACCTGCCACACATGAACGGCGTTATACCAGCTCTGATACCACCTATAACGACCCGTCCTAATCCATCTGGACGAATACATTACATTTGGTTACATCGCGAGGTACTTGACCTCTATATGACACATTTTACGACATTGCATTCGTTTTTCAAAGACAAACTTTCATTACATCGAAAGTTGACGGCATGCATACCATTTTTTAATATATCCAACTATAATTGACTTAATAATAATCTTGATGAACTCAATGACTCGAATGCAACGTCTTTTGAAATATGTCATTAATGACTCCAAGTAGTGTCTCTAAAATGAGCAAATGTACAGCGGAAGATTTTTTTCATACCTGAGAATAAACATGCTTTCAAGTGTCAACCAAAAGGTTGGTGACTTCATTAGTTTATCATAATCATTCATTTTTATCATTTTAATAGACCACAAGAATTTCATTTCCAGTTCTCATAAATATACTTCCCATGCATAGAGACAAAAATCATTCATATGGTGAACACCTGGTAACCGACATTAACAAGATGCATATAAGAATATCCCCTATCATTCCGGGAAATCCTTCGGACATGATAAAAACAAATTCGAAATACTAAAGCATCCGGTACTCTAGATGGGGTTCGTTAGGCCCAATAGATCTATCTTTAGGATTCGCGTCAATTAGTAGATCGGTTTACTAATTCTTAGGATACCAAGCAAAAGGGGCATATTCGGCTTCGATCATTCACCCATATAATGTAGTTTCAATTACTTGTGTCTATTTCGTAAAACATTTATAAAAATTTCGCATGTATTCTCAGCCCAAAAAATATAAAGGGTAAAAAGGCAAATGAAACTCACTCTACAATATTTTGTAGTAAAAATATTCATACGACGATACGGAACAATGCAGGGTTGGCCTCGGATTCACGAACCTATATCATTTATATTTATATTAACACACATAATAGAAATTGAACAAATTCATATATTAGAACTTATTTTACATATTATATATATATATATATATATATATATATATATATATATATATATATATATATATATATATATATATTGATTTGTGTATATATATTTATAGTTATATTAATATATATTTGGTTAGTACTATATTGAAAATACCTAATTTGTTATATATGAATATTCGTATAAAATTTTTAATATGATTAATACATACTTATATAATATTACTTATAGATATAATTTTATACACATAATATTTATTTAGTAAAATAATATTAATAATGGTAAATAAAAAGTTGTATTTGTTTATAATGATAATCTCAATAATAACAATACTGATAAAAATGATAATTTTAATAATAATAATAATAATAATAATAATAACATAGTTTTAACGACAGTAAAAATGATATTTTTTGTAAACCTGATAGTAACGATAATAATTTTTAATAATAACAATACTAATAATAATAGTACTAATTATAATAATAATAATAACTGTAGTAGTATTAATAAAAGTGATAATACTTATAATAAAGTTTCAAAAACAAAAGATGTGTTATACATATAAATTCCATAAACTTATTTAGATTTCATACGTATTCATAATATTATTAGTTGTCAATATTGATAATTTTATCTCTTTTTATATCATACACATCGTACTCATGTTCATGATAATAATAATATAATGGTATAATAACATTTCTTTTTAAGTCATTACTCAATTGTAAGTATCATCATCTTTGTAATCATTTTTGTATTTATAATCACTATATGTATATATAGCCTTAACTAATAATTTTACTTATTTATAACCATAATCATGATCATAGTAATAATAATAATATTAATAATACTAATAATAACAATACCTTGCGTACTTGTCCTCCTAGTATATTAGAGGCGGCTCAACGCGCTTTCGATGGAGCCCTTCGATCTTCCTTGGAGCGTATTGTTACTGCTTCAGGGCCTGGGTTTGGTGATTGGCAGTGGCGGCTTGCCACCTTGCCATTTGCATTTGGAGGGCTTGGTGTTTATTCTGCGGGAGATGTTCGTCATTATGCTTTTCTGGCTTCTCGGTTACAGTCTGCTGGGTTGCAGACCAAGCTCCTACGTCATGCGGGTATTGTTGGTCTTGGTCATGCTTTTGAAGATGCATTGGGTCTGTTTAATAATACGGTTGGGTTTGATATTTTAGGTAATCCGAGTGAGGTCGCTGCCCCAATACTCATGAAGAAATTGGCAGATGTTTATTTCACAAAGGTTACCGCTTCTGCAGAATCCACTTTTTCGTTATCTCCCCGACAATCGGCCTTATGGAAATCACAGCAGGGTGTTCACACCTCTGCTTGGCTAAGGGCAGTCCCTATTTTGGGGTTGGGTCCGACGATGAACTCAAAGACTTACCGATGTGTGTTGTGCTACCGGTTAGGTGTTCCATTGTTCTCTATCTCGACGGCATGCTCTGCTTGTTCAAGGGTTTTTACTGGGGATATTTTCGGGGATCACGCGGTGTCTTGTGCTGGTATGGTGGGTATTAAGCATCGACATAATATTGTTCGGGATTCCCTTGTTGATGTTTGTTATCGATCTGGGATTTCTGCGAGAAAGGAGGTTGACATTGGGTTGTCTGGAGGGAACGGCAGGGCCCTCAGACCTGCAGATGTGTTACTTTATTCCTGGGATTGTGGTCGCGATGTCTGTGTTGACTTGACAGGGTCTTCTCCTTTGACACAGTCTGGGCTTTCTGACTTTATCCCTGGACGTGCTGTGGTTGAGGCGGCTCGTCGGAAGCGGGTCAAGTACGAATCTTGCTGTCTGGCGATTGGTTTTGGTTTCATTCCTTTCTCATTTTCTTCCCTTGAGGAATTAGAGAAGGAGGCTATTTCTTTGCTTAAGCGGGTTCAGAAGAGTTCGATGGCGCAAGATATTGGTGCCGGTGCTGCTGCTCATATTTTTACTAGGATAGGTTTTACTATTGCTAAAGGTGTGGGGGCCCAGATTGTCTCTAGGCTTCCCACTAATTTTTTGTAAGTTTTAAAACTTTTAAGTTTATTATTATTATTATTATAATAATAACAACAATAATAATAATAATAATAATAATCATAATAACAATAATAATAGTTAATAATAATAATAATAATAATGATATTTGAAGGATTACAACCTTTGAAGAAAGCTTTAAAAAAATTTCTGCCACTGGAGGGACTCGAACCCGCGACCACTAGAATACCTGTTAACACTCCTAACCATCAGACTGTTTCCGCTTTTCTGAATAATACCCTCATCCATTAATATTTAAACCGTATAATTAGTTATCTGTTCTTTCTTCTTCATTAGAGTTTAATCGACCAACTAGTTTCCAATATTCTCATCAAGATTTTGATACTTAAAAACAATTACTCATCACTTATTCACATATTAATATTATTAGAAAAAATAATAATAATAATAATAAATAAAAAAAATAAAACAGCCTACATGCTGTCGCGGCTGTGTTTAAAAAAAAAAAAATTTGATTTTTGGATTTGAATACGTTTTAGATAATAATTATAATATGAATTGTGTCTCAAACGATTCATATAAACTTCTAAAATTGCTAATTATAACTGAAACATCACATAAACTTTCAATTTGACCTTAGAACAACTTTGACTTTTTAGAACCAAAACTTTGACTTCGAAATTGAAAATCGTTTTGAGAAATTGGAACTTGAAATCTTGCAGATAGTTTGAACATGGAATTCCTAATAACTCTGCATATCTAATTTTTGAAAATTGATATTTAATCAAGTTTTTGATAATATTGCTCAAGAACAGAGGCGACCGAGTTTTATTTCTTGATTTTTCTGTTTAATTCAATTGATAAAAGAAGTTGAAATTGATAATTGGTGATAGAAGATGGAATGAATTATCTTAACACTGGAAATGGGTCGATTATATAATGGATGAAGGGTCGACAGGATTATATTCGATCAGTGAAAAAAAATAATAAAAAAATAATTAAAAGCAGAAATTGACTTATTTGTATTAATCATGTGATTGATTATAATCTGTTAGCCAGTTAAGAGACAGGAAACAAAAACAATTATAGTAGGAAAGCTATATGAAATGGATTCCTGATTTTAAATCTATACGTACGATTTTATCTAAAAGATATTAATAATTAATAATTATTATTAATAATAATAATCCAAAAATACTAATAATAATACTAATAAATAATATTAATAATAATAATAATAAAAATATGTCACAATAATAATAATTTTTAGTGTAATTGATAATAATAATATTATTAATGGTAATTATAATAATAATACTAATAATAATTATTTTTATAGTATTTATAATATTAATAAGTAATAATAATTTGTATTATTAATGATAGTAATGATAATTATAAAAATAATAATCATAATCATAATACTAATTAAATTTTTACTATTAATTATAATAATAATGATTTTAACAATACTATCAATAATAATAATATAATAAAGTAGATGTATCAAGTTTTTATGTCTATAGTAACACTGATAATACTGGTTTTTAATTCTAATATATTTATTTTATTTATATCATAATGAAAGTAATAACTATATTTTAACTTGTAATTATTTTTGATATATTAATGTTACAATTTATTACTTATGTAATGTTTACAATTTATATAATATATAATTGAATATTTATACACTATATAAATTTATATATATATATTATAATATACATATAATAATAATTATACATTTAATTCTAACAATTAGCATTCCAACTTTCATTATTTAAACAAAGACATTTTAATAATCAAATTCTATCGAAAAACGTTTCTGCACGTTTGAAACTAAATCAATTGAATATTAAGAACTTTAGTTCTCCTCTAACTTTTTTCTAACTCTCGTTGTTTGACACTTTGTTCTTTATTGTAAATCACTTTACCATTTTACGAATGTTGTTAAAAAGAATAGATTTCTTAAATCATAGTGGACCTCATATCAGAGACCCATCACAATATAACTGATAATTCAATCATTTGATACTATCTTTTAATTCCATTGATAAATATATTAAACATATACTGAAAAAAATATGTTCACATAAAGTATCGTACATCCAATACTTTGTTTAATGTTTTCAATTAATATAACTATATATTATATATACATGTATATATATACATAAATGTTCGTGGATCGTCGAGCATAGTCAAAGGGTAATTGATTACATGAATATAATTCCAAAATTTTTGAGACTCAACATTACAGACTTTGCTTATCATGTCAAACGCCATTAAAGATTAAGTTTAAATTTGGTCAGAAATTTCAGGGTCGTCACACACAACTTATAATTTAAGCTTTTAACATGCTTACTTGCAGTATAACATATTGCATGATTAATGTGTAAGCACACATTAATGTCCAATACATACACAAGGACAGAGCAATCTCTAGTTGGGACTTGGTGACCATTCTAAATGTATCTAAGTGTATTTTAGGATTACAAGTCTTTACTAGTTACACTTGAAAGCATTGTTCTTCATTTACCCTTAATTAATCACTAAGTCATCTTTGATAATAATTATGTTCTTGTGATATTAGCTTAAGTGTGTTGGTACTTGATGATCACACTAAGAATGTCTAGATAAGATTTAAGATCACAAGTTATTGTTTAACACTTATGTGTTATGCCTAATCTTGCTTAATTTGTCATTAAGACGTCATTAGGTGTAATTAACCACGATTAGTGTTTTTATGACCAAAACTCGATTGAGTATGGAGAGGGCATCTATTCTAAGCATGTTGAGAAAGTTTTCATGAATTATAGATGTCGGGAACTAGTCAAACTTAATTTGATCAAAATTGGTGACAGAGAAAACTGCGGTCGCACTACGGTTGACCGTGGTGGAGACCGTGCAACTTGTTTTCATAAAACTGCGTTGCAATTCAGTTTGGGGTTCTACAACTGGGTATACGGTCGACCGTACCTTGACCGTGTATTTTGCTGATCTTTAATCTCATTCTTTAAGCAATGTTTAACTTGGTCATTTGCAAGATAAAGTATGGATTAGTGACCTTGGGTGTTTTATGTTAAGATGTCAGACATCACTTATGCATATGTAGGTGTCATCATCAAAACATATTCTTTGGTTAATCATCATGCTTAACTTTGTCGTTTAGTTCATTAATTAACATTCAACCTACATTCTCCCCCTTTTTGATGATGACAAACATACAAGTGATGAGGGACATTTTGCTATAAATACGCAAGTGTTAACAATCACTTGTATCCATCTTTCTCCCCCTTTTGTCGAAGCAAAAAGGTTAGCTCCCCCTAGAACAAAGCTCGCCCTTAGAGAAAAGCTCCCCCTTAAATTGTGCACATTGGAAAATATTTATTAAAACATAACAAGCACACATTTAATTTAAAGCAAATACTAAACATAGATAATTCATGTAGTACATCTCTCAAGTGAGATTTTTACATGTCAGTTAGAAAAGTTCAATTATCATGACGAGAGGAGTGACCCTTGTCCTTGTCTTCAAGTCGGGACAATCTTCGATCAAGTTTTAGAATGTTTTCATGAATCACACTGTTTTGTCCTTGAATCGGAAGAGAACAAAAGTTGGGTGGATTTTCAAGAGGAGGTTCTTGAATATGCTTGGTTGAAGCATTGCATATTGGATATGAAGAGACTTGAATGGAATGGTGAAACGAATATGTCATTCCAACATATGTGAATAGTTTAGTCAGATGGAGACCACACAGAAGTGACATTTGGGAATATTGAGCTGCATGTTGCATTCTTGATGCCATGAAGTATGCAACATTTACTTTGGTGGAGTTCAGGAGACACCATAAGAAGGTGATTTCATTTGCATCAAGTCGATCCAGTAATTCCCCCTTTCCGTAAACATTTGCAGTGATGATCTGTTACCAGAGATCATACGTTGATGCAAGATGTTGACAAAGGAATCCATCCTTTTTGATGTATTCGGGTTTAAGTGCTCCGTTGCACATAATGTCTAGTGCACTGTCTCTCTTAACCCATTCAGGAAATTCATTGAATGAATTTGGTTTTAGAAAGAATGTTCGCCCTTCATTCGGAACATCCATAATATTTCCAAATTCTTTAAGAGTTAATGAATGATTTCTTCCATAAAGAGAAAATGATATTTTCTCATTATTTTGTGAGAATTGAAAATTCTCATAAAGTTCATTGATGTGAAGTGGATAAAGTGACCCTCTTAGATTTAGAAAAGCATCCCACTTGATGTTTGAGAAGCTTTCAAGAGAGTAGATAGTGAGATGATGTGTAAGAACTTATCTCCCTTCAACAATAGACCTCATGTGAAGAATTTTTGATTTGCAAAGAGATATTTGGAAGAAGTGATGTGGGTGTGAATTTGTTGAATGTATTTGCTTTTGTAGACAAATGATGAATGTTGTCTAGCAAACTTGATGGGGTAGGTAGATGAATTGAAAGCACTTTGTCCTTTTGCAATCTATTGATCATTGAATTTGTGTAAGAGAGTTAAGAAAAATCAGTTTTGTCAGGTGTTCCACGGTCGAATCACGGTCGACCGTGGGAGTAGCCGTACAGAAGCAGATTTATCGTTTTACATGGGTATGCAAGCAAAGATTAATTTAAACACACAATAAACATAACATCACAAATTATCTTACACATAATTGTTTAGTGCCAACATTCAAGCACTTCACAAAGCACATAAGCATTCAATAAGGTTCATTACCCTAAACACACAAGTTATGTCCTACTGCTTGAGATTGTTTTCACAAATCCTTTCAATGCCTTCTTGAACTTAGAGTGATTCTCACTAATCTCTTCCCCCTGCTTAAGAATCCTATCGATCTTGGTTTTAAAATTTGAGTTCACAAATTCTTGATGTTCCTGTAGATTCGCCTCCTCATCTTCTATTTCTTCTTCATCCGATTCCTCCTCTGGTTGATAGTTCTCAATTTCATCTAGATCTTCTTGAAGACTTGATCTTCTTCCACGAGAGAGTTCTGGTAGATGACCACTTCAAATGATGGTCAACTTGTCGAGTGGTTCAAATGAAGGTTGTTGAGCGATAGGATGAGTTACCTTGAGGTAGTTAAACAAGCTATTCAGATGCATAACATAAGGAAGAGATCTAGTTGATTCAGTCATCAAGTTGTTCATTCGAGAAGCCATTAGAAAAGCCACATTGATTTCTACATTTAGTTCAATTGGCCACATAACATAGATTTGAGTAACATGGATGTGGGAGTGGTTTTGTAACAACCCGACTTTTTCCGTTTACTATCGTTACTTGTCCGTTAAGTATTTAACGGTGGTTACTTAGACTTGTGTGTTTAATATAATTAAATACATGCTTATTAGAGAGATTCTTGAATTAATAGGTTATATTAATTTTTGAATTTATTTCAGAAAGTGAAATAACTAGGAAACGTTACGATTAAGTTAATCGCCTAGAAAACTTTTCAGTTTACGGAACTCAGAAAAATGACGAAATAATTATTTTCAATAATTATTAACTTTAAGAAAAACTAATTTAATTTATTATTTATTTAATGAATTAAATCCGGTGATTTTGTTTCAACGACTAGTTAACGTTCCGGAGACTCGGTACGGTTAACAATATTCGAAACGGACCACGCGCGTACAAGTAAATAAGAAAAATGAGCTCAGGACACCCCTTAGAGGGCCATTCAGCCGAATACCCCCATGGATCCCCTTAGTGGACTAGTTTGGTTAATTGGATCATTAGCTTTATCAATTAAAAGGCCCTAACTATATATATTTAGCAAGTAACAAGAAACCCTCATTCCCCTTATTTGTTTAGTCGACTTTTTACTCTCTTTCCCCTCCCCTTTGGCCGTCGACATCCACACCACCACCACCATCATCAAACTTCAAAATTTAATAAAACCTTGTGCATAAAGATTGTTCTTTGTGTCGTTCTCTACGCGTTTGTGTGATCAATTTGATATTTTAAGGTATAACTAGTAATCCTAATTTTATTAATTCAGTTTTTTTGTTCAATTACATAGTGTAATCAAGTCTAATGCTCAATTAATGGTGTCTAGTGTTGTTATTTATCGTTTGATTGCGTAATTAACGTTGTATGTATGAAAAATGAATTTGTTTCTTGTTTATCTGATTAAATTGACATGATAACTGATCTTGTAACATGTTTTAATGGAAATATATCGAAAAGTTATTAATTTTAGACTCCGATTTTGCGTGATTTCGTTATCGTATGCTTAAGATATGCTTAATCAAAGATTTGACTAGGTTATGTGCATAATCTGAATTTTCTGAGCTGCATGCTTTGTGTTTTAGCTTATAAAAAGTGTACTACTGTATTCCTTATGAAAATTTATGCAATTTGGACTTAAGATTTGCGTCAAAAGGTTATGTAATGCTCTCGTTATGTCAAAACGAAGATTTGGTTCTTAAAGTGAGCTGAATCGGTTTTTAAAGTTACATAAAAATTTCTAGAGTGAACTAGGAGTTTATTGAGACTTTGATCTTCTGGAATATGTTGGTATATATGTTACTTGACATGTTTCATTTGTATACAAACTTTCAAAAACGTGATTTTCCATGAGATATATGCTCATCTAAATGATATATCTGTTTGATGAACAAAATTGATGAGTCTGTAAAGGGTTGAGAAACTGTACAAATTGGCTAAAGAAATGTTTCTGAATATTGTATCACTAAAATTTTGAGAAGTTTTGAGATGACTCCAATTGGCCGTTCGTCAAATTCTATTTTCTATATTGTTTGAGAAATTTCTAAAAACTGACGCGCGGGCAGAAATTGCTGTAATGAACTATGATTAGACACTCTCTGATATTGGACTTTTGTATATCGTATGAGGATTTGGCTGAACTTTTTAGAATCGATTTTAAGTGTAGTTATGATCTAGAGTTGTTCATAATTTAATAAGTTATGTGCTATGAGCTATGGTTGTATCTTTCTACGATGTACGTTTTTTTCGAAGGCATGCTTTAAGGTGTAAAAGTGCAATTTGCTTAATTATGACTTGTAAAGTGATAATTGAACTAGATTTGATATGTTGACCATGTTTGCATGACCTACTGAGATGTTTGACTTTAGTTGACTACTTTGACCGAGTTGACTTTAGGGTTGACTTGCTTGGATTAGTTGACTTTTACTTATTCGTTGAGTCAGTCTGAGCACTAGGACTTTGTGTACACTATGGGTTGACATGGTTTGACCTATAAGTGTATACTTATGATGATTTACTTATTTAGGTTGCGTTATTCAGTCGAGATTGTTCGACAACCGTACGTTTTGCTAAGAAATTACAAGTGCTTTTGCTAAGGTGAGTCTACAGTCCCTACTACATTTTTACAGGGACGAGATGCATGCTTTTTTTCCAAATGTTTTACATATTAGGCACAAGTAACTTACAAAGAATATACATATGATTTCAGATCAAAAATCCCTTAGCTTGATTATATTAGTTACTTTGTAAGCTCGACTTATAGGGACGGTACCATTAGGTTTGACAAACCTTACCTCAACATAACTGGTGCTTATTCTGTTATTACTGGTACACTTGATCGGTGTAGCACCATTATAGGGTAAACTAAAGACGTGTGCTCGGCTCACGCAAAGGTTAAAGCTTTATAATCAAGTGCTCATGATAATATATACTTTTCCTATGATGTTTTCTAAGAAAATCTTGCGGCCTAACTTACGAAATGATTTACTAAACCTGTAGTTTCACTCAACGTTTTTCGTTGACATTTTGCATGTTTCATCTCAGGTACATAGAGGTAGTGCTTCCGCTTAACTGAAGTTAGTATGTTGTTTGCTGCTAGAACTGGACGGCGTCCAGCATATTTTATCGTTTTTATTTCAAGAACAAATATTCGCATTTAGACTACTTTATTTCGAGATGTTTTTGGTTCATATACATTAGTCATTTATGTCAAACGTTTTTCAGTTGCATTTTCTTTAATAAATGACTTGATTTTATAATTAATGCGAATATTTTTCAGAAACGTCTCATATAGAGGGCGTGACCGCTAAACTGTGGGACCAGGAGTTAATATTTCGTTAGTGGATTCTAACGGGGTATTACAGGTTTCCTAGCCTGCAGTAGATATTGTGGTCAATGATTTTGTTCAGAATATCAAGATCCAAACGAAGGTCTTTTCCAGTTAGTCCCTTGGATAATATTTCGGAGTGATTGGCTTCAGGTCTGCAAAACATGGTTAATGCATCAGTAGCTTGAATAAATTCAGGAAGATGTTCCAGCTTGTGTCTTCTGCTGTAGAACTCCCTTCCCTCAGTAGGTACACCCAGAATTTCACCAAAGGTTTCGAGAGGGTATTCCCACCATTTTTTGTTAAGATGAAATCTTACGACCTTTGTTTCGAAGTTAAAATTGAAGTTGGCATAGAATTATCTTATTAGCTCAGGATATATAGGTCCATTGATTAGCACAAAAGACGCTAGATTCCTTTGGAATAGCTTGTCGATTATTTCAGGAAATGCTTCAAGGTTTATAATTCTTCCTTCTGCGATTGTTCTCGCTTCGATCCATTTCTTATTGTATAGTGTGTGTTGTCTTGCATCAGCTGGAGGATTATATCTTTCCTCAGCACCTCTTGATTGAGCATCCCGGGTTCTTGCCATTTTCCACACAATGATACTTTAAATTAATTCAAAGTGTATAATTCAATTGTAGGCAACAAGTTTTGAAAACTTTAATTATCATCAATACTTAGATGTTTTGATGTTAATGTTCTTCACATTTTCATTCTTCATTAGTGTTAATGAGTTTGCAACTAGATTATGATTTTCACAAAGTTCATATGTGTTCTAGACTTTTGAGATCATCATCAACACATGTTTTGACATCTAACATTATTACACTCAATTTGCAACAATGTCATTTATATCATATGAACAATGATTCTATGAAAATCTAACCTAGATGTATAATGAACCCTAGAATTGTTTAAAGTCACATTAATGCATAGATAGGCATTACTACAATCGTTTCTTAAGTTGTTCTTCAAGAACAATTTTGATTGTTTGCATTAATTTGAGTTTTGATTCATTCTAGTTTGGGTTTCTTCATAACCCCAATTCATCATACAAACACAATTGAATGCTAGTAAAGCAATGATTAACCATAATGAAAGTAGGAATTGAGATTGAAGGAATGCGTGTTCTTCTTCGTGCGGTCGATCTCATCAGCCGTGTGGAAGGTGTGTGTGTTGAAGTGAGTTTGAATGAAGTAAAAAAGTGAGGGTTTTATTTAATTTAAAACAGAATCAGACCACGCACGGTCGACCGTGGTGTTAGCCGTGAAGGAATTTTCAGACGTACAAAACAGGATTATGCGGTCGTGTATACGGTCAGCCGTGATTCAGCCATGGATTCTTCTGATCACCAATTTCTTCACTTCTTCTTCTTTTGAGCGCGTTTTGACGATTCTTAGGTTCTATAGAATACTTGAGGACAAGTTTTCTTTCCCTAACATTGAATGATTACATCCTCCCGATGTTTAATCATCAATGACACGTAATATACTATATTTATATGTACATACATACATATATATATATATATATATATATATATATATATATATATATATATATATATATATATATATATATATATATATATATATATTCAATCATACACATAGTATACACAAAACGCATCCATTTTGTATTTAGCATGCAATACATAGTTTCACAAAAACACACAATCCTAATACAAGTAAGTTTCCTTCAATAATCTTTTAAAATCATTTTTCAAAAACAATTTTGCATTTGTGAGAAAAACCTTTCATTAATTCAAAGTTTTTTTTAGAAGGTTATTCTCATTAGCATTTTGATCATTGGTTTTGATTGATTTTAAGTTTACCCAATCCTTGACTTATCCCTACCATTGAATTGCTAGTTTGATCCATTTTCCCCATGTTCTCAATTCTTCTAATAATAGACAATGGACTTTGATTACATGATTTGTGTTTGCTAGAGTTGTGACACACATTCATTTCACGTTTGTCTTTTGATGAATCATAAATAATCATTCTTTCAAGTTTTCTTTTCAAATCATTGTTTTCATCAATTAAAACTTTGTTAAGTTGTCTAACATTGTGTATTTCTTTCTCTAAAAGTTTTACTTTGTCATGACTACTATCATACACAAATTTAATAGTTTTGTAATCATCTAACAATTCTTCATAATTAGAAGGATAGAATACATGTACCTCATTGCAATCCATGCTTGAGACATCATCTTCTTTGAAGGGAGATTCAACCTCTTCTTCACTTTGGCCATCTTGATTTAGATCATCCCAAGAACTCATGAGGCAAAAATCTTCATTTGCATCCAAACCTTTTTCTTGAAAATCTCCAAGCTTCTCCAAATTCTTCCTTACTCCTTTACCCTTTAAACTCCTAGAGTTTTCTTCTTCTTGAGATCATAGAGAATCCTAACATTCCTTTGCACTTTCACATGAAATTATCTTTATTCTTTCTTCATTGGGAAGAACTCTATGAAGTAGTGAAATTGCATCAACTTGTTTCAAAACATCATTGTTTTGAAATGTTGACTTCACTAGTCTTGAACTTGCTTGTGGAACAAAGTCTCCTACTTTGATTAATCTCCATAAGTAGTAATCTTTGGATTTGAGATAAGTCTCAAATCTCAATTTCCACACATCAATATCTACCTTATCAAAGATTGGTGCCTCTTTCACCAATTCTTCCAAGTATCCCATAGTTTGAATTGATCCGAGAATCGTTGACTCAAGTTTTTGCACAAAACGAATTTTGACACTTTCAAAAATGTTTATAGAGCAATGATTTGATCACCGCTCTGATACCAATTGTAAATAACAAGAGGGGAGTGAATAGTTACTTAATACGTTTTAACACTTTTTCGATTGATCACCAAAGTCGATTAACTATGATCAACCAATTCAACTCAAACTTGGTGTGTGTAGTGTATACGTTCAAAATGATGAATAAAGTAATGTAAAGAACATAGACACAAGGATTTATAGTGGTTCGGGTGGATGTTAACTAATTCACCTTAATCCACTCCCCGATTAAACTAATCAGGGTTTGTTGCTTCACTAACCATTTTTCTTCAAATCCGGTGGAGATCCGATTTACAAGTCTTCAACTTCTTTGGTAGATAACAAACCTAATCTTTCTATCACTTTGAAAGATCAACTCCAACCTAGATCAACTTGTCTTCACCTTGGACAAGTATTAATTTCCAACTAAGATTAATCAACTTCCTAAGTCCCTTTAAGGAATTAGATCACTAAGCTAGCCTATGCTTCCACTAATTGAAGTTACAAGACTTATACACTTTATAATGCTGATCCTAAGACAATACTAGGATATACATTACACTAAGTAAACTCACAAGATTAATGATTTTGATTAGTAAGTTTACAACAACCAAATTCTATATCTATAAGATCATAGAATCTTCTCTTGCTTGATCACATTTGAGTAGTAATTAGAGCCCTTGTTATATCTGAAAATAAGCCTTTGAAGTATGCAAGAGGGTCAGCTTCAAATGCTCTTTAATGCTTGCCTTTTATAGTGTGATTCAAAAAATAGCCGTTGACACACGGTTGCCAGCACGGTCGACCGTGGTTCGACTGTGTGTACTCCAGTCCAAAATTGGTATCCGTTGTATAGCCGTTTGACTCAAATTTAAACACCATATTTTGGCACCTTTATCCTTCTAGCACCTACAAAAGAAACCAAACATCCTATACAAGTACTATATGCATTAAGTGTGTGAGATTTGGTTTTATTGTGTGAAAGTGACATAACACTCCAATAGTGGTAAACCCAACATTCTTGGAGAAGTGTCTTGATTGATATTTTGGGAAATCTCAGTTTGGTCAAGACTTAGTTAGTCACTTTAATGCATTTGGTTCAATTCTAAAGACTAGTCAATATGTCATTAACTTCCTAGTTCCAATTAATTAGAAGTCATGTTCATTTTAAGCTTAGGTAGAGATTAATTGAATGATGTCTTTCTAAGATAATCATTAAGTACGTAGAGACATCAAAGTTAAGTCATACTTGAACAAGCAATCACAATTTGTTACTTAGACAAGACCAAATAAACAATTGACCATAATTTCAATGTAAACCATTTTACACTTAATTTATTGGAGTAGGCTAGTTACTTGAATCCTAACTAGTAAACACATAGCAAGCATATTAATCAAGCTGACAAATTTATGAGTATTAAACACATTAGCAAGTAGCAAGTAATACTCACACATAGCAAGAGATAGTTACTCTAAGATCAATCATATAGATATTTGCACAACTTATAATTTAAGCTTTTAACAAGCTTACTTGCAATACAACATATTACATGATTAATGTGTAAGCACACATTAATGTCCAACACATGCACAAGGAAAGAGCAATCTCCAGTTGGGGCTTGGTGACCATCCTAAATGTATCTAAGTGTATTTTAGGATTACAAGTCTTTACTAGTTACACTTGAAAGCATTGTTCTTCATTTACCCTTAATTAATCACTAAGTCATCTTTGATAATAATTATTGTTCTAGTGATATTAGCTTAAGTGTGTTGGTACTTGATGATCATACTAAGAATGTCTAGATAAGATTTAAGATCACAAGTTATTGTCTAACACTTATGTGTTATGCCTAATCTTGGTTAATTTGTCATTAAGACGTCATTAGGTGTAATTAACCACGATTAGTGTTTTTATGATCAAAACTCGATTGGGTATGGAGAGGACATCTATTATAAGCATGTTGAGAAAGTTTTCATGAATTATAGATGTCGGGAACTAGTCAAAATTAATTTGGTCAAAATTGGTGACGGAGAAAACTGCGGTCACACTACGGTTGACTGTGGTGACCGTGCAACTTGTTTTCATAAAACTGCGTTGCAATTCAGTTTGGGGTTCTACGGCTGGTTATACAGTTGACCGTACCTTGACCGTGTATTTTGCTGATCTTTAATCTCATTCTTTAAGCAATGTTTAACTTAGTCATTTGCAAGATAAAGTATGGATTAGTGACCTTGCGTGTTTTATGTTAAGATGTCAGTCATCACTTATGCATATGTATGTGTCATCATCAAAACATATTCTTTGGTTAATCATCATGCTTAACTTTTTCGTTTAGTTCATTAATCAACATTCAACCAACATAGCGTTTGAGAAACTAGAAATCGCATGTAAGCGTAGCTCGGTCTGAATTTGTCGTGACAACCCAGCGACGTATTTTGTGAAAGTATCTTCACGGTCAATAGGAATGCCTAGCGACACAGCTAGTCTTCAAAAATTCGTCGTGTATTCTTCTACTAACTAGCCGTTTTGTTCATATTATGCCATTTTGTCCACCGATCTTGGAGAAAACCCATCGGGTAGAATTCTCGACGCAACAGTCGGGGGAACTCAGACCTTTTTACCTCTTCGTCGTCGGTCAACGTTTTAAGGTATGAATTCCACCAAGCCAACGCGTGACTCGTTAGATTTAATCGTGCGAAAGTAACCTTCTCAGTACTTTTGAAACCATAAATTGTGAAATATGTTTCGAGTTAGTCGATCTAGGAGTCAAGTGATTCTGCATCGACAGTCCCATCGTAGGTGGGAATATCAATTTTTGCTCCAACCTTAAAAGGTCTATTCATCTCACGACTCCTCGGAATACTTGATTCACTTTCTCGATCATCTTAAGTTTCGTATTCTTCCTCCGTAGTTGTAACGACCTGCCAAAATCGCTATTGACGCGACACGTTATCTACGGTCCCACAACGAGGTTTTGCCCTCTATATGATACGTTTTGATAAGCATTGCATTCATTTTTAATGACATACTTTCTATACATAGAAAGTTTACCAAAAATGTAGACATTTCCCAAATATATATGTCAACTTATACAAAATGACTAAATCGTCAAATTATTTATTAATAGATTATAACAATAATTTGAATGCAATGTCTTTTTGAAAATATGGCATGAAAGACTCCATGCAGCACCTTAAGAAAAAAGCAAGCAGACAGCGGAAGCACTTTAATACCTGAGAATAAACATGCTTAAAAGTGTCAACCAAAAGATTGGTGAGCTCATAGTTTTAATATTGCACATAATTTGTATATAAAGGTGGATCACAAGATTTCAGTTGTTTCATTCAGAAACGTTTATCAAAATATTCTACGAAATTGAGCACCTTGGTAACCAAACTTAACGTATATATAATAAATACCCCTGTTTTAACATACATGCAACCAACATGTACAATACACGCAAACCAACGTGTACTAAACTCAAATAGTATACGTCCATTTTATAGTTCAGGCTAGGGTCTCTATACCAGGAACGAACGGGGATGTCAAGCCCTATGGATCCATATACAACTATTCGCGCCCACCAGTTCTTATAACTGGCAGCTACTAGTTACCAAAGCTAAGGGATTTTTGGTTCAGACTCGGTGTAGAATTTAGTATGTACTTGTATCTATTGCGTTTAAAATAAAGTGCATGTATTCTCGGCCCAAAAATATAGATTGCAAAAGCAATTAAAAAGGGAGCAAATGAAACTCACCTGACAACTTTAGAAATAAATCACATAGATGTGACCGAATATCAGAATGCAAGTAACCGTAGACCTCAATCTAGAGAACATATGTTGGTCAATAAGTGTCTAATAAGCTAGGTCGGTCCATAGGGTTCGTATAGTCCTATTGCTCAAGTCCGACTTATAAATTTAGCAAAATTTAGCAAAAGTCAACAAAAAGTCAACACAAGTCAAAGTAAGTCAAATGTAAGTCAAACGCAAGTCAAACACAGTCAACATGGTTAACACAAGTCAACAATCTCATAATATTACACAAGTTGGTCACATAGTCAAACATAGGTCAAACTTAAATTATCCATTTTTACTTAGAAAAAAATAATATTATTTACATATATGTTTTTTTAGTTATTTTGTAGCTGATTCCGGGTCTCACCAAATTTGATATCATACCTTAGGTCGTCACCATTAGAAAGTATGTCATCACACCTTTGTATAGACAGTTTATTTGACAAAAACGGAGTTACGGTTTTAAAGTTATGACCTCGCGAAAACAGTCTCCCGAAACATAAAATGCTGATAAAATGTTGGTGTTCAAAATCAGTAACGATTGTCCATTTTTCTCGCTTGTTTTAACTGTTTAGACTCAACAAAATCATACATATAATATATCGTTTTAAAGCTTGTCGTAAATAATTTCAATACCAATTAATAAATTTTATCCAAACTTAACTGATTTCAACTTACGAGTCTGCAAAGTAGATCCAAGAGTCATTTTTGACACTTCACCAAAACTAAAAGTCAGCCTCAACATCCCGTTTTCATGCTCGTTTTAACCCAGTGTAGATTCGATAAAATCATACATATCTTATATCATTTTGAAGCTTCTCATATCTACTTTCTGACTCAAATAATAATTTCCACCATAACTTAATCATTTATAATTTACGAGCCTACAAAGTGAGCCCAGGAGTCATTTTGACACTTTCACTAAAATAATAAAATTTTTCCATTAACAACTCAAATTCCAAACCATAATACTTGAGCACGTAAAAATCATGTCACAAGTTTAAGAATGATATTTTAGATGTATTACATACTTTTGATCCTCAAAATTTTGCATATTGGTCAAAGTAGGCGCGCGTATGACCCAAATTGGTCATAAACACTCATTTTGACCAAAACATGTCAAAACTTATTTTTAAAACACTACAACTTTCAAACTTACCTAAATCGATGTATGGGACTTGTCTACACTGACTGTTACCCATTTTGACCCGTTAAACCCATTTGGTCAAACAAAGTCAACTGCACGTAATATTTAGTTTAAACAATGCAGTCAACTTCTGGAATTTTTATAAAAATAAGTACATGTCCGTTTGACTTGAAATACTCGCCAAAATCTCCGTAATTTAGTTGACTATAACATATCAGAAGCACAACCTCTAAATCTTAACAAAATGATCGCAGTGACTGAAAACGTACCAGGCTGTAATGCTGAAACGTTTCAGCACTTTTACATAACATGTATAAACTTTGAAAAATCATATCAAATCCAAAAAGTATCCAAATTAGGCGTTTATGGAGTCTAAACTTATTAATTTTCTGATACGCACGCAACCATGAACCCAGAAATCTGAGATCAGGTTGAACGCATCCCGAGACAACTGCTCTGTTCGGTTTTAAATAATATAAAATTGTAACTTTGATTTGGCGATATATTTTGACTCGTTTATCGGAATTTGATAATATCTAAATGAAAACCAAATGTTTTTTCACAAGGAATACAATTATATACCTCTCAAGACCTGAATATATAACATACTTGTAACACCCCGGATTTTAGTGTATCAGAAAATGTTCCTGAAAGTGTCAGTAAATGTGCGCAGCAGAAAGCGCCACTAAAAGTGAACCTCAAACATGCATTTTTAGAATTTACATCAGAATCAGAGTTACGCAAGTTCAGTCCCTGAAATTCAGAGTCAGAATCAGACTGTGCAGAAGGTCGCAGCGCGACAGAGAGGGTCGCGGCACTGCGATTAACTAGTTTCAGAATCAGGAGGCAGGCCAAGGCAACCACCAGACCACGTTATATGTTGCGGCGCGATGATGAGGGCCGCGACGCGGCATTCTGGGCGGACTGATACCACGTTTTTGTAATTTTAAATAAGGTTCAAGGACATTTTGGTCATTTCGCATGTGAGCCAGATTTGAGATCTTAATCTCATCCATTCATTTCATTTCTTCATTTCTTTTTCCTTTTCTTTCACATTTTTCCTCTCAAACTTCAAAACCCCATTTGATTCAAGGTGTGATTTGGAAGAGAAGGAGTGGGATTCGATCTTTGGAGCAAGAATAAACGTTGTTCTCCTCGTTCTTAGCTACAAGGTGATACTAGTGGTAAGCTCTAACTCCGAATTTTGTTTTTGTGTTCTTCATCTAAATTTAGGGCTTTTGATTGTATGTTCATGCATGGAACCCCACTAGTTGTTAATGGAAGAAAATAACTAGGATTCGGGTTTATTAGTAATGAAGGTGAGTTTTGGGTTGGTTGATGATTTAGCCTTGTTTAGGGCTTTAAATAGAGTGTAATCACTATGATTAGTGATTATGGAAGTGTTGGAACTCTTTTGGGTGTGTTTGGTTGACTAATTTTGAAATGGGTCAAAATTAGGGTTTAAGTGTTAAATTGGGCAAGATTGGAATTTAACACTTGTGATTGGGTTTAATTGGTGCATTAGGACCATTGTCACTAGTGTTAGTGATTATTGGTTAGTTTGGGCGCGATTTATGCTTGGAGGTGCATTTGGGTCGAGATTGCACTAGTTGTCAATTTGGGTTGGTTTGTAAATCCACCCTAATTATATTATTTGTATTGTGTTAATGGAATAGGTACATTCCATCGGCGAGTTGCGGATTATTCGGTAGCATTCATCAAGACGACAAGGTGAGTGTTAATATTCTATGTGCATATGTATGTGTAGGATGGGTGCGGGTCGGGTGAAGTGGTTCTCGATTATAGAGCCCAATTCACATATAGGTGGGTTTGATGGACTTGTGTATAGGTCCAATTGGCACGGTTGTGCGTTTTGGTTGACCACCTTTGGCGAGGTGCATACTTTGTGTGCACGTTATCACATGTGCTTGTGATGTAGATTATATAACCCAATGGCGAAGGGTTGGTATTGAGTTGCGGATGAGTAACCTCGATGATGTGGGTTTTGATATTGAGAAGTGAGTGGAATAATTATATGCGTGCATATATAATGTATTTATTTGTGTAGCATGAGTTGTGAAGTGTCGATGTGTTAAAACACCACATCTCATGTGACGAGTGAAGTGTCGACGTGTTAAGACACCGCTCGGGGGTGAAGTATCGACGTGTTAAGATGCCACCTCAGGTAAGATGAAGAGTGAAGTGTCGACGTGTTAAGAAACCACTCGGAGTGAAGTATCGACGTGTTAAGATGCCACTCCAAGAACTAGCACGGGTGAAGCGTCGACATATTAAGATGCCACCCGGGGTGAAGCATCGACGTGTTAAGATGCCACCCACAGGATTAGTGTACGACGTGTTAAGTACTCTAATGCTTGTTGTGAACACCGATGGGAAATTCGAGTACCATTCCTTGTATTATTGGTTAACCATGGTTGTGCGTTGTGATGTAGCTAACCCTCCGGGTGTAGCTTATTGGCGTTTTTCACATCGTCGTTGGTGAACTTATATTTGTTGTTATTTTAGCTTGTTGCTTAGTGATCGTACGGTATGCTTAGCTTAGCTTGCCTTTATGCTTGGATGATCCGGTATGTGATATTTGATCTTTTGTGTGGCGTGTGCATTTTATGCATATATATGTATGTAGTATATTCTCACTCACTAAGCGTTAGCTTACCCTCTCGTTATTTACATTTTTATAGATTTGCATGGAAGCGGTGGCACGGGTAAGCGTGGGAACTAGTGGACTCGCGTAGTTTGCTTTAGAAGATGTGCTTTTGGATTTATTAGGATTGGGTAGCGTATCCCTAATCACCATGCACGGTTTTGTTGGATATTTAAACTATGTATTAAATGTTTTAAAAGTCTATTGAACTTACTTTGGTAATAAATACGTTTTGGAAATTGTGTAATAGGACCTAAAGTGTTATTTAACATATATTAAAAGGAAAAAATTTTATTGAGCTGGTTTAAAACGGGTTGGGTTGTTTCAAGTGGTATTAGAGCATGGTCTAAGGGATTTAGGCGACTTGAGATAAGTGCCTAGACTTAGACCTTTGTGTGTGCTTATTTGTTGCGGGACTTGTAGGTGAACGGGTCAGAACGGGTTATAGTTAGTGCCTTGTTTGTAGTTGGACTAACTAGGATTTTTGGCTCGTGTTGTGATGATATTTTCTTGCGTGTGTTTATATCTCGTAGGATTTTCGTTGTGTTGGTTTATATCATCGAGCGAGGCGGTCGTTGTACTAACAAGTCGATACGGCGTGTGTGCGTAATAAGGGCTTGCAAACCTTATTACGGGTGCAAATCGTGTCTAACAAGTGATGTACGACGAGTGTTTAGCAAGATGGGGCAGTGTTGTGCGTATTGTTTTATACGATCGTGGACTAATCGTTTTGCATTCTTTAGAATGACGACGCGAAACGAGATCGAGATGAATTACGACGTGTTTAACACTAGAGTTGCGGCCACCGTTGCGGAGCAAATAGGTGCGTTTCGAGAAGAAATGGATAGGAAGTATTCCGAATCTCGGAGTAGTAGTGAAATGGAGCGTTGTCATAAGAGCTTCATAAGGACTAAACCTCCGATGTATGACGAGAAACCAGATCCTTTGGTTAGCACAACATGGATCTCGGATGTCGAAGGGTGTTTTCGTACTATTGAATGTCCTCCAGAAAAGAGGACAAGACTCGCTACTAGTTTGTTGCGGGGTAGGGCGAAGGATTGCTTGGATGGTAAGATTGATTTTATCGGTGGTGAGCCGTTTATGGCGTTATCGTGGGGCGAGTTTAAGGAGGAATTCGTTGAGGAGTTCTGGACATCAACTGACTTGTCGGAATTGCGTAATGAGTTGCGAAATTTGCAACAAGGTTCTATGGATTTGAATACTCTCAAGACGACTATAACGACCCGTCAAAATCGCTATTGACGCAGCCTGTTATCATCGGTCCCAAAAGCACGGTCATGACTTCTATTAACAACGGAAGCAATATCTAGGTACCTGAGAATAAAACATGCGAGTAAACTGTCAACATAAGAATGTTGGTGAGATATAGGTTTAATAAAACAACTTGAATTAAATTAGACCACAAGATTTAATGTTGAGAAACGTCTTTAAAATATTATTACATTTATCCCGTGAACACTTGGTAACCCAACTTAACTCGGTTTATCTACCCTTTTATGGACCATACACTTAACATGTGTATCTTCTACGAAATACTATACATTCCCTTGAAAACTAGCACGACTAGGAAGGAATGGGGCGGACATGCCCGATAGATCTATCAATAGGATTCGCGCCTACGGTACAGAGCCCGTAGCTACAAGTTACCAAGCTAAGGTATATTTTTGTTCAACTCACAAATGAATAATTTACCATTTTTGATTACTTGTGTCTAATATGTAAAAAAAATAAAAAATGTATTCTCATCCCAAAAAGATTTAACAGTAGAAAAAGGTGGGACTATAACTCACCTTGAGTGCACTAAAAACGAGCACACGCGTACACCAATAATATAGGATCAAGGATGATCGAGAGTCCAACCTAATTATGAAAGTTGGTCAGAATATATCTAACTTATGTCGGGTCATAACATGATAGTCCTAGTGCTTGCTGTGGATTTAGTATTAAAAGGCAATGTATTGAATAAGATAAAGTATTACATATACCTTATATTTCTATTTTTAGTAAGTTTCTATTTTAGGAAAGTTTTCATTTTTAGTAAATTTCTATTTATAAATGTCAACTCAAAAAGTCAATAACCAAAAGTCAACCTAAAAGATCAACACTCAACCCGAAACTCATTTTCAAAAAGTCAACAGTCAACGTCGAAAGTCAATAAGACTTAAAGACAATCTTTAAAACTTATATATACTCATGTTAACATCATATTATCATAATATTAGTCTTGGTAGTTGAATGACTTAGAAAATTTACAAATTCAAAAATATTGTAACAATGACTAAACTGTCCACTTTGGGAATTTTTACAAAAATCAGTGGGACCTCAATTGACAAACGAGCAATGCCAAGTGCTACCTTTTAGCACAAAGAGACTATACAAAAATTTTCAGGAGCCAACTCGATTTGAGCAACTCATCGCAACTGATGCTGTTTCGACATTTCAATGATTTTGTTTCAGCTTTTCAGAAAAAGTATAAATATGGCCAAGTGACCTACTTTGACTATTTTTATAAAAATTCACAGACCTTGGATCAACGAACGGGAAAATCCGAGAGCTTCTCCTTATCACAAAGTTACAACATGATTTATTTCAGCACCTAATTCGTATTCAAATGACCTCGACGATCGAAACGATTTTGACATTTTAAGTTTCAGATTTCCAGCATTTCAGAAAAATATACAAGTGCGCTCAGGTGAGCTACTTTGACAATTTTTAAAACGACGCTCGGTACTCAGTTTGACAAACGAGATAACCACAAGCCTCCCCTTGCTATCAAAATTCTACATGATTTATTTAACGATTTTTACAGCATTTAAATGGCCATGGTGATCGACACGATTTCGACAAAAGTTCATTTTCTGCTTCACCCTTCTAATAAGAAAATTTATTTTTATAAACTTTGAAGAATCACAACTAATTCATAAAAATTTCGAACGACATGAATCAAGAGTCCAAACTTATTAATTTTTCGATACGCATGCACTAGTGAACCCAGAAATTTGATATCAGGCCGTACGCATACCGAGACAACGGCAATAGACCTGGTCGATTTCGTATCTATTAATATTTTTATTCCAAAACTTGTTTTTATCGTATCTTACAAACCGTTCATCAGATTTTAACGTTCTTTATATATTTTTGATTCGCAAACACAATCCCAACATGATGGTGATGCTCTAACAGCCCAGAAACATCACGTTTTTCGAGGCCATGGCTGCTGTAATTAATTATAAAATTAATAAATTTATTAAAACTTCAATCGGTCATAATTTTCAATCTGTTAATCCGTTTAATATGAGTTCTATATGAAAATTGTACTACTCAATGAGAGGAACTCAATGAGCTACAATTCATCACAATAAAATCATGGCACGGATCCCGAAAAATGCATTTAAAGCTGCGTCCAAAATTTTTTATTTTATATATATATATATATATATATATATATATATATATATATATATATATATATATATATATATATATATATATATATATATATATATATATATATATATATATATATATATATATATATATTTTGGCGAAAAAAGGATTATATTATAAAACACGATAACTCCATCAAAGCGATGAATGCTACCGGAAATTAGTACAGATTACAAAAACAACTAGAAAAAAACAGAAAAAACAATGGAAGAATATAACTTGCATATGCTAAACATAAAACTATTGACAAAGTAAAAACGAGTTATGCTCCCAAACGAATGCTTGCACTCCATGACCGAGTTTGAGATTGGATGCCCAAAGAAAAACCTTCACCTTGATGTTTCGAACCACGATAGAACGACAAGTGAATTTACTATTGAAAATAATGCCATTCCTACCCAAACCACTTTGGGCCACACAGGAGGAACCACGTTACTCGATTGGACCAAAATGCGAACAACATCTGCTATTGACAACAACTCATTATGTCCTTCTACCCATAAACATGGTCATGCTCCATGTCTTTTAAAAGAAACGAGACAGTAGTGAAGACAATATATGCATGTGTATAAGATTGAGAGGAGACAGTGGCAATGAAAGGTGGCAATCCCACCCCAATTGGGGAGAACTGAAGGAATAAGGAAATCAAAACTGTTTAACACAATGAGATTTTTGCTCACAAATGAAGAATAAGACGATGAGCAGAAAGAGACTTTCAATGGAGAAAACATATGACCTCTCAAATAACACGATATGGCTAACTTCTTTAACCATAGATTCTTGAAGAGCTAAAAAATGAATTGAGAGCGATTAACCAAAGACTCACCATACGACCTCTTGACTTGTTACCTAGGTCTGGTATATTCCACGAGGCGAGCCTCATATTTTTGAAGTTTTTTTTGGCGTATCGTCTTCAGGCATATTATCCATGAAAATACCGAAGTTAAGTAATTCTTCTCTGTATGAAATTTTCCTTGCGCCAAACTGATTAACACCATCTACCTTGCTGTTTCTTTGAGACATTGCCCAACAACATGATTAATCTCGCTAGTAGTGTCGAAAATATCGGAAAGATTCCGGACATCGTCAACCCAATTATACCCTTTCTTTTGGCCACTGTTTCGATTATGGACTTTTGACTTTTGGCGTCCAAAATTTATAAACCGAAAAATGTTCATTTAATTAAGACGTGGATGGATCTAAAAGCACTACTATACATGTACACACTATAAATATGGATCTAAAAGTAAAAATAAAAATAATTAAGTTTTAAAGATTCCTTACAATTAGGCGCAATAATCGAAGGAACGGTGATGAACAACAAATTTGCACGATCGTATCCAAGTAATGATTAAGCATAGAAAAAAATAATAATAAGATCATGATGTTGTGTAAATTGGCAGAGAAGGATGAGACAAAAAAAAAGATGCTCATACATATTTAAGTTTGATGAATGAAATAATAATAAAAAGGCTAGTGCTTTTATTTGGTGTTAATAAAAATTAATGGGTTTAAGTCCTTTTAATTAAAATTAAGACGTGGATGGATGGCTCAAGGTCAAAGAGGGGGGCTCGGTGGTTGAAAAGAATATTATTATTATTATTATTATTATTATTATTATTATTATTATTATTATTATTATTATTATTATTATTATTATTATTATTATTATTATTATTATTATTACCACATCCCATATGTGTATTTGTTTAACATTTCATGGAAAAGAATACTTCGACTAATTTAAGCATGGTTGTTTATAGTATTCAGAATGATACAATTGTTTAACACTTCCGATCACATTTACGTTTTAATTGTAGATTAGTCTTATATATGATATGATGTAATATAATGCAATGTCTCAATACTAATATATTCAGCATTTTTTTTTACGAAATGGGTGTTTAGATTAAAGTTATTAAATAAAAACAACCGAGCAACAATAATGGAATGATAATGATCATTCCATTTCTATTATCATTCCATTGCTATTTCAGTTCCCATTACCCTTTGTGAACCAAGCACACTATTCCTTCAATTTTGAAAGATGGTTCATGACTCAATTTATTATATTTATTTTATGATAGTAATATAATTGAAATCAAACTGTTATCAGTTAGTTAAGATATTTGACACATAAAAATGGGATATTTGATCTATCGCTAATCTATTTCCATAACCGATTGAATCCTTGACCACATTTAAAATTTTCTTAACGTAAATATCATCTTTTCTTGTTTATATACTTTAATTAATAATTGTTAGGATATTTAGAAATCATTTGGATCACTAAAAAATCTGAATTCTTAGTAATCTATATACATTACTTGATTTATTGACTTATAATTTGGCCCGAATAAGTAAACGCACACGATCCGATAAATATAGCGTTACAAGATTTAAACACGCAAAAAGGATATGAATCCAAAAAATAAAATATAGGAATATTTTAAAATTTTTGAATGACATAGGAATGTCATAAAAAATTTGGATTTAGAAATCACGAATATATAATCATTGGTTTGGAAACCGAGGCGATTCTTCGAATAAAAACGTTATACGTAGGAACGTACTAACACATAGTCATGCCTTTTCATTTAATAACTAATATAGGAATATTATTTTATTTATATAGAATATAATCTAGTCACGTAAAATGACATGGCAATGATACCACTTAACGAAAGTTAATTACTTAATAAAAAATAATAACGGGAAAAGTAGGGTCATTACAGTACTACCCGTTAAAGAAAATTTCGTCCCGAAATTTTGACGAGTGACCATCAATGGTACTGAGTTGGAGACACATGGATCATATCAATGTCCCCAGAGACTCTAGTGTTCAGTAGTGAACCATTGACTTTGGAAGGTGTCCTTTCGTATAATTATAAGAGGTATACGACGTTAACTTAATTTTTTTATCCCAAGATAAACAAATTCATATCGTTTCTTGATAACATGAATGCGTTATCTGGATTGATCTCCTCAAAAGGGATAATGATGTTTTAGCCATACAGGCATCTCAGTAATCTTGATGCATGAAGTGCATCATGAACATTACTAAGCTCATTTAAAACATTGAGCGTTTATGCCACAATACTAAGGCCGACAAACATAGTGGGGTACACGGTGGTCACAGCCATTTAGTTAAATGACAGGATCGTGTTAGCTACGGATGTTAATAACCTTTTGATTCTTAAAGATAACCATAGGCATAATGCCCCCGGTATTTAAGAAATGTCCGAAGCAAATGATCGAATCGAGATGCCAGCTGAAGAATCACTAACCTGGCTTAAATACCATGCAAGTCACAATTATTTAAAATGCCCTCAGAATGGTCTGAGTGATTAATGAAGCTAGCGTTCACTTTATTATAATGCATGCATACTTGTCCTTGGAAGGAATTTTGAAAGCACATTTGCAAAATATAGCTACATGATCATTATTTCAGTTACGAGTTGAAATGGTGGTCGAAACCCGACTTGGATATCAGCTATTTGCGACCAACAAAGGAAAAAATGTGTAGAGTAACCACATTAGTGTCATATACTTTTAAAATATTTTAGACTATATTTTCGAAGGGAAACCGCACGAATATATGTGATCTCTTAACAAGAGTGAGCCCCTCGCACAAATGGGCGAGTCTATTTAGGATTCATCCTCATTCATAGGTTTATGTGATGATGATAAAATATGTGAATCATAGATTATAAAGAATAGTTGACCCCAGGTGCGAAATACCTATCAGTTGGAGTCAATACCAAATGAAACAACAGTTGGGGTAGAAATTCACTCAGTGCCTTTCATGCGGTCAGAGTGACCACTAAACATATCTCAGACACTAATTTTACATCTCGCATTTCCGCCACTGCCAACCCTAAAAAGAAAGAGTTGATGAGAGTAGCGACTTTCCAACTACATTTATAGAATCGCCAATCAAGGCAGCGTAAGAGTTTTTAACCGTGAACCTAGTGGTGAATTTCATCCTTGCTTGAAGGATGAGAAAAAATGGGATCCATACGTGGTGTAGAATATTATGAAAATTTTTATATGACCAATCAAAAAGTTTGAAATCCTTGATGTGACATCATATAAGTGGAGCGAAATTCTTAGTAATACCAGAGTTATGTACAACGTATACCATTTTATGTAAAACTGTTTAAATTAGCTAAACAACTCATAAAAGAACTTATTTTTTTAAGTGGGTTAAGATTTAATATGTATTTAATCAAAAATAGATAAAAGGAAATTTATTTATTTGATTTATAAATTGCATAAGTGACTGAATTTTTTAGAAATTCTATTCAGGACCTTGTTCCATTGGGTGGAATTTGAGCAACAATTGTTACGAAGTAATGAGAACTAACGAACCAAGTGTGTTCCATGAATGTTAACAGGACACAAGTTGTTGGACCCAATATATTCATGTTTGAACTTGTTGCTGACAAGTGAGATAGGAATGGTGAAGTATGAGGATAAGAAGTTAATCTCTTGTTGTCATTGCAAAATGCCGCACTGATTATAACTAATATTGAAGTCGAAAGACTGGTGGTACCATTATTACCAGGTAGGTAATTTCTTGGAATAAGTTAGGATTTAGAGTTACTAATGAAAGAGTATCATTCTCACAAGTGTAGAGAGAACACAATCCTTGTGTGGTTTATATCTAAGAAGTTGAACCATTCAAGTGTTTATGGATGTCAAAGGATTTGGCGTAACGTGGCGCCATGTGCCTTTCTTATACATGCTCATGAACCGCTTAATTTTGACGGTTGTAAAGATTTCATAATAACTTGGATATGAATAATCCAGTATTCGTATTGACAAATATGAAGGAGCACAAGGTTGACTCACTAAAGTGAGTGTTTGGATGGAAAGGTTACGGTGTGTAACTGATGATCACGACTTTTATCCATGTGGAAGTTTGTGTGGGAAAATAATGATATATATCACACAAGGTCGTTAATGAGAAGGTGTCTATCCCAACATGAGGTTAGGAAACGTGACATAATGGGATTGAGGTGTTGCGAGTGGTTAGTGTAACTCATGCTTTTAACACGAGGTGAAAAGAAGTATCACAAGATCTACAAGAAGGGTTAACGACACAAGGGTCGCAACTTATCGTTTAGGTACAACAAATTGCACGATGTTTGACCTTAAGCAACATAATGATAATTATATCAATGCTTGTAACACCCTGGTTCGTGGCCTAGATGAAATAAGTATATTGTGTTATTTTATTATAATTTAAATATGATATTTAAATTATAAGTAATTTGTAGGAATTAATTATAAGGAGAGAAATAATAAATTGTGAGTTGATAATTTATTGTGAGAGCGTATGAATGCGCTTGTGATGATGGTCACAGAAAAATATTGTTTGTGTGAATTAGACCTCTTTAGGACTGCTTAACGAGGTGCGCGGTGTTTCAGATTACGGATAAAGTACTAGTTAAATATTTAATTTAAGAAAGTTGGGTGGTGACTTTTGTTGCAAAATGCACGTGTAGTTACACGTGTTTAGTCCTTGTGGCTATAATTTCTTGCAAGTTGACGACACTTACACATACATGGATACATTCACATACATCATCATATCTTTTACCTTCTTTTTTTCTTTTCCCTGTACAAAAACGAACCCAACAACCCTTTAATTTTAATATTTATATTTTAGTAATTGAGATTATATTTAATATTCAAGAGAGATGGATGTATGCTGATCTGTTAAAAATCACGACTTTAACCAGGTACCTATATACTTGATTCTTGTTGAATTAAATTAGGGTTTTGTAAATCCTTATAAACTTGATGCTTAGTTCTTGAATCTTGTTATATACTTGTTGTTGGTAAAAATTAGTATGGGGTTTAGCTTAAACCTATTAAATATGAATTGATTACATGATATTAGTATGCTTGATTTGTGTTAAATATGTCTAAATGTTATTGGTGTTCTAAGGTTTGGGTTTACGATAAAGTGGGTATTTTGGATGAATTAATCCCAAATCTTGTTTGTAAATCCTAGATTTTGATGTTTATGGTTAGGAAAAGTGTTTATGCATATTTGGATTGTTTTCTTATACTTGAATTTGGACCATGAACCTGAAAATCGAGTTTTTGGGCAAGAAAATACCCAAATCAGCGAGGTTGCTGATGCAGTGCTCGAAATTTTGGGTGCCCGAAAACAATGCTCGAAATCCTCTAGCGCTCGAGAACTTCTGCTCGAAAACCCTAGGTGCTCGAGAACCTTATGGTGCTCAAAAACCTGGTGCTGCTCGAAAATCTGTAGTGCTTGAAAACCTTGTCTGTTGTGTAAATTAAATGTTTTCTTTTAATGTGAAGTTGTGTATTAATACTTGGATATAATACTAACTTGAGATATTTTGTGATGATCCTCAGGTGACAAACAGAAAGGTGAAGGCTCAGTAAAATAAGACCACTCAGTACTTGTGCTGGTAATCGGTGAGTGGGTCTATCTACGGATAGAGTTTAAGTAGCAGACTATGCTACTTGTGTTTACTCTGTTATCTTATAGTATAATGATTACCATGCTATCGTTATTAGAATTGCCATGCTAGTTTATTATATGCATGATGTTATGTGATTTATGTGCACACTGTGTTTGACACCAACAGAGGCTAGGTCAGGTTGGGAACCCGCCGAGGCTAGGTCAGGTAAGGGTTCTTATGAGGTCAACCGAGGCTAGGTCAGGTTGGATCCAAGTCCTATGGTTTGTTCGGTATAACGTGCAAGGACGCATGTGTTGCGTCTGGATGGTTATACAGTTGACTCGATAGGAAGGATTATCGGTAGACTCTAGCCGATCAACTAGGAGTCGTGTGCTCGTACAAGCCGCCGATCCTCATATTGTCATTGTTGATGTTGTGGCTATTTTATGCTAGTTGGACGTTAGCAGATTATCATAAGTTATGCATGATGGTACTTATGCTTAGTCTGTTAGATAGATTCATTCACTTAGCAGTGCGCTAATACCCCCATAGTGTTCTTTCCCTGCAGGTGACGTACATCATGTTTTGGGATGGGTGTGGCAGGGATTAAAGTGATGTTTGACACGCTTGATAACTCTGATGTTCTTTTTATAACTGTTTTATAATATGGTCTGTAATTAATTAACACCCGTGTTTGTATAATCATATATATATATATATGTGATGAGTTTTATAAAGTCTTCCGCTGTGTATTTAAAAAAAAAATCTGGGGTGTTATAAATTGGTATCAAAGCATAGGTTTGGCAGCATGTACACGTGAGTGTCATGTTCCCAAACCCTAAGTTGTTTCAAACATACAAGTGGGGGAAGGGGACAAGTGAATGTAGCTGTTATGTGATTAGATAATTGTGATTAGTAATAGGTACTAACGGATTATCTACTAAGCTTTTGTGTGAGATATTGTGTTAAGACAGGTATGATGATCGATCAAATCCTGCGGATGCCCTCATTGACCTTCAGCATTGTCAGAGCGCTATTGGATGATTTCAGAACTGAGTATGACCAGTCAAGAATATATGAGATGAAATGGCGACAACCGGAACAAATTTCATTGACATTTATTTCAGTGATAAGATACTAATGTATTGGTGGGGTCAGGGGTACAGGTGAGATCGATGTGTTGATAGATAAGAAGATGTCTTTTTATTTAAAAAGGTACGCCCTTGTTACATTGGTGTAATTATTAGTGTAGTAATTAATTATGAACAAATGCCTATTTGTTATATATTGTGCTTGACTAAGACCAGTTGTGACGTGATTGCTTCTTCCTAATATGGTAGAAGTAGCCAGTAGTTTAACGGCTTTAGTCACAACAACTGTGTCAGAAGCTACCATTGACCTTATTGGGAAATTATTCCCTTTAGTTAGATTGCCATGTTTTCTGTGTTTGCCATGATTAGTGAGATTTATTGGTTTTGTACTACATATGATACTACATGTCTATTATGCTCGACTAAATATAAGTGATATGCATAGTCTAATAAGAATGTGTTGGACTTATGTGAATTGCAGTTCCTTCCATGAACCCACGGGACACACTAGTGGCCCGTAAAGGTTGGAATTAAATAGTATTTTCCTTGTCTTCTATTAAAGGATTTGAACCCTATATGTTGATACTCTATCTGTGGTTTGCTTGTCATATATGAGGTTGACTTTACGGTACGATTAAACGTGACTGATTAAATGAGGTCGTAGTAAGACCTTAAGGATTTATTTTTCCTTCCATAGGCTCATATGAATTGGTGGCGATCTTTAGGAAGTGAGTTGATCGGAGACATCCGTGTTGTCTCAACTAAGAGATAGGAAAACTCTGTCATGTTGTCATGTGATGTGTAATACTAGCTCTACTGTACCGTTACAAGATTTGGCTAGTTGTGTATGATCCGTAGTGTTGTTCTTAGAAACTGTTGATTTTTTGGACCGATGTGACCCCCAAATATAAGTGTGGGAGACACTCCTTATTTGGTTTCCTTGTAAGTTAGAAGAAACTTGACTTGGTTAAGGATTGGTATCAATTTTGATTATGATTGAGCCTTAGTAAGATCTGTAGACTGGACATGTTATGTAGGACCTGTAGAGTCGTCCTAAGGGACTGTCTTTCTACTGCGGCCTAACATGACCTTTTGTATGGTTCTTAGAAAGTAGGTGTGGCCTAATTTCCTTAGTTGCATATATGGTATGCTACATATAACTTTTGACCTGACTAAGAAATGAGTGTCAGGTGTATGTTGACCTTATGACCATGGTGAGTGTCAGACCGTGTTTGAGGATATTGTGGCTAATATCTCCTTAGGATAGAAAGGTTTGGTTTGAATAAGATCTTATTTTACTTAAGTAGTGGGACATCGTCAGTCGACATTGTGGCTATCGAAGACTTGGATAATACTAATGTCGGAATTACTAGTGTATTTGCCAAAGTGGATTAGTTAGGTAGATTTGGACTGTGTGAGTGTGGCAGATGCATTCGTATATCGTGATAGTTGTAATCAGATGACTAATTTAGAAACTTTGTGTTGGGAAGTATTTCTTATTACTAGATTATAACTATTAGTGACCAAAGAAATAAGACTGTGATGGATTGACGGACTCAATTAGGATCTTGCTTCGAAATGCTCGGAATGAAAGTATGATTTGGGATGATGTATTACGTCTGGCCAACGAAAATACATTGTGGTAAACCATACAGAAGTTCCGAGGTTCGGAGGAGATGTCGATGAATTAGACTTGAATGACACTTTATTCGTGCTTTTTGGAAAATTGACTATTATGACCAAATGATGATGGATATTCTTTAACAAGATTTGTGATGTAAGGATTAGATTGACTTGAAATTTAGGTTGGTAATCATTCCTTCTATGGTTGAGTTGACCAACAACACGATTTAGTCAAAGAATTATTAGGTGAGAATTGATATGCCTAAGCGAATTTGGATAATTTTAGTGTAATCTGGGTCAATTTAGCAATAATGTATAGGTAAATTTAGCTAAATTTGTGTATTTAAAGGTAAGTGAAAGTGTTTGACCGGTTATCTATACATTATTGGGTAATGAAGTGATGAATTGTTGACAATAATAAGTGACCTCAGTGAGTGAACCTTGATTTGATATAAAACATTTTTGTGAAAATCAATAAGACTGATGATAGAACTAGGTGATTGACGTGATTTATTTTGATGATCTCGGACAAATGGTTTGTAATTGACAATGACCGATGACTTGTTAACCTTTTCGGTTGGGATTTAGACGGGGTTGGACTTGTTCAAATTTTGGATAGTGACAGATTTTCGGTTTTAGATTACTCTTGTGAGTGGTGAGAACGAGATTTTATGGTTAATGCGTGATTAATGATCCGGATATTAAGTCACTTAGCTTAAGTTGAGTTTGACTTTAGATAAGTAAGTTTTAATTGGACGGTTTGGAAGTGAATTTGATAGTACTGAGTGACATAATGACATGATTTTGGGCCTTGACTGATGAATTAACTCTAGAATTGTGGATATTAGTGGTTGGTTGAAGGACTTTTGTGATAAATATCAGTGTACTGGATGGTGTTTTATAGTGAAAATTAACTATCCTTTGTATTTTGTCTGAAACAATGTTTGGTTTTGGACAAAGGGTTGGGTTTGACTATTAATTTGAACCTCGTTTACCGTGGTTCAACTAATTAAGTAAGTTAGAGTAAATAAATATTGCTGTTTAAATACGAGCTTGAACTAGAAAACAATGCTTATGACGAGAACTTGAGACTTGGGTGACTAAATTGGATTGGAAAAATGTGAGTGAGACCGTTATCCATTGTGTGTAAGAAAGGTTTATGTTTTGTTAAATCATTAAAGAAATTATGACATAACTTAGAGGCCCAAGTGAAATTGTATACGACTGTCTGTCTCTATGTTAATGGTCTTAACGTTAAATCTGTAGAATTGTTAAATAAAGAATTTAGTTTACGCAATGAAGCTGATAATTGTGATGTTAGTGAATAATAACTTGATGGTAAGTTGTACTTGACTTAGAAATCATGGGTGGTTATGAGAATCAGATAAACTTCTTTGTTCAAGTATAACCAGATTCCGAGGACGGAATCTTCTTAAGGGGGGTGGATTTGTAACACCCTGGTTCGTGGCCTAGATGAAATAAGTATAATGTGTTATTTTATTATAATTTAAATATGATATTTAAATTATAAGTAATTTGTAGGAATTAATTATAAGGAGAGAAATAATAAATTGTGAGTTGATAATTTATTGTGAGAGCGTATGAATGCGCTTGTGACGATGGTCACAGAAAAATATTGTTTGTGTGAATTAGACCTCGTTAGGACTGATTAACGAGGTGCGCGGTGTTTCAGATTACGGATAAAGTACTAGTTAAATATTTAATTTAAGAATGTTGGGCGGTGGCTTTTGTTGCAAAATGCACGTGTAGTTACATGTGTTTAGTCCTTGTGGCTATAATTTCTTGCCAGTTGACAACACTTACACATGCATGGATACATACACATACATCATCATATATTTTACCTTCTTTCTTTCTTTTCCCTGTACAAAAATGAACTAACAACCCTTTAATTTTAATATTTATATTTTAGTAATTGAGATTATATTTAATATTCAAGAAAGACGGATGTATGCCGATCTGTTAAAAATCACGACTTTAACCAGGTACCTATATACTTGATTCTTGTTGAATTAAATTAGGGTTTTGTAAATCCTTATAAACTTGAAGCTTAGTTCTTGAATCTTGTTATATACTTGTTGTTGGTAAAAATTAGTATGGGGTTTAGCTTAAACCTATTAAATATGAATTGATTACATGATATTAGTATGCTTGATTTGTGTTAAATATGTCTAAATGGTTATTGGTGTTCTAAGGTTTGGGTTTATGATAAAGTGGGTATTTTGGATGAATTAATCGCAAATCTTGTTTGTAAATCCTAGATTTTGATGTTTATGGTTAGGAAAATGGTTTATGCATATTTGGATTGTTTTCTTATACTTGAATTTGGACCATGAACCTGAAAATCGAGTTTTTGGGCATGAAAATACCTAAATCAGCGAGGTTGCTGATGCAGTGCTTGAAATTTTGGGTGCCCGAAAACAATGCTCGAAATCCTCTAGCGCTCGAGAACTTGAGCTGCTCGAAAATTGTGTTATGCTCGAGAACTTCTGCTCGAAAACCCTAGGTGCTCGAGAACCTTATGGTGCTCGAAAACCTGGTGCTGCTCGAAAATCTGTAGTGCTCGAAAACCTTGTCTGTTGTGTAAATTAAATGTTTTCTTTTAATGTGAAGTTGTGTATTAATACTTGGATATAATACTAACTTGATATATTTTGTGATGATCCTCAGGTGACAAACAGAAAGGTGAAGGCTCAGTAAAATAAGACCACTGAGTACTTGTGCTGATAATCGGTGAGTGGGTCTATCTACGGATAGAGTTTAAGTAGCAGACTATGCTACTTGTGTTTACTCTGTTATCTTATAGTATATTGATTACCATGCTATCGTTATTAGAATTGCCATGCTAGTTTATTGTATGCATGATGTATCGTTATGTGATTTATGTGCACACTGTGTTTGACACCAACCGAGGCTAGGTCAGGTTGGGAACCCGCCGAGGCTAGGTCAGGTAAGGGTTCGTATGAGGTCAACCGAGGCTAGGTCAGGTTGGATCCAAGTCCTATGGTTTGTTCGGTATAACGTGCAAGGACGCATGTGTTGAGTCTGGATGGTTATACAGTTGACTCGATACGAAGGATTATCGGTAGACTCTAGCCCGATCAACTAGGAGTCGTGTGCTCGTACAAGCCGCTGATCCTCATATTGTCATTGTTGATGTTGTGGCTATTTTATGCTAGTTGGACGTTAGAAGATTATCATAAGTTATGCATGATGGTACTTATGCTTAGTCTGTTAGATAGATTCATTCACTTAGCGGTGCGCTAATACCCCCACAGTGTTCTTTCCCTGCAGGTGACGTACATCATGTTTTGGGATGGGTGTGGCAGGGATTGAAGTGATCTTTGACACGCTTGATAACTCTGATGTTCTTTTTATAACTGTTTTATAATATGGTCTGTAATTAATTAACACCCGTGTTTGTATAATCATATATATATATATATATATATATATATATATATATATATATATATATATATATATATATATATGTGATGAGTTTTATAAAGTCTTCCGCTGTGTATTTAAAAAAAAAAATCTGGGGTGTTATAATGCTACCCTTGATCATATTGAGTGTGTGAAGGATCACATGAATCCAATGTAGTAATAGGGACATAATTAAACTTCGGTCTTTACTGGCCCGAGAAGAGGGTACGTCAAAACGTTATGGAATTTCTTTAATTACGCTAGTAGTTTTTCTGATGCGATTAGGATGAATTTAGCTCATGCCGCAGCCCACAGGCGAATGGAGAAATTTCAGATAGTGTATCCCACCCTTGATTCTGAGCTGGCAGTAGTCGATTATTATTTAGGTAGGATATCATTTGCTCGTATAGTGTCAAGCAATCCATTATTACTAAATGCACGAGCGAGATAATTTTCTTTGATTCACTTTCTATTCCTCATGTCACAATATTGAAATTTCTATATGAATTACCGTAATATAATTTCGTTGGCCAGGCGTCATTATATTCTACTAATTCATACTTCTGTTTCAATATCACTCCATAAGGTCAGGATGCATGATCAAAATCGAGTTTCTACACAATTCTATATAAAACGATTTCTTAAACAGCGCACTAAGGATAGCACGGAGAGACAAAAATTATTAGTAATAATAATCACGAATAATGATGACATGGGAATGTCTTTGAATCATTTAGAATTTTTATAAATCAAGAACGATGATTCTCAGTTTGCAAACCGAGGTGTTTTTCAGAATTTTTAAGCCAAAGCATATAGGTACGTAATATAACAAGAATGTTATATACATAAATATAATAGCTGACATTGGAATGTCGAGCATTTCAGAAATCATGGATGACATCTCACGTGATATAACACATATGTTATATACATAACCATAATAAATGACATAGGAATGTCGAGAATTTTAGGAGTCAAGAATGACATCCCTTGGTTTCACTAACTGAGTGTTTTCTAACAGTTTTGAATACTTCAAAGTCAAAGTATATATTTACGCAATATGTAGCACATATTAAAATAATATAGCCTTAAATGTTAATGAAAGGATTCATAACATGGCAAAAGTATAGAGTATGGATAACAGTGAGCTTGATTGATAGGATGGAGTGTGATTCCTTAGTAGGCTTTAGAGAACCTTGACCGTAAAATATGGCAAAAGTATAGAGTATGGATAACAGTGAGCTTGATTGATAGGAGGGAGCGTGATTCCTTAGTAGGCTTTAGAGAACCTTGACCTTAAAATCATGAAATATGAATGTAGTTGAGTTAACAATTAGATCAGAGTTACATGCAGATTCAGATGTAGAATTCTATGCGCCCACATATATAGATATAGGGAGAGTGTAACACATGTATGAATAATCATGAGATAAACTTAATGTATAATAACACATAAAGCTATAAGTCGGGTTGTAGACTAGACTCACTAATGCACCCTATTGACTCGGGGTAACCACATTAGTGTAGTCTAATTCCCTACAACCAATGCTCTGATACCAACTATAACGACCCGTCAAAATGGATATTGACGCAGCCCGTTATCATCGGTCCTAAAAGCACGGTCATGACTTCTATTAACAACGGAAGCAATATCTAGGTACCTGAGAATAAAACATGCGAGTAAACTGTCAACATAAGAATGTTGGTGAGATATAGGTTTAATAAAACAACTTGAATTAAATTAGACCACAAGATTTAATGTTGAGAAACGTCTTTAAAATATTATTACATTTATCCCGTGAGCACCTGGTAACCCAACTTAACTCGGTTTATCTACCCTTTTATGGACCATACACTGAACATGTGTATCTTCTACGAAGGACTATACATTCTCTTGAAAACTAGCGCGACTAGGAAGGAATGGGGCGGTCAGGCCCGATAAATCTATCAATAGGATTCGCGTCTACGGTACAGAGCCCGTAGCTACAAGTTACCAAGCTAAGGTATATTTTTGTTCAACTCAAAAATGAATAATTTACAATTTTTGATTACTTGTGTCTAATATGTAAAACAAAAAAAAAATGTATTCTCATCCCAAAAAGATTTAATAGTAGAAAAAGGTGGGACTATAACTCACTTTGAGTGCACTAAAAATGAGCACACGCGTAAACCAATAATATAGGATCAAGGATGATCGAGAGTCCAACCTAATTATGAAAGTTGGTCAGAATATATCTTACTTATGTTAGGTCATAGCATGATAGTTCTAGTGCTTGCTGTGGATTTAGTATTAAGTGGCAATGTATTGAATAAGTTAAAGTATTACATATACCTTATATTTCTATTTTTAGTAAGTTTCTATTTTAGGAAAGTTTTCATTTTTAGTAAATTTCTATTTATAAATGTCAACTCAAAAAGTCAATAACCAAAAGTCAACCTAAAAGATCAACACTCAACCCGAAACTCATTTTCAAAAAGTCAACGTTGAAAGTTAATAAGACTTAAAGACAATCTTTAAAACTTATATATACTCATGTTAACATCATATTATCATAATATTAGTCTTGGTAATTGAATGACAGAAAATTTACAAATTCAAAAATATTGTAACAATGACTAAACTGTCCACTTTGGGAATTTTTACAAAAATCAGTTGGACCTCAATTGACAAACGGCCAATGCCCAGTGCTACCTTTTAGCACAAATAGACTACACAAAAATTTTTAGGAGCCAACTCGATTTGAGCAACTCGTCGCAACTGACGCTGTTTCGACATTTCAATGATTTTGTTTCAGCTTTTCAGAAAAAGTATAAATATGGCCAAGTGACCTACTTTGACTATTTTTATAAAAATTCACAGACCTTGGATTAACGAACGGGAAAATCCGAGAGCTTCTCCTTATCACAAAGTTACAACATGATTTATTTCAGCACCTAATTCGTATTCAAATGACCTCGACGATCAAAACGATTTTGACATTTTATGTTTCTGATTTTCAGCATTTCAGAAAAATATACAAGTGCGCTCAGGTGAGCTACTTTGACAATTTTTAAAACGACGCTCGGTACTCGGTTTGACAAACGAGATAACCACAATCCTCCCCTTGCTATCAAAATTCTACATGATTTATTTAACAATTTTTACAGCATTTAAATGACCATGGTGATCGACACGATTTCGACAAAAGTTCATTTTCTGCTTAGCCTTCTAATAAGAAAATTTATTTTTATAAACTTTGAAAAATCAGAACTAATTCATAAAAATTGCGAACGACAAGAATTAAGAGTCCAAACTTATTAATTTTTCGATACGCATGCCCTCGTGAACCCATAAATTTGATTTCAGGCCCTACGCATACTGAGACAACGGCAATAGACCTGGTCGATTTCTTATCTATTAATATTTTTATTCCATAATTTATTTTAATCGTATCTTACAAACCGTTCATCAGATTTTACCGTTCTTTATATATTTTTGATTCGCAAACACAATCCCAACATGACGGTGATGCTCTAACAGCCCAGAAACATCACGTTTTTCGAGGCCATGGCTGCTGTAATTAATTATAAAATTAATAAATTTATTAAAACTTTAATCGGTCATAATTTTCAATCCGTTAATCCGTTTAATATGAGTCCTATATGAAAATTGCACTACTCAATGAGAGGAACTCAATGAGCTACAATTCGTCACAATAAAATCATGGCACAGATCCCTAAAAATGCATTTAAAGCTGCGTCCAAAATTTATAAACCGAAAAATGTTCATTTTAATGAAATTAATTAATTCTAGTTATACCACAATCAACCACAAGAACTACAATACATGTACACGCTATAAATATGGATCTAAAAGTAAAAATAAAAATAATTAAGTTTTAAAGATTCCTTACAATTAGGCGCAATAATCGAAGGAACGGTGATGAACAACAAATTTGCACGATCGTATCCAAGTAATGATTAAGCATAGAAAAAAAAATAATAAGATCATGATGTTGTGTAAATTGGCAGAGAAGGATGAGGCAAAAAAAAAAGATGCTCATACATATTTAAGTTTGATGAATGAAATAAAAAAAAGGCTAGTGCTTTTATTTGGTGTTAATAAAAATTAATGGGTTTAAGTCCTTTTAATTAAAATTAAGATATGGATGGATGGCTCAAGGTCAAAGAGGGGGGCACGGTGGCTGAAAAGAATATTATTATTATTATTATTATTATTATTATTATTATTATTATTATTATTATTATTATTATTATTATTATTATTATTATTATTATTATTATTATTATTATTATTACCACATCCCATATGTGTATTTGTTTAACATTTCATGGAAAAGAATACTTCGACTAATTTAAGCATGGTTGTTTATAGTATTCAGAATGATACAATTGTTTAACACTTCCGATAACATTTACGTTTTAATTGTAGATTAGTCTTATATATGATATGATGTAATATAATGCAATGTCTCAATACTAATATATTCAACATTTTTTTTTTACGAAGGGGGTGTTTAGATTAAAGTTATTAAATAAAAACAACCGAGCAACAATAATGGAATGATAATGATCATTCCATTTCTATTATCATTCCATTGCTATTTCAATTCCCATTACCCTTTGTAAACCAAGCACACTATTCCTTAATTTTTGAAAGATGGTTCATGACTCAATTTATTATATTTATTTTATGATAGTAATATAATTGAAATCAAATTGTTATCAGTTAGTTAAGATATTTGACCCATAAAAATGGGATATTTGATCTATCGCTAATCTGTTTCCATAACCGATTGAATCCTTGACCACATTTAAAATTTTCTTAACCTAAATATCATCTTTTCTTGTTTATATACTTTAATTAATAATTGTTAGGATATTTAGAAATCATTTGGATCACTCAAAAATATGAATTCTTAGTAATCTATATGCATTACTTGATTTAATGACTTATAATTTGGCCCGAATAAGTAAACGCACGCGATTCGATAAATATAGCGTTACAAGATTTAAACACGCAAAAAGGATATGAATCCAAAAATTAAAATATAGGAATATTTTAAAATTTTAAAATTTTCGAATGACATAGGAATGTCATATAAAAAATTCGGATTTAGAAATCACGAATATATAATCATTGGTTTGGAAACCGAGACGATTCTTCGAATAAAAACGTTATACGTAGGAACGTACTAACACATAGTCACGCCTTTTCATTTAATAACTAATATAGGAATATTATTTTATTTATATAGAATATAATCTAGTCACATAAAATGACATGGCAATGATACCAGTTAACGAAAGTTAAATACTTAATAGAAAGAAAAAAAAAGGAAAACGTAGGGTCATTACAACGACCTTTATGGCGAAGGCTCGTTTTTGCCCGGAGTATTTGGGGAATGATCGTTTGTTGATGGAGGATTTCTATCGAACTTTGAACGATGACTTGAAAAATAAAATTAGCCGGGGTTACGCGAAATCGTTTGCGGAGTTATTCGCGGTGGCTAGGGGTTTCGAGTCATATTCGCGATCAAATATTGGTGAACCTTCGGGTGAGAGAAGGGTTGTTTCGTATGGTGCTCCAAGTAAGAGGACTAAGGGTCTGAGTTTGAGCACGGGTGGAACACGGATGAGTATATCAGATTCTAGTGCGTCTAGATGTTATAATTGTAGCGTGAGGGGTCACAAGTCCTGGCAATGTTCGGTGCCAAAGGGTGATGGCCCGGTGTGCTTCAATTGCCAAGAGGAAGAACATCGTAAGTCAGAATGTCCCGAGTTAGCGGGGACGGGTGCAGTGAAATGTCCCGTTCATATTGATTATAAACGTTCCATATTAATTGATTTCTTCACGAGGTTTTGACCTCTATATGAGACGGTTTTCAAAGACTGCATTCATTTTTAAAACAATCATAACCTTTATTTTATCAATAAAGGTTTAAAAAGCATTACGTAGATTATCAAATAATGATAATCTAAAATATACCGTTTACACACGACCATTACATAATGGTTTACAATAAGAATATATTACATCAAAATTAAGTTTCTTGAATGCAGTTTTTACACAATATCATACAAGCATGGACACCAAATCTTGTCCTTATTTTAGTATGCAACAGCGGAAGCTCTTAATAATCACATGAGAATAAACATGCTTAAAACGTCAAAAAAAATGTTGGTGAGTTATAGGTTTAACCTATATATTATCAAATCATAATAATAGACCACAAGATTTCATTTTTATAACACATCTCATATCAGGCATTTCGCAAACTGCATAGAGATAAAAATCATTCATATGTTGAACACATGGTAACCGACGTTAACTTAATGCATAGAATATCCCCAGAACAGAACCTCTCGTCTGTATAATAATCTCGAAGTACTAAAACATCCATAACCTGAATGGGGGTTGTTAAGCCCAATAGATCTATCTTTAGAATTCGCGTCAATTAAGGGCCATTTCCCTAATTCTTAGGTTACCATACTTGAAGGGCGATATTCGGTTTAATAATCCAACTATAGAATGTAGTTTTGCGTACTTGTGTCTATTTTGTAAAATATTTATAAAGCTGCATGTATTCTCATCCCCAAAAAAAAAAAATATTAGATTGTAAAAGTGGGACTATAACTCACTTTCACGGATTTTTACTTTGCTGGAAGTAAGACTTGGCCACTGGTTGATTCACGAACCTATAACAAATGTGTACATATATATCAAAGTATGATCGAAATATATTCACAATATTTTTTATTACGTTTTTATGATTTAAGTTTGTTAAGTTAGCAGTCCTCGTTAGTAACCTACAACTAGTTGTCCACAGTTAGATGTACATAAATAAATCAATATATATTATCTTGAATCAATCCACAAACCAGTGTATAAACGTCTCAGTCTAGATCACAACTCAAAGTATATATATTTTTGTAATCAACCTCAACCATGTATAGCTAACTCAAACATTACTGCATATAGAGTGTCTATGGTTGTTCCAAATAATATATATAGATGGGTCGATATGATATGTAAAAACATTGTATATGTGTATATGGTATCCCAAGATTACATAATATGTATAATATAATATAAATTAGTTAGGATATATTTAGTCTAGATTTGTTACAAAATTTTCGTAGCTAAAACTAGCAAGTTTATCCAATTTTGTTTTACCCGTCATTTATTCGTTTCATATCCGTTTTGACTTATTCAAGTTGCTATGGTTTCATAATGAACTAAAATTTATGAACCTAAACAGAAAAAGTATAAGTTTATAGTCAGAAATACAGGTTAAGTGTCATTTTTTAAAGAGGTAGTCATTTCCGTCGAGAAAACGACATCTTGATGACCATTTTGAAAAACATACTTCCACTTTGTGTTTAACCATTATTTTTAGATATAGTATCATGTTCATATGTAATATGATTTTTCCAGAAAACAAACTTCCAATTCAAAGATTTAGATACTTTTTAATTTTTTTTACCCAAAACAGCCCCCGATTTCACTACGACGGCGTATGTCCGGTTTTACGGTGTTCTTCATGTTTCCAGGTTTTAAATCATTAAGTTAGCATATCATATAGATATAGAACATGTGTTTAGTTGATTTTAAAAGTCAAGTTATAAGGATTAACTTTATTTACGAACAAGTTTAGAATTAACTAAACTATGTTCTAGTGATTACAAGTTTAAATCTTCGAATAAGATAGCTTTATATGTATGAATAAAATGATGTTATGAACATCATTACTACCTTAAGTTTAGTAGGTAAACCTACTGGAAGTGACAAAAAATGATCTAGTTTCAAAAGATTCTTGGATGGCTTGAAAGTTCTTGAAGTAGAATCATTACACGAAAACAAGTTCAAGTAAGATTTCTGCTCGAATTAAGATTGTTATAGTTATAGAAATTGAATCAAAGTTTGAATATGAGTATTACCTTGAATTAGAGAGATAACCTACTGTAAGTAACAGAGGTTTCTTAATCTTGAATGATTACTTGGAATGGATTAGAAAGCTTGGAAGTAATCTTGCAAACTTGAAAGTGTTCTTGGTTTTATGAAACTAGAACTTATAGAATATATGAAGAACACTTAGAACTTGAAGATAGAACTTGAGATAGATCAATTAGATGAATAAAATTGAAGAATGAAAGTTTTTGTAGGTGTTTTTGGTCGTTGGTATATGGATTAGATATAAAGGATGTGTAAGTTTGTTTTCATGTAAATAATTCATGAATGATTTATAATATTTTTTATAATTTTGTGAGATATTTCATGCTAGTTGCCAAATGATAGTTCCCACATGTTTAATGACTCACATGAGCTGCTAAGAAGCTGATCATTGAAGTGTATATACCAATAGTATATGCATCTAGAAGCTGTGTATTGTACGAGTATGAATACGGGTGCATACGAGTAGTATTGTTGATGAAAATGAATGAGGATGTAATTGTAAGTATTTTTGTTAAGTAGAAGTACTTTGATATGTGTGTTGAATTCTTTCAAAAGTGTACTAATACATCTAAATACACTACATGTATATACATTTTAACTGAGTCGTTAAGTCATCGTTAGTCGTTACATGTAAGTGTTGTTTTGAAACCTTTAAGTTAACGATCTTGTTAAATGTAATTAATTCATTGTTATTATACTTAAATGAGATGTTAAATTATTATGTTAACATGATAACATGGTGTATGAAGATATCTTAACATCATATATATATATATATATATATATATATATATATATATATATATATATATATATATATATATATATATGTTAAAATACTATTACAACGATAATCGTTACGTATATATATTGTTTCGAAATTCTTAAGTTAGTAGTCTTGTTTTACATATGTAGTTCATTGTTAATATACTTAATGATATATATATATATATATATATATATATATATATATATATATATATATATATATATATATATCATTTTATCATGTTAAATATAGTATAACAATATCTTAATATGATACATATGTATTTAGTAAGACGTTGTTATAACGATAATCGTTATATATATCGTTTCGAGTTTCTTAACTTAGTAGTCTCATTTTTATGTATATAACTCATTGTTAATATACCTAGTGATATACTTACTTATCATAATATCATGTTAACTATATATATATATATATATATATATATATATATATATATATATATATATATATATATATATATATATATATATATATATATATATATATATATATATCGATATATATATATATCATCATATAGTTTTTACAAGTTTTAACGTTCGTGAATCGACGGTCAACTTGTGTGGTCAATTGTCTACATGACACTCATTTCAAATAATCAAGTCTTAACAAGTTTGATTGCTTAACATGTTGGAAACATTTAATCATGTAAATATCAATTTCATTTAATTTATATAAACATGGAAAAGTTCGGGTCACTACAGTACCTACCCGTTAAATAAATTTCGTCCCGAAATTTTAAGCTGTAGAAGGTGTTGACGAATCTTCTGGAAATAGGTGCGGGTATTTCTTCTTCATCTGAACTTCACGCTCCCAGGTGAACTCGGGTCCTCTACAAGAATTCCATCGAACCTTAATAATTGATATCTTGTTTTGCTTAAGTCTTTTAACCTCATGATCCATTATTTCGACAGGTTCTTCAATAAATTGAAGTTTTTCGTTGATTTGGATTTCGTCTAATGGAATAGTGAGATCTTCTTTAGCAAAACATTTCTTCAAATTCGAGACGTGGAAAGTGTTATGTACAGCCACGAGTTGTTGAGGTAACTCAAGTTGGTAAGCTACTGGTCCGACACGATCTATAATCTTGAATGGTCCAATGTACCTTGGATTTAGTTTCCCCGTTTACCAAATCGAACAACGCCTTTCCAAGGTGAAACCTTAAGCATGACCATCTCTCCAATCTCAAATTCTATATCTTTTCTTTTACTGTCCGCGTAGCTCTTTTGTCGACTTTGGGCAGTTTTCAATCGTTGTTGAATTTGGATGATTTTCTCGGTAGTTTCTTGTATTATATTCGGACCCGTAATCTGTCTATCCCCCACTTCACTCCAACAAATCGGAGACCTGTACTTTCTACCATAAAGTGCTTCAAATGGCGCCATTTCAATACTCGAATGGTAACTGTTGTTGTAGGAAAATTCTGCTAACGGTAGGTGTCGATCCCAACTGTTTCTGAAATCGATAACACATGCTCGTAGCATATCTTCAAGGGTCTGTATCATCCTTTCACTTTGCCCATCAGTTTGTTAATGATAAGCAGTACTCATGTCTAGACGAGTCCCCAATATTCGTTGCAATGTCTGCCAAAACCTTGAAACAAATCTGTCATCCCTATCAGAGATAATAGAGATTGGTATTCCATGTCTGAAGACAACTTTCTTTAAATATAATCATGCCAACTTCTCCATTTTATCATCTTCTCTCATTGACAGAAAGTGTGCTGATTTGGTAAGACGATCGACTATAACCCAAATAGTATCATAACCACTTGCAGTTCTTGGCAATTTAGTAATGAAATCCATGGTAATATTTTCCCATTTCCATTCTGGGATTTCAGGTTGTTGAAGTAGACATGATGGTTTCTGATGTTCAGCTTTGACCTTAGAACACGTCAAACATTCTCCTACATATCTCGCAATATCGGCTTTCATACCCGGCCACCAAAAATGTTTCTTGAGGTCCTCGTACATCTTTCCTGCTCCGGGATGTATTGAGTATCTGGTTTTATGTGCTTCCCCAAGTACCATTTTTCTCACATCTCCAAACTTTGGTACCCCAATTCTTTCGGCTCTATACCGAGTTCCGTCTTCTCGAATATTAAGGTGTTTCTCCGATCCTTTGGGTATTTCATTCTTCAAATTCCCTTCTTTTACGACACCCTGCTGCGCCTCCTTTATTTGAGTAGTAAGGTTAATACGAATAATTATATTCATAGCTTTTACCCGCATAGGTTCTATGTCCTTTCTACTCAAAGCGTCTGCTACCACATTTGCCTTCCCCGGATGGTAACGAATCTCGAAATCGTAATCATTCAATAACTCAATCCACCTACGCTGCCTCATGTTTAGTTGTTTCTGATTAAATATGTGTTGAAGACTTTTTTGATCGGTATATATAATACTTTTCACCCCATATAAGTAGTGCCTCCAAGTCTTTAATGCAAAAACAACCGCGCCTAATTCCAAATCATGCGTCATATAATTCTGCTCGTGAATCTTCAATTGTCTAGATGCATAAGCAATTACCTTCGTTCATTGCATTAATACACAACCGAGACCTTGCTTTGAGGCGTCACAATATATCACAAAATCATCATTCCCTTCAGGTAATGACAATATAGGTGCCGTAGTTAACTTTTTCTTCAACAATTGAAACGCTTTTTATTGTTCATCCTTCCATTCAAATTTCTTCCCTTTATGCGTTAATGTAGTCAAGGGTTTTGCTATTTTGGAAAAATCTTGGATGAATCTTCTGTAGTAACCAGCTAATCCTAAAAAATTGGCGTATGTATTTCGGAGTTTTCGGGGTTTCCCATTTTTCAATGGTTTCAATCTTTGCCAGATCCACCTGAATACCTTCTTTGTTCACTATGTGACCGAGGAATTGAACTTCTTCCAACCAAAATGCACACTTTGAAAACTTAACGTACAGTTTTTCTTTCCTCAACAACTCTAGCACTTTTCTCAAATGTTCTTCGTGCTCTTGATCATTCTTTGAGTAGATTAATATGTCATCGATGAAAACAATGACAAACTTGTCAAGATATGGTCCACACACTCGGTTCATAAGGTCCATGAACACAGCTGGTGCGTTAGTCAAACCAAATGGCATAACCATAAACTCGTAATGATCGTAACGCGTCCTAAAAGCTATTTTCGGAATATCATCCTCCTTCACCCGCATTTGATGATATCCGAAACGTAAATCAATCTTCGAATAAACTGACGAACCTTGTAGTTGATCAAATAAGTCGTCGATTATCGGTAGCGGGTAACGGTTCTTGATGGTAAGTTTGTTTAACTCTCGGTAGTCGATACACAACCTGAATGTACCATCTTTCTTCTTGACAAACAAAACAGGAGCTCCCTATGGTGATGTACTTGGTCGAATGAAACCACGCTCTAAGAGTTCTTGTAATTGGCTTTGGAGTTCCTTCATTTCGCTGGGTGCGAGTCTGTATGGAGCACGAGCTATTGGTGCAGCTCCTGGTACGAGATCTATTTGAAATTCAACAGATCGGTGTGGAGGTAGTCCCGGTAATTCTTTCGAAAATACATCGAGAAATTCTTTTGCGACGGGAACATCATTGATGTTCTTTTCTTCGGGTTGACTTCTTCGATGTGTGCTAGAACGGCATAGCAACTTTTTTTTATTAGTTTTTGCGCCTTCAAATTACTAATAAGAATTAGCTTCGCGTTGCTCTTTCCTCCGTACACCATTAAGGGTTTTCCTTTTTCTCTTACAATGCGAATCGCATTTTTGTAACATACGATTTCCGCTCTCTCCTTTTTCAACCAGTTCATGCCGATTATCACATCAAAACTCCCTAACTCTACTGGTATCAAATCAATCTTAAATGTTTCGCTAACCAGTTTAATTTCTCGATTCTGACATATCTTATCTGCTGTAATTAATTTACCGTTTGCTAATTCGAGTAAAAATTTATTATCCAAAGGCGTCAATGGACAACTTATTTTAGCACAGAAATCCTTACTCATATAGCTTCTATCCGCACCCGAATCAAATAAAACATAAGCAGATGTATTGTCAATAAGAAACGTACCCGTAACAAGCTCTGGGTCTTCCTGCGCTTCAACCGCATTAATGTTGAAGACTCTTCCTCGGCCTTGCCCATTATTATCTCCCTGATTTGGACACGCATTTTTGTAATGGCCCTTCTTCCCGCATCCGAAACAGGTAATGTCGGCATAACTTGTTCCGGCATTATTTGTTCCCTTAGCCATTGATCCGTAGATTTCACACTTTGTCGCACCATGGCCCTTTCTTTTACACTTAGTACACACTGCCGTACAGAGCCCATTCGGATGGTATCCTTCACACCTCTGACATGGTTTCTGCCTCTTGTTGTTATTGTTGGGATTGTTGTTGTTGCGGTTGTTATTGTTGTGGAAACGGTTGTTGTAGTTGTTGCTGGGGTGGTTGTTGTTATTGCGTTTGTTGTTTCGAAAATTGGTGCGATTGTAGTTGTGATTGTTGTGTTGATTGTTAAAATTGTGACCCTTGTCACTAGTTTCTTCCCACTTTCTCTTGATTTGTTTCGTGTTGGCTTCTTCGGCCGCCTACTCTTTAACTCTTTCCTCAATCTGATTTATGAGTTTATGAGCCATTCGACTCGCCTTTTGTATGGAGGCGGGCTCGTGTGAACTTATATCTTCTTGGATCCTTTCTGGTAAACCTTTTACAAATGCGTCGATTTTCTCCTCTTCATCTTCGAACGCTCTTGGGCACAATAAACACAACTGCGTGAATTGTCGTTCGTATGTGGTAATGTCAAAACCTTGTGTTTGTAATCCTTTAAGCTCTACTTTGATCTTATTGACCTCGTTTTTGGGACGATACTGCTCAGTCATCAGATGTTTGAATGCTGACCACAGTAGTGCGTACGCAGCATCTTGTCCCACTTGCTCTAGGTAGGTATTCCACCATGTTAACGCAGTACCTGTGAAGGTATGCGTAGCGTACTTTACTTTGTCTTCTTCAGTACACTTACTTATGGCAAACACCGATTCAACCTTTTCGGTCCACCATTTCAATCCGATTGGACCCTCGGTTCCATCGAATTCCAAAGGTTTACAGGCAATGAATTCTTTGTAGGAGCATCCTACATGATTTCTTGTGGCTTTATTTGTATTGCTAGATTCAGAGTTATTGTTGTTGTTTTGCATTGCAGCCTGTACCGCGGCTATGTTTGTTGCAAGGAAAACACGGAAGTCTTCCTCGCTCATGTTCAAATTCCGACGAGTCGTCGGTGCCATTTCCTTCAAAAATAGCTCAAAAGAATTAAGTTAATCATATAGAATATTAAGAGTAGTCAATAGTATTTCGTAGCATAATATGAACTTATTTATAAAAGCTTTTTCTTCATATTAGCGTTTTATAGTTTTAATTCGGGTAGTACCTACCCGTTAAGTTCATACTTAGTAGTTAATATACAATTCAACTACTACAATTCTATATGAAAAACTGATTATAATAATATTTCGTGTTCAAACTTTTATACAATATTTTACAAACTTACAATACCGCTATTATACATACATTATGAAATATAGCACACAATAACTTTGATACAAAACAGTTGTGACAACAATCCTAGTTAATATGCAAGTCGTTCAGCAAAGGCAATAAAAACACGTAATTCATAAGTCCAGAAACAAGTCATGCATTCTGGTTTTACTAAGACTACTTCCCATCCTTGGTCTTGTTGAACATAACCGTTATGGCCGTTGACAAGACAGCATGTTGTAACGTCGTCAAAGGGACGAGGGTTTCATAATGTCCAACAGCACTGTAATAATCTAAAAACCTTGTTTCTCACCCCAACTACTGAATCCGTCACTTGTGGGAAGGTTTTATTTAAAAGTTGTAATCTGATGTTCTTTTTCTCACTTTGGTGAGAAGCGAACATCACTAACCCGTAAGCATAACATGCTTCTTTATGTTGCATGTTAGAAGCTCTTTCTAACTCATGAAGTCCTATGTTGGGATATGTTGAGTCAAAATTGGTTCTTAACCCGTAGCGTAAAATTGCATTTGGGTTTCCCGCATTTAACGCTTTAAAGAAAACACGGCGTAACTTACGGTGTCCCCAATGTGATATACCCCATCTTTCAAATGAAAGCCTTTTATAAACTAAGGCATGCCTGGAACGTTCATCAAATGTTCTACACACTAATTTCGCCATAAATAATTGTGCCGATGAATTCTGACCGACTTTAGACAAGATTTCATCAATCATGTCCCCGGGTAGGTCTTCTAAAATTTTTGGTTGTCTATCCTTAACATCCATTTTTGTTTTAATACTGTAAAAATAGACGAGGGTTAGCTTCGTAAAAGATAATTATCAAATAATACAAGCAATTTTCACATACAACAAGAAAAGTACAAGCACACTTATTTTACACCTCATGATTACAACTCTTTATTCCGACTCACTAGTTTCTTCCTCTTCAGACCTGTTTCATTTTGCTAATTTTCTAGGGATATATGATGTTCCTCTAATACGAGCCGTTGTTTTCACAAATGGTTTAGAAAAACCTGGTGACATAGAGGTTCCCGGGTTATTGTTACAACTTAAGAAATACGGGTGTTGACGATACATATAAAGTTCATCGGGGTTGGAATCAGGTTTCTCTATTTTGATGCCCTTTCCCTTATTATTTTCTTTTGCCTTTTCAAATTGGATCGAGGTAATTTCTATAACATAATCGGAATCCTCATAAGGATCCGATTCATTGAAAATTGGTAATCTTCCCAATATTTTTCTTCCTCGGTGGAAACACCATTGACCATTTTTAACTTTGGTCCATTGTTTGAGGATTTTCTTTTATTTATCTATTTTTCTATGGTTCCTAATATTTCCTCCTCCGGAACCTCTTCTTCCGCTTCCTCTTCTTCCGGTTCCTCCTCTTCCGGTTCCTCCTCTTCCGGTTTCTCCTCGAGAATTTGTGAATCTTCCCAAACTATATTCGACTCTTCATTATTATTAGGTGAGTCGATGGTATTTGTACTAGAGGTAGACATCTAACACACAATATCAAACACGTTAAGAGTTTAATATATCACATAATATTTACATGTTAACAATATATAGTTTCCAACAAAAATGTTAAGCAATCGTTTTTCAAGTAAACACGGTCGTAGTCCAGACTCACTAATGCATCCTAACGAACTCAATAAGACACACTAATGCAAATTTCTGGTTCTCTTAGACTAACGCTCGGATACCAACTGAAATGTCCCATTCATATTGATTATAAACATTCCATATTAATTGATTTTGTCGCGAGGTTTTGACCTCTATATGAGACGTTTTTCAAAGACTGCATTCATTTTTAAAACAACCATAACCTTTATTTTATCGATAAAGGTTTAAAAAGCATTACGTAGATTATCAAATAATGATAATCTAAAATATACCGTTTACACACGACCATTACATAATGGTTTACAATAAGAATATATTACATCAAAACTAAGTTTCTTGAATGCAGTTTTTACACAATATCATACAAGCATGGACTCCAAATCTTGTCCTTATTTTAGTATGCAACAGTGGAAACTCTTAGTAATCACCTGAGAATAAACATGCTTAAAACGTCAATAAAAATATTGGTGAGTTATAGGTTTAACCTATATATTATCAAATCATAATAATAGACCACAAGATTTCATTTTTATAACACATCTCATATCAGGCATTTCGCAAACTGCATAGAGATAAAAATCATTCAATATGTTGAACACCTGGTAACCGACGTTAATTTAATGCATAGAATATCCCTAAAACAGAACCTCTCATCTGTATAATAATCTCGAAGTACTAAACCATCCATAACCTAAATGGGAGTTGTTAAGCCCAATAGATCTATCTTTAGGATTCGCGTCAATTAAGGGCCATTTCCCTAATTCTTAGGTTACCAGACTTGAAGGGCGATATTCAGTTTAATAATCCAACCATAAAATGTAGTTTTACGTACTTGTGTCTATTTTGTAAAACATTTATAAAGCTGCATGTATTCTCATCCCAAAAAAAAATATTAGATTGTAAAAGTGGGACTATAACTCACTTTCACAGATTTTTACTTTGCCGAAAGTAAGACTTGGCCACTGGTCAATTCACGAACCTATAACAAATGTGTACATATATATCAAAGTATGATCAAAATATATTCACAACATTTTTTATTACGTTTTTATGATTTAAGTTTGTTAAGTTAGCAGTCCTCGTTAGTAACCTACAACTAGTTGTCCACAGTTAGATGTACAGAAATAAATCAATATATATTATCTTGAATCAATCCACGACCCAATGTATACACGTTTTAGGCTAGATCACAACTCAAAGTATATATATTTTTGGAATCAACCTCAACCATGTATAGCTAACTCAAACATTACTGCATATAGAGTGTCTATGGTTGTTCCAAATAATATATATAGATGGGTCGATATGATATGTCAAAACATTGTATACGTGTCTATGGTATCCCAAGATTACATAATATGTATAATACAATATAAATTAGTTAAGATATGTTTAGTCTAGATTTGTTACAAAATTTTAGTAGCTAAAACTAGCAAGTTTATCCAATTTTGTTTTACCCGTCATTTCTTCGTTTCAAATCCGTTTTGAGTGATTCAAGTTGCTATGGTTTCATAATGAACTAAAGTTTATGAAACTAAACAGAAAAAGTATAAGTTTATAGTTAGAAATACAGATTACAAGTCATTTTTTAAAGAGGTAGTCATTTCCGTCGAAAAAACGACATCTTGATGACCATTTTGAAAAACATACTTCCACTTTGTGTTTAACCATAATTTTTGGATATAGTATCATGTTCATATGTAATATCATTTTTCCAGAAAACAAACTTCCAATTCAAAGATTAAGATACTTTTTAATTTTTTTAACCCAAAACAGCCCCCGATTTCACTACGACGGCATATGTCCGATTTTACGGTGTTCTTCGTGTTTTCAGGTTTTAAATCATTAAGTTAGCATATCATATAGATATAGAATATGTGTTTAGTTGATTTTAAAAGTCATGTTAGAAGTATTAACTTTATTTGCGAACAAGTTTAGAATTAACTAAACTATGTTCTAGTGATTACAAGTTTAAATCTTCAAATAAGATAGCTTTATATGTATGAATCAAATGATGTTATGAACATAATTACTACCTTAAGTTTAGTAGGTAAACCTACTGGAAGTGACAAGAAATGATCTAGCTTCAAAAGATTCTTAGATGGCTTGAAAGTTCTTGAAGTAGAATCATGACACGAAAACAAGTTCAAGTAAGATTTCTGCTCGAATTAAGATTTTTATAGTTATAGAAATTGAATCAAAGTTTGAATATGAGTATTAACTTGAATTAGAGAGATAACCTACTGTAAGTAACAAAGGCTTCTTGATCTTGGATGATCACTTGGAATGGATTAGAAAGCTTGGAAGTAATCTTGCAAACTTGAAAGTGTTCTTGGTTTTATGAAACTAGAACTTATAGAATATATGAAGAACACTTAGATCTTGAAGATAGAACTTGAGAGAGATCAATTAGATAAATAAAATTGAAGAATGAAAGTGTTTGTAGGTGTTTTTGGTCGTTGGTATATGGATTAGATATAAAGGATGTGTAAGTTTGTTTTCATGTAAATAATTCATGAATGATTTATAATATTTTTTGTAATTTTGTGAGATATTTCATGCTAGTTACCAAATGATGATTCCCACATGTTTAATGACTCACATGGGCTGCTAAGGAGCTGATCATTGAATTCTATATACCAATAAAATATACATCTAGAAGCTGTGTATTGTACGAGTACGAATACGGGTGCATACGAGTAGAATTGTTGATGAAAATGAATGAGGATGTAATTGTAAGCATTTTTGTTAAGTAGAAGTACTTTGATATGTGTCTTGAATTCTTTCAAAAGTGTACTAATACATCTAAATACACTACATGTATATACATTTTAACTGAGTCGTTAAGTCATCGTTAGTCGTTACATGTAAGTGTTGTTTTGAAACCTTTAAGTTAACGATCTTGTTAAATGTAATTAATTCATTGTTATTGTTATTATACTTAAATGAGATGTTAAATTATTATGTTAACATGATAACATGGTGTATGAATATATCTTAACATCATATATATATATATATATATATATATATATATATATATATATATATATATATATATATATATATGTGTGTGTGTGTGTGTGTGTGTTAAAATACTATTACAATGATAATCGTTACGTATATACATTGTTTCGAAATTCTTAAGTTAGTAGTCTTGTTTTACATATGTAGTTAATTGTTAATATACTTAATGATATATATATTTATCATTTTATGATGTTAAATATAGTGTAACAATATCTCAATATGATACATATGTATTTAGTAAGACGTTCTTATAACGATAATAGTTACATACATCGTTTCGAGTTTCTTTACTTAGTAGTCTCATTTTTATGTATATAACTCATTGTTAATATACCTAGTGATTTACTTACTTATCATAATATCATGTTAACTATATATATATATATATATATATATATATATATATATATATATATATATATATATATATATATATCCATATATATATCATTCATATAGTTTTTACAAGTTTTAACGTTCGTGAATCGACGGTCAACTTGGGTGGTCAATTGTCTACATGACACTCATTTGAAATAATCAAGTCTTAACAAGTTTGATTACTTAACATGTTGGAAACATTTAATCATGTAAATATCAATTTTATTTAATATATATAAACATGGAAAAGTTCGGGTCACTACATGCGGCAAGGAGACGTTAAGGTACGTTTCGTTTTAATAAATATGTCCGTTGATTATTTATTATGTGCCGATTGAGTTCGGGTTGGTTAAATGCCTTGTGTTGTGCTTGTTATTGTTATGGGTGACGTTCCTAATGGTGTTGGAATTTAACAAGTTTCATTATGCTTAAAACATATTTAAGAATCATTAAAGCGGAAGCAAGTGTATATTACCATTTTGAACTTGTTAATCTTTAACCAATTAAAGTTAAATTCCAAGTAGGATCAAGTTGTGAAACATACTTACAAACTACAAGTAAGAAGAGAGATTATACCTACTCCAAGCTAGGTAATGAATGTTGAAGATGATGATGATGAATGGAGCTTCAAATGGATGAAACCTCAAGTAGTTACACCCCAAGTTATGCACCAACACCTTTGCTTTTAGTTAGGATTTTGTTTAACACTTGAATGAGCTTGCAAAAATCAAATGAAGAAACCTTTTGTCACACCCAAAAGGCCACAGCTCCAGCAGCTTTTTTGGAGAGGTTTTTGCAGAATTTTTGAAGTGTAAATTGCATGTGTGTGTTCTTTCAAGAGTCAAGATGTTTGTATATGGATATGAGAAAGCATGGGTGAAAGATTCCAAGCCAAGAGCATGTGTACTTCCAACTCCAAGGCCACTATGTCTTTCAAGTTATATAATTAGTTTTATAAAAAAGATTAGTTTTTTTTTTAAAACTCTTTATAATACTTCCATATATATATATATATATATATATATATATATATATATATATATATATATATATATATATATATATATATATATATATATATATATATATATATATATATATATATATATATATATATATATATATATATATATATATATATATTATGTACATTTATTTTTATAAAACCAAAACTTTATAAAATGTAACATAACAAAATCAATTATTTAACCCATAAATAATTTAAACTCTTGATATATATAAATTATTCCATAATTTATATATACACATGAAGTAATATTTCAGAAAACCATTTTTCTTAAAATTCAAGTGTCACGTATTTGATCAATGATCCAATCGTTAAGATCAAATACGAATAAGGTGTCGGTAAGCTTGTTATTGGGTATGACCCGACTTGGATCAAAACATATTAACCACGTTAATTTAATATGTCTCTCGGGCATACGAAATACCTTCAATCTCCCACTTGCACGAGAAACATAAGAAATTAATGCAAGTGATGGATACCACCTAACGACCATCCATCACCCCCAATATGTTATGACTTTGTGCCATTCAATAACATCATCCTTTTCGAGTTCCCATCTCGAATATGAATAGGTGAATCTTTCATTATTTCCTTTCGTCCTAGATGTCATATTAAATCCAAGAGACACAGAGTGATCACTCTCTTCTAGATTTAACTTTATCAGGCCTTAGACATCTAACTCTCAACGAATAAGAGGGACAAATTCCATCTTGACTACATACGTCCTAAATATATATACCTTGCATTATACCTGAGCTCTTCCATATGAACTACCATATTTCAGAATAGCGAAGGAAAGAATCAAGGCACAATACTTGGTAAATATCCGAACCCAATATGTATCTCAGGTCAGAGGATACAATGATATTCGCCTTTACTCAAGATTACATGTGATCAACCACAAAGGCTCCATTTAGTAAATCTTGAGGGCGGGTCTTCCAATATTTGTATTCCACAAATATCTATGAACCTTGGTTGCAACCTTGCCCCACATTCAGCCCGTGAATGTATACCAATCAAATTTCATAATAGTCTAAACCTCACACTTGTTCCCACAATTGTAATTGACTACGGAATTTAGAATAATTACTTATTCATGGATAAAATATGCAAAATAGGAACATGACTCTAGATTAATAAATTAATACCATAATTATATTAATGAGTTTGAACAAATTTCGTTCCGTTACAATACTTAAAACAGATCATGACCAATCACTAGAATATCGAAGCCCTAATGCACAAACATGTCCTGCATGTTTTGCTCCATGTAAGAGCTTCGTGAGAGGATCCGCTATATTAAGATCTGTGTGAACTTTGCGAATACATATCTTTCCCTTTTAAACTTCATCCCTTATGTAGTTAAATCTCCGCTCAATGTGACGGGTCTTTTGGTGAGCACGAGGTTCCTTGATTTGAGCAATCGCACCCTCGTTTTCATAAAAGATCTCAAGGGGGTCCTGAATGGAAGGGACCACTCCTAATTCGTCTATGAATTTCTTCATCCATGCAGCTTCCTGAGCTGCCAATGAGGCGGCAATGTACTCCGATTCAGTAGTGGATAAGGCAACAACATCCTGTTTTGAAATCTTCTAAGAGACCGCACCTCCATTTAACGTGAAGACATAACCGGATTGTGATCGAGAATCATCTCGATCAGTTTGGAAACTCGCGTCCACGTAACCTTTTACAGCGAGTTCCTCTTCACCAGACCCATATATTAGAAACATATCCTTAGTCCTCCTAAGGTATTTCAATATACTTTTGACAGCAATCCAATGACTGTTTCCTGGGTTATTCTGGCATCTACTTGTCCGGCTAAGAGCGCATGACACATCCGGTCTAGTGCATATCATTGCATACATGATTGACCCTATAGCAGATTCGTACGGGACTTTCTTCATTCTCTCTTGTTCATCTTTCGTGGTGGGGCACTGAGATGAACTAAGGAGCGTTCCTCTTTGAATAGGTACCAAACCTTTCTTAGAATTTTCCATCTTGAACCTTTTCAAGATCTTTTCAATGTATGCACTTTGATTCAAACCTATCAATTTCTTGGATCTATCCCTGTAGATCCTAATCCCCAAAATGTATTGTGCTTCTTCAAGATCCTTAATGGAGAAGCAGCTTTTTAGCCAAGTTTTAACACCTTGTGTGATGACCCGAAAATTTTTGACTTATTTAAACCAATTCTCTATACGATTTATTATTTTAACACGTTAAACAAAGTCTGTTAGATTGAGTCTCAAAATTTTAGAACTGTTACATATATACAATTACCTTTGACTACTCTCGACGATTCATGAACAATTATATGTATGTATATATATATGTACAAGTAAAAACGACTTTCCTACAGTAAAAATTACTTTGCTACAGTAAAACACAATTTGCTACAGTAAAACACTATTTGCTACAGTGAAACCGTATTTTGCTACAGTGCTACAGTGAAAACGAGTTTGCTACAGTGATTTGCTACAGTAAAACACTATTTGCTACAGTAAACACTATTTGCTACAGTAAACACTATTTGATGTCGACGAACTAGCAAACAGAAACAGAAAAGGCGGCCATGCGATCGCATGGCAAAAACACTGAAAACTCATGCGATCGCATGAGCTACAGTAAATCGAAAAGTACTATAAAAGGTCAGTTTTGCTCGACGAAATATTTCATAAAAATTTATGTACGTAAATTTTATAATTATAATTATAATTATAATTATAATTTTAAGTTTAATAATAATAAAGTATATTCGAGGGTATTTTTAATTCGGGTTTCAAACCGTTTTAAAATAAGGAAATATTGGGTATTGTTCGGGGTATTGTTCTTGAATCCAAGACCAACCATACAGTCGTCTACCATCATTACGTCTACGCAATTTGCCTACAATATTGAATCGCAATATTGAACTGTGAGTTATAGATCCCTTTTTAAATACTTTAAATATTTTTGGGCTGAGAATACATGCAATTTATTTTAAACGCAATAAGACACAAGTACATACAAAATTCTACACTGAGTTAAACCGAAAATCCCTTAGCTTTGGTAACTAGTAGCTGCCAGTACATAGGATATGGACTGGTGGGCGCGAATAATTGTATATGGATCCATAGGGCTTGACATCCCCGTCCGAGCTAGAGCGCTAGCCTTTTAACGGACGTATGTTATTTGAGTTTAAGACACGTTGGTTTGCGTGTATTAAAACGAATGGGGTAATTATCACTATAGCGTTAAGTTTAGTTACCAGGGTGCTCTGTTACGTAGAATCTATTGATAAACTTTTGATGAAACCTTGTGGTCTATCTTTATATATGTTTATGACTCGAGCAATTAAACCTATAACTCACCAACATTCGTGTTGACTTTTTAGCATGTTTTATTCTCAGGTCCTTAGAATGCTTCCGCTGTGATGTGCTTGTTGCCTGCATGGAGTCTCTCATGCTTTGTACAAAGTTTATTGCATTCAAAATAAAACTGCGTTGTGTAATAAATAATTGGACTGTGATGTCAACCTGTAAATTAAAGACTTATGTATTTCGGGGTTTTGCTTATACCTAAGCACTCGCCCACATGTTTATAACTTTCTATGTTTAGAAAGTCACTTATTTTAATGAATGCAATATTTTATCAAAACGTATCATATAGAGGTCAAAACCTCACTGTGGAATCAATGATTAACGCATCAATAGCGATTTTGACGGGTCGTTACAGTTGGTATCAGAGCTTGAGGTCATAGGGAACCAGAAATTACATTAGTGTGTTTAACTGGTAATTGTTAGGATGCATTAGTGAGTCTGGACTATGACCATATTTGTTTTTACTGATTTTTGCTTATCATTTGGTCAAAAACATTATATGTAATATATTTATATGCTAACGTAATTGTTGTTTCAATTATGTGATAGATGACTTCTTCTAATCCTATCATTTTGTACGACTCGGAATCGGACACTGAATCTATTCTATCCACAACTGAAAAGGGCGTTCAAATACCTATTAAAGAAGAAATTGTGTTAGCAGGGGAATCTCAACTCCCGGTAAACCCAGAGGAGGTTCCAGCTCCACCCAGCTTTAGATTTCCGGAGCCACAGTATCGTTGGCATGGACCCATGATCCCTGGAGTAAAAGAGGATCGTCCATTTTTAAACAAATATGGACATTGGTCCAGATATACCGCCGACGGGCGGGTTATGCCGATTACGCCTGGCAGATTTCGGTTCATGACCACCGGTACATATTCTTGCAGTTCGTCGTCATATTCTCCTACACATGACTCAGACAGTTCGTCATCAGACGAGATCAGTAAGGAGGAGGATTTCGCTAATGAAATAAAAGAGATCACTAAGGAGAAATTCCAACTTGCAATAGATAATAAAAACAACCACAATAATAAAATGTCCTTAGTTATTAAAAAAGAACAGGACCATTCGATCCGTAACCACCCTTATTGTATAAAACCCACTGAGGTAACGGGTACCTCAAAACCCCAACTAAAAATAAAATACACTGCCAGAATGTCTGTCGGACCATGTGCACACAAACAATTGGCAGAGAGAACCAAATGGGAAGAAGTTTCTGATAGTTCTGAATGAACGACCTCGCAACCATAAATCTTCCATGCGCTATTTTATTGCTTATGTGTGCTACTCTATCTTGTTATGTAAAATAAGCATATGTAAAATATCAGTATTGTATGGTATTGTATTATTTTGGTTTATTAATAATAAATGCATGGAATGATTATTTGTATTATTACTACTTCTTATTATTATTATTACATAATAATGTAGTAACTCGCTATAATTTTTCATAGTGGAATATTATTAGGATTTTAGTAGTTAATTCCTTGTACTAGCTATTATGTATAAACTTAACGGGTAGGTAATACCCTAGAAATAATTATAAAATGCTAATAAGAAGAAAAAGCTTTTATAATAATCGGTTCATATTATTAATATGCTACGATTAACTATTGACAACTCATTTTACCTATAATATTCTATATGATTAAATTATATATGTTGTGTTTATTGAAGAAACATGTCTCAAATGTCGGATGCTGAGTTTGAGCAACTAGTCGAGAAACGTGTGAATGAAAGAATTGCTGCAGCCGAGGCAGCAAAAGCAATAGCCGAAGCAGCAGCCAAAGCAGCAGCCGTAAACACAAACTCACGAAACGGATGCTCATACAAAACTTTTCAAGGATGCAAACCACAGACGTTTAGTGGAATCGAGGGACCAGTCGGTCTAACCCGATGGTTTGAAAAGATGGAGTCCGTTTTCAAAATCAGTAATTGTGCGAATGGAGAAAAGTCAAAGTATGCTTCGTGCACGTTGCAAGATGGTGCACTTACTTGGTGGAACAATTATGCTAAAGCAGAAGGAATAGATACGGCATATGATATCTCTTGGGAAGAACTGCAAAAGATGCTAATCGAGGAGTACTGTCCTCGAAACGAGATCAGAAAAATGGAATCTGAGTTACGTAATCTGAAGGTTATCGGCGCGAATCTCAATAACTATGAAAAGCGTTTCATGGAACTAGCCTTGTTGTGTCCCGAATTGGTGCCAAACGAGAAGCAAAAGATAGAAATGTATATTGACGGTTTATCGATCAATATCAAAGGAAATGTTACATCGTCCAAACCAAATACGATGCAGGAAGCCATGACAATGGCACACCAACTCATGGACCAGATCACAGAGAGTTCGATTAAGGCACCAATTACCGAAGTCAAGACAACTGAAGGAAAGAGGAAATGGGAAGACTATAAGGGCAAAAGTACTCACCTGAAGAAACAAGAAACTTTTAAAGGTAAACAAGATGGGGCAACTGCAAGTCCAAACTATAAGGGACCTCATCCGTTCTGCAAAAGTGTTACACACATCATGCAGGCTATTGCCAAGTGGTCTGTGATAAGTGCAACAAGAAAGGACATGTGGCGAAAGATTGTTATGCCACCGTTTCTGAAGTAAAGACAAAATCGACCGATGTCAAGAAATGTTATGGATGCGGGAAGTCTGGTCACTTTATAAATCAATGCCCTGATAAGGAGAAGAACAAAGAACCCGCACGTGGGAGGGCATTTAATGTTAGTGCCAGTAAAGCACGTGAGGATCCTAATCTTGTCACGGGTACGTTTACCGTTAATAATCAACTAGCTTCTATTATGTTTGATACGGGTGCTGATAGAAGTTATATGTGTAAAGACTTTAGTTTTAAACTAAAATGTGCATCATTACCTCTAGACGATAAATATACTATTGAATTAGCTAATGGTAAACTGATAAAAGCCGATAAAATTTGCCATGGTTGCGAAATGAATCTCGCTGGTGAAACCTTCAAAATTGATTTGATACCCGTAGAATTAGGAAGTTTTGATGTAATCGTTGGCATGGACTGGATGTCCAAAACAAGAGCGGAAGTTGTTTGCGCTGAGAAAGCAATCCGCATCCCTCGTAAGGATGAAACGTCATTAATGATTTATGGGGAGAAGAACAACTCAAAACTGAACTTTATCAGCTGCATGAAGGCCCAGAAACTTATAAGAAAAGGTTGTTATGCTATTCTGGCACACGTAAAGAAGATCGATACTGAAGAAAGAAGCATTGATGACATGCCAGTTGTAAGAGAATATCCCGGAGTATTTCCAAAAGAATTACCGGGGCTACCTCCACTCAGATGTGTAGAATTCCAGATTGATCTCATACCAGGAGCTGCACCTGTAGCCCGATCTCCATATAGACTTGCACCTTCAGAAATGCAAGAATTACAAGACCAGTTGCAAGAATTATCGGACCTTGGATTTATTCGTCATAGTTTTTCACCTTGGGGTGCTCCTATTCTGTTCGTCAAGAAGAAGGATGGATCTATGAGAATGTGCATAGATTACAGAGAATTAAACAAATTAACGATCAAGAATCGGTACCCATTACCGAGGATTGATGATTTGTTTGATCAATTGCAAGGATCAAGTGTTTATTCTAAGATTGATCTACGCTCCGGATATCATCAACTGAGAGTGAAGGAAGAAGATGTTCCTAAAACCGCGTTCAGAACCCGTTACGGTCACTATGAGTTTCTAGTCATGCCTTTTGGATTAACTAATGCTCCAGCAGTATTCATGGATCTAATGAATCGCATCTGTAGACCGTATTTAGACAAATTTGTCATTGTTTTTATCGACGACATATTGATTTACTCGAAGAACAAGGAAGAACATGAGCAACACTTAAGACTGGTACTAGAGATACTCAAGAAAGAAGAATTGTACGCAAAATTTTCGAAGTGTGATTTCTGGTTACAAGAAGTACAATTTTTGGGCCATGTTGTCAGTAAACATGGAATTAAAGTTGACCCCGCCAAGATCGAAGCCATTAGTAAATGGGAAACCCCGAAGACTCCAACACAAATTCGCCAATTCTTAGGTCTTGCTGGTTACTACCGAAGATTCATTCAAGATTTCTCTAGAATCGCCAAACCCTTAACTGCATTGACTCAAAAGGGAAAGAAGTATGATTGGTCCACAGAACAGGAATCCTCATTCCAGTTATTAAAGAAGAAGTTAACGTCTGCACCCATTTTGTCATTACCGGAAGGAAATGATGATTTCGTGATCTATTGTGATGCTTCACGCCAAGGTTTAGGATGTGTATTAATGCAACGCACAAAAGTCATCGCATATGCCTCACGACAACTAAAAATTCATGAAAAGAACTATACGACGCACGATTTAGAACTTGGAGCAGTAGTTTTTGCACTCAAAATATGGAGACACTATCTATATGGCACCAAGTGTACAGTGTACACCGACCATAAGAGTCTTCAGCATATTTTTGATCAAAAACAACTCAATATGAGGCAACGTCGCTGGGTAGAGTTGTTAAACGATTACGATTGTGAAATCCGTTACCACCCCGGAAAGGCTAATGTTGTAGCTGATGCCCTAAGTCGAAAAGAAAGAGTAAAACCTCTTAGGGTCCGAGCTTTGAATATTACAATTCGTACTGATCTCACAAAGCAAATTCAAGCAGCACAGTTAGAGGCTTTAAAAGAAGAAAACGGAAAAGGCGAAATAAGCAAAGGGTTAGAAAAACAACTTGAAGAAAAAGCCGATGGAACCCTGTATTTTGCTGGTAGGATATGGGTACCAAAACATGGTAACCTAAGGCAACTAGTACTGGATGAAGCACACAAAACGAGGTACTCAATTCACCCAGGAAACGGAAAAATGTACCACGATCTCAAGAAGTTTTATTGGTGGCCTAATATGAAAACAGAAATTGCTACTTATGTAAGCAAATGTTTAACGTGTGCAAAGGTCAAAGCTGAGCACCAAAAGCCGTCAGGATTACTGCAACAACCAGAAATTCCGCAGTGGAAATGGGAAAGAATAACCATGGATTTCATTATGAAATTGCCAAGGACTGCAAGTAGTCATGATACTATTTGGGTGATAGTTGATCGTCTAACTAAATCAGCTCACTTTCTACCAATAAAGGAGACAGACAGTATGGAGAAATTAGCACGCCTATATTTGAAGGAAGTAGTTTCCAGGCATGGTGTACCCATCTCTATCATATCTGATCGCGACACCCGATTCACATCACGTTTCTGGCAGTCATTACAAAAAGCATTGAGAACTCGATTAGATATGAGCACCGCTTATCACCCACAGACAGATGGTCAAAGTGAAAGAACAATACAAACATTGGAAGACATGTTACGGGCATGCGTGATTGACTTTGGAACCAGTTGGGATCGACACTTACCGTTGGCAGAATTTTCATACAATAACAGCTATCATACGAGCATCAACGCAGCGCCATTTGAAGCACTTTACGGTAGAAAGTGCAGATCTCCTATATGTTGGAGTGAAGTAGGAGAAAGACAACTTACTGGACCAGAAATTATTCATGAAACCACCGAAAAGATCATTCAAATACAACAGCGATTGAAAACGGCCATGAGTCGCCAAAAGAGTTATGCTGATGTAAGAAGAAAACCGCTAGAATTTCAAGTGGGCGACAAAGTCATGTTGAAAGTGTCACCCTGAAAAGGCGTTGTACGATTCGGTAAACGAGGAAAGCTAAGTCCTAGGTACGTAGGACCCTTTGAAATCACCGAAAGAATTGGAACAGTTGCTTATCGATTAAAGCTACCGCAAGAACTTAGTAGTGTTCACAACACATTTCACGTGTCAAATTTGAAGAAATGTTTAGCTGAAGAGGATGTCGTAATTCCTCTTGATGAAATACGAATCAATGATAAACTCCATTTTATCGAAGAACCTGTTGAAATCATGGACCGTGAGGTCAAACAACTAAAACAAAGCAAAATACCGATAGTTAGGGTTCGTTGGAACGCAAGACGAGGACCCGAGTTTACTTGGGAACGTGAAGATCAAATGAAGCAAAACACTATTTGCTACAGTAAACACTATTTGCTACAGTAAAACACTATTTGATGTCGACGAACTAGTAAACAGAAACAGAAAAGGCGGTCATGCGATCGCATGGCAAAAACACTGAAAACTCATGCGATCGCATGAGCTACAGTAAATCGAAAAGTACTATAAAAGGTCAGTTTTGCTCGACGAAATATTTCATAAAAATTTATGTACGTAAATTTTATAATTATAATTATAATTATAATTTTAATTTTAAGTTTAATAATAATAAAGTATATTCGAGGGTATTTTTAATTCGGGTTTCAAACCGTTTTAAAATAAGGAAATATTGGGTATTGTTCGGGGTATTGTTCTTGAATCCAAGACCAACCATACAGTCGTCTACCATCATTACGTCTACGCAATTTGCCTACAATATTGAATCGCAATATTGAACTGTGAGTTATAGATCCCTTTTTAAATACTTTAAATATTTTTGGGCTGAGAATACATGCAATTTATTTTAAACGCAATAAGACACAAGTACATACAAAATTCTACACTGAGTTAAACCGAAAATCCCTTAGCTTTGGTAACTAGTAGCTGCCAGTACATAGGATATGGACTGGTGGGCGCGAATAATTGTATATGGATCCATAGGGCTTGACATCCCCGTCCGAGCTAGAGCGCTAGCCTTTTAACGGACGTATGTTATTTGAGTTTAAGACACGTTGGTTTGCGTGTATTAAAACGAATGGGGTAATTATCACTATAGCGTTATGTTTAGTTACCAGGGTGCTCTGTTACGTAGAATCTATTGATAAACTTTTGATGAAACCTTGTGGTCTATCTTTATATATGTTTATGACTCGAGCAATTAAACCTATAACTCACCAACATTCGTGTTGACTTTTTAGCATGTTTTATTCTCAGGTCCTTAGAATGCTTCCGCTGTGATGTGCTTGTTGCCTGCATGGAGTCTCTCATGCTTTGTACAAAGTTTATTGCATTCAAAATAAAACTGCGTTGTGTAATAAATAATTGGACTGTGATGTCAACCTGTAAATTAAAGACTTATGTATTTCGGGGTTTTGCTTATACCTAAGCACTCGCCCACATGTTTATAACTTTCTATGTTTAGAAAGTCACTTATTTTAATGAATGCAATATTTTATCAAAACGTATCATATAGAGGTCAAAACCTCACTGTGGAATCAATGATTAACGTGCCGCGTCAATAGCGATTTTGACGGGTCGTTACACCTTGCATCGTCGGGATATCATTTCCAAATAATAATATATCATCTACATATAATACAAGGAACATGATAGTGCTCCCACTAGCTTTCTTATATACACAAGTTTCATCACCATTTTTAATGAAGCCAAATTTCTTGGCCTCCTCATTGAAATGATGATTCCACATTCTAGATGCTTGTTTCAATCCGTAGATTGACTTCTTTAACTTACATACTTTTTTAGGATTTTTCAGATCGACAAAACCTTCAGGCTGAACCATATAGACATCTTCCTCAAGATATCCATTTAGGAAAGCGGTCTTGACATCCATTTGCCATATTTCATAATCATAATGAGCGGCAATGGCAAATAATATCCTAATAGACTTTAGCATTGCCACAGGAGAAAAGGTTTCATCATAGTCAACCCCTTGAGTTTGAGTGAAACATTTTGCTACAAGTCTAGCTTTATATGTATTTAAGTTTCCATGCATGTCGGTTTTCATCTTGAAAATCCATTTACAATCAACTAACTTGGAGCTAGCAGGTTGTACAACTAGTTCCCAAACTTGGTTGTCATACATGGATTGCATCTCAGCGTTCATGGCTTCCTGCCATTTATCTTTATCAATCCTTGATAAAGTATCTTGGTAGTTTGTTGGTTCATCCAAATCAACCACATAGCAACCATCCATGAGAAACCCATATCTCTCAGGAGGATTACTAATCCTACCAGATCTGCGAACGTCTTGTATACTTTGATCATCCATTTGATCATTCTCAACATTTTCATGTTGAGTGCTAGTGTCAACCAATTGTGTAGCATCATATTGATCTTGAACCTCTTCAAGATCTATCTTCCTTTCACTATTTCCTTCCATTAGGAACTTAGTTTCAAGGAATTCAGCCTTCCGAGCAACAAATACATTTTGCTCGGTTGGATCATAGAAATAGTATCTCATATCATTTGGGATACCCTATGAAGATACACTTCGTGGATCAAGCATTCAACTTATTAGGGACGTAACGCTTAGGATAAGCTTCACATCCCCATACCTTTAAGTATGATAGAGATGGAGGTTGTCCAAACCACATCTCATGAGGAGTTCGTTCCACTTTCTTGGTTGGGGCCATATTTAGAATGCGAGCCGTGGAGCATAGACAATAACCCCAAAATGATAGAGATAACGAGCTTCTAGCCATCATAGATCAAACCATATCCATTAGGGTTCGGTTCATCCTTTCGAAAACTCCATTAAGCTGGGGTGTTCCAGGAGGAGTGAGTTGCGAGATGATCCCACAACCTTTAAGATGATCTTGGAAAGCATCGCTAAGGTATTCACCTCCTCTATCGGTACGAAGTACCTTAATTATCTTGTTGAGTTGATTTTGTACTTCGTTTTGATATTTTTGAATGCTTCAAAAGTTTCGTCCTTGTGTCTCAATAAGTAGACATATCCGAAACGACTGAAGTCATCAATGAAAGTAACGAAGTATCTTTCACCATTCCTAGTCATGGGCTTAAAGGGTCCACATACATCCGAATGTATCAATCCCAATAAATCCTTAGCCCTTTCATAGGTCCCTTTTGCTTGGGGTTAGCTTTACCGGCAACCTTTTGCTTCTTGTTATTATTGGTTGGGGTAACCATCTTCCCCTTTCCCTTACCCTTGCCTTGGTAGGCGGGTCCTTTCCTCTTAGCCGCCTTCGGCTTAGAAGTGTTATTGTTTTTGGACCCGCCTTCATTGATCATAAACATGGGTGAAGCCCTTTTACCCATGCTTGCTTCGGCCGTCTTAGGCATGACATGTAATTCGCCAATGCTCTTATCTCAATCATTCATATTGTAATTCATTACAAATGTGTCAAACCTTTTTGACAATGAGTTGAGAATAAGGTCCGTGGCTAATTCATTAGACACGTTGCAATTCAGACGGTTCACTCGATCAATAAGGCTTTTAATCTTAAGGACATAAGATGAAACGGATTGGGAGTCGTCCATCCGACATGCATGAAGTGCTCGAACCGTTTCGAAGTGCTCGACACGAGCTTGTTGAAGGAACATCTCCTTCAACTATGTGATCATGTCATATGCACTATGATGCTCAAAATCCTTTTGGAGTTCGGGTATCATAGTCCCAAGCATGAGGCAAGAAACTTGCACCGAATTGGTACAATATTTATCCCAATAAGCCATGCCTTCCGTATCATCCTCGTCCGGTTGATCGGGAATGGGGTCTTCCAACACATACGCCCTATCCTCAAGTTTGAGGACAATTCTTAGATTGTGGAACCAATCTATGAAGTTCGTATGGTTGAGTTTTTCCTTTTCGAGGATTGACCTCAACGATAGGTTGTTAAAGTTGATTGGTGCGTTTGGAATATTGTTGTTATTGGCGGCCATCTACAAAATTTAACAAAGTTGTTTAAGTATCAATTTTAATTTAACAATCAATACCCTTTAAATCCAATTGATATTTATTAAATTTTAGAATCCAACGGTAAACTAAATTTCGGTTAGGTGACCTTTATCCCGTCATTTGATTTAGCTAGGTAGTCATTATATGACAATTGCAATCCTTTTGCAACTTCTAAGTCATGGGATCATGCAATCCTTTTGCATGGCATATTTATCCCATCAACGCCTATTTGTTCCACATGCTTCGGTGACCCTAAGTTCATGATTCCCAAATCAAGTCGTCCTACTTGTGTAAACATGTAAATTTAACATACAAGTGGTTAGGTGACCTTTATCCCACAAGTGTACGAAATTCACCTTAATCATATTAGTTTGTTCATAACAGTTAGGTGACCTTTATCCCATTATGAGTTCCCTAATATTTTTAAGTGTCACACAAAAGGATGGCGTTTAACTTGTTTGCCTTGTTAATAAGGGATTTTAAGTTTTCATTATTTCTAGTTTAAGAAAACAATTTATGTCCTACACCAACATGCATTTAGTGTATGGTACATTTGAAATTCATTTTCATGTCATGTAATAAAGCCAATTTTATTACTTTTGAATAAACCATTTTATCCTGTTTTAATAACCAATTATTAATATCCATTTAGCCATTTTTAATTTAACCAATTAAATTATAGTTTGTCCTTTGCATGTTGTTAATTATGTCTAATTTAACCAATTAAATTGTCATTTTGCTTGTTGTCAATTTGTGATTTACTTGTAGCAACCAAACATACAAACCATAATCAACCAAATAAACAACCATGCATGCAAAAATAATATGTTCACAATCAAGCCAATTTGGTAGACATTTGTTTAGCCGAAAACAAATGTCACCGGTAAAGGGTTATAACACAAAGTAGGAGATTTCAAATCTCCCACTTAATCTTGCATCTTCCTTGTCTTCATCTTGCATCTTCATTTTTATAAAAAAATATATCCTAATACATTTTTCTAAAAAATGAAAATATAACCTAATCTATTTTACATACCAAATATAAAATAAACTACTTAACCAAAATAATAATATTACAAACCAAATTGAATGAATATTACAACCACATGAATGAATTAATATTACATACCAAATGAATAATTAATCAACCAAACATGCAACCATTCAAACACAAGGTCAAGGCTTGATTGTGAACTTTAACATACAACAAAATATGAAAAAATGGAAGCACCCAAAACCCATTTTGGGTCTCCAAATTTTCGGCCAAATTAATAACCCACCCAAACCCGAAATTTTTTTGCATTCTACTTTCATGCATGTTCATAAAATGCAAAAATATAGTGGGTTTAATAAATCATCTCGAAGCATATTCCATCAACTTCGGCTCTAGATACCATTGTTGGAATTTAACAAGTTTCATTATGCTTAAAACATATTTAAGAATCATTAAAGCGGAAGCAAGTGTATATTACCATTTTAAACTTGTTAATCTTTAACTAATTAAAGTTAAATTCCAAGTAGGATCAAGTTGTGAAACATACTTACAAACTACAAGTAAGAAGAGAGATTATACCTACTCCAAGCTAGGTAATGAATGTTGAAGATGATGATGATGAATGGAGCTTCAAATGGATGAAACCTCAAGTAGTTATACCCCAAGTTATGCACCAACACCTTTGCTTTTAGTTAGGATTTTGTTTAACACTTGAATGAGCTTGCAAAAATCAAATGAAGAACCCTTTCTCACACCCAAAAGGCCACGACTCCAACAGCTTTTTTGGAGAGGTTTTTGCAGAATTTTTGAAGTGTAAATTGCATGTGTGTGTTCTTTCAAGAGTCAAGATGTTTGTATATGGAAATGGGAAAGCATGGGTGTGACAACCCGGAAATTTTTGACCAAATTTAAACTTAATCTTTGTATGATTAACATTTCCGACGCGATAAGCAAAGTCTGTAAAACTGAATCTCAAAATTTTTTAACTACTTTTATATATTTAAATACCCTTCGGTTGTTTTCGACGATTTGTGAACAATTATATGTAAATAGATACATATATACTATAACTTGAAAATGTAACGATGTATTAATTGTTTGATACCGTACATTAAACTTATTGGTTTAAATATCTATTTGAATATATATGATAAGTTGAAATATTTATTATTAAAATTAATTATAAATAACTTCCAATGTGTATTTAAAAACTGATTTATGTATATTAAAAAGATATATACATATATATAATTTCAAGTTATTTAGTAAACAATAGTAACATTCATTTATTGATTCGATTGATATTTAGATAAGTTAACTAAAGCGTTTAAGATGAACCAGTAAAACACTAATTTGCTACAGTATTTTCAAATTGCTACAGTACCCAAAATGCTACATTGTCTTCAAAAATCACTATTTGCTACAGTGAAATTGACTTTGCTACAGTTAATTGCTACAGTAAAACACTATTTTAAAATGTATTTTAACAAATAGTGAGACGATGATTTATAGAAGTAAATGACCATAACACTCAAATCTATAAGTTATATTTCGAGTGATATAAATTAGGGATAATTTAAGGCTATATTTTGACAAAGGTACGTGTCCCAAAATGTAAATTACAAGTTTTCTCAGCGTACGAAGGGACACTCGAAAAACCGAAACCGGAACATAAGTCGAGTGACGACGTACGACTAATCGGAACAAAAATTACAAATCAACTATGCACGGGAATAAAATATAATATATAGTTAATTAATTTAAATTATATATATTATATATATTATTATATTATGTCGACAAGCTAGGAGTTAAAAACATGTGAGGTGAAAAAAGAGGCCATGCGATCGCATGGCCAGACAGCCTAAAATCCATGCGATCGCATGGAAGGAGAAATCAGGCCACACTATAAAAGCTCGACCACTTCCACTTTCGATTCAAATCATTTTACTCCGTATTATTATTATTATTATTATTATTATTATTATTATTATTATTATTATTAAGATTAATAGTATTATTAATCTTATTATTATTAGTATTATTAATTAGTATTATACATAAAATACTACGACGAGGTTATGAGCGTGTCACTTTCAAAAATGAGTTTTATGAGCGGGATAAAGCTAAGGAAATTATGGGTTATTGCCAAGGAGGTTATGGGTAATGTTCGGGGGTATATTTGTGAATCAAATCTAGTGTTTATCATCTCCATTACGTCTACGTACCTTCTTACAATATTAAATCACAAAATTGATATGTAAGCATTTATATCTTATCTATTATATATTAATAGTGTATCCATGTCTAGTGCTCGAATATATATTTATACATACTTGTATACTAAATTTCGTCGTTAAACAGTTTATAACGAATCACGAATTAAATACATATATTACTTGTAAAAGGTATATGATATACATGTTTTCGGAAAGCTAGCGAAAAATCAATAACTTTTCATTTAGATATCGAATAAACTCGATGAACGGATTAAAAGATATGATCAACTGAATTATGATTGACGTTAATTGAAATTGCTTTTGAATCTGCAATTAAGATTTAAACAACTTGTTTACGAGATTGATAAATTGGATTTTTGAATATTACCAACCGAGTAAATGAATCCTAATATAAGGTACGTCTCGTTTTGTAAAACAACTGTCAAAATTGACTTTTTGAAACGACTTTGGATAACTTTTGTATGTCGATCTCGAGCATTAGGATTGTGATACACTATGACCTGACCTAGCTTGATAGATATTTATTTACCAACATATGTTCTCTAGGTTGAGATCTACGGTTATTTGGTAATCCGAGTTTCGATCACATTTTGGTGAACGACTTTATATGCTGCTAAGGTGAGTTTCATTTGCTCCCTTTTTAATTGCTTTTGCAATCTATATTTTTGGGCTGAGAATACATGCACTTTATTTTAAACGCAATGGATACAAGTACATACTAAATTCTACACTGAGTTTGAACCGAAAATCCTTTAGCTTTGGTAACTGTTAACTGCCAGTTATAAGAACTGGTGGGTGTGAGTAGTAGTATATGGATCCATAGGGCTTGATATCCCCGTCCGAGCTAGAGCACTAGCCTTTTAATGGACGTATACTATTTGAGAAGCGCACACGTTGGTTTGCGTGTATTATTAAGATGATTATACAAAGGGTACAAATTATATATACGTTAAGTTTAGTTACCAGGGTGCTCAATTTCGTAGAATATTTTGATAAACGTTTCTGGATTGAACAACTGAAATCTTGTGATCCACCTTTATATACAGATTATGCGCAAGATTAAAACTATGAACTCACCAACCTTTGTGTTGACACTTGTTAGCATGTTTATTCTCAGGTTCCCTAGAAGTCTTTCGCTGTTTGCTTATATGTTAGACAAGCTATGTGCATGGAGTCATACATGGCATATTTTTCAAGGAAACGTTGCATTCACCAAATCATCACCATGTATCTTATTTTGACTGCATTGTCAATGGAAGTATTATTGTAAATTATTATATTACGGTTATTGTCTATATGTAGAAATCATCAGATGTCGAAAACCTTTGATTTAAATATTCATTTATGGTGTGCCTTTTCAAAAGAATGCAATGTTTACAAAACGTATCATATAGAGGTTAAATACCTCGCAATGAAATCGATGAATGACGTGTTCGTCCAAGTGGATTTGGAGCGATCGTCACAATGGGCGAAAGATTCCAAGCCAAGAGCATGTGTACTTCCAACTCCAAGGCCACTATCTCTTTCAAGTTATATAATTAGTTTTATAAAAAAGATTAGTTTTTTTTTTTAAAAACTCTTTATAATACTTCCATATATATATATATATATATATATATATATATATATATATATATTTGTTATGTACATTTATTTTTATAAAACCAAAACTTTATAAAATGTAACATAACAAAATCAATTATTTAACCCATAAATAATTTAAACTCTTGATATATATAAATTATTCCATAATTTATATATACACATCAAGTAATATTTCAGAAAACCATTTTTCTTAAATTTCAAGTGTCGCGTATTTGATCAATGATCCAATCGTTAAGATCAAATACGAATAAGGTGTCGGTAAGCTTGTTATTAGGTATGACCCGACTTGGATCAAAACATATTAGCCATGTTAATTTAATATGTCTCTCGGGCATACGAAATACCTTCAAATAGAAGTACCCTATGGTGACGTTTTGATCGATGGGCGAAGGGCGTAAGACTTGGTGCAACCAAGCATTCCTTAGTGTTGGGCAATGTTTCTACCAAGCCATGGGTATGGGCTTTGGTGTTTGGTTGTTAGAGCGTGTTCGCTCTCGTGTTGAAGTTGATGAACCGTGTGGTTCGTCGGGTGGTTTAAAACTCTAAAGGTCGAGTGTTTGATCTCGATGTATGTTGGTAATGGAGTCCACGTGATGCGATGTTAAGTACCTCTTTCATACATACTATTGTGGTATTCGACTCTGATGGTGTTGTAGTTACATTGTACTTAGGGTACCGGAGAGAAACCCTTAGGTACATGAGTGACTAGGTGGAGATTGACAAACTATAGCAATTGGAAGGTTGCAAGAATGGAGTTTGTGTGAGTTGTGGTAAACTCTTCGTTCGAAGTGTTTGAGGATTTGTTAAAATCTTTCGTATGCTCAAGGTTGGAGCAAGATGTGGTGATGGGTCGTGTGAACCCAATTGTTAGTAAAGTCTACCCTTGGTAGCATTGTACGGTTGTACAAGGTACGGTTATGGAACGTAGTTCCAAGTGGGGGAGTTACACTCCCGCACGAGGAGGTTTTAGTGTGAGATTTCGGATGATGCTCTTAGTATATCCGGAACTTGTGATGGGACCTAGATTTGGTCGATTTGTGGTAAAGTGCAATTTCGGTTAATTTGTACTTATGATTTTGGATTTGAATTATCACCGAGGTGGTAATGTGTTGAATCTCGTTGAGAGATAATGGACGTGTTTGACGAGCAAGGTAAGATCCCTTGGCTAAGGGATGTGCGTGTCGGATTCTCTTTTAGAGAATTGTTGTTTTGTGCCTATGTGCGATATGGGCAGTTCTTGCTCGATTGTTTTGGCGTTGTGTACGCGTACGTGTGTTAATGGTTAGTGTATTCCGTTAGGATTCACTATGGTGTAGCAGTGCGCGATGTTACACTACTCATCGTGATGGAGGCCAAAAGAGCGTGTGTGATGGGAGTAGTGTTATATCGGCATGGTATAACATTATCGGGAAATGCGAGTACCGGTGGAAAATGCGAGTACCATTCCTGTGTTGAGTTTTGGGAGTGGATCACGTGTGGATGCGGATTCACGGTGACACATGTATTTCGGTCATCTTATTGTGGAGGTGAGTCTCGTGTAGTTCGGATTCACAATGACTCGTGTGGATGCGGTCATTATATTGAGGAAGTGAGTCTCGTGTAGTTCAGATTCAGAATGACATGTGTGGATGCGGTCATTCTTTTGGGATAGTGATTCTCGTGTAGTTCGGATTCACTAGGGCACGTGTAGTTCGGCCAATCCCGATTGTTGTGCGGTGGAGGTAGTGGGTCGCGTGTGGTTGCGGATTCACTAAGGCGCGTGTAGTTTTCGGCCAACCTTCATGTTGTGTGAACTATTGGTTGTTCTATACGCCGATGGTGGGGTCGTAAGGACCATTTTGGTGTGAATTGTGATGCAATAGTCGTATTTTGCTCACGTGTTGCGGTAGTTGCGTAATAGCCATGTTTGCGCAATACAAGGGATGTTATGTGGTAAGTGTTATCCATTAGGATTCACTTTCATTTGGTCTTCATTCGGTTTAGATGGTTGACCTTATTTTGGTATGTGAATACTTTAGCATTATACTTGGTAATGGTGTGCTAGAGTGTTGATATCTTGGTTCGAGATTGGATGAGTTTTTCCTGATGCGAGGGATTGAGCAAGCTTTGGTGCTCGGATTTGTAGATTTTAATAAATCACGGGTGACGATTTAGTTGTTAAGGGTAACTCTTTGAGAAGAACTGCCTAGAGGAGTTGGAAGAATACGTGGCGGTCTCGCGTATTCTCAGTGATCGTTATAAGTTTCTTATGTCGTATGTGTTGCACGTCTCGAGGTGCGTGCAAGTGTGTATTTTGTAATGGATTAATCTTCAGGGTTAATGAGAAATGTGTTGGAAGTTGGATTGGAACGATTGTTCGAGAACCATAGAGTGTAGGTTCGGATTGATTAAGTGATTAGGATCATGAGGACGTGATCGAATCTAAGTGGGGGAGAGTTGTAACACCCCGGATTTTAGTGTATCAGAAAATATTCCTGAAAGTGTCAGTAAATGTACGCAGCAGAAAGCGCCACTAAAAGTGAACCTAACACTTATGCATTTTTAGAATTTACATCAGAATCAGAGTTAGGCAAGTTCAGTCCCTGAAATTCAGAATCAGAATCAGACTGTACAGAAGGTCGCGGCGCGACAGAGAGGGCCGCGGCGCGGCGATTAACTAGTTTCAGAATCAGGAGGCTGGTCAAGGCAACCGACGATGAGTACCGCGGCGCGGCGTTCTGGGCGAACTGGTACCAGGTTTTTGTAATTTTAAATAAGGTTCAAGGGTATTTTGGTCATTTTGCATGTGAGCCAGATTTGAGATCTTAATCTCATCCATTCATTTCATTTCTTTATTTCTTTTTCCTTTTCTTTCACATTTTTCCTCTCAAACTTCAAAACCCCATTTGATTCAAAGTGTGATTTGGAAGAGAAGGAGTGGGATTTGATCTTTGGAGCAAGAATAAACGTTGTTCTCCTCGTTCTTAGCTACAAGGTGATACTAGTGGTAAGCTTTAACTCCGAATTTCGTTTTCGTGTTCTTCATCTAAATTTAGGGCTTTTGATTGTATGTTCATGCATGGAACCCCACTAGTTGTTAACGAAAGAAAATAACTAGGATTCAGGTTTATTAGTAATGAAGGCGGGTTTTGGGTTGGTTGATGGTTTAGCCTTGTTTAGGGCTTTACATAGAGTGTAATCACTATGATTAGTGATTATGGAAGTGTTGAAACTCTTTTGGGTGTGTTTGGTTGACTAATTTTGAAATGGGTCAAAATTAGGGTTTAGGTGTTAAATTGGGCAAGATTGGTATTTAACACTCGTGATTGGGTTTAATTGGTGCATTCGGACCATTGTCACTAGTGTTAGTGATTATTGGTTAGTTTGGGCGCGGTTTGTGCTTGGAGGTGCATTTGGGTCGAGATTGCACTAGTTGTCAATTTGGGTTGGTTTGTAAATCCACCCTAATTGTGTTGTTCATATTGTGTTAATGAATAGGTACATTCCATCGGCGAGTTGCGGATTATTCGGTAGCATTCATCAAGGCGACAAGGTGAGTGTTAATATCCTATGTGCATATGTATGTGTAGGATGTGTGTGGGTCGGGTGAAGTGGTTCTCGGTTATACAGCCCACTTCACATATAGGTGGGTTTGATGGACTTGTGTATAGGTCCAATTGGCACGGTTGTGCGTTTTGGTTGACCACCTTTGGCGAGGTGCACACTTTGTGTGTACGTTATCACATGTGCTTGTGATGTGGATTATATAACCCAATGGCGAAGGGTTGGTATCGAGTTGCGGATGAGTAACCCCGATGACGTGGGTTTTGATATTGAGAAGTGAGTGGAATAATTATATGCGTGCATATATAATGTATTTATTTGTGTAGCATGAGTTGTGAAGTGTCGATGTGTTAAAACACCACATCTCACGTGACGAGTGAAGTGTCGACGTGTTAAGACACCACTCGGGGGTGAAGTATCGACGTGTTAAGATGCCACCTCAGGTAAGATGAAGAGTGAAGTGTCGACGTGTTAAGACGCCACTCGGAGTGAAGTATCGACGTGTTAAGATGCCACTCCAAGAACTAGCACAGGTAAAGCGTCGACGTGTTAAGACGCCACCCGGGGTGAAGCATCGACGTGTTAAGATGCCACCCGCGGGATTAGTGTATGACGTGTTAACTACTCTAATGGTTGTTATGAACATCGATGGGAAATTCGAGTACCATTCCTTGTATTATTGGTTAACCATGGTTGTGCGTTGTGATGTAGCTAACCCTCCGGGTGTAGCTTATTGGCGCTGTTCACATCGTCGTTGGTGAACTTATATTTGTTGTTATTTTAGCTTGTTGCTTAGTGATCGTACGGTATGCTTAGCTTAGCTTGCCTTTATGTTTGGATGCTCCGGTATGTGATATTTGATCTTTTGTGTGGCGTGTCCATTTTATGCATATATTTGTATGTAGTATATTCTCACTCACTAAGTGTTAGCTTACCCTCTCGTTGTTTACATTTTTATAGATTTGCATGGAGACGGTGGCACGGGTAAGCGTAGGAACTAGTGGACTCGCGTAGTTTGCTTTAGAAGATGTGCTTTTGGATTTATTAGGATTGGGTAGCGTATCCCTAATCACCATGCTCGGTTTTGTTGGATATTTAAACTATGTATTAAATGTTTTAAAATTCTATTGAACTTACTTTGGTAATAAATACGTTTTGGAAATTATGTAATGGGACCTAAAGTGTTATTTAACATATATTAAAAGGAAAAAAATTTATTGGGCCGGTTTAATACGGGTTGGGTTGTTTCAATACTTTTCCATATTCTCAGTTTCAATTACGAATTTTTTAAACCGAAATCAATAAATCATAACATGAGCAATACGTATCCGTTTCACATGATATCCTAGCCTAACTTGAGTGATTTTTAATTTTCTAACAGATGATAAACAAATAAAATTCCAAATCATAAAGGATTTTACCCAGAAAATTCGGATTTAAACATAAACAAGTCAAAACTTCAAATAAACATAACGAGAGCAATTCTTAACGAAACTCGATCATTCTTTCGAGCAAACTTATTAATTTTTCACAAGGATTTCATATATAAACATTTCATAAACTAAAAATATCATGTTCATATCAGTAGTATATTAATCAAAAATGTGATTTCATTAAAACTACTCAAATGATCAATTAAACACAAATTCATTTGTAAACATTCAAGGACTTGAGTACTAGACACTATATCTTCCCTAATATGTAACAAAAACATGAAAACTAGAAAATTGGAGTTTTTAAAACTCACCTTAATCAAGAAATTGTTGGTATATATGTGTAGAGCTCTTCGAGAGGAATCCGAATATGTAAACGATTTTGTGATCAAGTAAATATTGAAGGAGAATTTGAGGTTAGAAGTGAAGAAAAATGTAGGTGTTCTTAAGGAAGGAAGAAGAAGAAGTACGTGTGTGTTTGATGAAATGATTTTAGATCAGATATATAATTAGATTAGGTAAGTCACGGGTTTAAGTTAGGTACACACGGGTATTAGTGTGCAGTCACGGGTATAGATATATCACGGGTGTAATAATTAGGTAAACACGGGTATAACTGTATAGTCACGGGTTATAATTAATTTTTTTATCTGTTAGCTAAAACCCAATGTATTTTTTCTTAATATAATTCAATGATTGGTTAAAAATTATTTATATATTTGAAACTTTTTAAATTCTTGACGTCATACCTATTTGGTGTGTTTCATATAATACTTATCTTTAAATTAAATAATATATGTCTTTTACTGAAAATATGAGTGTTTAAACTAATTTTCCTCGGGTTTAATTTAAGAATATCTTACTTAATTAAAATGATCTTAAAACTCAATTATTATATAAAATAACATTTAAAATAAGTATTCATACGTTTCGTTGTCTGAAAAGATATTTTTCCTGGTATCACTAACCGTAGTGTTTTAAAAACTATTAAAAAGTAGTATAAAAATTTCTTACAACTTGGATCTAAATAGTGATGTCGAAATTCAATTTAATCATTTATTATATATTTTTATTTATCATTTTATTTTTAAATAAAGTATTTATATATCTTTCATAAGTTATTAGTTTCAATTATTAACTTTATTATTACTAATTTTCAAAATTTTCTAGTGATAAATTAGCACATATCAAAAGTAGTCTGTTCTTTAATATAGGAAAAAAAAAATTTGGCTTGGAAAAATCATTGAATTTAACAAATGGATGTTAAGTATTTAACGGAAAAAGTCAGGTTATTACAGTAGTCTTCTTCAAGTGTGTTTCATGGGCCCTTGGCTTAGTTTGAGTTTGAATCCGTTCCAACACGGACTCAAGTTGCGTAGTTAACCGATCCACCTTTGCGGCTAACTCATTCTTACTTGTGGATGTAGTTTCTTCACCCGTCATGCTGCTCCTCGATGGTTGTCTCTTGGTTGGTTTTCGATGATGTATCAATTCTCTCAAGGGTTCACCGATTGCTTGATATGTGGATTTAGTGTGCACCATACACGTGGTAGGAACAGGGCTCTTGATACCACTTGATCCGTTACGATGAGAAGAACTCGACACTCTCGTAAGGATGCAATTAATTGGATTATGTGAAGGTTTTTTAAAAACAACAGTAATAGTAATGACACAATGTATAAGAGGGAAAAATAGTTTATTCTCTCTCAATAGTTACATGTATCGTGCAGTAAACAATTGAGGCATATAAAAACCCAATCTTCCATATTACAAGTATTTATACTATAATTAATAACATGGAGCATCTCTCCACATCTGCCATGATCACAGAAGTGGGCAATTGTTAGAGAAAATCATGGATCGAGGTTTGACCACTAATCTTGACTCTCTCCTGCCTTGTTTCACGGATAAGTATTTACGATCCTATCGGATCAGTGAACAATGAAGAACTAAAGGTATAAAACAAAGTATAAGTAAATAATTTAATGTCTTCATGATCGACTTGATAATATGAATTCTAGCTTCGATTCGTTCTTTGTTTGATTGTTGTTGCTAAGAACTAGAGAAAAAAACTGATGTTGCTAGAGAGAGAGAGTAAATTTGACTTTTTATTGATAACTAACTAGAAAGTTCAACTTGCTCTCTTGAACAAGGTTATGAGCATCAATCCTAACAATGAGAGTCAGTGCGTATTTATAGACACAATATACTACTCCCTTTTACATTTAAGCTCTAGCACATTTCAATACAGTTTATAACAATTTCGTGAGTCCTAACAGACTAACTTATACTTCCTCTGTCCCATATTAATAGTCCATTATTTCATTTTACGTTGTCCCAAATTAATAGTCAATTTCCATATATATGTAAGAATAATATTGTAAAGTTCTATTATGTCCTTAATGTGCGTGGATAGGATTAAAAGAGAAATAAAAGTAAGGGTAAAACTGGAAAGTAAACAAAAGGTACAGTACTTTTATGACATTTCCTTAAACTGTGTATTTTTTGTCTGTGAAATATTAATATGAGACGGAGGGAGTACTAATTTATGTGTGTCCCAACCAATCTAATTTAGTTTTTCTTTTTGGTAAAATTCATCCCGAAGATTGAACAGAAACTCACTTTTGACGAAATTTGCTTTTTAATAGTTACACTTACACTTACACTTACACTCTGACATTTACATGCACACTTACACAGTTACACGCGTTATAAAAGGAGATAGATAATGTATAATTATATAAGTTACAATGAAATCTTTTTTTCTTCTTTTTTTTAATCAGGAGAAAACAAGGAAAAGGTTGAGATCCAAGGAGCACTTCTCAGCCCTTAGATCATTTTTGATCAATGAACCAGATTAGACTACCAAATAACACAGGGAGGGTAATTTCATCAATTAGAAATTGAAGCTTTGTACGTACAGAAACATAAGAGAGCACACATTGAACGTGATCAAAATTGAACCTCCAAAAACCTTACGATGGCGATACAAGCTCCTGGCAATGGCGATTGAGGTTTTTTCGACCAAAATCAGTCATCTTGACAACCATTAACACCTTTTATCTCTCCAATTGTTGATTATACGATTCTGATCTGTAACTTCGATCCATTACTAATTGTAAGATTCAAAACACAGCCGTTCACTCCAAAATTGCGTAACGTACGAATTCAGTGCTGAATCAATTGATCTTCATCTTCAATCTAAATAATGGAAGAAGAATACGAAATTAGTGATGAAGAATCAACGAAATCCAGAATACTCTAGGTATGAAAATTGTTTCTTCCTTAATCACATGTGATTAGAGTTTAATGAGACAGTGATTACTTTGACTTTAAGTGATTTCTTGTAAAATCACATGTAATTGAATGATAATATGTAATATACGTTAGTAATATATCTTGCTATTAGTATGTAACTTGTGATTGTTAAGCAATTTGTTATATGAAAGACTGTCAGTGGTAAGTTATTAGTAGCTAAATTGTTCTAGTTATTTTTCAGTTAATAATTGAATCACATGTGATTGCATTTGATAAAATACTCCAGTGTCTATAAACAAAACAGAAATTTAGGGGTGTAACATTGATAAAAACTTAAGTATAAATATTTGAACTTCTCTAACGAGAGTTCTAATTGTTGTCTTTAAGAAATTCAAATATGCTTAAATTGCTTGTTCTTTTAACATAGCCAATCAATTTTTAAAAATAACTTTCTCCAACTACCTTAATATATGAATCACATGTGATTGCATTTGATAAAATACTTTACTATGATCGTCTGCTCTTAGTATGTGACTGTATGATTAGTTTTAGCAAGAAATATCATATAGTGCCATGTATGTATATCTCACGTGTGGTTTGAATCATCATGTGACAAGATGGACAATTGATTGGCAATGCACTGATTAAAGGATGATGCATAAGTGAAAAAAGAAGGATTATATTTATCAAATAAAACTATTTCTTGCAGTATATCATTGGGTAGTACATATCAACCGGTCACAAAAGGTTTTAAGTCCAAATTTAACAGTATTGGCCTTCTTTAAATGTCTACTAGCTGGCTTGTAACATAGGAACTTTATACAAGGAAAATTTAACCGATTAACCATCTTAGATGTCAAAACAAACATACTATCAGACCTCAGCCTTTTTCACATGTTGAGTGATGGGTAAAAAAAACGGTGTTTTAAGTCCAAAGTTAACAGTATTGGCCATCTTTAGTATGTGACTGTCTTAGTATCTAAATTTGTTAGTTATTTTCAGTGAACATTCAAATCACATGTGATTGTCTTTTTTTTACAGTCAAAGAAGAAAGATGATGTCATATGAAAAATGATTGGTGTTTCAAAGCCTGATATAGTAGAAATACAAAACCCACCCGTTGGGAATTACAAAGGTTGCGCAAATGAAAAGCGTCTGATGAGTGAAAAAGAGAAGGGAATAAAGTAAAGCAAAAAGAGAAAGATTTCTTGCTGTAAGTGTGGAGGTACAGATCACAATGTTAGGACTTCAAAAAACAAAAGGCAAAACAACAACATGATACTACCGAAATCTGATGTTACTACGGAATTAGTGAAAGATTTGTTTATTCTTTTTTATTTTTTTTATTTTTGTACAATTGTGAATTCTGAAGTTCCTATGAAATGTTTGCCTTCCATTTTAAATATTTTTTATTTTCATACAATTATGAGAAGGAGTTGTTGCAATAATTCAATCACGTGTGATTAGATAAAGTCAATGACATGTAGAACTATTTTGTTAGAATATTCTTTGTTATTATTGCTTATATCCCATGTGATGCCCCGTCCTAATCCATCCGGACGAAGTCCATATTGATTATAAACGATTCATAATAGTTGATTACATCGCGAGGTACTTGACCTCTAAATGATACATTTTACAAACATTGCATTCGTTTTTAAAATACAAACTTTCATTTCATCGAAAGTTGACAGGTATGCATACCATTTCATAATATCCAAACTATAAATGACCAAATCCGTCATTTACTTAATAATAATCTCTAATGAACTTCAACGACTCAAATGCAACGTCTTTTGAAATATATCATGAATGACTCCAAGTAATACCCTTAAAATGAGCTAATGCACAGCGGAAGATTTCTTTCGTACCTGAGAATAAACATGCTTTAAAGTGTCAACCAAAAGGTTGGTGAGTTCATTAGTTTAACATAAATAATCATTTCATAATTTTAATAGACCACAAGATTTCATATTTCCATTTCTCATAAATATACGTCCCATGCATAGAGACAAAAATATCATTCATATGGATTGAACACCTGGTAACCGACATTCACAATTTGTATATAAGAATATCCCCATCATTCCGGGATCCTCCTTCGGACATGATATAAATTTCGAAGTACTAAAGCATCCGGTACTTTGGATGGGGCTTGTTGGGCCCGATAGATCTATCTTTAGAGTTCGCGTCAATTAGGGTGTCTGTTCCCTAATTCTTAGATTACCGGACTTAATAAAAAGGAGCATATTCGATTTCGATCATTCAATCATATAATGTAGTTTCAGTTACTTGTGTCTATTTCGTAAAACATTTATAAAAGCGCATGTATTCTCAGTCCCAAAAATATATATTGCAAAAGCATTTAAAAAGGGATTAATGAAACTCACCTAATGTATTTTGTAGTAAAAATACATATGACTATTGTGAACAATGCAGGGTTGGCCTCGGATTCACGAACCTATATCATTTGTATATATATTAATACACATAATTGGAATCGAACAAATAAATTTATTAGTTACTTCCTTTTTATATTAATAATTTATATGTTTCATCTATTCATTTTATATATAGAAATATTAATTTTATTATGTTATATGTATTAAATATATACATATTTTTATATATATCATTTGTTTATTAAAAATTATAATAATACTAATTACTATTAGTAGTGGTAAAAATGATAATAATGATGATATCGTAAAAATATTAATTTTACTGTTAATTGTAGTTATGATAAAATTTTTAGTAATTACCTAATAGTAATACTCATTATAATATAAATATTAATACTTATAATTATTATAATAATAATGATTATGGTACTTTTAATGATAATTATAATACTAATATTAATTATAATGCTGGTAATAATAATGATGTTATATAATAATAATAATGATAAAAGTGATAATAATAATATAAAAAAAATTGATATTAATAATGATTATGATACTGAGTTGTATTATAATAACTATGATAACAATAATTATAATAGTTTTAATAATTCTTTATAAATTAAAACAAATTAATCATTTTTATAATAATATATATATATCCAAAATTCCTATGTTTGTAATCTTAACTCTATTAATAAAACCTTTATATTAAAAATCGTATTAATCATAATCTTCGTGTTTAAATTTATAAATTAATGACTATAATTTCTTATAACATTAGTTTGTAGTTGTAATTATAATTTTTATATGTACTCATGTAATCATATTCAATTTCATAATTTATATCATAGTATCTTTTATTATACATTTGCATTATTAACATGTTTAATCTTCTTAGAATCGTAATAACACTACTAGCAATAGTAATACGATAATAATAATACTAATAAAAATATTATTAGTAATGATATTACTAATAGTGTTTAAATGTTAATACTTGTAATAATAATGATAACATCATAATTTATGTTAATAATAATAAAAATAAATAATAACAATAACCACAATAGTAATAATTAATAATAATAATAATAACAATAATATATATATATATATATATATATATATATATATATATATATATATATATATATATATATATATATATATATATATATATATATATATATATATAAGAGTGTATACCCCTTTGGAATCCTTTCCTAAAAAAATAAATGCCCTGGACTGGGCTCGAACCCGCGACCTCCTGAATACCCGTCACCATGCTTAACCATCCCTCTGATCGTATGTTTCTATTTTAATGCACCATTCAAATTTATTTAACTTACATCTGTTTCCTCTCCTTCTCCTTCCCAGGTTTCAAAACCATCTGGAACTTCTTTAATCCCCACAGACTAATAAGACTTTTGATTTATGAATTGTATTTGAAAATAAGATAACCGATTATGATACCTCTAATGACAGATTAGATGAAAAATAAATAAAAAAAAAAAAAAAAAAATCGTTAACAGACTCGTTCGATGAACAAGCTGAACTCGATGTTTGATTCTGAAATCCAGGTGTTTTTAGATGATGATTATAAAATGAAAGACATTTGAAATCACCCTTGGAAACTTCTGAGACCATTAATTACAACAGAAACTTCGTATACACCTCCAATTCGATATTAGAACAATGGTTGACTTTTTATTTTGAAAATTTTGACCTCAAAATTTGAAATCAGTAGAATGAATTGAAGCTTCAAATTTTGGAGAAAGATTAACTAGACATTTCCTAACACGATTGCAATATTAGATTTTGGGATTTGGTTCGGGATTGGGTTATGGATTAAAATGGGTTACGAACAAGAAAGAAAAAAAAATATAGTTTTGTTCAGTGAGTTTATCTTTGATTTTCATAAATAGCAGCAGATGAAATATGTATTGCAATTAAATGATTGATATAATAATACAATTGATCAGGATTGGTTGCTAGTACTCGACAGGAGATCACGGACGAACAGGGAGATAAAGAAAAAAAATAACAGATGTTGACTAAAAAAACTCGTATATGTACTTGTATATATATCTATAATTATATCTGTATATTACTGCAGTTATATATCTTTTTTATATATATATATATATTTATATATATCTATATTATCTATATATTTATATTCATATCATAATTAATCTTAACACAATAATAATAATACTTTTATTATTACAAATAATAATAGTAGAAATTTATAATCATATAATAGTAATAATAATAATATTATCATTAATGATGATGATATTAATAACTAAAAAATTTAAAACAATAATTTTTATTACTAGTAATAATAATATTACTAAATATAATAATGCTAATAATAATAATAATAATAATAATAATAATAATAATAATAATAATAATAATAATAATAATAATAATAATAATAATAATAATAATAATAATAATAGAATTGTAGTAATAATAGTAATAATGTCATAATAATAACTAAATTTACTACTAACTATAATAATAATGATACTAATAATGATAACAATAATATTAGTAATATTAATAACAATAAAAAAATTAAATATATCAAATTTTATATCTTTATATTATATTAAAATATTAATATTCATAATTCTGATATTAATATTAAAATTGATATTTATTTCATTAATATAAATAAGAGTAGTAATATCAATATTATCAATTATATAATATTTAAAGTTTATGTATTTTTAACAATATCCATATGGTAATAATTATGTATAGAAATTATATATATTTTCATTTATTTTGATAATATTTAAATATTCTGTTTATTTTACATTTTTAATTCTTAATTAGTTAAAGTGTATCTATTTTATTTAATTAAAATATTTTTATATTTATTTTTATTATTTACATCTTTATTTATACAAAGTTGTTCGTGAATCGTCGGGAATAATCAAAGGTTAAACGAATATATTAAAACAGTTCAAAAACCTTGAGACTCAACTTTACAGACTTTGCTTATCATATCGAGATAATATTAAGATTGAAGTTTAAATTTGATCGGAAATTTCCGGGTCATCACAGTACCTACCCGTTAAAGAAATTTCGTCCCGAAATTTGAGTGGGGTGGTCATGGCTAACAATAAAAATATTTTTATGACGAATATGAGTTGATATATAGAGTTTTATCATTACTGAGTAATATAGATAAAATGATTCGATTACTTGAAGAGTACGAGTGAAGTTTTCTCAAAAAGATTGGAATGAAAAATAGAGTTTCGTCTTAACTTTCGACGTGGTATTGATTGAATTCCGGAATTCAAGGAATTTAAAGAAAATTTTCAAAATCTAAAAGATTTGATTCTTCGGAGAATAAGGGAATTAAGATCCCTATAATTAAATACGGTGATTTGCCCCGATTACTACATCTGATATATCCTTTATAAATTTTACCTTTTTCCGTTCTATTTATTTTCACCACTTCTATACTCAATTCCCAAATTCAAAAGATTTATGAAGATGCTTAACCCTGTTCTGATCCTAGTTCTAATTCGAACTATCGCAATGATCGTTCTTCTTTTTCAACTCCCACCTGAAGAATCTGTTTATTTCTATTATGCTCTAGGGATTATTGTATTTATAATCCTCCCGTGTCTTTATATTGCTATACGTACTGATATCCACGGTTTGTAATTTTGGTGTTGTCATTGGGCTTTATATTTTCTCTTATATTTTGGATCTCTTTTCCTTTTTATTATCCTCCCGACCTCTAGTAAAGCGAGTAATGGTCCAGAATTCGTAAGTATGGAATTTCAGATAAACATCATGTTCTAAATAAGAAAGAAGGTATTAGCACGATTTGATTTGTCAAATTATCAGAATCACTGAGTATACAACTATCAGGAATATATATTTTTGATATGTTTAGAAGTTACGCAGAATGAAAGAGTTATGTAACATGGCACGTGATGAGGTTATGATCTGTGAATCATCACGTCTCATTAGAAACTCAGTATGACTTACTGTAATATAATCACGTTGATCAAGTGTCATTATATTATACTAACTCATGCATCAGTTCCCAACATTACTCCAATAACATTCATATTTTAAACTCGAAAGTTTACAGAATATAGAAACTAACAGTTTCTATATGATGTAACACTGATATCATAACGAGATTAATGATTTCAGATAAGAATAGTTATGAAAATATCTTCAGAAATATGGAGGATATTTATAATGAAAGATGCGATGATATCTTGGAATTTCTAATATCGAAGGATGGTGAAAAAAATCTGTCCGCAAGAGTTTGGAGTCAGATGCAAGGTATTCGCTAAAGATTTCAGCAGACATTGAATCATTTAGATTCTTTGAAGTCAAACTTATTCTTTGTGATTTGTCCACAGCTTCCTTCATAGTTTCGCATAATCTGATTTTCGGTACTAAATTTTCTATTGAATGTTTCCAATATAATGATACACAGAAAGTAAGAAGAGGTATATAATTTCGGACGAGAATATTTATGAAAATATCCTCAGAAATATCGAAGATATTGATGATGATATTTTGGAATTTCTAAGTTCGATGGTTTATGGAGAAAGATTTTTCCGCAAGATTTTAACATGACTACGGAGCACGATATTCTCTAAAGATTTCAACGGATCCAGAATTATCTGGATTCTTTGAATATAGGGTATGGTCCTTGTATTTGTCCTTGGTCTCCTTCATGGTTAGCTCAATCTGTTTTCCAGTTCTAACGTTTCTGAGCGTTTCCAACATACTATTCTTTATCATCAAACTTCTGACGACTAAGGTCGTTTACGGTTGCCTACAGTTTCTGCTGCTTCATTCAGCTTTTTCAACTTTCAGAGTATCGATTCGTAAACTAGGTGCCTTTTCAAAATTTCAGAATTGAAGATCGTAATTCTAGGAGATAATTGTTATACATATACATATAACTATTGATGTAGAAATGCTACGAGATTCGAAATACTGATTGCTGATTCTCGGTAATTGGTATGCCAATTATTGTTACAGGGTATAGATGAATACATGATGGGGTTTCAATGAATATAATGATATTTCGGAAAGTCCAATTTCATTGAAGTTGCTGGTAATTTTACTTATAATGTGGTAAATATAAACGGTTCTCCGGTAACGATGACAACAGGCAAACTTATATATCGAGGTTATAATAAGGCTAATCCGAATGAAAAGTCGAAGTTGACTTGTTGGAGCTGTGACAAAATTGGCTAATTTGAAAAGGGATTGCAAGTTATTTTTGGTAATAACCATGCCAAAGGAACTAGCACAGATACGTGTTAAACGTTTATTCAAGTTCCGAGTGTTTTCAGGTGCATAACTATATTAATCAATCCTTTCTCCCATAGATGAAGTGCGGTTGGTTCATCCTCTCGATTGAGGTGTTTTCAAGAATCATGAAAGGTTTGAACATAGATTGTAATCATCAAGATACAAATGAGGTTTAAGATGAAATCAAGTGGCAAACTTGAAGATATGTTTAATTTCATATGTTATGATCAATATTTTAATTCATTTTAATTGTCCAATGTTGGTAGTCTACAGTTGATAGTCCACAGTTAGCAATTCAATAGTTCATATATAGTTTAATATATAATATTTGAATTAATTAATACGTATCGTGACCCGTATTCGTCTCAGACTCGATCACAACTCAAACTGTATATATTATTGTAGAATTAACCTCAACCATGTATAGCTAACTCCCGCATTACTGCATATAGAGTGTCTATGGTTATTCCAAATAATATATATAGATGGGTCGATATGATATGTCAAAACCTTGTATACGTGTCCCGATATATAAAGTACGTAAAATAAATAACAGTAATTAAATAACGATAAATAAAATTGCGAGAATATAAATTGCGATAAATAAACTGCGATAAATAAATTGCGATAATATAAAATGTAATACGGAATTAACAGTTAGTTAGGAACAGTTAGCTAGGATCTTGTTAGCGTGGTTTCTTAACAAAATTTCATATTGTTAATTAGTCTGTTTCTAATCAATTTTTATTTTGTCCATTATTTCTTCATTATGCCACTTGTTGGATTCTGATAGATCAAAATTCAAATATGAAATTGAATGGAAAGGGTTATTCTGCGGTGAACATATACGTATATCGGTGGTTGTAAAATAGGATAGTAAATGACTGTTGAATTAGATTTGAAAGAATGTACAGTGTAACTTATTAATGCGAAATCTAAATATTCCTCGGGTATTACCTACCCGTTAAAATACTTTCACCATTAACAGTTTGTACAATAAAAATTTTAATTACAATCCTTATGAAAATATATTACATATATATTTTCTTCAGACGTAATCATGGATTTAATGAGTCAATGTGATATTAAACTCATCAGATTTACGGCTAGAGCTAGAGTACATAATCTCTAAAACATTAGAGATTATATAATCACCACGAAAGATGAAGATAGTTTATATAGAACGATTCGTAGAACGATGATTATGCTTAAGGTATAGATTGCGATGTTGAGACGTGTGATGATGTTGTTGTTGTTGTTGGTACTGGTTATGCTGCTGGTGCTGCTAATGATGGTACTGTTGATGCTGTATTCTCCAAATTGATTACTCGAGCGCGAAGTTCGTTGACTTCTTATATTACTCCGGGATAATTGTCAGTCAGAACGAGCGGATGAATAAGGTTTAGAATTGCGGATAAAATATAATCGTGTCGAGTTATTCTGGAAATGAGGCTGAAAATGGTGTTTCGGATAGGTTCGCCGGTAAGTGCTTCAGGTTCTTCGCCAAGAGGGAAAGTCGTGTAGTGACCCGTCCTTATCCCCCTGCACGAAGTCATCAACATTTGGTCCCCTTGCGATGATCGACTCCAAGTAATGTCCTTAAAATTAGCAAATGCACAGCGGAAGACTTAATTCGTACCTGAGAATAAACATGCTTAAAAGTGTCAACCAAAAGTTTGGTGAGTTCATAGGTTTATCCTAACAATCATTTCAATATGTTAATAGACCACAAGAAGTCATAATCATAAACATTTTAATAATAATATTCTAAGTGGTTGAGCACTTGGTAACCATACTTAACATTTAATCAACGTCGCATATTCCCTTTATTATGAAATCTCACTACACTGTACCAAGTGTAATCACTAAAACGAAGTACTGTGCAACCGTTGAATACTGGTCGTCCAGTCCGGTTGGGGTTGTCAGGCCCGATAGATCTATCAACAGGATTCGCGTTTACAATACCGCATGTAAATAGTAGTTACCAAGCTACAGGGAAGTATGCCAGTGGTACAACTCAAAGTAGAATATATTTTTAAGTACTTGTGTCTATTTCGTAAACATTTATAAAAGAAGCGCATGTTTTCTCAGCCCAAAAATATATATTGCAAAAGCAATTAAAAAAGGAGCAAATGAAACTCACCATACTGTATTTTGTAGTAAAAATACATATGACGTCATTTAACAAGTATATGGTTGACCTTGGATTCACGAACCTATATCATTTATATATATATATATATATATATATATATATATATATATATATATATATATATATATATATATATATATATATATATATATATATATATATATATATATATATATATATATATATATATATATATATATATATATATATATATATATATTAAAACATGTAATCACAATTGAACAACTTATGTATATATATTAAGTATATACTATATTACTTATTTTATTTTAGTAATATAATTGTTAAATCAAATGTTATACATATATAGATATTGAGTTATATTATTATAAATAATAACAGTTAACAGAATAATAGTAATAATATATTTTTATATAAATATCCTTGTTCGCGAAAATTAATAATTGTAACAATACCAAGTTAAGGATAGTAATAATAATGATAATAATAATAGTAATAATAATAATAAAAATGTTACTTTTTAATAATGAAAATGTTAATAAAGAAAATGATAATTTTTAATGATAACAAAATAATAATTTTAAAAAAAATGATACTTTTAATAATGTTAGTAGTTTTTATTAAAAAAATAAGTTTAATAATAACGATAATGAAAATGATAATTTTGATAATAATATTTAATACTTTATAATAATAATAATAATAATAGTAATAATAATTTTAACTATCATCTTAATAGTAATAATACATGATAATTAATACCTGTATTAGTAATGATAATAATAATAATTGTAATACTAATAATAACAATAAAAGTAAAATGATAATAATAATAATAATAATAATAATAATAATAATAATAATAATAATAATAATAATAATAATAATAATAATAATAATAATAATAATAATAATAATAATAATAATAATAATAATATTTTTTTTTGTTAAAGTAATAAAACTACCTTTAATTCAAGTTGTAAAAAGAAACTGTCTGTGCCTAGGATCGACCCCTCGACCTCTCGTTTAACCACACAACACCCAACCATCCCTCTATTGATTCATTTATGTTTTAATTCCTGAATTAAAACTATATAATCCAGATTATTTGTCGATTTTCTTCTCTTCTTCAGCAATCATATACTACGAATCATTTTCATACTCTTAAATCATAATCCATGATCATACTCATAATCTGTGATCATAATCATAATTAAATTATTATCATTATCGTGAATCGTTAATATGATTCTATATGAATATTATCTAAACTGTCATCATTAACACTTGTCGAGCATCACCTTCTCATCCTCATTATCATGCTCACGATCATCACATCATCATCTAATTCATCATCTCTCTTCGCCATCTCCATATACGCGTCTTCTAACATCGAGCAGGAACTTGACTGATAGTTTTGTTGCAAGTCACAGCCCATATTGAATTGTGTCCACGGCCCAACTAGGAACTCGTTTATCTATTTCAGCATATGATCCAGTTGGGGTTTCGTTTAAAAAAAATGGGACCAGCTATCGAGTAATATTCAATAAAGTGTAACAAGTGGTTCATTTAATTATTCCTTGTCGGCCAGTATGGAAAAGGAATACACGATAGCAGCCATAAGTTAGTATTTTAATTGGGTTATTTTTGATTAGATAGAAACAGAACGTGAGACAGGAGACAACATAGCAGCAGTTACAGCGAAAAAATATTAGGGTTTTGGTGGGTATAGGTGGTGACGGTTCACATGCAAACAATTGCAGGTAGGTTGTTTGATCAAATAAGATAACAGAAACAGAAAACGCTGCAGCAGTAATAGTGTTTGATTATGGTTGCAATGATGGTGTAGGGTGTCGTGGAGGTGGTGGTGTGGTGATCAATGAAAGTGACCGATGGTGGAGATAGTTATGGTGGTTGTGCTGGTGGTTTGATGGTGTTAGCAGCAAGAAAAACGATTGTGATTCGCGTGGTGTTTATGATGAAAGTGGTAGTAGAAAAGTGGCTCGACCGAACAAAAGACCGGTTTGTAACAATTGTTGTATTTTGAGTAGAAACTACGGTAATAACTTCACCATGGTTGAAGTAATAGTTTGATTAAGGGGGGGTTGTTCGATTAGTGTGATAACGATGGTGGTGTCGATAGTTCATGGGTGAAGAATAAGAACAAGTGGTGGGTGATTTGTGATGTTGTTTGGTAGTGATTTCATAGAGTGATGAAAATTGTTCAAGGTGTTTGATGGTGTCGGTTGTGATGGTGGAGGTGATTGGATGGAAGTCTCGGTGGTGGATAGAGGTGGACGACCGAGGGTGATGAAGATAATTCACGGTGGTCGTTTGATTATGATCAAAACAGAAAAACGATAGAGAGAGATAGAAGATAAGAGAGATAAAAAGATAGTGGTTCAAGGTGGTGTAGGGTTCGGGTAGTAGTAGGAAGAAAGAAAATGTGTTTGATGATGTAAATGCTAGTTGTATGTAGGAAAGCAAAAACCAATAAGTGATATATATTGAAGAAAGAGTGCAAGACAGATAATACAATAATAATCATATATTAATTAAATATATCCAAAGAAAGGCAAACGTGTTTTAAGAAGAAAATGAGGGCAACTCTTTGTCTAGATACTGCCGACAGTTCACACAGTGTAATTCGTTCCCCGTTGTTAAACAGTGGCGGATAAAAGTCTCCAGAAAAATCCTAAATTTTTACAGTAATTAACTTTCTTTATTTCGCTCATTATGATATAAAATTCGAGCATTAGCTAATAAAAAAAATTACATTAATTATTCACTCCCAATCTCAAGTAAAATATAAAAAGTTTTAAAATTCAACGAATAGTTCCTAAATGCATTTTTAATAAGCCTATAATTTGTAAAACTCATTTTCGGCTAACCATTTATTTTAAAATCACATAAGTTTCTTTTTAGCTCGTTTACTGTCAATCAAATGACAATTGAATGTTCACTAAATAACTTCGAAATCACAAAATATATATTCTGTATACTTTATTTATAAATATATACTCTTTAAATAATAATTATTATATATTATTATTATTTTACAACATTAATTATAACAGTTACAATATATAATATTTTATATTATTATATATATTAGATTTATGCGTATCTATTTACAATTAATCGTATCGAGAGTTTGGTTTAAAATTAGTCGAAATTTTCTGGGTCATGACAGTACCTACCCGTTAAAGAAATTTCATCCCGAAATTTGATCGAGGTCGTCATGGCTAACAATAAGATTGTTTTCATGACACCTATGAGTTGATAAAAAGAGTTTCATCATTATTGATTAATATAGATAAAACGATTTGATTAGGTGAAGCGTACGAGTGAAGCTATCACAAAAGAGTGAAAAGTTGCGTCTTAACTTTTGACGTAGTCATGGTGGATTTTCGGAATTCAAGGAATTTAAGGAAATCTTCTAATCAGAAGAAAATGAAATTGCACAATTTATTAGCAAACTGTTGGAATTACGGAAGAACAGAAATATCAAAGAAATATTTCCGTGATATGCTTAGAAATTAAGTAGAATGAAAGAGTCGTGTAACATGGCACATGATGAGGATAAGGTCTGTGAATCATCATCACGTTACATTAGAAATTTAGCATGACTTACTGTAATATAATCACGTTGGCCGGGTGTTATTATATTATACTAACTCATGCTTCAATTCCCTACACTTCTCTAGGAAATCATAAAACAGTTTTTAAAATAGTTTCTTTTATGATGTAATATAGATAGCACGAGAAGATAGATAATTTCGGACAAAGTTTTTTTTTTTTTTATGAAGGTATCTTCAGAAATATCGAAGATATTTATAACAAAAAAAATGCGATGATATCTTAGAATTTAAAATATTTAAGATCAGAAGATGATGAATAAATTTTTTCGCAAGGATTTAAAATAAGTAAGGAGTAAGGTATTCGCTAAATATTTCATCAGTAACAGAATCATCTGGATTCTTTAAGTACAGGTTTAATCCTGGTGATTTGTCCACAGCCTCCTTCATAGTTTGATCAATTTATTTTCAAGTACCAATTTTCTATTGAGTGTTTCCAACACTCCATTCTTTATCATCAAACTTTTGGCCATTAAGACCATTTACAACTTTTGTTGCTTCATCAGCATTTTCAGAACTCAGAGATCTGATTCGTAAACTAGAGGGTTTTTCAGGAAATTCAGAGATTCCGAATTAAAATTCATCTGTCCAGAAGATATACGTTATATATAGATATACAACTGTTGACGTAGGAACACTGCGAAATTTGAGAATTAATGATTAATGCTTCCCGGTATTTGGTATGGCAACTATTGCTACAAGATGTCGATGAGTACATGATAAGACTTCAATAGATTAATATTATGATTTGTTGGAGAGATTTAAGCCGAGGAGCAACGAGGTTGCTGGTACGTCTACTGGTAATATGGTGGAATATAAAAGGTTCCCTGGTAACAAAAGGGTAAAGGCTACTTCGAATGAAAAGTCGAAGTTGACTCGCTGAAGCTGTGACAAAATTGACTACTTGAAAAGGAATCGCAAAGTTATTTTTGCTACTAACAACGCCAAAGGAGCTAGCACAGATACGTGTTAAACGTTTACTCAGGTTTCGAGTGTTTTCCGGTGCATAACTATATGCATAATCTTTCCTTCCGTAGATGAAGTGCGGTTGGTTCATCCTCTCGATTGAGGTGTTTTCAAGAATCATGAAAGGTTTGAACGCAAATTGGAATCGTCAAGATACAAATGAGGTTTAAGATGAAATCAAGTGGCAAACTTGAAGAATTGTTTAGTTTCATATGTTGTAATCAGTATTTTAATTCATTTTAATTGTCCAATATTATTCGTCCACAGTCGATAGTCCACAGTTAACAGTCCAATCATTCATATATAGTTTAATATATATTATTCGAATTAATTAATATGTATCGTGACCCGTGTACATGTCTCAGACTCGATCACAACTCAAACTATATATATTATTGTAGAATCAACCTCAACCCTGTATAGCTAACTTCAACATTACTGCATATAGAGTGTCTATGGTTATTCCAAATAATATATATAGATGCGTCGATATGATATGTCAAAACCTTGTATACGTGTCCCGATATTTAAAGTGCGTAAAAATAAATAACAGAAATTATATGACGATAAATAAAGTGCGTAAAGTAAATAACAGAAATTAAATGACGATAAATAAAATTGCAAGAATATAAATTGCGATAATTAAATTGCGGTAAATAAAATGTAACCAGTTAGCTAGGAACAGTTAGCGTGGATTCTTAACAAAATTCTTCCCAAAGTTAAATTGTTTGTTTCTAACAAATTTTATTTTGTCCAATGTTTTCTTCATTATGCCACTTGTTGGATTTTGATAAATCAAAATCCAAATATGAAATTGGATGAAAATGGTTATTCTGTGGTGAACGGATACGTATATCGGTGGTTGTAAATAGGATCGTAAATGACTATTGAATTAGATTTGAAAGAATGTACAATATACTTATTAATATAAAATCTGAATATTCCTCAGGTATTACCTACCCGTTAAAATATTTTCACCATTAGCAGTTTGTACAAAAGAATTTTTTTAATTACAATCTTTATGAAAACATATATACATATATATTTTCTTCAGATGTAATCATGGATTTAATGAGCTAACATAATATTAAACTCATTTGATTTACCGTTAGAACTAGAATGGATAATCTTGAAAACTTTAGAGATTACTTAATCGCCATGTCGAACGGGGATAAATGATGTAGAACATCATGTAGACTGACGATTACGCTTGAGGTACAGAATGAGGTGTTGAGGCATGGATTGTTAATGATATTGGTGCTGTTGCTGATGGTACTGTTGGTACTGGTGATGTTGCTGAAGCTGGTAAATTTTGCACCATATTCTCCAAATTTATTAATCGAGTGCGAAGCTCGTTGACTTCTTCCATTACTCCAAGATGATTGTCGGTCGGAACGAGTGGATGAATAAGGTTCAGAATTATGGATAGAATATAATCGTGTTGAGATATTCGGGAAATGAGGGTGAAAATGGTGTTTCAGACTGATTCGTCGGTAAATGCTTCAGGTTCATCGCCAAGAGGTAAATTCGGTTGGTGAAAAGGATCGCCTTCTTCGTGTCTCCATTGATTAAATCGACTACGAAACCCATCATATGAATCGGGGATGACTGATTAATTGATTCATTCTGGCAACGCTGCTTTCGGGGCTTAGGTGATCGTCCACGTCGGAATAGTTGTCAGAATAACTATCGAAATAGGTATCAGAATTCGAGGGACTCGAACTGGTTGAAGGATTCATCTCGTACGATCAAATGAAGGATTTTTGATAAGAAATAGATTATAGGATGTATATTAGTACCCTGCAATACATAATTTACATATGCATATATAATACTAAAATCCCAAAAGTTACGGAGGAATCTACGGAAGCGGTCAGACCAAGTTTATAGTAACTGATACGCTAGGATATGAATTTATCTATACACTATCTATACAATAAGTGCAGGAAGTCGTGTCTAGACTTAAGAATAATAAGCAGGTAACTTTCCAATAGGAATGATAAACAATACTTATAATATGCAGCTAAGGTCGAAGTCCAGACTCGCTAATGCATCCTAACAACTATCAGTTAGACACACTAATGTAAGACCTGGTTCGCTAAGACCAACACTCTGATACCACCTATAGTGACCCGTCCTTATCCCCCTGGACGAAGTCATCAACATTTGGTCCCCTTGCGATGATCGACTCCAAGTAATGTCCTTAAAATGAGTAAATGCACAGCGAAAGACTTAATTCGTACCTGAGAATAAACATGCTTAAAAGTGTCAACCAAAAGGTTGGTGAGTTCATAGGTTTATCCTAACAATCATTTCAATATGTTAATAGACCACAAGAAGTCATAATCATAAACATTTTAATAATAATATTCTAAGTGGTTGAGCACTTGGTAACCATACTTAACATTTAATCAACGTCGCATATTCCCTTTATTATGAAATCTCACTACACTGTACCAAGTGTAATCACTAAAACGAAGTACTGTGCAATCGTTGAATACTGGTCGTCCAGTCCGGTTGTGGTTGTCAGGCCCGATAGATCTATCAACAGGATTCGCGTTTACAATACCGCATGTAAATAGTAGTTACCAAGCTACAGGGAAGTATGCCAGTGGTACAACTCAATGTAGAATATATTTTTAAGTACTTGTGTCTATTTCGTAAACATTTATAAAAGGAGCGCATGTTTTCTCAGCCCAAAAATATATATTGCAAAAGCAATTAAAAAAGGAGCAAATGAAACTCACCATACTGTATTTTGTAGTAAAAATACATATGACGTCATTTAACAAGTATATGGTTGACCTTGGATTCACGAACCTATATCATTTATATATATATATTAAAACATGTAATCACAATCGAACAACTTATGTATATATATAAAGTATATACTATATTAGTTATTTTATTTTAGTAATATAATTGTTAAATCAAATGTTATATATATATAGATATTGAGTTATATTATTATAAATAATAACAGTTAACAGAATAATAGTAATAAAATATTTTTATATAAATATCCTTGTTCGCGAAAATTAATAATTGTAACAATACCAAGTTAAGGATAGTAATAATAATGATAATAATAATAGTAATAATAATAATAAAAATGTTACTTTTTAATAATGAAAATGTTAATAAAGAAAATGATAATTTTTAATGATAACAAAATAATAATTTTAGTAAAAATGGTACTTTTAATAATGTTAGTAGTTTTTATTAAAAAAATAAGTTTAATAATAACGATAATGAAAATGATAATTTTGATAATAATATTTAATACTTTATAATAATAATAATAGTAATAATAATTTTAACTATCATCTTAATAGTAATAATACATGATAATTAATACCTGTATTAGTAATGATAATAATAATAATTGTAATACTAATAATAACAATAAAAGTAAAATGATAATAATAATAATAATAATAATAATAATAATAATAATAATAATAATAATAATAATAATAATAATATTTTTTTTGTTAAAGTAATAAAACTACCTTTAATTCAAGTTGTAAAAAGAAACTGTCTGTGCCAAGGATCGACCCCTCAACCTCTCGTTTAACCACACAACACCCAACCATCCCTCTATTTATTCATTTATGTTTTAATTCCTGAATTAAAACTATATAATCCAGATTATTTGTCGATTTTCTTCTCTTCTTCAGCAATCATATACTACGAATCATTTTCATACTCTTAAATCATAATCCATGATCATACTCATAATCCGTGATCATAATCATAATTAAATTATTATCATTATCGTGAATCGTTAATATGATCCTATATGAATATTATCTAAACCGTCATCATTAACCCTTGTCGAGCATCACCTTCTCATCCTCATTATCATGCTCACGATCATCACATCATCATCTAATTCATCATCTCTCTTCGCCATCTCCATATACGCGTCTTCTAACATCGAGCAGGAACATGACTGATAGTTTTGTTGCAAGTCACAGCCCATATTGAATTGTGTCCACGGCCCAACTAGGAACTCGTTTATCTATTTCAGCATATGATCCAGTTGGGGTTTCGTTTAAAAAAAATGGGACCAGCTATCGAGTAATATTCAATAAAGTGTAACAAGTGGTTCATTTAATTATTCCTTGTCGGCCAGTATGGAAAAGGAATACACGATAGCAGCCATAAGTTAGTATTTTAATTGGGTTATTTTTGATTAGATAGAAACAGAACGTGAGACAGGAGACAACATAGCAGCAATTACAGCGAAAAAATATTAGGGTTTTGGTGGGTATAGGTGGTGACGGTTCACATGCAAACAATTGCAGGTAGGTTGTTTGATCAAATAAGATAACAGAAACAGAAAACGCTGCAGCAGTAATAGTGTTTGATTATGGTTGCAATGATGGTGTAGGGTGTCGTGGAGGTGGTGGTGTGGTGATCAATGAAAGTGACCGATGGTGGAGATAGTTATGGTGGTTGTGCTGGTGGTTTGATGGTGTTAGCAGCAAGAAAAACGATTGTGATTCGCGTGGTGTTTATGATGAAAGTGGTAGTAGAAAAGTGGCTCGACCGAACAAAAGACCGTTTTGTAACAATTGTTGTATTTTGAGTAGAAACTACGGTAATAACTTCACCATGGTTGAAGTAATAGTTTGATTAAGGGGGGTTGTTCGATTAGTGTGATAACGATGGTGGTGTCGATAGTTCATGGGTGAAGAATAAGAACAAGTGGTGGGTGATTTGTGATGTTGTTTGGTAGTGATTTCATAGAGTGATGAAAATTGTTCAAGGTGTTTGATGGTGTCGGTTGTGATGGTGGAGGTGATTGGATGGAAGTCTCGGTGGTGGATAGAGGTGGACGACCGAGGGTGATGAAGATAATTCACGGTGGTCGTTTGATTATGATCAAAACAGAAAAACGATAGAGAGAGATAGAAGATAAGAGAGATAAAAAGATAGTGGTTCAAGGTGGTGTAGGGTTCGGGTAGTAGTAGGAAGAAAGAAAATGTGTTTGATGATGTAAATGCTAGTTGTATGTAGGAAAGCAAAAACCAATAAGTGATATATATTGAAGAAAGAGTGCAAGACAGATAATACAATAATAATCATATATTAATTAAATATATCCAAAGAAAGGCAAACGTGTTTTAAGAAGAAAATGAGGGCAACTCTTTGTCTAGATACTGCCGACAGTTCACACAGTGTAATTCGTTCCCCGTTGTTAAACAGTGGCGGATAAAAGTCTCCAGAAAAATCCTAAATTTTTACAGTAATTAACTTTCTTTATTTCGCTCATTATGATATAAAATTCGAGCATTAGCTAATAAAAAAAAATTACATTAATTATTCACTCCCAATCTCAAGTAAAATATAAATAGTTTTAAAATTCAACGAATAGTTCCTAAATGCATTTTTAATAAGCCTATAATTTGTAAAACTCATTTTCGGCTAACCATTTATTTTAAAATCACATAAGTTTCTTTTTAGCTCGTTTACTGTCAATCAAATGACAATTGAATGTTCACTAAATAACTTCGAAATCACAAAATATATATTCTGTATACTTTATTTATAAATATATACTCTTTAAATAATAATTATTATATATTATTATTATTTTACAACATTAATTATAACAGTTACAATATATAATATTTCATATTATTATATATATTAGATTTATGCGTATCTATTTACAATTAATCGTATCGAGAGTTTGGTTTAAAATTAGTCGAAATTTTCCGGGTCATGACAAGTCGGTGGGTAGAAAGAATCGCTTTCTTCTTGTCTCCATTGGATTAGTCGACTACGAACCCATCAGATGAATTAGGGATGGCTGAGTGGTTGATTCATTCTGGTGACACTGCTTTCGGAGCTTAGGTGAAACACCATATCGGAATAGCTGTCGAAATCCGAGGGACTCGAACTGGTTGAGGGATTCTTCTCGTACAATCAGATGAAGAATTTTCGATAAGAAATAGATTATATGATGTAGATTAGTACCCTGCAATACATAATTTACATATGCATATATAATACTAAAATCCCATAAGTTACGGAGGAATCTACGGAAGTTGTCAGACAAAGTTACAGTAACAGATACGCTAAGATATGAAGTAGCAGATACGCTAAGATATGAATTTTTGCCTATATACTATTCATGCAGTCAATGCAGTAAAACGTGTCTAGACTAAGAATAATAAGCAGATAATTTCCTAAGGATGATAAGCAGATGATTTTCGACACGAAATGATAAGCAAAACTTTTGACATGCAGACACGGTCGAAGTCCAGACACAATAATGCATCCTAACGACTTCTCAGTCAGACACACTAATGCAGACCTAGTTCACTAAGACCACCGCTCTGATACCAACTGTGATGCCCCGTCCTAATCCATCCGGACGAAGTCCATATTGATTATAAACGATTCATAATAGTTGATTACATCACGAGGTACTTGACCTCTAAATGATACATTTTACAAACATTGCATTCGTTTTTAAAAGACAAACTTTCATTTCATCGAAAGTTGACAGGTATGCATACCATTTCATAATATCCAAACTATAAATGACCTAATCCGTTATTTACTTAATAATAATCTCTAATGAACTTCAACGACTCAAATGCAACGTCTTTTGAAATATATCATGAATGACTCCAAGTAATACCCTTAAAATGAGCTAATGCACAGCGGAAGATTTCTTTCGTACCTGAGAATAAACATGCTTTAAAGTGTCAACCAAAAGGTTGGTGAGTTCATTAGTTTAACATAAATAATCATTTCATAATTTTAATAGACCACAAGATTTCATATTTCCATTTCTCATAAATATACATCCCATGCATAGAGACAAAAATATCATTCATATGGATTGAACACCTGGTAATCGACATTCACAATTTGTATATAAGAATATCCCCATCATTCCGGGATCCTCCTTCGGACATGATATAAATTTCGAAGTACTAAAGCATCCGGTACTTTGGATGGGGCTTGTTGGGCCCGATAGATCTATCTTTAGAGTTCGCGTCAATTATGGTGTCTGTTCCCTAATTCTTAGATTACCAGACTTAATAAAAAGGGGCATATTCGATTTCGATCATTCAATCATATAATGTAGTTTCAGTTACTTGTGTCTATTTCGTAAAACATTTATAAAAGCGCATGTATTCTCAGTCCCAAAAATATATATTGCAAAAGCATTTAAAGAGGGATTAATGAAACTCACCTAATGTATTTTGTAGTAAAAATACATATGACTATTGTGAACAATGCAGGGTTGGCCTCGAATTCACGAACCTATATCATTTGTATATATATTAATACACATAATTGGAATCGAACAAATAAATTTATTAGTTACTTCCTTTTTATATTAATAATTTATATGTTTCATCTATTCATTTTATATATAGAAATATTAATTTTATTATGTTATATGTATTAAATATATACATATTTTTATATATATCATTTGTTTATTAAAAATTATAATAATACTAATTACTATTAGTAGTGGTAAAAATGATAATAATGATGATATCGTAAAAATATTAATTTTACTGTTAATTGTAGTTATGATAAAAATTTTAGTAATTACCTAATAGTAATACTCATTATAATATAAATATTAATACTTATAATTATTATAATAATAATGATTATGGTACTTTTAATGATAATTATAATACTAATATTAATTATAATGCTGGTAATAATAATGATGTTATATAATAATAATGATAAAAGTGATAATAATAATATAAAAAAATTGATATTAATAATGATTATGATACTGAGTTGTATTATAATAACTATGATAACAATAATTATAATAGTTTTAATAATTCTTTTTAAATTAAAACAAATTAATCATTTTTATAATAATATATATATCCAAAATTCCTATGTTTGTAATCTTAACTCTATTAATAAAACATTTATATTAAAAATCGTATTAATCATAATCTTCGTGTTTAAATTTATAAATTAATGACTATAATTTCTTATAACATTAGTTTGTAGTTGTAATTATAATTTTTATATGTACTCATGTAATCATATTCAATTTCATAATTTATATCATAGTCTCTTTTATTATACATTTGCATTATTAACATGTTTAATCTTCTTAGAATCGTAATAACACTACTAGCAATAGTAATACGATAATAATAATACAAATAAAAATATTATTAGTAATGATATTACTAATAGTGTTTAAATGTTAATACTTGTAATAATAATGATAACATCATAATTTATGTTAATAATAATAAAAATAAATAATAACAATAACCACAATAGTAATAATTAATAATAATAATAATAATAATAATAACAATATATATATATATATATATATATATATATATATATATATATATATATATATATATATATATATATATATATATATATATATATATATATATATATATATATATAAAAGAGTGTATACCCCTTTGGAATCCTTTCCTAAAAAAATAAATGCCTTGGACTGGGCTCGAACCCGCGACCTCCTGAATACCCGTCACCATGCTTAACCATCCCTCTGATCGTATGTTTCTATTTTAATGCACCATTCAAATTTATTTAACTTACATCTGTTTCCTCTCCTTCTCCTTCCCAGGTTTCAAAACCAACTGGAACTTCTTTAATCCCCACAGACTAATAAGACTTTTGATTTATGAATTGTATTTGAAAATAAGATAACCGATTATGATACCTCTAATGATAGATTAGATGAAAAATAAATAAAAAAAATAAAAAAAATCGTTAACAGACTCGTTCGATGAACAAGCTGAACTCGGTGTTTGATTATGAAATCCAGGTGTTTTTAAAATAAAAGACGTTTGAAATCACCCTTGGAAACTTCTGAGACCATTAATTACAACAGAAACTTTGTATACACCTCCAATTCGATATTAGAACAATGGTTGACTTTTTATTTTGAAAATTTTGACCTCAAAATTTGAAATCAGTAGAATGAATTGAAGCTTCAAATTTTGGAGAAAGATTAACTAGACATTTCCTAACACGATTGCAATATTAGATTTTGGGATTTCGTTCGGGATTGGGTTATGGATTAAAATGGGTTACAAACAAGAAAGAAAAAAAAATATAGTTTTGTTCAGTGAGTTTATCTTTGATTTTCATAAACAGCAGCAGATGAAATATGTATTGCAATTAAATGATTGATATAATAATACAATTGATCAGGATTGGTTGCTAGTACTCGACAGGAGATCACGGACGAACAGGGAGATAAAGAAAAAAATAACAGATGTTGACTAAAAAAAACTCGTATATGTACTTGTATATATATCTATAATTATATCTGTATAATCCTGCAGTTATATATCTTTTTGTTTTATATATATATATATATATATATATATATATATATATATATATATATATATATATATATATATATATATATATATTTATATATATCTATATTATCTATATATTTGTATTCATATCATAATTAATCTTAACACAATAATAATAATACTTTTATTATTATAAATAATAATAGTAGAAATTTATAATCATATAATAGTAATAATAATAATATTATCATTAATGATGATGATATTAATAACTAAAGAATTTAAAACAATAATTTTTATTACTAGTAATAATAATATTACTAAATATAATAATACTAATAATAATAATAATAATAATAATAATAATAATAATAATAATAATAATAATAATAATAATAATAATAATAATAATAATAATAATAATAATAATAATAGAATTGTAGTAATAATAGTAATAATGTCATAATAATAACTAAATTTACTACTAACTATAATAATAATGATACTAATAATGATAACACTAATATTAGTAATATTAATAATAATAAACAAATTAAATATATCAAATTTTATATCAATATTATCAATTATATAATATTTAAATTTTATGTATTTTTAACAATATCCATATGGTAATAATTATGTATAGAAATTATATATATTTTCATTTATTTTGATAATATTTAAATATTCTGTTTATTTTACATTTTTAATTCTTAATTAGTTAAAGTGTATCTATTTTATTTAATTAAAATATTTTTATATTTATTTTTATTATTTACATCTTTATTTATACAAAGTTGTTCGTGAATCGTCGGAAATAATCAAAGGTTAAAAGAATATATTAAAATAGTTCAAAAACCTTGAGACTCAACTTTACAGACTTTGCTTATCATATCGAGATAATATTAAGATTGAAGTTTAAATTTGATCGGAAATTTCCGGGTCATCACATCCCATGTGCTGGATTATGAATCATATTTGATTGCTTGGTAGAATCAAATGATTGCCTTGTTATATAATCATAAAGTTATAATCATTTACAATCACATGTGATTAGATTGTAGAATCACATGTGATTAGATTGTAGAATCACAAATGATTGGAAAAGCATAATCACAAATGATTGGCAAAGTATAATCACAAGTGGTTGACAAAGCAGAATCACATGTGATTAGATTGTACAATCACAAGTGATTGGAAAAGGAGAATCACAAGTGATTGACAAAGCATAATCACAAGTGATTGACAAAGCAGAATCACATGTGATTAGATTGTACAATCACAAGTGATTAGAAAAGGAGAATCACAAATGATTGGCAAAGCATAATCACAAGTGATTGACAAAGCAGAATCACAACTGATTGGTATGTAAAATAACAAGTAACCGTTTAATAAGTTTAATCAAACATCAACCATAGTAGATAAAAACGTATATAAATGGTAAACCATTACATCAACCATGTTAAACAATTAAAACATACATAAATGTTAAACCATTACATCAACCATGTTCAACCATTAAAACATACATAAATGTTACAGCATTACATCAACCATGTTAAACCAAAACATAAATTTTAACCCACTTCAATTTTTGTGTGCTAAGAACTCTTTTGATTTGTCAACACGGGCTTCTCTTGATTTTTGTGTAGAAACGAAAACCTTCCTATAGTCTTCCTACCCATGATATTTGTTGAATACTCTTGTATTTCATAACATCTTCCCGGCATGTTTGTTTAGAGTATGGGTTAAAATCTTGGATGCATACCGGACTCTCAACTACCAAAGTTCATTTTTTTGTTCAGAAGATTCAGTCGCCAATTCCTCCGGCCAGTCACCCTCGATTGTCGCTTTATAACTTACCATGTGGAACATGGCAAAAACACCACAATCTACAACATTATCTCTTGTTCTTCATGGCATCTTCATTTGAACGCGCCTTAGCTTTTCAATCATGTTTTCCAAAGGTTGCTTATGGAGTTTGAGATGGTCAGCAAAGACATATTGCTGGAAAAACAAATCAAAAAAATAAATGAGATTGGTTTTCAGAATCACATGTAATTGAATGATGTAATCACATGTGATTGACTAATATAATCACATGTGATTGAATATTCTAATGACATATAAACATTTATTTGAATGGTATAATCACATATGATTGGCTGTTATGAATCATATAATTTAATGATATAATCACATGTGATTGACCAGCAGTTGCAATGGACAACAAGTATCCTTTAAAGTTGCAGGGGCAAAAAAAGATCCAGATTTGATGCCATTCAATGATATCTTTGCAACCTCATCAGGTTGCATTGCACCATATGATGTTGCTATGATGATTGTCAACCGTGGCTTCCTTTTGTTTTCTGAACCAAACAAATACTTATCAGAATGCAGCTACGAAAAAAGGTCAGAACGGGAGTTGTAGTACTATACATATCAAGTATTATCAACAAATAAGGTAACAAATTAAAGTGAGATATATGGATATCAAACCTTCCGCAAAACCAGGTGTATCCGTATCCAGGGGAAAATAAGTGAAACATGAATGTCATCAGCAATAACTTCTTGTTGCAGTGCTTCAGCTAAACCCCTTAGACCAAATTTACCAGCAGAATAAGCTGTATAACCATATATTCCCACCTATAACCAAGTATATCCATCAATTAACATAATAATCCTTTAGGGATCTAAAACCACAACATAAGCATTATCACTTGCTAAGAACATGTATAAACTTTTAAGATGGAAAAACTATGGTTTAAAGATACAACAAAGCTAATATAGGATTTTCTTTTTTTAATGTCTATAATAATATATAATGTCATTTTAGTTCAAATCAACAGTCATCTAATCATATTCACGGTGTCATACAACATACTGAACTTATGTGAACTAATTACAACTAATTGAACAGGTATGAATCACCATCACCATGCCCTAATATTATAGTACAATATCAATTAAGATATACTAAGTTTACTAGTTCATCATTAAAAATCATATCAGAAAATTATCACTCAACAATGACAACCAGCATACTGATTACATGTTCTAACTACAACAGATCAAAAAAGTCGAGTGCATCATACCACAATCTCAATCCATAAAACCTAGATTCACTAATTAATTAAGAAGAAAGTAATTAAGCTCGAATAGCATATACTACAGGCAGTACCTGATCGACCTGAGTTGACATAAAAGAAATTGAAACCGGTTTCCGATCACTGCGCATCCTCATTCCAGGCAACGCAGCTTTCACCAAATTAAAATCGGAGAATCGTTTAATTTAGCCATTGTTTATAGATGATTGTTGATTTTTTGATCGATTATTGTTGTTTGTTGTTGATGATTGCAGATGGAAGGTTTGATTGTTGTGGATCGATCGAAGTACTGTTTGTGAAACCCTAGAATCGTAACTGTTGTGTGTTCTTTAATGAGAGAGGTTAACGAATTGAACGAGATACAAATTTTGAAGTGTAAAGTATATTGTTTGTAAATGGACGAAAATGCCCCTTCCGCCCAAAATACTAATATTTCTTAAAGTTAATCCTAAGCCATTGATCAAAGTGAATCTAGGGGCTGAAAATGAACCCCTCAAACTCAACTTAAAACTTGATTTCAAATGAATATCCTTTTATCAATGATTTACGTACCGCTAAACGATGTTGAAAATATTAATGGATTATACACATGTTGAACCAACACTTCTAACCAATTAAACTCGTTAAAATCAAATTATTGTCTAACGATCACATTATGACACGATATGACTGTAAATGGTAAAATATAAATTAAAAATGGAGATGGTACCAAAGTCGCAAGTCCAAAGCACTCCATAAATAAAGGAAAATGCTAATGACTATTCTAGAGTTAGTTATTAAGAAATTTTCTCATGCAAAAAAAGAGTAGTTCATTTTTAAGTTAGAGGGTCATTTTTTCGATTGAATTAGGTGGTTATTTAGAATTTACAATGAAAATATACATATTTAAATTTTTTTATGACAACTCTTATAATTGTTATTAGCATTTTTCATAAATGAATGATACATAAAATATGTCGGTTTTTATTTTACAATTTGTGAATACATGGGATTTGGTTTTTTCTTTCTCTCATTTTTGTTATTTTACTTTTCTTTAGTATAATGTAATTGAATTATGTATATTTTGATATGTGAAAATAATAATAAAAATAAAATTACATATTTTTTGCTTTTATTATTATCATATTTTTTTTTTTTTTACTTTTTCTATTTTTTTTTAATTTTTTTTTTTTTGTAAAAGGCAATAATTGATATTCATGTGAAAAGAGTAAATAAATACCATTCATTTATGCCCCTAACACATGCATGGCGGCGACCCACATGCTTAATGCATGACTATACGAATTTGGAATACCATGAATCTCCAATTATCCACTCGTTCTTTTGCCTTTACACATAACATTAATTTTCTGGTTTGTGCATTGCCACATACAATCAAATACAGATCGGAGAAATAGATGCCATTTGAAATCAACGTACGTAGGGGTTTTTACACGCGATTCGTGCAGGATCATTCATTTCGATGAAGTATAAAAGGAAGGAGAATCATAAATTCAGAAATGAAAATAAAAATGCTAACAGGAGAAATTAAAAAAAGTAAACCAAAAGAGCAAAAACGAATAAAAAAAAATTTACAACAACAACAACAACAAAACCCAATACCACATGAGTGGTGTATGGGGATGTGAGATGTAGACAATCCTTTCCCTAACCGAGAATAAAGACAAATCATTTCTCCACCAAGAGTGAAAACACTCTTAAAATAGAGAAAGTCATCCCTCTCTCTATTCGACGGATAGAGAGATTGCTTCCGAATTGACCTCCGGCCAATAAGTAGGAAAAAAATATTATAAAATAAAATTAAAAATAAAATTGAAACGCCATGAAAATGGTAAAATCAAATTTCCATGGGTTTTAAATCCTGCCTGAAGTTTGCTTTAGGCTCTACGAGTTAGTCAAGTCGCCAAATAAAAAAATTTTGTATGGGATAAATAATGAATCAATAACTAATAAGAATTAATTGAAAATAATCTTCAAAAATGATACATCCACTCGTAGGTTCACCAAAAAAATGCCCACATGCTGACATGGCATGAGACATGTATCATATATCCATAACTATTTTTCCCATATTTTTGATTAGTAGATAATTATTTATTATATTTTCCAATTACAAATAATAAAAGATAATCACCAATAATTGATAATATTGAATTGTACGTAAACATATTTTTTAATTAGATTATATTTTTTTTTCCTAAAATCTTTTCTAGCGATGCTTGAATCAATCGACGACGATTGAAATCTCAACATCTAGTCCTTCATCAATATGGTTCAATCTTCATCTTTATCTTCGTCATCACATGAATTAGATGAATCATCATCTTTTACTTCTCCATTAGATGATGCTGATTCAGAAAATCATAATATTGAATTTGAAGAAACTTATTGTTGGAAAATCGTGTGTACTTTTATCAATTCAGATTAACGCAGCGGATAGTTAAAATTATAATCTTTTATTATTTCATAAAACATTTATAAGATTAAATATTCTTATATTTAATGAAACATACACACGATTAATTTATCCCAATGAGATCCAATTGTACCATAATAATTTTCATGAATTTAAAAACAAAAGAGGAGTTAACGGTATACCTTTCTTGAAGAAACTGATGAACGGAGAGAAACCATTCTTGAAGAAACTAATTGAAGGAGAGAAACCTACGATCAAAAGTATAATCGTCTCTTATGAAATGTCCCGTTCATATTGATTATAAACGTTCCATATTAATTGATTTCGTCGCTAGGTTTTGACCTCTATATGAGACGTTTTTCAAAGACTGCATTCATTTTTAAAACAACCATAACCTTTATTTTATCTATAAAGGTTTAAAAAGCATTACGTAGATTATCAAATAATGATAATCTAAAATATACCGTTTACACACGACCATTACATAATGGTTTACAATAAGAATATATTACATCAAAAATAAGTTTCTTGAATGCAGTTTTTACATAATATCATACAAGCATGGACTCCAAATCTTGTCCTTATTTTAGTATGCAACAGCGGAAGCTCTTAATAATCACCTAGAATAAACATGCTTAAAACGTTAACAAAAATGTTGGTGAGTTATAGGTTTAACCTATATATTATCAAATCATAATAATAGACCACAAGATTTCATACTTCAATATACATCCCATACATAGAGATAAAAATCATTCATATGGTGAACACCTGGTAACCGACATTAACAAGATGCATATAAGAATAACCCCTATCATTCCGGGAAATCCTTCGGACATGATAACAACGAATTCGAAGTACTAAAGCATCCGGTACTTTGGATGAGGTTCGTTAGGCCCAATAGATCTATCTTTAGGATTCGCGTCAATTAGTAGATCGGTTTACTAATTCTTAGGCTACCAAGCAAAAGGGTCATATTCGGCTTCGATCATTCACCCATATAATGTAGTTTCATTTACTTGTGTCTTTTTCGTAAAACATTTATAAAACTGCATGTATTCTCATCCCAAAATATTAGATTTTAAAAGTGGGACTATAACTCACTTTCACAGATTGTTACTTCGTCGGGAGTAAGACTTGGCCACTGGTCGATTCACGAACCTATAACAATATATATATATATATATATATATATATATATATATATATATATATATATATATATACATATCAAAGTAGGTTCAAAATATATTTACAACATTTTTAATACATTTTGATGTTTTAAGTTTATTAAATCAGCTGTCCTCGTTAGTAACCTACAACTAGTTGTCCATAGTTAGATTTACAGAAATAAATTGATATATATTATCTTGAATCAATCCACGACCCAGTGTATACACGTCTCAGGCTAGATCACAACTCAAAGTATATATATTTTTGGAATCAACCTCAACCCTGTATAGCTAACTCAAACGTTACTGCATATAGAGTGTCTATGGTTGTTCCAAATAATATATATACATGGGTCGATATGATATGTCAAAACATTTGCATACGTGTCTATGGTATCCCAAGATTACATAATATATTAGAATACATGTATAATACAATATAAGTTAGCTAGGATATGATTTGTATAGAATTGTTACAATATTTTCCGTAGCTACAACAATCAAAAAATATCCAATCTTGTTTTACCCATAACTTCTTCGTTTTAAATTCGTTTTGAGTGATTCAAATTGCTATGGTTTCATATTGAACTCTATTTTATGAATCTAAACAGAAAAAGTATAGGTTTATAGTCGGAAATATAAGTTACAAGTCATTTTTATAAGAGGTAGTCATTCCAGTCGAAAGAACGACGTCTTGATGACCATTTTGAAAAACATACTTCCACTTTGAGTTTAACCATGATTTTTGTATATAGTTTCATGTTCATAAGAAAAATCATTTTCTCAGAAGAACAACTTTTAAATCAAAGTTTATCATAGTTTTTAATTATCAAACCCAAAACAGCCCGCGGTGTTACTATGACGGCGTATGTCCGGTTTTACGGTGTTTTTCGTGTTTCCAGGTTTTAAATCATTAAGTTAGCATATCATATAGATATAGAACATGTGTTTAGTTTATTTTAAAATTCAAGTTAGAAGGATTAACTTTTGTTTGCGAACAAGTTTAGAATTAACTAAACTATGTTCTAGTGATTTCAAGTTTAAACCTTCGAATAAGGTAGTTTTATATATATGAATCAATTGATGTTATGAACATCATTACTACCTCAGGTTTTGTGGATAAACCTACTGGAAATGAAAAAAATAGATCTAGCTTCAAAGGATCCTTGGATGGCTTGAAAGTTCTTGAAGCAGAATCATGACACGAAAACAAGTTCAAGTAAGATTTTCACTCAAAATAAGATTGTTATAGTTATAGAAATTGAATCAAAGTTTGAATATGAGTATTACCTTGTATTAGAAAGATATCTTACTGTAAATAAGAAAGATTTCTTAAGATTGGATGATCACTTTACAAGATTGGAAGTAAGCTAGCAAACTTGGAAGTATTCTTGATTTTATGAAACTAGAACTTATAGAATTTATGAAGAACACTTAGAACTTGAAGATAGAACTTGAGAGAGATCAATTAGATGAAGAAAATTGAAGAATTAAAGTGTTTGTAGGTGTTTTTGGTCGTTGGTATATGGATTAGATATAAAGGATGTGTAATTTTGTTTACATGTAAATAAGTCATGAATGATTACTAATATTTTTATAATTTTATGAGATATTTCATTCTAGTTGTCAAATAATGGTTCCCATATGTGTTAGGTGACTTACATGGGCTGCTAATAGCTGATCATTGGAGTGTATATACCAATAGTACATATATCTAAAAGTGTGTATTGTACGAGTACGAATACGGGTGCATACGAGTAGAATTGTTGATGAAACTGAACGAGGATGTAATTGTAAGCATTTTTGTTAAGTAGATGTATTTTGATAAGTGTCTTGAAGTCTTTCAAAAGTGTATGAATACATATTAAAACACTACATGTATATACATTTTAACTGAGTCGTTAAGTCATCGTTAGTCGTTACATGTAAATGTTGTTTTGAAACCTTTAGGTTAACGATCTTGTTAAATGTTGTTAACCCATTGTTTATTATATCTAAAGAGATGTTAAATTATTACATTATCATGATATTATGATATATTAATATATCTTAGTATGATATATATACAGTTAAATGTTGTTACAACGATAATCGTTACATATATGTCTCGTTTCGAAATCATTAAGTTAGTAGTCTTGTTTTTACATATGTAGTATATTGTTAATACACTTAATGACATGTTTACTTATCATTTATCATGATTAAACATAGTGTATCAATATCTTAATATGATTCATATGTATTTAGTAAGACGTTGTTATAACGAAATTCGTTATATATATCGTTTCGAGTTTCTTAATTCAATAAACTCAATTTTATGTATATAACTCATTGTTAAAATACCTAATGAGATACTTACTTATCATAATATCATTTTAACTATATATAATCATATATATGTCATCATATAGTTTTTACAAGTTTTAACGTTCGTGAATCACCGGTCAACTTGGGTGGTCAATTGTCTATATGAAACCTATTTCAATTAATCAAGTCTTAACAAGTTTGATTGCTTAACATGTTGGAAACACTTAATCATGTAAATAAAAATTTCATTTATTTTATATAAACATGGAAAAGTTTGGGTCACTACAGTACCTACCCGTTAAATAAATTTCGTCCTGAAATTTTAAGCAGTTGGAGGTGTTGACGTATCTTCTGGAAATAAGTGCAGGTATTTCTTCTTCATCTGATCTTCTTATTCCCAGGTGAACTCGGGTCCTCTACGAGCATTCCATCAAACTTTAACAATTGGTATCTTGTTTTGCTTAAGTCTTTTAACCTCACGATCCATTATTTCGACGGGTTCTTCGACGAATTGAAGTTTTTCGTTGATTTGGATTTCGTCTAACGGAAGAGTGAGATCTTCTTTAGCAAAATATTTCTTTAAATTTGAGACGTGGAAAGTGTTATGTACAGCCGCGAGTTGTTGTGGTAATTCAAGTCGGTAAGCTACTGGTCCTGCGCGATCAATAATCTTGAATAGTCCTATATACCTTGGATTTAATTTCCCTCGTTTACCAAATCGAACAACGCCTTTCCAAGGTGCAACTTTAAGCATGACCATCTCTCCAATTTCAAATTCTATATCTTTTCTTTTAATGTCGGCGTAGCTCTTTTGTCAACTTTGGGCGGTTTTCAACCGTTGTTGAATTTAGATGATCTTCTCGGTAGTTTCTTGTATTATCTCCGGACCCGTAATCTGTCTATCCCCCACTTCACTCCAAAAAATCAGAGACCTGCGCTTTCTACCATAAAGTGCTTCAAATGGCGCCATCTCAATACTTAAATGGTAGTTGTTGAAATGTTCCGTTCTTATTGATTAAAAACGTTCCATATTAATTGATTTCGTTGCGAGGTTTTGACCTCTATATGTGACGTTTTTCAAAGACTGCATTCATTTTTAAAACAAACCATAACCTTTATTTCATAAATAAAGGTTTAAAAATCTTTTCGTAGATTATCAAATAATGATAATCTAAAATATTCTGTTTACACGCGACCATTACATAATAGTTTACAATACAAATATGTTACATCGAAATCAGTTTCTTGAATGCAGTATTTACACAATATCATACAAACATGGACTCCAAATCTTGTCCTTATTTTAGTATGCAATAGCGGAAGCTCTTAGTATTCACCTAAGAATAAACATGCTTTAAACGTCAACAAAAATGTTGGTGAGTTATAGGTTTAACCTATATATATCAAATCGTAACAATAGACCACAAGATTTCATATTTCAATACACATCCCATACATAGAGGTAAAAATCATTCATATGGAGAACACCTGGTAACCGACATTAACAAGATGCATATATATAAGAATATCCCCATCATTCCGGGACACCCTTCGGATATGATATAAATTTCGAAGTACTAAAGCATCCGGTACTTTGGATGGGGTTTGTTAGGCCCAATAGATCTATCTTTAGGATTCTCGTCAATTAGGGTGTCTGTTCCCTAATTCTTAGATTACCAGACTTAATAAAAAGGGGCATATTCGATTTCGATAATTCAACCATAGAATGTAGTTTCACGTACTTGTGTCTATTTTGTAAATCATTTATAAAACCTGCATGTATTCTCATCCCAAAAATATTAGATTTTAAAAGTGGGACTATAACTCACTTTCACAGATTTTTACTTCGTCGGGAAGTAAGACTTGGCCACTGGTAGATTCACGAACCTATAACAATATATACATATATATCAAAGTATGTTTAAAATATATTTACAACACTTTTAATATATTTTGATGTTTTAAGTTTATTAAGTCAGCTGTCCTCGTTAGCAACGTACAACTAGTTGTCCACAGTTAGATGTACAGAAATAAATCGATAAATATTATCTTGAATCAATCCACGACCCAGTGTATACGTATCTCAGTATTGATCACAACTCAAACTATATATATTTTGGAATCAACCTCAACCCTGTATAGCTAACTCCAACATTCACATATAGAGTGTCTATGATTGTTCCGAAATATATATAGATGTGTCGACATGATAGGTCGAAACATTGTATACGTGTCTATGGTATCTCAAGATTACATAATATACAATACAAGTTGATTAAGTTATGGTTGGAATAGATTTGTTACCAATTTTCACGTAGCTAAAATGAGAAAAATTATCCAATCTTGTTTTACCCATAACTTCTTCATTTTAAATCCGTTTTGAGTGAATCAAATTGCTATGGTTTTATATTGAACTCTATTTTATGAATCTAAACAGAAAAGTATAGGTTTATAGTCGGAAAAATAAGTTACAAGTCATTTTTGTAAAGGTAGTCATTTCAGTCGAAAGAACGACGTCTAGATGACCATTTTAGAAAACATACTTCCACTTTGAGTTTAACCATAATTTTTGGATATAGTTTCATGTTCATAATAAAAATCATTTTCTCAGAATAACAACTTTTAAATCAAAGTTTATCATAGTTTTTAATTAACTAACCCAAAACAGCCCGCGGTGTTACTACGACGACGTAAATCTGGTTTTACGGTGTTTTTCGTGTTTCCGGGTTTTAAATCATTAAGTTAGCATATCATATAGATATAGAACATGTGTGTAGTTAATTTTAAAAGTCAAGTTAGAAGGATTAACTTTTGTTTGCGAACAAGTTTAGAATTAACTAAACTATGTTCTAGTGATTACGAGTTTAAACCTTCGAATAAGATAGTTTTATATATATGAATCGAATGATGTTATGAACATCATTACTACCTCAAGTTTAGTAGGTAAACCTACTGGAAGTGACAAGAAATGATCTAGCTTCAAAGGATCTTGGATGGCTTGAAAGTTCTTGAAGTAGGATCATGACATAAAAACAAGTTCAAGTAAGATTTTTACTCGAATTAAGATAGTTTATAGTTATAGAAATTGAATCAAAGTTTGAATATGAATATTACCTTGAATAAGAAAGATAACCTACTATATATAACAAAGGTTTCTTGATCTTAGATGATTACTTGGAATGGATTAGAAAGCTTGGAAGTAAATTAGTAAACTTGAAGGGATTTTTGAAGTGTTCTTGAAGTGTTCTTCCTATGATGATTATAGCTTGATTCTTGAAGTGATTTTTGATGAAGATGATGATTAACTACTGGAAAAATACATTCATAATAGTGTGTGTATGTGTTGAGAGAGAATTAGAAAGAGAATTGGAAGTGAAATGGAGTGAATGATGAGTGGTAATTGGTGAGTGGTGAGTGGGGTTAAAAGGAGTTCTAGTTAGTTGACTAGCTCATGGTAAAAGTTAAAATTGATTAGTCATACATGACATAATCAAGAGTAGAATCCCATGCTAGTTCCTATTGGTATATACTCATAGTAAGTACGTTTTGAAGCTGTGTATAATACGGGTAAGAATACGACTAGAATTCTTGATGAAAGAAAAGAATGGAAAAGTAACTGTAACCATTTTCGTTAAGTATGAGTGTTTTGATATATGTCTTGAAGTCTTCCAAAAGTATTTTAATACATCTAAATACACTACATGTATATACATTTTAACTGAGTCGTTAAGTCATCGTTAGTCGTTACATGTAAGTGTTGTTTTGAAACCTTTAACTTAACGATCTCAATTAATGTTGTTAACCCATTGTTTATTATATCTAATGAGATGCTAAATTATTATATTATCATGATATTATGATATATTAATATATCTTAATATGATATATATACATTTAAATGTCGTTACAACGATAATCGTTACATATATGTCTCGTTTCGAAATTCTTAAGTTAGTAGTCTTGTTTATATGTATATAACTCATTGTTAATATACTTATGGAGATACTTACTTATCATAATCTCATGTTAACCATATGTATATCCATATATATATCGTCATGTCATTTTTACAAGTTTTAACGTTCGTGAATCGCCGGTCAACTTGGGTGGTCAATTGTCTATATGAAACATATTTCAATTAATCAAGTCTTAACAAGTTTGATTGCTTAACATGTTGGAAACATTTAATCATGTAAATATCAATCTCAATTAATATATATAAACATGGAAAAGTTCGGGTCACTACAGTTGATGTTAAAGCGAAGGGGTACGAAATAGTTATTATTTTTACTACGAAATACGTTACAAATTACACAAGTTTTAATTATTTATTTACAGATGGGATATACCTAAACCTTGCTACAACACTATAGGCAGTGTACCTAATCGTAGAGTAGTATAGTTTTTAGTAAGTCCGGTTCGTTCCACAAGGAGCGGGCTTATTGCACACTATATTTTTAAACAATTATATTTGTACAAAATATATTATATTAATAATATATAAAAGGGGGTTTTTACCGTTTAATGACCGGTTTGTCGATTTTATATTTTAAGTCACAATTAAAACCTAATGTAAAATATTAAAAATAAATACAAGACTTAATTTAAAGTGTAAAGTAAATAATGATAATGAAATTACAATAAATAAAAGTGCAATTAAATACAATAACGATAAATAAAAGTACGATAATTAAAAGTGCAATTAAATATAAAATAAAGGAAATTAAATATGAAATAAAAGAATTATGCTTATTTAAACTTCCGTAATCATGATGTTTGACGTGTTGATTTTAGTTTTATGCCCATGGGTTAATTGTCCTTTGTCATGGATTATTTAATATGTCCGTCTGGTTTTTGTCCATAACAGTCCATCAGTCATAAATATAAAGTGCGAGTGTCCTCGTCAAATTATCCTTATACCCGAAGTCAAATATTCCAACTAATTGGGGACTTAAACTGTAACAAGGTTTTAATACTTTGTTTAATAATTACACCAGGATATCGACTGCGTGTAACCCAAGGTTTTAATACTTTGTTATCAATTATGCCAAGTGTCCTTGTACATAATTTCACCCCTGTTTTAATAATTCCATAGACTATTAATCCATTCCCGTGTCCGGTTAAATGAACGATTATTCATACATATAAATACCCCACCCATCGTGTCCGATCGAGTGTATATGGTTATTTATAGGGACGTACAATTGTAAATCTTTATATTAAAATTAACAAACTATCATTTAGTTAAACAAATATAAAGCCCATTAATAGCCCATAGTCTAATTTCCACAAGTGTCGTTCTTTTGTCCAAACCCCAATTACCCAATTTTAATATTTTAGCCCAACATCATGATTACTTCATCTTAAATAAGCATAATAATAACTTAAGTACGGGACATTAATTTAAAAAGGAGAACATAGCTTACATTGATTATTTATCGCGTAGTGGTACACGGACATAATTTCGACTTCAAAACCCGTAAAATAACCTTTACATAACCCGAACTAATCTAATATAAAACTACCCTATACTATATACATATATAAATATATATATATATATATATATTATATATATTTATTTATTATTTAGTATTATTATTATTATTTATATTTTTTTTATATATATTAAAATCGAACGAATGCATGGCCTTTTATAGGCATTTTGATTTCTGACAGCTCCGCGAGTCGTGGAGTTTTATGCCTGCAAACTCCGCGAGTCGTGGAGTTTGAAAATCCAGCTCAGGATCCTTTGTCTCATAGCTTGTCGACATGATTATATATATATATTTATAATATATAAATAATTTATATAATTATTTATATATTATATTTTATTCTTATGCATAGTTGACTCATAATTTTTAGTCCGTTGCGTCGGGCGTTGATAGTTGACTCGTGTCCCGGTTCTGGATTTTCGAACGCCTTTTCGTATAATTTAATATCTTGTACTTTGCGTTCCGCAACTTGTACTTTTGTCATTTTTAGACGTTTCTCATCAATAAATTGAACCTTTTAAATTGTATCTTGTACATTTGAGCTTTTTGGACGTTTGTGTCTTCAAATCTTCGTTTTCGCCTTTTGTCTTCGTACTTATTTATTTAAACAATTACAATGAAAATATAATACAATTACATATGAAAACCTATTATTTAGGAGGAATATTGCTATGAAATATATGTTCCTTTTTAGCCTTATCAAATATCCCCACACTTGAGCGTTGCTTGTCCTCAAGCAATACAGAACTTGAAATAAAAACATACATGAATCACTTTTTTATTCATCACACTTTGTACATTAGTGATTTTGATATGGTGGTATAAACAATGATAGTAACGATAGAACCATGGTTAAAGGTGGGTGTGTCATCCACAGTTGCCTCGGGTTTAGATCAACGACACTTGCAATCAAATAGCCGATTTACTTTCGGTTTCCAAAGCAAAGTGCACATTTGAAAGGCGGTTTACAGTCCCACATGACTATGAAAATGTAGATCCTTAAGGAAATTGGATCTTTATGAAAACATTTGATCTTTTAAAAATTCAATCTAGCTTTTACCCTAGATAAGTTTTCCGGAATAACCCTTCACCGGTGTTGCAAAATATTTTTGTGGGTTTTGTGGGTTTCAGATTTGAAAATTTTAGCTCAAAACTTATGGTTTTGTGTCACCCACTTGCTAACCTTGTATTAGGAAAGTAACACGTCCAGTATACTTGCTCCGTATATTACCTTTCGGTAAACTACCGTCCGGTTGTAAAGGAAAGCGTTGAACAAGCAACTGTTAAGGCAATGTCCCCTGACATGCTTTTAATTATGGTCTATAACGTGTCGAACGCAATTACTATCCTTGGTAGGAGCAATAGTAAAGCTCACCCTTATAATTTTTCGGTCTGGTACAAGGTCCTGTCTTCGACCATGCTATGCATCCACCGTTCTTACGGTTGACACCCGATTTGGTTCAGGTGACCTAATGAATTCCAGGTGAATTCCTAGGATTTTACGTCCAATGGTAATGAACGCATTGAAAATAGGTTTTCAGAAAACAAATCGGTTTTAATTTTGATCAAAATATTTTCTCGTTCAAGCTCGAGTTTAGATATCATTGAATTCCATGAGTTTGTAATTCTCAATCTTTAAAATCAATCTCAAGGATTGAGTAATATCAGGCTTAAAAGCTGATTTTTAATCTTTAAGGAGATTATCCTTTCTGGGGATCTGATTCATTAGTCTTATCAAGCTAATTTGCACGGCGCCCTCCCCATTTTACGAGACAGATCCTCTCATGGTTAGGATAAGTCTGACCACTTGGCGACCCTGTTTGATGCTGAGGTCCGTGGATTTCCTGCTGATTTTAGTGATGACTTTTCTAGATTTTTCGTCAACCTACAACTGGTCTGGACGACAACTTCTTGACCTAAATCAAGAAGCGCGTGTCTTTTTCGGAAGACTTTACTTCCTTTTAATGATGGAATTGATTCATCGTGTAGATCCATCTTTTCTTTTCTTTCATCGGGTAAAATAGTTAATTTAGTCCAAAACAAAAGCACCTGCAATAAACTTTACAGAAACATGTGATAGATAGTGTAACATCCGTGTTACATCCGTCCCACATCGGCTGGAGAGGGGAACGAAGCATGCCTTATAAGGGTGTGGAGACCTTTCCTAGCATGACGCGTTTTGGGACCACAAGCGCAGTAGATCCCATGAGAACTCTGCAGTTAAGCGTGCTCATGCGATGACACTACTAGGATGGGTGACCTCCTGGGAAAGTGCTCGTCATGTGTGGTTGCCAAGAAAAAGTCGTGCGCCTACGGGCAAAGCGGACAATATCATGCTACGGGGAACGTGTTACCTGGGATGTTACAGATGGTATCAGAGCCAGGCCCCGGACCAAACGTGCACAGCGAGGACGCTGTGTCCCATTAGGGGAGAGGATTGTAACATCCGTGTTACATCCGTCCCACATCGGCTGGAGAGGGGAACGAAGCATGCCTTATAAGGGTGTGGAGACCTTTCCTAGCATGACGCGTTTTGGGACCACAAGCGCAGTAGATCCCATGAGAACTCTGCAGTTAAGCGTGCTCATGCGATGACACTACTAGGATGGGTGACCTCCTGGGAAAGTGCTCGTCATGTGTGGTTGCCAAGAAAAAGTCGTGCGCCTACGGGCAAAGCGGACAATATCATGCTACGGGGAACGTGTTACCTGGGATGTTACAGATAGTTTTTAATTGAATAACTTGGCACATTCTCCCCGCACTTAGTTTCTTTCTTTGCCTTTTTATTCTCCTTTATTCCATTTTAAATGAATTCAGTCGTTTTAGGGTGTTTCTCAATTTATGTCCTTTCCGAGGTAACGATAATTTCGGTATTAACACCTAGTTTTCACCATTCATAAATATATATAAACATGATTTTAAATTCATTTAGTTGAAATTTTTTCAAATTTTCATAAAATTTGGCAAATAAACCAAGTATAAACCCGAGAGAATTTATAACCTTTCACCACACTTGAGATCATGCAATGCCCTCATTTGCATGAAATCAGACTCTAATTATAAATTCATGAGGGTGATTAGTGTAGAAAAGTGATTGAAAATACCCAGTTTGTAATTACAAAGCTTGTCGAATGATAGATGGCGCGCCTCATCGTTCATTCCTTCTTGTTTTATCACACATGCTTTTTTTTCTTTCAAAAACGGCTGCTTTTCTGAACTGTTTACTAATATTTGAAAAAGCGTCTTTTACCCTAATCATGCATTTTTATTAACGAGTTATGCACTAACCCGAACCCCTAATTTAACGTTAAGTGGGGTTAGACTTCCCCACACTTAGCTGACGACATGTGAAGTCGGTAGAATAAGTTCCACGAATTAAAATAGTGAGCCAGTTATTTACATCTCGGGTGGTATATATTATATCAATGGGTTTAAAGTTTAGACCCACCCGATCGTCACTACCTAATTCTTTTTTAAGTGTAGCTTTTAGTAAATGGATATGTCTCTTTTCTGGTTCTTGGTCAAATGGATCGATATACACCGACATACTTATTTCTATAGGGTGGACAATTCCTAATATTTCCTTCCTTTTATTCTCGTGATCAAAGTTTTCACCTCTATTACCCGATTGGGTGAAATCCGAGGTGTCATTATCTATTACAGCTCGTACTTCATCTTCGGTAGATGACTCGTCTATTGAGAATATTGGGTTGGAAGGTTGTGTAATGGTGAAGTTCGGTTTGGCCTCGGGGGTAAAATTTTCAACGTTATCGTTTTCCCAAGAGTACCAATTTGTCTTCCTTACTTCTTCTTCATCCATTGATGGATCGATGATTTCGTCGGTAGAGGCTAATGTGTCGATATGTTGTGAAATTGGTAAAGCTGAATAAAAAGTATCATCGGGATAGTTGGTGATTTCGGAGCTCTCGAATTCATCAAAATTCGATGATATGAGATTTTCTTGCACAATACTCCTCAAATCAACAGGTGTGTAATCTGATAGAGTTTCAGCTTGCCGATTTACAAACTCTCTCATTTGTTCATTTTGAGCATCGAGTTCTTCGAGTTTGATTTTCATATTGTCTAATAAATTTTCAGACACGTAATTTTCCTCGTCTACTGGTTGTTGAGTTTGGATATATTCTTGGGAATAATCCCAATTAGAATTGTATTCCTCATAATCATTCCATTCAGGTTCCGTGGGTGCGTAATTTTCCATGGGAAGGTAATAATAACATTCCCATGTTGAGTGATAATCTCCACAGATTTCACAACCAGTTATTGTTTCGTCATTCGTGATCCAAGATTGACCGAACGAATTGTCATCAACACCCATTTGAGAGTATTGATTTAATTGATTTTGGATATCAAAAAGAGTTTCCATAGCCTTGTTTTCAAAATTTTCCATTTTATTGCGATGGCCAAATTTTAGCTACAATGTGGTGCATTTACTAATTATCCTATTAATTATAAAAATAGAAAAACTTATATAAGTTGTCCAATTAATAGACTTTTCTGCTTTTGCCCACGTTTCGAATAGCCAAAAGATGCAGCAGGGAGCCAGAACCCTTTAAATCGGAAGCTCACAACTCAGCCACTAACAAATCCAACTATTACTACGAAGCAGAAAATTGTCAACGTCCATTAATTTAACCACTTAAATAATTTTTCTTTCCGTTTGAGATATTAGATAAGAAATAGAGAAAATTTCTAAGTCCTAAAAACTAAAGCGTCGAGAAATAAGAAAGAAAAAGAATGCGCGTCGAAAAACGTCGAAAAATAAAAATAAGAAAATAGCGCGTCGTAACTTAAAAGTTTAAAAATTATATCTAAAAAGTTGCGCCTAAAGGTCTAAAGGTAAATGCAATTTTATTCAGAAAACGTCAATTACTTAAAGGCACTAAAATTTATTTAAAACTAAAGCGAAAAACGGCGTCGTAAAATTTCAAAGCGCCTAAATCTTAATCTAAAGAAAAAGCACTTAAGGGATTTTACGGCAAAGCCTAAGAATCTATACATATAAAATAACTACGGAAAAACTAATTTTAAAACTAATTACGAACGAAAAATATACAAAATATTACAATTACACTAAATAAAAGGATACAAATTATAAAAAGTGATAAAATTACTTATTTTTATAAAAAAATATTATTTTTATATTTTTATTTTTATATTTTATAAAAGTATTAATTTTTTATATATTAAAACTAAATATAATTAATTATAACTAATTAATTTAAAAACTTAAACTAAATAATAATAATAATAAAGTAATTAGGGTTAAATAATAATAATAATTAATAATACCCCATAATTAATGCTTTTTAGGGTTTCTTTGTGGCCTGACAGGGCGGCTCCGCGAGTCGTGGAGTTTTAAGCCTGCAAACTACGCGAGTCGTGGAGTTTTTTTTTTTAAAATTTTATATTGTTTTTCTAAAATGATATATAAATATATTTATACAAAAATAAATTAAAAATCTAGCGTTTCGCCAAGTTCCCCGGCAGCGGCGCCAAAAACTTGATGCTAAAGCGAAGGGGTACGAAATAGTTATTATTTTTACTACGAAATACGTTACAAATTACACAAGTTTTAATTATTTATTTACAGATGGGATATACCTAAACCTTGCTACAACACTATAGGCAGTGTACCTAATCGTAGAGTAGTATAGTTTTTAGTAAGTCCGGTTCGTTCCACAAGGAGCGGGCTTATTGCACACTATATTTTTAAACAATTATATTTGTACAAAATATATTATATTAATAATATATAAAAGGGGTTTTTACCGTTTAATGACCGGTTTGTCGATTTTATATTTTAAGTCACAATTAAAACCTAATGTAAAATATTAAAAATAAATACAAAACTTAATTTAAAGCGTAAAGTAAATAACGATAATGAAATTGCGATAAATAAAAGTGCAATTAAATACAATAACGATAAATAAAAGTACGATAATTAAAAGTGCAATTAAATATAAAATAAAGGAAATTAAATATGAAATAAAAGAATTATGCTTATTTAAACTTCCGTAATCATGATGTTTGACGTGTTGATTTTAGTTTTATGCCCATGGGTTAATTGTCCTTTGTCATGGATTATTTAATATGTCCGTCTGGTTTTTGTCCATAACAGTCCATCAGTCATAAATATAAAGTGCGAGTATCCTCGTCAAATTATCCTTATACCCGAAGTCAAATATTCCAACTAATTGGGGACTTAAACTGTAACAAGGTTTTAATACTTTTTTTAATAATTACACCAGGATATCGACTGCGTGTAACCCAAGGTTTTAATACTTTGTTATCAATTATGCCAAGTGTCCTTGTACATAATTTCACCCCTGTTTTAATAATTCCATAGACTATTAATCCATTCCCGTGTCCAGTTAAATGAACGATTATTCATACATATAAATACCCCACCCATCGTGTCCGATCGAGTGTATATGGTTATTTATAGGGACGTCCAATTGTAAATCTTTATATTAAAATTAACAAACTATCATTTAGTTAAACAAATATAAAGCCCATTAATAGCCCATAGTCTAATTTCCACAAGTGTCGTTCTTTTGTCCAAACCCCAATTACCCAATTTTAATATTTTAGCCCAACATCATGATTACTTCATCTTAAATAAGCATAATAATAACTTAAGTACGAGACATTAATTTAAAAAGGAGAACATAGCTTACATTGATTATTTATCGCGTAGTGGTACACGGACAGAATTTCGACTTCAAAACCCGTAAAATAACCTTTACATAACCCGAACTAATCTAATATAAAACTACCCTATACTATATATATATATATATATATATATATATATATATATATATATATATATATATATATATATATATATATATATATATATATATATATATATATATATATATATATATATATATATATATATATATATATATATATATATATATATATATATATATATATATATATATATATATATATTTATTTATTATTTAGTATTATTATTATTATTTATATTTTTTATATATATATATATTAAAATCGAACGAATGCATGGCCTTTTATAGGCATTTTGATTTCTGACAGCTCCGCGAGTCGTGGAGTTTTATGCCTGCAAACTCCGCGAGTCGTGGAGTTTGAAAATCCAGCTCAGGATCCTTTGTCTCATAGCTTGTCGACATGATTATATATATATATATATATATATATATATATATATATATATATATATTTATAATATATAAATAATTTATATAATTATTTATATATTATATTTTATTCTTATGCATAGTTGACTCATAATTTTTAGTCCGTTGCGTCGGGCGTTGATAGTTGACTCATGTCCCGGTTCCGGATTTTCGAACGCCTTTTCGTATAATTTAATATCTTGTACTTTGCATTCCGCAACTTGTACTTTTGTCATTTTTAGACGTTTCTCATCAATAAATTGAACCTTTTAAATTGTATCTTGTACATTTGAGCTTTTTGGACGTTTGTGTCTTCAAATCTTCGTTTTCGCCTTTTGTCTTCGCACTTATTTATTTAAACAATTACAATGAAAATATAATACAATTACATATGAAAACCTATTATTTAGGAGGGATATTGCTATGAAATATATGTTCCTTTTTAGCCTTATCAACAGTACCTACCCGTTAAATAAATTTCGTCCCGAAATTTTAAGCTGTTGAAGGTGTTGACGAATCTTCTGGAAATAGATGCGGGTATTTCTTCTTCATCTGATCTTCACGCTCCCAGGTGAACTCAGGTCCTCTACGAGCATTCCATCGAACCTTAACAATTGGTATCTTGTTTTGCTTAAGTCTTTTAACCTCACGATCCATTATTTCGACGGGTTCTTCGATGAATTGGAGTTTTTCGTTGATTTGGATTTCATCTAACGGAATAGTGAGATCTTCTTTAGCAAAACATTTCTTCAAATTCGAGACGTGGAAAGTGTTATGTACAGCCACGAGTTGTTGAGGTAACTCAAGTCGGTAAGCTACTGGTCCGACACGATCAATAATCTTGAATGATCCAATATACCTTGGATTTAATTTCCCTCGTTTACCAAATCGAACAACGCCTTTCCAAGGTGCAACTTTAAGCATGACCATCTCTCCAATTTCAAATTCTATATCTTTTCTTTTAATGTCAGCGTAGCTCTTTTGTCGACTTTGGGCGGTTTTCAACCGTTGTTGAATTTGGATGATCTTCTCGGTAGTTTCTTGTATAATCTCTGGACCCGTAATCTGTCTATCCCCCACTTCACTCTAACAAATCGGAGACCTGCACTTTCTACCATAAAGTGCTTCAAACGGCGCCATCTCAATGCTTGAATGGTAGCTGTTGTTGTAGGAAAATTCTGCTAATGGTAGATGTCGATCCCAACTGTTTTCGAAATCAATAACACATGCTCGTAGCATGTCTTCAAGTGTTTGTATCGTCCTTTCGCTCTGCCCATCAGTTTGTGAATGATAGGCAGTACTCATGTCTAGACGAGTTCCTAATGCTTGCTGTAATGTCTGCCAGAATCTTGAAATAAATCTGCCATCCCTATCAGAGATAATAGAGATTGGTATTCCATGTCTGGAGACGACTTCCTTCAAATACAGTCGTGCTAAATTCTCCATCTTGTCATCTTCTCTTATTGGCAGGAAATGTGCTGATTTGGTGAGACGATCAACTATTACCTAAATAGTATCAAAACCACTTGCAGTCCTTGGCAATTTAGTGATGAAATCCATGGTGATGTTTTCCCATTTCCATTCCGGGATTTCGGGTTGTTGAAGTAGACCTGATGGTTTCTGATGCTCAGCTTTGACCTTAGAACACGTCAAACATTCTCCTACGTATTTATCAATATCGGCTTTCATACCCGGCCACCAAAAATATTTCCTGAGATCTTTGTACATCTTCCCTGTTCCAGGATGTATTGAGTATCTGGTTTTATGAGCTTCTCTAAGTACCATTTCTCTCATATCTCCAAATTTTGGTACCCAAATCCTTTCAGCCCTATACCGGGTTCCGTCTTCCCGAATATTAAGATGTTTCTCCGATCCTTTGGGTATTTCATCCTTTAAATTTCCCTCTTTTAAAACTCCTTGTTGTGCCTCCTTTATTTGAGTAGTAAGGTTATTATGAATCATTATATTCATAGATTTTACTCGAATGGGTTCTCTGTCCTTCCTGCTCAAGGCATCGGCTACCACATTTGCCTTCCCCGAGTGGTAACGAATCTCAAAGTCGTAAGCATTCAATAATTCAATCCACCTACGCTGCCTCATATTCAGTTGTTTCTGATTAAATATGTGTTGAAGACTTTTGTGGTCGGTATATATAATACTTTTGACCCCATATAAGTAGTGCCTCCAAGTCTTTAATGCAAAAACAACCGCGCATAATTCCAAATCATGCGTCGTATAATTTTGTTCGTGAATCTTCAATTGTCTAGACGCATAAGCAATCACCTTCGTTCGTTGCATTAATACACAACCGAGACCTTGCTTTGATGCGTCACAATAAATCACAAAATCATCATTCCCTTCAGGCAATGACAATATAGGTGCCGTAGTTAGCTTTTTCTTCAATAACTGAAACGCTTTCTCTTGTTCATCATTCCATTCAAATTTCTTCCCTTTATGCGTTAATGCAGTCAAGGGTTTTGCTATTCTGGAAAAGTCTTGGATGAACCTTCTGTAGTAACCAGCTAGTCCTAAAAACTGGCGTATGTGTTTCGGAGTTTTCGGGGTTTCCCACTTTTCAACAGTTTCTATCTTTGCCGGATCCACCTTAATACCTTCTTTGTTCACTATGTGACCGAGGAATTGAACTTCTTCCAACCAAAATGCACACTTTGAAAACTTAGCTTACAATTCTTCCTTCCTCAATACTTCTAACACCTTTCTCAAATGTTCACCGTGTTCTTGGTCATTCTTTGAGTAAATAAGTAGGTCATCAATGAAAACAATGACAAACTTGTCAAGGTATGGTCCACACACTCGGTTCATAAGGTCCATGAACACAGCTGGTGCATTAGTTAAACCAAACGGCATGACCATAAACTCGTAATGACCGTAACGTGTTCTGAAAGCAGTCTTTGGAATATCATCTTCTTTCACCCGCATTTGATGATACCCGGAACGTAAGTCAATCTTTGAATAAACAGATGAGCCTTGTAGTTGATCAAATAAGTCGTCGATTCTCGGTAGTGGGTAGCGGTTCTTGATGGTAAGTTTGTTCAACTCTCGGTAGTCAATACACAACCTGAATGTACCATCTTTCTTCTTGACAAACAAAACAGGAGCTCCCCACGGTGATGTGCTTGGTCGAATGAAACCACGCTCTAAAAGTTCTTGTAATTGGCTTTGCAGTTCTTTCATCTCGCTGGGTGCGAGTCTGTAAGGAGCACGAGCTATTGGTGCAGCTCCTGGTACAAGATCTATTTGAAATTCAATGGATCGCTGTGGGGGTAATCCCGGTAATTCTTTCAGAAATACATCGGGAAATTCTTTTGCAATGGGAACATCATTGATGCTCTTTTCTTCAGTTTGTACTTTCTCGACGTGTGCTAGAACAGCATAGCAACCTTTTCTTATTAGTTTTTGTGCCTTCAAATTACTAATAATATATAGCTTCGTGTTGCCTTTTTCTCCGTACACCATTAAGGGTTTTCCTTTTTCTCGTATAATGCGAATTGCATTTTTGTAACAAACGATCTCTGATTTCACTTCTTTCAACCAGTTCATACCGATTATCACATCAAAACTCCCTAACTCTACTGGTATCAAATCAATCTTAAATGTTTCGCTAACCAGTTTAATTTCTTGATTCTGACATATATTATCTGCTGAAATTAATTTACCATTTGCTAATTCGAGTAAAAATTTACTATCCAAAGGCGTCAATGGACAACTTAATTTAGCACAAAAATCTCTACTCATATAGCTTCTATCCGCACCCGAATAAAATAAAATGTAAGCAGATTTATTGTCAATAAGAAACGTACCCGTAACAAGCTCCGGGTCTTCCTGTGCCTCTGCCGCATTAATATTGAAAACTCTTCCGCGGCCTTGTCCATTCGTGTTCTCCTGGTTCGGGCAATTTCTAATAATGTGGCCCGGTTTTCCACATTTATAACAAACTACATTGGCATAACTTGCTCTGACACTACTTGCTCTGCCATTACTCGTTCCGACACCATATGTTCCTTTCGTTCTATTAATCCCTGGTCCGTAGACCTCACACTTCGCCGCGCTATGACCATTTCTTTTACACTTGGTGCAAAATTTGGTGCAGAACCCCGAGTGATACTTTTCACACCTTTGGCATAGCTGCTTCTGATTGTTGTTGTTGTTGCGGTTATTATTGTTGTTGGGATGATTGTTGTTGTTGTTGTTGTTGTTGTTGTTGTTGTTGTTGTTGGGCCATTTGTTGTAGTTGCGATTGATGTTGCGATTGTTGGGATAATTGTTGCGATTATTGTTGTAATTGCTGTTGTTGTTGTATTGGTGATTCTTATCACCGTTTTCCTCCCACTTTCTTTTGACTTGCTTCACATTGGCCTCTTCAGCAGTCTGTTCTTTAATTCTTTCTTCAATCTGGTTCACTAGTTTGTGAGCCATTCTACATGCCTGTTGTATGGAGGCGGGCTCGTGTGAACTTATATCTTCTTGGATTCTTTCCGGAAATCCTTTCACAAACGCGTCGATCTTCTCTTCCTCATCTTCGAATGCTCCCGGACACAATAGGCACAATTCTGTGAATCGTCTTTCGTACGTGGTAATATCAAATCCTTGGGTTCGTAACCCTCTAAGTTCTGTCTTGAGCTTATTGACCTCGGTTCTGGGACGGTACTTCTCGTTCATCAAGTGCTTGAATGCTGACCACGGTAGTGCGTACACATCATCTTGTCCCACTTGCTCTAGATAGGTATTCCACCATGTTAACGCAGAACCTGTGAAGGTATGCGTAGCGTACTTCACTTTGTCCTCTTCAGTACACTTACTTATGGCAAACACCGATTCGACCTTCTCGGTCCACCGTTTCAATTCGATCGGTCCTTCGGTTCCATCAAATTCCAAAGGTTTGCAGGCAGTGAATTCTTTGTAGGTGCATCCTACACAATTTCCTGTACTGCCAGATCCAAGGTTATTGTTGGTATGTAGCACAGCCTGTACTGCGGCTATGTTTGAAGCTAGAAAAGTACGGAATTCCTCTTCATTCATATTCACGGTGTGTCGAGTAGTCGGTGCCATTTCCTTCAAAATAGTCAAATGGAACAAGTTAATCATATAGAATATTAAGAGTAGTTAATAGTATTTCGTAGCATAATATGAACTCATTTATAAAAGCTTTTTCTTCATATTAGCATTTTATAAATTTAAATTCGGGTAGTACCTACCCGTTAAGTTCATACTTAGTAGCTAATATACAATTCAACTACTACAATTCTATATGAAAAACTGATTGTAATAATATTTCGCGTTCAAACTTTTATACAATATTTTACAAACTTACAATACCGCTTATTTTACATAAAGCATGAAATATAGCACACAATAACTTTGATACAAGATAGTTGTGAAGATAATTCTAGCTAGTACACAAGTCGTTCAGCAAAGGCAATAAAGACACGTAATTCATACGTCCAGAAACAAGTCATGCATTCTGGTTTTACTAGGACTACTTCCCATCCTTGGTCTTGTGGAACATAACCGTTATGGCCATTGATAAGACAGCGTGTTGTAACGTCGTCAAAGGGACGAGGGTTACGTAATGACCAACAGTCTCGTAATAACCTAAAAACCTCATTTCTTACCCCAATTACCGACTCCGTCACTTGTGGGAATGTTTTGTTTAATAGTTGTAGCCCGATGTTCTTGTTCTCACTTTGGTGAGAAGCGAACATTACTAACCCATAAGCATAACATGCTTCTTTATGTTGCATGTTAGCCGGTTTTTCTAAATCACGAAGTCCTATATTCGAATATACTGAGTCAAAATAATTTCTTAACCCGTTGCGTAAAATAGCATTTGGGTTCCCCGCAATATATGCGTCAAAGTAAACACATCGTAACTTATGGATTTCCCAATGTGATATCCCCCATCTTTCGAACGAAAGCCTTTTATAAACCAAGGCATTCTTGGAACGTTCTTCGAATGTCTTACAAACTGATCTCGCCTTAAATAGTTGTGCCGAGGAATTCTGACCGACTCTAGACAAGATTTCATCAATCATGTCTCCGGGTAGGTCTCTTAAAATATTGGGTTGTCTATCCATTTTGTGTTTTTATACTGTAAAATAGACAAGAGTTAGATTCATAAAAAAAATACTTATTAATACAAGCAATTTTTACATATATCATAAAGCATAAGCACACTATATTACATATATTACACCACACGAATACAACTATCTTATTCCGACTCGCTCGTTTCTTCTTGTTCGGTTTTGGTTCGTTTTGCCAAGTTTCTAGGGATATATGATGTTCCCCTAATATGAGCCGTCGTTGTCCACATTGGTTTAGAAAAACCTGGTGGTTTAGAGGTTCCCGGGTCATTGTTACAACTTAAGGACTTCGGGGGTTGACGATACATATAAAGTTCATTGGGGTTGGAATTAGATTTCTTTATTTTTATGCCCTTTCCCTTATTATTTTCTTTTGCCTTTTTAAATTCAGTTGGGGTAATTTCTATAACATCATCGGAATTCTCGTCGGAATCCGATTCATCGGAGAATTGGTAATCCTCCCAATATTTTGCTTCCTTGGCGGAAACACCATTGACCATAATTAACCTTGGTCGGTTGGTTGAGGATTCTCTTTTACTTAACCATTTTATTATTTCCCCCACCGGTTCCGATTCTTCTTCCGGTTCCGATTCTTCTTCCGGTTCCGACTCTTCTTCCGGTTCCTCTTCGGGAACTTGTGAATCAGTCCACGAATCATTCCAATTTACATTTGACTCTTCATTATTATTAGGTGAGTCAATGGGACTTGTTCTAGAGGTAGACATCTATCACATAATATCAAACACGTTAAGAGATTAATATATCACATAATATTCATATGTTAAAAATATATAGTTTCCAACAAAAATGTTAAGCAATCATTTTAAAAGAAAACACGGTCGAAGTCCAGACTCACTAATGCATCCTAACAAACTCGATAAGACACACTAATGCAAATTTTCTGGTTCTCTAAGACCAACGCTCGGATACCAACTGAAATGTCCCGTTCTTATTAATTAAAAACGGTCCATATTAATTGATTTCGTTGCGAGGTTTTGACCTCTATATGAGACATTTTTCAAAGACTGCATTCATTTTTAAAACAAACCATAACCTTTATTTCATAAATAAAGGTTTAAAAAGCTTTTCGTAGATTATCAAATAATGATAATCTAAAATATTCTGTTTACACACGACCATTACATAATGGTTTACAATACAAATATGTTACATCGAAATCAGTTTCTTGAATGCAGTTTTTACACAATATCATACAAACATGGACTCCAAATCTTATCCTTATTTTAGTATGCAACAGCGGAAGCTCTTAGTATTCACCTGAGAATAAACATGCTTTAAACGTTAACAAAAATGTTGGTGAGTTATAGGTTTAACCTATATATATCAAATCGTAACAATAGACCACAAGATTTCATATTTCAATACACATCCCATACATAGAGATAAAAATCATTCATATGGAGAACACCTGGTAACTGACATTAACAAGATGCATATATATAAGAATATCCCCATCATTCCGGGACACCCTTCGGATATGATATAAATTTCGAAGTACTAAAGCATCCGGTACTTTGGATGTGGTTTGTTAGGCCCAATAGATATATCTTTAGGATTCGCGTCAATTAGGGTGTCTGTTCCCTAATTCTTAGATTACCAGACTTAATAAAAAGGGGCATATTCGATTTCGATAATTCAACCATAGAATGTAGTTTCACGTAATTGTGTCTATTTTGTAAATCATTTATAAAACCTGCATGTATTCTCATCCCAAAAATATTAGATTTTAAAAGTGGGACTATAACTCACTTTCACAGATTTTTACTTCGTCGGGAAGTAAGACTTGACCACTGGTTGATTCACGAACCTATAACAATATATACATATATATCAAAGTATGTTTAAAATATATTTACAACACTTCTAATATATTTTGATGTTTTAAGTTTATTAAGTCAGCTGTCCTCGTTAGTAACCTACAACTAGTTGTCCACAGTTAGATATACAGAAATAAATCGATAAATATTATCTTGAATTAATCCACGACCCAGTGTATACGTATCTCAGTATTGATCACAACTCAAACTATATATATTTTGGAATCAACCTCAACCCTATATAGCTAACTCCAACATTCACATATAGAGTGTCTATGGTTGTTCCGAAATATATATAGATGTGTCGACATGATAGGTCGAAACATTGTATACGTGTCTATGGTATCTCAAGATTACATAATATACAATACAAGTTGATTAAGTTATGGTTGGAATAGATTTGTTACCAATTTTCACGTAGCTAAAATGAGAAAAATTATCCAATCTTGTTTTACCCATAACTTCTTCATTTTAAATCCGTTTTGAGTGAATCAAATTGCTATGGTTTTATACTGAACTCTATTTTATGAATCTAAAAAGAAATGCATGGGTTTATAGTCGTAAAAATAAGTTACAAGTCATTTTTGTAAAGGTAGTCATTTCAGTCGAAAGAACGGCGTCTAGATGACCATTTTAGAAAACATACTTCCACTTTGAGTTTAACCATAATTTTTGGATATAGTTTCATGTTCATAATAAAAATCATTTTCTCAGAATAACAACTTTTAAATCAAATTTTATCATAGTTTTTAATTAACTAACCCAAAACAGCCCGCGGTGTTACTACGACGGCGTAAATCCGGTTTTACGGTGTTTTTCGTGTTTCCAGGTTTTAAATCATTAAGTTAGCATATCATATAGATATAGAACATGTGTGTAGTTAATTTTAAAAGTCAAGTTAGAAGGATTAACTTTTTTTTGCGAACAAGTTTAGAATTAACTAAACTATGTTCTAGTGATTACGAGTTTAAACCTTCGAATAAGATAGTTTTATATATATGAATCGAATGATGTTATGAACATCATTACTACCTCAAGTTTAGTAGGTAAACCTACTGGAAGTGACAAGAAATGATCTAGCTTCAAAGGATCTTGGATGGCTTGAAAGTTCTTGAAGTAGGATCATGACACAAAAACAAGTTCAAGTAAGATTTTTACTCGAATTAAGATAGTTTATAGTTATAGAAATTGAATCAAAGTTTGAATATGAATATTACCTTGAATAAGAAAGATAACCTACTGTATATAACAAAGGTTTCTTGATCTTAGATGATTACTTGGAATGGATTAGAAAGCTTGGAAGTAAATTAGTAAACTTGAAGGGATTTTTGAAGTGTTCTTGAAGTGTTCTTCCTATGATGATTATAGCTTGATTCTTGAAGTGATTTTTGATGAAGATGATGATTAACTACTGGAAAAATACGTTCATAATAGTGTGTGTGTGTGTGTGTGTGTGTTGAGAGAGAATTAGAAAGAGAATTGGAAGTGAAATGGAGTGAATGATGAGTGGTAATTGGTGAGTGGTGAGTGGGGTTAAAAGGAGTTCTAGTTAGTTGACTAGCTCATGGTAGAAGTTAAAATTGATTAGTCATACATGACATAATCAATAGTGGAATCCCATGCTAGTTTCTATTGGTATATACTCATAGTAAGTACGTTTTGAAGCTGTGTATAATACGGGTAAGAATACGACTAGAATTCTTGATGAAAGAAAAGAATGGAAAAGTAACTGTAACCATTTTCGTTAAGTATGAGTGTTTTGATATATGTCTTGAAGTCTTCCAAAAGTATTTTAATACATCTAAATACACTACATGTATATACATTTTAACTGAGTCGTTAAGTCATCGTTAGTCGTTACATGTAAGAGTTGTTTTGAAACCTTTAAGTTAACGATCTCAATTAATGTTGTTAACCCATTGTTTATTATATCTAATGAGATGTTAAATTATTATATTATCATGATATTATGATATATTAATATATCTTAATATGATATATATATACATTTAAATGTCGTTACAACGATAATCGTTACATATATGTCTCGTTTCGAAATTCTTAAGTTAGTAGTCTTGTTTATATGTATATAACTCATTGTTAATATACTTATGGAGATACTTACTTATCATAATCTCATGTTAACCATATGTATATCCATATATATATCGTCATGTCATTTTTACAAGTTTTAACGTTCGTGAATCGCCGGTCAACTTGGGTGGTCAATTGTCTATATGAAACATATTTCAATTAATCAAGTCTTAACAAGTTTGATTGCTTAACATGTTGGAAACATTTAATCATGTAAATATCAATCTCAATTAATATATATAAACATGGAAAAGTTCGGGTCACTACAGTTGTTGTAGGAAAATTCTGCTAACGGTAGTTGTCGATCCCAACTGTTTCCGAAATCAATAACACATGCTCGTAGCATGTTTTCAAGCGTTTGTATCATCTTTTCGGTTTGCCCATCAGTTTGTGGATGATAGGCAGTACTCATGTCTAGATGAGTTTCTAATGCTTGCTGTAATGTCTGCCAGAATCTTGAAATAAATCTGTCATCCCTATCAGAGATAATAGAGATTGGTAATCCATGTCTGGAGACGACTTCCTTCAAATACAGTCGTGCTAACTTTTCCATCTTGTCATCTTCTCTTATTGGCAGGAAGTGTGCTGATTTGGTGAGACGATCAACTATTACCCAAATAGTATCAAAATCACTTGCAGTCCTTGGCAATTTAGTGATGAAATCCATGATAATGTTTTCCCATTTCCATTCCGGGATTTCGGGTTGTTGAAGTAGACCTGATGGTTTCTGATACTCAGCTTTGACCTTAGAACACGTCAAACATTCTCCTACGTATTTAGCAACATCGGCTTTCATACCCATACCCGGCCACCAAAAATGTTTCTTGAGATCCTTGTACATCTTCCCCGTTCCAGGATGTATTTAGTATTTGGTTTTATGAGCTTCTCTAAGTACCATTTCACTCATATCTCCAAATTTTGGTACCCAAATCCTTTCAACCCTATACCGGGTTCCGTCTTCCCGAATATTAAGATGCTTCTCCGATCCTTTGGGTATTTCATCCTTTAAATTTCCCTCTTTTAAAATTCCTTGTTGCGCCTCCTTTATTTGAGTAGTAAGGTTAGTGTGAATCATTATATTCATAGCTTTTACTCGAATGGGTTCTCTGTCATTTCTGCTCAAGGTGTCGGCTACCACATTTGCCTTCCCCGGGTGATAACGAATCTCAAAGTCGTAATCATTCAATAATTCAATCCATCTGCCTCATGTTCAGTTGTTTCTGATTAAATATGTGTTGAAGACTTTTGTGGTCGGTATATATAATACTTTTGACTCCATATAAGTAGTGACTCCAATTCTTTAATGCAAAAACAACCGCGCCTAATCCAAATCGTGCGTCGTATAATTCTGCTCGTGAATCTTCAATTGTCTAGATGCATAAACAATTACTTTCATTCGTTGCATTAATACACAACCGAGACCTTGCTTTGAGGCGTCACAATATATCACAAAATCATCATTCCCTTCAGGTAATGATAATATAGGTGCCGTAGTTAACTTTTTCTTCAACAATTGATACGCTTTTTCTTATTCATCCTTCCATTCAAATTTCCTCCCTTTATGCGTTAATGCAGTCAAGGGTTTTGCTATTTTGGAAAAATCTTGGATGAATCTCCTGTAATAACCACCTAGCCCTAAAAATTGGCGTATGTGTTTCGGAGTTTTTGGGGTTTCCCACTTTTCAACGGTTTCAATCTTTGCTGGATCCACCTGAATACCTTCTTTGTTCACTATATGACCGAGGAAATGAACTTCTTCCAACTAAAATGCACACTTTGAAAACTTAGCGTACAATTTTGCTTTTCTCAGCAACTCTAGCACTTTTCTCAAATGTTCTTCGTACTCTTGATCATTCTTCGAGTAAATAAGTATGTCATCGATGAAAACTATGCTAAACTTGTCAAGATATGGCCCACACACTCGGTTCATGAAGTCCATGAACACAGCTGGTGCGTTAGTCAATCCAAACGGCATAACCATAAACTCGTAATGACCGTAACACGTCATAAAAGCAGTGTGACGATCGCTCCAAATCCATATGGACAATACGTCATTCATTGATTTCATTGCGAGGTATTTGACCTCTATATGATACGTTTTGTAAACATTGCATTCTTTTGAAAAGGCACACCATAAATGAATATTTAAATCAAAGGTTTTTAACATCTGATGATTTCTACATGTAGACAATCACTGTAAATAATAGTTTACAATAGTACTTCCGTTGACAGTACAGTCAAAATAAGATACATGGTGATGATTTGGTGAATGCAACGTTTCCTTGAAAAATATGCCATGTATGACTCCATGCACATAGCTTGTCTAACATATAAGCAAACAGCGGAAGACTTCTAGAAACCTGAGAATAAACATGCTTCAAGTGTCAACACAAAGGTTGGTGAGTTCATAGTTTTAATATTACACATAATCCGTATATCAATGTGGATTTACAAAAGTTCAGTTGTTTTATTCAAAACGTTTATCAATAGGTTTTACATAAAAGGTGGATCACAAGATTTCAGTTATTTCATCCGAAACGTTTATCAATAGGTTTTACATAAAAGGTGGATCACAAGATTTCAGTTGTTTCATCCAGAAACGTTTATCAAAATATTCTACGAAATTGAGCACCCTGGTAACTAAACTTTAACGTTTATATAATTTGTACCCTTTGTATAATCATCTTAATAATACATGCAAACCAACGTGTACGCTTCTCAAATAGCATACGTCCGTTAAAAGGCTAGTGCTCTAGCTCGGACGGGGATGTCAAGCCCTATGGATCCATATACTACTACTCGCGCCCACCAGTTCTTATAACCGGCAGTTACTAGTTACCAAAGCTAAGGGATTTTCGGTTCAAACTCGGTGTAGAATTTAGTATGTACTTGTATCCATTGCGTTTAAAATAAAGTGCATATATTCTCAGCCCAAAAATATAGATTGCAAAAAGCAATTAAAAAGGGAGCAAATGAAACTCACACATATAAATATTGTATATCGGTTAATAAAACATTTGCATGTATTCTCAGCCCAAAAACGTAGAGAGTAAAAGGGATCTCATGAAACTCACACAAAATCAGTTTTAGTATTTGTATCCATTTAGTAAAACAGCGCATGTATTCTCAGTCCCAAAAATATATATAAAAAGGGAGTAATGAAACTCACACAAAATCAGTTTTAGTATTTGTATCCATTTAGTAAAACAGTTTATAAAACTGCGCATGTATTCTCAGCCCAAAAATATAATTTGAAAAAGGGATCATATGAACTCACTGTTTAATATTGATATACAATATTGCAGGAAAGCACGTAGACGCATCGGAGATGATAAACACGAGGTTTGATTCACAAAAAAAATACCCCCGAACATTACCCATAACCTCCTTGGCAATAACCCATAATTTCCTTAGCTCTAGCTTGCTCGAAAACTCATTTTGAAAATTACTTGGACAGCACTCCGTCGTAATATTTTATGTACATTATTATTTTTGTATCGCAAAAATAATAACACTAATAATAAAAATAATAAGATTAATAATAATCTTATTATTATTAATAATAATAATAATAATAATAATAAAATAAATAAATACGGAGTAAAAATAATATGTGTGTGATTTATCTGGCCAAAACTCGAGAATTTATAGCACTTGGCCTGAAATCTGGAGTCATGCGACTCGCATGGAAATGGCCTTCTGGCCATGCGACTCGCATGAGGACCAGGGACAGCTCACATTGTTTTGTAATTTAGCTCGTCGACATAATTAATTATTAATATAATATATATAATTTAAATAATTAATTATATATTATATTAAATTCACGTGCATAGTTGACTTGTAATTTTTGTTCCGATAAGTCGTACGTCATCACTCGACTTATGTCCCGGTTCTGGTTTTTCGAATGTCCTTTCGTACGCTGAGAAAACTTGCATTTTACGTTTCGTGACACGTACCTTTGTCAAAATATAGCCTTAAGTTATCCATAAAATATACCACTGTAGCAAAGTTACTGTAGCAAAGTCAATTTTTACTGTAGCAAAGTCAATTTCACTGTAGCAAATAGTGATTTTCGAAAACACTGTAGCATTTTGAGTAATGTGGCAAATTGGAAAACACTGTAGCAAATTAGTGTTTTACTGGTTCATCTTAAACGCTTTATTTAACTTATCTAAATATCAATCGAATCAATAAACGAATGTTACTATCGTTTATTATATATATGTATATATCTTTTTAATATACATAAATCAATTTTTAAATACACATTGGAAGTTATTTATAAATAAATTTTAATAATAAATATCTCAACTTATCATATATATTCAAATAGATATTTAAACCAATAAGTTTAATGTACGGTATCAAACAATTAATACATTGTTACCTTTTCATGTTATAGTATATATGTATCTGTTTACATATAATTGTTCGCGAATCGTCGAAAACAACCGAAGGTATTTCAAAAATTTTGAGATTCAGTTTTACAGACTTTGCTTATCGTGTCAGAAATGTTAATCATACAAAGATTAAGTTTAAATTTAGTCAAAATTTCCGGGTCATCACAGTACCTACCCGTTAAAGAAATTTCGTCCCGAAATTTGAGTGAGGTCGTCATGGCTAACAATAAAAATGTTTTCATGACGAAAATGTGTTGATAAATAGAATTTTTATCACCGTTGAATAATATGGATAAAACAATCCAATTACTCGAAGCGTATGAGAGAAGTTATCGTAATAGAGTGAAATGGAGAATAGAGATACGTTTTAACTCTTGACGTAGTAACGATTGATTTTCGGAATTTAAGCAATAGAAAATCTTCATAATCTAAATAAGATTTGATTCTTCGAAATTTGCGGAAATTAGGATTTTCTTTGATTAAATGTGTAATCTGCCTCGATTGCTATGTCTGATATTTTGCTATAAATTGACCTCTTCCGTTTCATTTATTTTCACCACTCCTACTTTCTTCTTTATTATTTCATACATCCCAACAGATTGTGAAAATGCTTAATCCAGTTCTGATTCTTGATATTTTCCTGGCTATCGTATCCTTCATTCTTCTTTTTCATCTACCACCAGAGGAAGTTATTTTCTTCTACTATTACCTTGGGGTTATAGTGTTTTTCATTCTCCCGTGTCTTTATGTTGCTATACGCATTGATATACACGGTTTGTAATTTCGGGGTTGTTATCGGGCTTTATATTCTCCATTATATTTCGGAGCTTCAAGCTTTCGTTTTCTCTTCCCGACCTTAAGTCAAGCGAATAATGGTCCAGAATTCGTAGGTATGAATTTCAGAATAAACATAATTAATGTTCTACGAAAGAAACGGTAATGGCACAATCTGACTTGTCAAATTACCAGAATAGCCGGAAAAGATCGAATCATCAAGAAATATATTTTCTTGATATATTTAGAGATTATATAGAATGAAAGATTTATGTAACATGGTTTATGATGAGGGTGTGATCTGTGAACCTTTGTCACGTTCCATTAGAAACTCAACATGACTTACTGTAATATAATCACGTTGATCAAGTGTCATTATATTATACTAACTCATGCTTCAGTTCCCAACATTACTTCAAAACATCCATTTTTTTTTCGAATTTTTTTTTTAGATTTTAGAAATTAAAATAGTTTCTTTTATGATGTAACACAGATAGCGCGAAGAGGTAATGATTTCAGATAAGAATGGTTTAAAAAAAATATCTTCAGAAATATGGAGGATATTTATAATGGGAGATACGATGATATCTTAGAATATTTAAGATAAGATGATGATGAAGAATATTGCCCGCAAAGGTTTTAGTGTAAGGAGCAAGGTATTCTTTAATGATTTAAGCAGACTCTGAATCATTTGGATTCTTTGAAGGTAGATTTAGTCTTTGTGATTTGTCCACAGCCTCCTTCATGGTCTGCTCAATCCGTTTTTCAATTCCAAACCTTCTCTTTTTCTCTGCTTTACCACCATACTATTCTTTATCATCAAACTTTTGACTGTTAAGGTCGTTTACAGTTTTTGCTGCTTCATCAGCATTGTTCCAATTTCAGAGAACTAGTTTCATAGTTTGGGGTGTTTTTCAAAAACTTCACATTTGAAGTATGTAATTCGAGGAGGTAGACGTTATATGTACACATATAACTGTTGGCGTAGACGTGCTGCAAGATTTCAAAATACTGATTGCAAATTCCCGATAGTTGGAATGGCAACTATTGTTACAAGATGTGGATGAGTACATGATAGGGTTTCAATGTATATATAGTGATTTTCGGAGAGTTTCAAATAGCAGAGTGACGGAGTCGCTGGTACATTTACTGCTAATATGGTGGAACATAAAAGGTTCCCCAGTAAAAAAAAAAACGTATATGCCAAAGTTATAAGTCTGAAAGGTCGTCGTTGACTAGTTGAATGGGTGATAATACTGGATACTTTTAAAAAGGAATTGCAAGGTTACTTTCAGTAATAATAATGCCGAAGGATTTATCACAGATACGTGTTAAAGTTTTACTTAGGTTTCGAGAGCTTTCCAGATATATGATTATAAGTACAAATCTTTCTTCTCGTAGATATCGTGTAGTTGGTTTGTCTTCTCGTTTGTTCATTAGTTGAAGTGTTTCCAAGAATTTCGATGGGTTTGAACGCAAAATATAATCATATGATGTTCTAGTACTGTTCTGAATTCAAAGCATGGGTTTCGAAGCATGGTTTTGAAAGATGTAGGAATCTAAGAGTGATGTTTTTCGTTTAATCTTGACTTGGATTCTGATCTATCGAAATCAGAATATGAAATTGAATGAAAATGGTTATTCTGCGATGAACAGATACGTATATCTATAGGTTTGAGCAGTATAGTTAATGATTGCTGAATCAGAATTGAAGAATGTATAGTGTAACATATTCATGTGGAATTTATATATTTCTAGGGTATTACCTACCCGTTAAAATATTCTCATCATTAACAGTTTGTACAAAAGGATTTTCAATTACAATCTTTATGAAAATATATGTATGTATATTTCCTTCAGATGTAATATAGATTTAATGAGTTATTAAACTCATTTGATTTTCGGTTGGAACTAGAAACGAATAATCTCTTCTATATTAAAGATTACATAATCATCGCAGGATATTTCTCCAATGAAGTTATGAATTAATACTTCATCGTTTATGGTTATTAGTATTCTTCGGTGCCTACGGTGCGTATGAGGTTGATACTCGTGGGACAGATTGTGAGGTTAAGGTTTACGTTGCGGATGTTGTTGTTGGTGGTGCTGGTACTGTTATTGGTTGTGCTGCTGGTTCTGGTGGTGCTACCGGTGCTGCCTGTGATGCCTGCAAATTGTGCATCATATTCTCCAAAGCCACAACTCGAGCGCGAAGCTCGTTAACTTCTTCTATTATTCCAGGATGATTGGCGGTTGGTACGAGAGGATGAATAAAGTTTAAAATTCTAGTTATCATATAATCGTTGCGAAATATCCTGGAAATTAGGGTAAAGATAGTGTTTCGAACGGGTTCGCCGGTAAGTGCCTCAGGTTCCTCACCAAGAGGTGAATTCGGTTGGTGGAAAGGATCGCCTTCCTCTTGTCTCCATTGATTAAGTTGATTACGAACCCATCCCCAATTCATCCAGAATTGGTGATGACTGATTGGTTGATTCATTCCGGTTACACTGCTTTCGGAACTCAGGTGGAAATTCATATCGGAATCCGAAGAACTCGAATTACTTGCAGAATTCATCTTACACGGTTAGATAAATAATTTTCGATGTGAAATGATTTTCGGATATCGGATGATATTTTAATTACATAGAATACCTTTATATAGTACAAAGGATCCGTAAATTATGGAGAAACTTTCGGAAACTGTCAAGTAAAGGTAACAGTAACAGATACGCTAAGATATTCATTTTGTCTATACACTAGTCATGCAATCCATGCAATAAGGTGTGTCTAGACTACAAATGATAAGCAGGTAATTTTCCACACAAGGAATGATAAGCAGGTAATTTCTAACAAAAAAAATTATAAGCAACAACTTTTATCATGCAGACATGGTCGAAGTCCAGACTCACTAATGTATCCTAACAATAACCGGTTAGACACACTAATGCAAATTCTGGTTCGCTAAGACCAACGCTCTGATACCAACTGTGACGATCGCTCCAAATCCATATGGACAATACGTCATTCATTGATTTCATTGCGAGGTATTTGACCTCTATATGATACGTTTTGTAAACATTGCATTCTTTTGAAAAGGCACACCATAAATGAATATTTAAATCAAAGGTTTTTAACATCTGATGATTTCTACATATAGACAATCACTGTAAATAATAGTTTACAATAGTACTTCCGTTGACAGTACAGTCAAAATAAGATACATGGTGATGATTTGGTGAATGCAACGTTTCCTTGAAAAATATGCCATGTATGACTCCATGCACATAGCTTGTCTAACATATAAGCAAACAGCGGAAGACTTCTAGAAACCTGAGAATAAACATGCTTCAAGTGTCAACACAAAGGTTGGTGAGTTCATAGTTTTAATATTACACATAATCCGTATATCAATGTGGATTTACAAAAGTTCAGTTGTTTTATTCAAAACGTTTATCAATAGGTTTTACATAAAAGGTGGATCACAAGATTTCAGTTATTTCATCCGAAACGTTTATCAATAGGTTTTACATAAAAGGTGGATCACAAGATTTCAGTTGTTTCATCCAGAAACGTTTATCAAAATATTCTACGAAATTGAGCACCCTGGTAACTAAACTTTAACGTTTATATAATTTGTACCCTTTGTATAATCATCTTAATAATACATGCAAACCAACGTGTACGCTTCTCAAATAGCATACGTCCGTTAAAAGGCTAGTGCTCTAGCTCGGACGGGGATGTCAAGCCCTATGGATCCATATACTACTACTCGCGCCCACCAGTTCTTATAACCGGCAGTTACTAGTTACCAAAGCTAAGGGATTTTCGGTTCAAACTCGGTGTAGAATTTAGTATGTACTTGTATCCATTGCGTTTAAAATAAAGTGCATATATTCTCAGCCCAAAAATATAGATTGCAAAAAGCAATTAAAAAGGGAGCAAATGAAACTCACACATATAAATATTGTATATCGGTTAATAAAACATTTGCATGTATTCTCAGCCCAAAAACGTAGAGAGTAAAAGGGATCTCATGAAACTCACACAAAATCAGTTTTAGTATTTGTATCCATTTAGTAAAACAGCGCATGTATTCTCAGTCCCAAAAATATATATAAAAAGGGAGTAATGAAACTCACACAAAATCAGTTTTAGTATTTGTATCCATTTAGTAAAACAGTTTATAAAACTGCGCATGTATTCTCAGCCCAAAAATATAATTTGAAAAAGGGATCATATGAACTCACTGTTTAATATTGATATACAATATTGCAGGAAAGCACGTAGACGCATCGGAGATGATAAACACGAGGTTTGATTCACAAAAAAAATACCCCCGAACATTACCCATAACCTCCTTGGCAATAACCCATAATTTCCTTAGCTCTAGCTTGCTCGAAAACTCATTTTGAAAATTACTTGGACAGCACTCCGTCGTAATATTTTATGTACATTATTATTTTTGTATCGCAAAAATAATAACACTAATAATAAAAATAATAAGATTAATAATAATCTTATTATTATTAATAATAATAATAATAATAATAATAATAATAAAATAAATACGGAGTAAAAATAATATGTGTGTGATTTATCTGGCCAAAACTCGAGAATTTATAGCACTTGGCCTGAAATCTGGAGTCATGCGACTCGCATGGAAATGGCCTTCTGGCCATGCGACTCGCATGAGGACCAGGGACAGCTCACATTGTTTTGTAATTTAGCTCGTCGACATAATTAATTATTAATATAATATATATAATTTAAATAATTAATTATATATTATATTAAATTCACGTGCATAGTTGACTTGTAATTTTTGTTCCGATAAGTCGTACGTCATCACTCGACTTATGTCCCGGTTCTGGTTTTTCGAATGTCCTTTCGTACGCTGAGAAAACTTGCATTTTACGTTTCGTGACACGTACCTTTGTCAAAATATAGCCTTAAGTTATCCATAAAATATACCACTGTAGCAAAGTTACTGTAGCAAAGTCAATTTTTACTGTAGCAATTCACTGTAGCAAAGTCAATTTCACTGTAGCAAATAGTGATTTTCGAAAACACTGTAGCATTTTGAGTAATGTGGCAAATTGGAAAACACTGTAGCAAATTAGTGTTTTACTGGTTCATCTTAAACGCTTTATTTAACTTATCTAAATATCAATCGAATCAATAAACGAATGTTACTATCGTTTATTATATATATGTATATATCTTTTTAATATACATAAATCAATTTTTAAATACACATTGGAAGTTATTTATAAATAAATTTTAATAATAAATATCTCAACTTATCATATATATTCAAATAGATATTTAAACCAATAAGTTTAATGTACGGTATCAAACAATTAATACATTGTTACCTTTTCATGTTATAGTATATATGTATCTGTTTACATATAATTGTTCGCGAATCGTCGAAAACAACCGAAGGTATTTCAAAAATTTTGAGATTCAGTTTTACAGACTTTGCTTATCGTGTCAGAAATGTTAATTATACAAAGATTAAGTTTAAATTTAGTCAAAATTTCCGGGTCATCACAAGCAGTCTTCGAAATGTCATCCTCTTTCATCCGCATTTGGTGATATCCAGAACGTAAATCGATCTTCGAATAAACTGACGAGCCTTGTAGTTGATCAAATAAGTCATCGATTCTCGGTAATGGGTAACGGTTCTTGATGGTAAGTTTGTTCAACTCTCGGTAATCGATACACAACCTGAATGTACCATCTTTCTTCTTGACAAACAGAACAGGAGCTCCCCATGGTGATGTACTTGGTCGAATGAAACCACGCTCTAAAAGTTCCTGTAACTGACTTTGTAATTCTTTCATTTCGCTGGGTGCGAGTCTGTATGGAGCACGAGCTATTGGTGCAGCTCCTGGTACAAGGTCTATTTGAAATTCAACGGATCGATATGGGGGTAATCCCGGTAATTCTTTCGAAAATACATCGGAAAATTCTTTTGCGACGGGAACATCACTGATGTTCTTTTCTTCAGGTTTAACTTCCTCGATGTGTGCAAGAATGACGTAACAACCTTTTCTTATTAGTTTTTGCTCCTTCAAACTACTAATAAGATTTAACTTCGCGTTGTTCTTTTCTCCGTACACCATTAAAGGTTTTCCTTTTTCACGCATAATGTGAATCGCATTTTTGTAACAAACGACCTCTGCTCTTACCTTCTTCAGCCAGTCCATGCCAATTATTACATCAAAACTCCCTAACTCGACTGGTATTAAATCAATCTTAAACCTTTTATCACCCAGTTTAATTTCTCTATCCCGACATATATTATCTGCTGAAATTAATTTACCATTCGCTAATTCGAGTAAAAATTTATTATCCAAAGGCGTCAATGGGAAACTTAATTTAGCACAAAATTCTCTACTCATATAGCTTCTATCCGCACCCGAATCAAATAAAACATAAGCAGATTTATCGTCAATAAGAAACGTACCCGTAACAAGCTCCGGGTCTTCCTGTGCTTCTGCTGCATTAATATTGAAAACTCTTCCATGGCCCTGCCCATTAGTATTCCCCTGATTCGGGTAATTTCTAATAATGTGGCCTGGTTTTCCACATTTATAACAAACAGCGTTGGTATTACTTGCTCCGACACTATTCGTTCCGGCATTACTTGTTCCCACACTATTTATTCCTTTAGTTCTGTTAAACTTTGGTCCGTAGACCTCACACTTTGTCGCGCTATGACCATTTCTTATACACCTATTGCAAAATGTCGTGCAAAACCCCTGATGATTTTCTTCACACCTATGACATGGCTGTTTTTGGTTTTTGTTGCCGTTGTTGTTATTGAGGTTGTTGTTGGGATTGTTATTATTGTTGAAACGGTTGTTGTAGTTGTTGTTGTTGTTGGGATGTTTGTTGTAGTTATTGTTAGGATTGTGGTTATTGTTGCGATTGTTGTTGCGGTTGTTGGGATAGTTGTTGCGATTGTGGTTGTAATTGTTATTGTTGTTGTACTCGTGACTCTTGTCACCGTTTTCCTCCCACTTCCTCTTGAGTTGTTTCATGTTGGCTTCTTTGGCCACCTGCTCTTTAATTCTTCCCTCAATCTGATTTATGAGTTTATGAGCCATTCGACTTACCTTTTGTATGGAAGCGGGCTCGTGTGAACTCACATCTTCTTGAATCCTTACTGGTAACCCTTTTACAAATGCGTCGATCTTCTCTTCTTCATCTTTGAACGCTTCCGGACACAATAGGCACAACTCTGTGAATCGTCATTCATAGGTGGTAATGTCGAACCCTTGTGTTCGTAACTCTCTAAGCTCTACTTTGAGATTATTGACTTCGTTTCTAGGACGGTACTGCTCGTTCATCAATTGCTTGAATGCCGACCACGGTAGTGCGTAAGCAGCATTTTGTCCTACCTATTCAAGATAGGTGTTCCACCACGTTAACGCAGTACCTGTGAAGGTATGCGTAGCGTACTTAACTTTGTCCTCTTCAGTACACTTACTTATGGCAAACACCGATTCGACTTTCTCGGTCCACTGTTTCAATACAATTGGTCCTTCAGTTCCATCAAATTCTAAAGGTTTGCAGGCAGTGAATTCTTTGTAGGAGCATCCTACACGATTTCTTGCGCCGTTAGCTGCATTGCTAGATTCAGAGTTATTGTTGGTATGTAGCGCAGCCTGTACTGCGACTATGTTTGCAGCAAGAAAGGTACGAAATTCCACTTCGCTCATATTCATGGTGTGTCGAGTAGTCGGTGCCATTTTCTTCAAAATAGCCAACTGAATCGAGTTAATCATACAGAATATTAAGAGTAGTCAATAGTATTTCGTAGCATAATATGAACTCATTTATAAAACCTTTTTCTTCATATTAGCGTTTTATAAGTTTAAATTTGGGTACTACCTACCCGTTAAGTTCATACTTAGTAGCTAATATACAATTCAACAATTACAATTCCATATGAAAACTGATTATAATAATATATAACATAAAATATTCTTCAAACTTACAACATCGCTATATTACATATAACATGAAATATAGTACACTTTGATACAGGACAGTTTTGAAGATAAATCTAGTTAATACGCAAGTTGTTCAGTAAAGGAAATAAAGACACGTAATTCATAAGTCCAGAAACAAGTCATGCATTCTGGTTTTACTAAGACGACTTCCCATCCTTGGTCTTGTGGAAAATAACTGTTATGACCATTGGCTAGGCAGCATGTTATAATGTTGTCAAAAGGACGAGGGTTTCGTAATGTCCAACAGCCCCATAATAATCTAAAAACCTTGTTTCTCACCCCAACTACTGAATTCGTCACTTGTGGGAAGGTTTTATTTAAAAGCTGCAATTCGATGTTCTTTTTCTCACTTTGGTAAGAAGCGAACATCACTAAACCGTAAGCATAACATGCTTCTTTATGTTGCATATTAGAAGCTCTTTCTAATTCACGAAATCCTATGTTGGGATATGTTGAGTCAAAATAGGTTCTTAACCCGTAGCGTAAAATTGCATTTGGGTTCCCCGCATTTAATGCTTTAAAGAAAACACGACGTAACTTACGGTCTCCCCAATGTGATATACCCTACCTATCAAAGGAAAGCCTTTTATAAACTAAGGCATTTCTGGAAAGTCTTTCAAATGTTTCACAAGTTAATTTTGCCATAATTAATTGTGCTGATGAATTCTGACCGACTCTAGACAAGATTTCCTCAATCATATCCTCTGGTGGATCTTCTAAAATATTCGGTTGTCTACCCTTAACGTCCATTTTGTTTTTATACTGTAAAATAGACAAGGATTAGATTCATAAAAGATAATTAACAAACAATACAAGTAATTCTTACATAGAACATAAAAGTACAAGCATACTACAATACATATAATACACAACAAGATTACAACCCTCTAATCTGAATCACTGGTTTCTTCTTCTTCGAACTTGGTTCGTTTTCCTAATTTTCTAGGAATATCTGGTGTTCCTCTAATACGAGCCGTCGTTTTCCACAATGGTTTAGAAAAACCTGGTGGTTTAGAGGTTCCCGGGTCATTGTTACATTTTAGAAAATATGGATGTTGCCGATACATATAAAGTTCATCGGGGTTGGAATTGGGTTTCTCTATTTTTGTACCTTTTCCCTTATTATTTTCTTTCGCTTTATTAAATTGGGTCGAGGTAATTTCTATAACATCATCGGGATCCGATTCATCGAAAAATTGGTAATCTTCCCAATATTTTGCTTCCTCGGATGAAACACCATTGACCATTATTAACTTTGGTCCGTTGGTTGAGGATTTTCTTTTATTTAATCGATTTACTATAGGTATCAATATTTCTTCCTCCGGAACCTCTTCTTCTTCCGGTTCCTCCTCTTCCGGTTCCTCCTCTTCCGGTTCCTCTTCAGGAATTTGTGAATCTTCCCAAAATATATTCGACTCTTTAGTATTATTAGGTGAATCGATGGGATTTGTACTAGTGGTAGACATCTATCACACAATATCAAACACATTAAGAGGTTAATATATCACATAATATTTACATGTTAATAATATATAGTTTCCAACAAAAGTGTTAAGCAATCGTTTTTAAAGAAAACACGGTCGAAGTCCAGACTCACTAATGTATCCTAACAAACTCGATAAGACACACTAATGTAAATTTCTGGTTCTCTAAGACCAACGCTCGGATACCAACTGAAATGTCCCGTTCATACTGATTATAAACGTTCCATATTAATTAATTTCGTCGCGAGGTTTTGACCTCTATATGAGACGTTTTTCAAAGACTGCATTCATTTTTAAAACAACCATAACCTTTATTTTATCTATAAAGGTTTAAAAGCATTACGTAAATTATCAAATAATGATAATCTAAAATATACCGTTTACACACGACCATTACATAATGGTTTACAATAAGAATATATTACATCAAAAATAAGTTTCTTGAATGCAGTTTTTACATAATATCATACAAGCATGGACTCCAAATCTTGTACTTATTTTAGTATGCAACAGCGAAAGCTCTTAATAATCACCTGAGAATAAACATGCTTAAAATGTCAACAAAAATGTTGGTGAGTTATAGGTTTAACCTATATATTATCAAATTATAATAATAGACCACAAGATTTCATATTTCAATATACATCCCATACATAGAGAGAAAAATCATTCATATGGTGAACTCCTGGTAACCGACATTAACAAGATGCATATAAGAATATCCCCTATCATTCCGGGAAATCCTTCGGACATGATAACAATGAATTCGAAGTACTAAAGCATCCGGTACTTTGGATGGGGTTCGTTAGGCCCAATAGATCTATCTTTAGGATTCGCATCAATTAGTAGATCGGTTTACTAATTCTTAGGTTACCAAGCAAAAGGGGCATATCCGGCTTCGATCATTCACCCATATAATGTAGTTTCATTTACTTGTGTCTATTTCGTAAAACATTTATAAAAGTGCATGTATTCTCATCCCAAAATATTAGATTTTAAAAGTGGGACTATAACTCACTTTCACAGATTTTTACTTCGTCGGGAAGTAAGACTTGGCCACTGGTCGATTCATGAACCTATAACAAATATGTACATATATATCAAAGTATGTTCAAAATATATTTACAACACTTTTAATACATTTTGATGTTTTAAGTTTATTAAGTCAGCCGTCCTCGTTAATAACCTACAACCAGTTGTCCATAGTTAAATGTACAGAAATAAATTGATATATATATTATCTTGAATCAATCCACGACCCAGTGTATACAGGTCTCAGGCTAGATCACAACTCAAAGTATATATATTTTTGGAATCAACCTCAACCTTGTATAGCTAACTCCAACATTACTGCATATAGAGTGTCTATGGTTGTTCCAAATAATATATATAGATGGGTCAATATGATATGTCAAAACATTTGCATACGTGTGTATGATATCCCAAGATTACATAATATATTAGAATACATGTATAATACAATATAAGTTAGCTAGGATATGATTTGTATAGAATTGTTACAATATTTCCCGTAGTTACAACAATCAAAAAATATTCAATCTTGTTTTACCCATAACTTCTTCGTTTTAAATCCGTTTTGAGTGAATTAAATTGCTATGGTTTCATATTTAACTCTATTTTATGAATCTAAATAGAAAAAGTATAGGTTTATAGTCGCAAATATAAGTTACAAGTCTTTTTTGTAAGAGGTAGTCATTTCAGTCGAAAGAACGACGTCTTGATGACCATTTTGAAAAACATACTTCCACTTTAAGTTTAACCATGATTTTTGGATATAGTTTCATGTTTATAAGAAAAATCATTTTCCCAGAAGAACAACTTTTAAATCAAAGTTTATCATAGTTTTTAATTATCAAACCCAAAACAGCTCGCGGTGTTACTACGACGGCGTATGTCCGGTTTAACAGTGTTTTTCGTGTTTTCAGGTTTTAAATCATTAAGTTAGCATATCATATAGATATAGAACATGTGTTTAGTTGATTTTAAAAGTCAATTTAGAAGGATTAACTTTTATTTGCGAACAAGTTTAGAATTAACTAAACTGTGTTCTAGTGATTTCAAGTTTAAACCTTCGAATAAGGTAATTTTATATATATGAATCGAATGATGTTATGAATATCATTACTACCTCAAGTTTTATGGATAAACCTACTGAAAATGAGAAAAATAGATCTAGCTTCAAAGGATCCTTGGATGGCTTGAAAGTTCTTGAAGCAGAATCATGACACGAAAACAAGTTCAAGTAAGATTTCCACTCGAAATAAGATTGTTATAGTTATAGAAATTGAACCAAAGTTTGAATATGAGTATTACCTTGTATTAGAAAGATATCTTACTGTAAATAAGAAAGATTTCTTGAGGTTGGATGATCACTTTACAAGATTGGAAGTAAGCTAGCAAACTTGGAAGTATTCTTGATTTTATGAAACTAGAACTTATAGAATTTATGAAGAACACTTAGAACTTGAAGATAGAACTTAAGAGAGATTAATTAGATAAATAAAATTGAAGAATGAAAGTGTTTGTAAGTGTTTTTGGTCGTTGGTATATGGATTAGATATAAAGGATGTGTAATTTTGTTTACATGTAAATAAGTCATGAATGATTACTAATATTTTTGTAATTTTATGAGATATTTCATGCTAGTTGCCAAATAATGGTTCCCATATGTGTTAGGTGACTCACATGGGCTGCTAAGAGCTAATCATTAGAGTGTATATACCAATAGTACATACATCTAAAAGTTGTGTATTGTACGAGTACGAATACGGGTGCATACGAGTAGAATTATTGATGAAACTGATCGAGGATGTAATTTTAAGTATTTTTGTTAAGTAGAAGTATTTTGATAAGTGTCTTGAAGTCTTTCAAAAGTGTATGAATACATATTAAAACACTACATGTATATACATTTTAACTGAGTCGTTAAGTCATCGTTAGTCGTTACATGTAAATGTTGTTTTGAAACCTTTAGGTTAACGATCTTGTTAAATTTTGTTAACCCAATGTTTATTAAATCTAAAGAGATGTTAAATTATTACATTATCATGATATTATGATATATTAATATATCTTAGTATGATATATATACAGTTAAATGTTGTTACAACGATAATCGTTATATATATGTCTCGTTTTGAAATCATTAAGTTAGTAGTCTTGTTTTTACATATGTAGTTCATTGTTAATACACTTAATGACATGTTTACTTATCATTTATCATGATTAAACATAGTGTATCAATATCTTAATATGATTCATATGTATTTAGTAAGACGTTGTTATAACGATAGTCGTTATATATATCGTTTCGAGTTTCTTAATTCAATAAACTCAATTTTATGTATATAACTCATTGTTAAAATACCTAATGAGATACTTACTTATCATAATATCATGTTAACTATATATATAATCATATATATGTCATCATATAGTTTTTACAAGTTTTAACATTCGTGAATCACCGGTCAACTTGGGTGGTCAATTGTCTATATGAAATCTATTTCAATTAATCAAGTCTTAACAAGTTTGATTGCTTACCATGTTGGAAACACTTAATCATGTAAATAACAATTTCATTTATTATATATAAACATGAAAAATTTCGGGTCACTACATCTTAGGAAAGTCCACACTACACTCCAAACAACGTCAATAGATGCTAGTCCAAACCCAAGTAACATATTAATATCAATATAATCGAATTATATTAATATTAATATAAATAATACTCCGTATGTGGTTTCGTTTCGAAAAGATTAAAAGGAAACAACATAAATCGTGATATGATCTTTACTTCTCTTTGCGGCTATGAATTTGAGATTGTTTTAATTTGTCTCGTACAAAGCTAAAACAACAACATATGTAATATATGTTCACCAGTTCACCGAAAGAATGAATATCAAATAATATATATATATATATATATATATATATATATATATATATATATATATAGCCAAAGTAAACCAATCTTTTGATACGCGTTTTTAAAGATACAGAGTACAATTATTCACCAACCATGTTGATTTGGAAAATCTATATTTTAAAAAGTCGTATTTCTCAAATACTTTAGGGGTATGTTATGTAACTTATAATTAATAATTTCTATCATGTCGCTTTCATGTGAATTGTAAATTAATTAATTTCGTTTCATTTACTATTCATATGAATAGTAAATGAATTAATTTCGATTTACTATTTTGTTACTTGAGTAATATATATACATCATATATATATATATATATATATATATATATATATATATATATTTTTTTTATTTGACGTCTCGGTGTATATGTGTTTGACCCCGAAGGCTCAAATGAAGTTGGCCATATATTTATATGTTGTACCTTGCACATTAATCCTACATACTCCCACTTGTGCATGACACAACACCAAGTAACTATACAAACAATGGTCAGCGTCTAGCAACACGTCATTGTCCCCAAATTCATGTGAGGGTAGTTTCTCGAAACTGTTTATGGTAAGTTTTAAATGTCATTCGTCCTTTTGTTTCAGATACTTTAGTTAAACTTGAGATATGGATCATCGGTCATTCTCATTTGTTTAACAATTTTGTTTCTCGATCTTAGAACTGAATTAGATCACCAAATTAATTAAGTATCATCTTAATTACATCTGGGTGAGGCAACACAAATATCTTATTCATTCATTGAGGAGCTCAAAAAGTATCTAACTCCAAACATTTTAGAGGAACAAATTCTATATTGCTTACACGTGTCTATCATGAGCTTTACATTATACTCAATAATGGCCTTTATAACAGCCTTATTCAGGACAGCGTTTAACCATATCAAAGTACAATGCTACACTCATCAAGACGGGCGTGCATCTCAAGTTTAAGGACGCAAAGACATAATCACTAAAAGATTCACTGCTGACTACGATCCATGTAGTGACATCTCATGGTTGGGTCATTCCAATATTCATCATCAATGAATACATATGAATTTTGGTCTCAACAAGTTAACTATTCATCATCAATGAATATAACCAAAATTTCACATTAATCTTAATTCATGTTATTCCCATAACATGACCGATTATGGAGATTTTGAATAATCAACAATTATCATGGATTAAACATGCTAATATAGAACATAGTGATATAAATGAAAACGATCATACCAACTATATATCAATTCATTAATATAAAACTGCTTAATGTTGCAAAAATATCCAAATACTAAATTACAAATGAAAAAGATCAACAGCATAACGAAGTCCAGTATTACTAGAATGATCATCATGCTTGTTGTACATCATGGGCTTCATGAACGGGTCAGCCACATTATCATTTGTACGAACCTTTAAGAATATTAATGACTTAATTAATGTAGTCAAACTTTTGAAGAATGTGCCAGATACTTTTATGTACATGTGATTCTTTCAAAAGTATATTAATACTTGAACTATCACAATACATATTATAGAAGATTAAATGTTGTGTACTACTCTGAGTATAACAACAAACTTCCTTATCCAGACAGCTTTCTGAGCAGCTTCTCAGTCAACAATGTATTCTGATTTTGTTGTAGATTGTTCAATAGTGCTCTGCCTAGAGCTCTTCCAATCAACTGTCTTGCCCATTATGACAAAGAAACAATGTGACTGGATCGAGAATCATCTTGATCAGTTTGGAAACTAGAATCAGTATAAAACTTAATACTTAACTCTTCTTCCAAACTACCGTAAACCAAGAACATATCATTAGTACTCTGCAAATACTAAAGAATATTCTTAACAACAATCCAATGTACTTCACCTGGATTATGTTGACAATGACTCGACAAACTTAAAACTAATGAAACATCGAGTATAGTACATATCATGGCATACATAATGGATCATATAGCTGAAGCATATGTGATACATTTCATTTGTCTCATCTCATCTGCTGTGATAGGACTTTTGAGACTTTATCACGGTTATGCCCTTTTGCATTGGCAAAGCTCCATGCTTGAAGTTTTGCATGCTAAATCTCTGCAAGATAATGTATGTACTTTGATTCAAACCAATAAGCCAATTGGATCTATTGTATAGATCTTCATTCCAATAATATAAGTAGCTTCATCAAGATCCTTTATGAAAATACATTTTCCAAACCAAGACTTGACATCTTGCAAGTTGGAATGTTATTTCTAATAAGTAATATGCCATCAACATATATGATCAAGAAGACTACTTTACTCCCACTAGCTCTAATGTTAACTCAGAACTTATCTTGGTTTTGAAAAAAATTAAACACTTTGATTTTCTCATTAAACTTAAGATTCTAGCTCCTGGATGCTTGCTTTAATCCATAAATGAGTTTTAGAAGCTTGCATACTTTATTAGGATGCTTAGGATTCATAAACCCTTCCGGCTGAACCATATATACGTCCTCGCTTAGGTCACCATTTAGGAAAGCGGTTTTGACATCCATTAGCCATATTTTATTATCATGAAAAGTAACCATGGCAATAAGTATCCTAATTGTTTTAAGGCTCGCGACTCATGAAAAACTTTCATCATAACTTTTATCACCAATCGAGCTTTAAAAGTGTTTACATTACCGTCCATATCAGTCTTCCTTTGAAGACCCATTTTTACCTCATTGTCTTACAATTAGGTAGAAGATCAATCAAGTCTCATACTTGATTATCCTTCATGGATTGCATATCTGTATTCATAGAATCTAGTCATTTTTAGATTCAGGATCTGATATGGCCTCACACAGCTAGAGGGTTCATCATAATCCCTTAGTTGAGGTTTATCTGAATTAACCAGTTTAAACCTCATAAGCTGATGAGTTTTACTAGATCTATAAAGTGCAGGTGTAACACGTTCTGGCTCACTAACAGTGGAATCAGTTTCAACGTGTGGATTGCTAGTACTTACTGAAGGTATGTTACTTTCAAGTACTTGAATTTCTTCAAGATCTACTTTACTCCCACTGACTTCTTGTAAGAGAAGATCTCTTTCCAGGAATTCAGCAGACCGAGCAGAAAACACGTTGTCTTCAGCTTGGTAGTAAAAGTAGTAACCCATTGTTTTCTTTATGTATCGTACAAAGTAACATTAGATAGTTCTGGGTTCTAATTTGTTTGAAGTGTCATGCTTCACGTACATTTTACAACCCCAGACTTTCAAATAAGACAACTTGGGATTCTTCCCATGCCATAACTCATATGGTGTCTTTTCTACCTTCATAGTTGGAATCACATTGAGTATGCCTGCATCAGACTCTCATGCATATCCCTAAAAGACGGTAGTAGAGAAATCAAACTCATCATAAATCAAACTATATCAAGTAAAGTTCGATTCCTCTTACTCAGACACACCATCATGTTGTGGTGTGTAAGATAGAGTGAACTATGAGACAATCCCACAATTCTTTAGGTGGTCAAAAAACTCTTGACTCATAAACTTACTTACTCCATCGGACCGAAGTGCTTTAATGGTCTTTCCAAGCTGATTATCTACTTCATTTTGGAATACTTTTGAATGTTAAAATAGCTTTATGTTTATGTTTCAGCAAGTGAACATAATCATAGCTACTGTACTCATCAGTAAATGTAATGAAGTAAAATTAACTAAATCTATACGTTGTTCTTAAAGGGCTACATACAACAGTATGTATTAGTCCTAAAAGATCTTTAGCTCTTTTACCTAAATCGGAGAAAGAAGCATTTGTCATCTTTTCACATAAACATGACTCGCATACATCAAATGACTCAGAGTCAATTGATTCTAAAAGTCCATTAGATCGGGGTTTTGAAATGCATTGTTTGTTTATATGACCAATATGACAATGTCATAGATAGGTCTTATTCAAGTCTTGCTTGAAGACTTTGGCGTAGGTATACACAGAATTCTCATTTGAAATTACACTATGCATATCAATTTCAAAAATAAAATCACGTGGATAGGTATTAAGATAAATATATTATCCTTAGAAACTGAAATACCTAAGTGTGTAAATGCAAGTTCAAAACTAACATCTTTCAAACTATGTCGCTTGCAGTATTGAGAGCATAATGCTATTGTTCCAACAAAACAATAAGACCACTTAGAGAAGTAAGTTCAGAGGTACCAATAGCTTTAACAAAAGCTTGATCCCCTTTGCCTACTTGCAAATCTAGTGAGTCTTTCTTCAGTCTATTACTTCTTCTCATTCCCTTCATATTGTTACAGGTGTGAAGGCCACAACCAGTTAACAAAGATCTAGGAATCACTAGAAGAAGTATATAACTATATATGAAATATACCTGATTTGCTAGTCTCACCAGCGTTGCCTTTTCTCAGCTCAGATTGTAAGATAGGACAACTTCCTTCTCCAATTTCCAACCTTTCCACAATGGAAACATTCGGCGTCTTTTGTTGGGCTTTCCTTCTTGGAAGGTGGAATATTTTTCCTAGTAAACTATTTGTCATTTTCCTTCCACAAAGTATTCAGCTTATTATTTTTCACCCTTTCATCCTACTTCTCCAGCTCATCGAACAACTTTCGATAAGCATTTTGCTGAGCAGCAGCAACTGTCACAGCAGGAAGAACGGATATGGTTCTAAATTTTGTTCAACTTCCATTTATGTTTGAGAACAGTTCTCAGATTACAGTGCCAGTCTGGGAAGTTTGAACAATTGAGTTTATCCTTCTTCAACAAAGAAGGAAGTGTGTTTTGGTTTACGTTTTGATTATTGACATCTACAACAGATATAAGATTCAATTTAATATTTTTGATATTGGGCTTTAATAAATTAACTACCCAAGTTTTTTTATAATATTTTTCAAAAACAATTAATTTACGAAAGCCTAAGATCCACATAGTGGTTCTATAGCCACATCTGTTGATCAGCTAGCAGTTATGGAGTCTATTGGTAGGTAGCGGGTACCAATTGCATTACAAGTACAACTCTTAGATCTTTATGGGACCTAGAGATATATGTAGTCCAACAAACCACTATTATCTAATGGCATGTTTGTCCCATCATTGCCTCGAACTTAGGTCTCACCGTGAATACGATTAAGTCGTCCAATTTGGAAACAGTGAAAATTCAAGCTAGTCTCACTAGATCGAAATATCCACCTCGTGGATATAATTCAGCCTAGTCTCACTAGATCAGAAAAATAACGAGGAGTGTTTGCAAGCTCATTGGATGGCATGACTTAAATTTGACGGGTATTTTGGAAAAAGTTTGTGTTAACGAATAATGCATGCACACAAGATTCGCTACACTATTAGTTAAAAAACATTTTAACCAATTGTATATGTCGATTATGTTTGTGATCTAATTTGTTATTTAATTTATAGGATATAAAAATAACAAATACACAAACGTGTATCGTTTTAAAACAGTTTTAAAAGATGTCGTCCATATATATTATTTGACTTTCAAAATCATTTAACATTAAACTCGTTAGAGTTTAACTTATTTTAAAATCATCAATTTTAATCTTTGAAACTCGTTTAGAGTTTTATTTAATGTTTTCATCGAAAACATATATAACTTGAGTCTCAAAATTATTTAACTTTAAACTCGTTAGAGTTTAACCTTTTAAAATCATCAATTTTAATATTTGAAATTCGTTACCGGTTTTATTTAATGTTTTTATCAAAAACATTTAGCATATATATTCTAATCAACAATTATATATAAATGCAAAATTAAAACATAACCATGCATCACACACACATAGCCTAGCCCAAAAATCATATGCTTGATCTCATGAGCCGACATGGGATCAAGAGGTCAAACTAAGGGTAATATCGTAGCTCCCACTTAATTCAATAATCAAGTGAAAACTTGACAAACATCATCGTTGTCAAATTGACGTGTTCGCCATCTTCTGTCAAACTCCACGTTGCATCTTTATATTTAATCTTCATCTTATTACATTTATTTATGAAAGGACCCGTCCTAATCCACCTGGACGACGTCATCAACATTTGGTCCCATTGCGATGATCGACTCCAAGTAATGTCCTTAAAATGAGCAAATGCACAGCGGAAGACTTAATTCGTACCTGAGAATAAACATGCTTAAAAGTGTCAACCAAAAGGTTGGTGAGTTCATAGGTTTATCATGATAATCATTTCAATATATTAATAGACCACAAGATTTCCGTTATCATAAACATAATACACTCGCAAGTGTATGTAAAGCATTCTAAGTGGTTGAGCACTTGGTAACCATACTTAACATTTAATCAACGTCGCATATTCCCTTTATTATGAAATCTTACTACACCGTACCAAGTGTAGTCACCGAAACGAAGTACTGTGCAACCGTTGAATACTGGTCGTCCAGTCCGGTTGGGGTTGTCAGGCCCGATAGATCTATCAACATGATTCGCGTTTACAATACCCATGTAAATAGTAGTTACCAAGCTACAGGGAAATATGCCAGTGGTACAACTCAACGTAAAATATATTTTTAAGTACTTGTGTCTATTTTGTAAACATTTATAAAAGCAGCGCATGTATTCTCAGCCCAAAAATATATATTGCAAAATCAATTAAAAAGGGAGCAAATGAAACTCACTTTTGCCTTGAAGGTATTTAATTCGACTTGTTCTCCGATAGATATCACGAACCTAACCATATATATAATATATCAACATATTTTTTTTTAAGTAATCGTTACATATATATATACTTTTAATACTTTTAATATTTTCTTAGTCCGTAACTAGTAGTCCGATGTTAGTGGTCCACAATTAGTTGCTTAAATAAAATAAATAAAGACCCCATCGTATTCGTATTGATCAGAATTAATCTCGACCCATGGTACCATGTTGTCAAATGACGTGTTGCGTACATAAAGTACCGTGTTGTCAAATGACGTGTTGCGTACAATCATGAGGTCTTATGATTAATCTTCTCGTGTTGTTTACGGGTGGTCCTGAAATATATAAAATCAAATCATAAGTAATTATATATAAAATATCATATTAATTAGAAAAGATATGATTAATTTACTTTTTCTCCAAATATTTTCGTAGCTAAACTAGCTTCGGATACCCAATCTTGTTTTAGTCGTAGTTTCTTCATTACAACTCCGTTTTTGTTGGTTCAACTTGCCACTTCCTTGGATCGAGTCAAATTTTAAGAATATGAACTGAAAATACCTTAGTTTGTATTCGAAATCATAGGTTATAGGTCAAACTTTGGTGAAACTTATGAAAGTGATCATTTTCCATCATAAAAACAACATTTAATGATCATTTTTCTAAAAATACTTACACTTTGAGTTAAACCATGAAATTTTTATGTGTTAACATATTCATAAGAAATATCATTTTTCTAGAATATGAACTTCCAATTCAATGTTCAAGATGGTTTTTAATTATCCAACCCAAAACAGCCCCCGGTTGCACTCCGACGACGTAGATTCAGTTTTTAAGATGTTCTTTGTAAAACCAAGTTATATCTTGTTAAGTTAGCATATCATTATGATATACTACAGGTCTTGAAGTGTTTTAAAAGTCAAGTTAGAAGGATCTATTTAGTTTGCGAACAAGTTTGAAATCATACAAACTATGTTCTTGTTGTTAAAATTTTATACCACAAAATAAGATAGCTATATGAATATGAATTGAATAAGATTATGAACAAGGTTACTACCTCAAGTTACTTGGACAAAGTTACTGCAAAAGATAAGAAATAATTTTGGAATCAAAGAGTGGTGGAGTTAGATCAAAAGGTTGGAAGTAAACTTCTTCAAATGGGTGGTTATTTTGATATGTTCTTGAAAGAGTTTTCTTATGGTGTTTAAGGCTTGTAATTGAAGCTAAATGATGGGGAAAATGCTTGAAGATGATCAAGTATGAAGTTAGGAGTATTTTGAGAGAGAAATGAGGGTGTAGGTATGAGAAAATGGAGTGAAGAAATGGTGTTCATTTATAAAAATGTTTTTAGTTTATAAAGAAAGAAAAGGATTCCTAATTTTGTTTTCTTACTAATAATTGATGTGAAGCGAGGTGTATATAAAATAGTTATTATTTTACTAGGAAAACACTATTAAATACGATACAATTTTACACAAGATATTTTTTATTTATAGAATGGATATACTTAAACCTTGCTACAACACTTATAGGCAGTGTACCTAATCGTACAGTAGTGTAGTTTTTAGTAAGTCCGGTTCGTTCCACAGGGAAATCTTTAAACAAAGCTCAACGCTATATTAGTTTACTTTTATAAAAATACAAATATATATAAGTAATATTATTATTATAAAGGGGGGGTTTTTACCGTTTTAATGACCGGTTTGTCGATTTTAAGACTTTAGTCGCAGTTAAAACCTAATGTAAAAAAATAAATACAAGACTTTAAATTAAAGCGTAAAGTAAATAACGATAATGAAATTGCGAATAATAAAAATGCGATAAAATAAAATTGCGATAATTAAAAAGTACGATAATTAAAAGTGCGATTAAATAACAATAAATAAAAGTGCGATAATTAGAAGTGCAATTAAATATAAAATAAAGGAAATTAAATATGAAATAAAAGAATTATGCTTATTTAAACTTCCGTAATCATGATGTTTGACGTGTTGATTTTAGTTTTATGCCCATGGGTTAATTGTCCTTTGTCCTGGATTATTCAATATGTCCGTCTGGTTTTTGTCCATAACAGTCCATCAGTCATAAATATAAATTGCAAGTGTCCTTGTCAAATTATTATTATACCCGAAGTTAAATATTCCAACTAATTGGGGATTCGAATTGTAACAAGGTTTTAATACTTTGTTTAATGAATACACCAGGTTATCGACTGCGTGTAAACCAAGGTTTTACTACTTTGTTAACAATTACACCAATTACCCTTGAATGTAATTTCACCCCTGTTTTAATTATTCTAGTGGCTATTAATCCATTCCCGTGTCCGGTTAAATGAACGATTATTCGTACATATAAATACCCCGCCCATCGTGTCCGATCGAGTGTATATGGTAATTTATAGGGACGCCCAATTGTAAATCTTTATATTAACATTAACAAACTTTCATTTAGTTAAACAAATATAAAGCCCATTAATAGCCCATAGTCTAGTTTCCACAAGTGTCGTTCTTTTGTCCAAACCCCAATTATGGTACAAAGCCCAATTACCCAATTTTAGTAATTAGCCCAACATCATGATTACTTCGTTTTAAATAAGCATAATAATAACTTAGCTACGAGACATTAATATAAAAAGGTTGAACATAACTTACAATGATTAAAAATAGCGTAGCGTTACACGGACAGAATTTCGACTTACACCCTTACAACATTCGCTAACATACCCTTATTATTAGAATTATAATTAAAATTAAAATATAAATTATAAATATAAATATATTTACGTATGAAGAGGAAGAAAAAAAAAATGATTAAAACTCGGCACAAAACTGGCTTTATATAGGACCTGACCAGCAATCTCACTCCATGCGACTCGCATGGATTTGTGCCTTTGGCCATGCGAGTCGCATGGCCACCCTGGATCCAGCCAAATTGGTTTGTTTTCTTCTTGCCGACGTAATATAATAATAATAATATATATAATATATAATTATATATAATTATATATATATTATATTATATTCTTGTGCATAGTAGACTAGATATTTTTGGTCCGTTGCGTCGGACGTTTCTTCTTGGCTCAGGTCCCGGTTCCGGATTTTCGGACGTCTTCGCGTATTATTTTATATCGCGTACTTTGCGTCTTGTAACTTGTACTCTTGTCATTTTGAGACGTTCCTCATCAATATTTTGAACCTTTTTAGTTGTATCTTGTACTTTTTAGCTCTTTGGACCTTTTTGTCTTCAATTTGTCGAATCTGCCTTTTGTCTTCACTTTTTAATATTTAAACGAATATTGCTTGTAAATCGAACAATTGCAACTAAAAGCTTGTCTTTCTTGAGGAATAATGCTATGAAATATATGTTCGTTTTTAGCATTATCAAATATTCCCACACTTGATCGTTGCTTGTCCTCAAGCAATATTGTCTTGAAATACTAGAATCACTTCTTTATTCTTCACACTTTGTACATCAGTGATTTCTATACGGCGGTATAAACAATGGTAGTAACGATATGGTTTACAGTCCCACATGACTATAAAAATTTAGATCCATTAAGGAAATTGGATCTTTATGAAAACATTTGTTCTTTTGAAATCTAGTTTTTACCCTAGATAAGTTTTCCGGAATAACCCTTTACCGGTGTTTGCAAAATATTTTTGTGGGTTTGGTGGGTTTCAAATTTGAAAATTTTAGCTCAAAACTTGCGGTTTTGTGTCACCCACTTGCTAACCTTGTATTTGGAAAGCAACACGTCCAGTTTACTTGTCCCGTATATTACCTTTCGGCAAACTACTGTCCGGTTGTAAAGGAAAGCGTTGAACAAGCAACTGTTAAGGCAATGTCCCGTGACATGCTTTTGATTATGGTCTATAACGTGTCGGACGCAATTACTATCCTTGGTAGGAGCAATAGTAAAGCTCACCCTTATAATTTTTCGGTATGGCACAAGGTCCTGTCTTTGACCATGCTATGCAACCACCGTTCTTACGGTTGACACCCGATTTAGTTCAGGTGACCTAATGAATTCCAGGTGAATTCCTAGGATTTTACGTTCAATGGTAATGAACGCATTGAAAATAGGGTTTTCAGAAAACAAATCGGTTTATAATTTTGATCAAAATATTTTCTCGTTTCAGCTCGAGTTTAGATATCATTGAATTCCATGAGTTTGAATTCTCAATCTTTAAGGTCAATCTCTAGGATTGAGTAATATCAGTCTTAAAAGCTGATTTTTAATCTTTAAGGAGATTATCCTTTCTGGGGATCTGATTCATTAGTCTTATCCAGCTAATTTGCACGGTGCCCCCCCATTGTACGAGATAAATCCTTCTCATGGTTAGGATAAATCTGACCACTTGGCGACCCTGTTTAATGCTGAGGTCCGTGGATTTCCTGCTGATTTTAGTGATGACTTTTCTAGATTTTTCGTCAACCTACAGCTGGTCTGGACGACAACTTCATGACCTAAATCAAGAAGCGCGTGTCTTTTTCGGAAGACTTTACTTCCTTTTAGTGATGGAATTGATTCATCGTGTAGATCCATCTCTTCTTTTCTTTCATCGGGTAAAACAGTTTAGTTTAGTCCAAAGCAAAAGTATTTTTAGTTATTTGTTACAGATATATGTGACATATGTTTAAAATAACTTGGTAAATTTTCCCACACTTGGCTTTTATTTTCCTTTTTATCGTCCTCTATTCCATTTTAAATGAATTTTAACATTTTCGTTTGTTTCTCAATTTATGTCCTTTTCGAGGTAACAATAATTTCGGTGTTAAAACCTAGTTTTATCGTTCATAAATATGTATAAACATGATTTGAATTCATTTAATTAAAAATTTTGAAAAATTTTACTAGAATTGGGTAGTCAGTATATAAGACTAGGGCTGTTCTTTTTTATCAGAGAGCACTAGATTCTAATACAACTACTGCTTTACTAGTATTTTTAATAGTAACCAAGTGTTTAATATAAAAATTTTAAAATCCGAAAGAATTTAACCCCTTCCCACACTTAAGATCTTGCAATGCCCTCATTTGCAAGAAATCAGTAACAATTTAAATTATTGAGGGTGATTAGTGTGAAAATGATTAAATTTTTACCAAAGTTTCCAAATATATTGGCGTTTGTTTGCTGAATGATAAATGGTGCACGTCATTTGTTCATTCCGTCTTGTTGTTATTTCACATACATTTTGCATCATTGTCGTCAAAATTACTTGCTTTTGCTGAACTTAATGCCAGTCTTTGAAAATGCGTTGTTTTACCCTGTTTTGTGCATAAAATAGAATACATACAATACAAATATAATCATACATGCAATTTGAAATGGAACTTTGGCATCCCACTTTCAAACTATAAGAAAAATATTAGTATACAATAATAATAAAATATCAAACATTACATAAACGTAATAAAATGTTAAGTGTTTAAAATAAAAATAAAAATTACCAACTTATCTCTACTGATCAGGAGGTGGGTTAGGAGGATAATTAGGATAGGGATCCCAATTCATGTTCGCGTCCGGGTTCCATGGCTGATTATAGGTGAACTGGTATGCTGCGTCATAATCATATGAATCATAGGGTGGTCTCATTTCTGGCTGATGTACGGGATAGTATGCGGGTCGGGTCGGATAATACATCTCGCCAGGCTGCAACTGGCTTATAATTTGGCGCTGATGATAATCCCATCGGCCATGCTCTCGTTGCCGGGAATGCTCGTAGTCATTCCGACGTTGCCATGCCTCGTACTGCATATGCCTATCATAGTTCGTCATGTATTCATCCTCCATACGAACGCCTAAATCAAGAGCAGTCTCCCGAACAACTCCTATAATGTTGTTCGCATCCTCCATCTCGTCATCCGAACCTCTTTCTACCTGTCGCTGAGGTCCCTCGTATTGATATACCCGACCACGTCTCATTAATAATACCCTTGCACCGTGATAAAGGTTTGAACTTATAGTTTCACCTCCGTCCTCTATTTCGTTCATTGGACCCCCTTGGTGCTTATCTACACCTAAATACTCTCCAATGAGAGTAATGAAAATACCACCACCTATAATACTCCCCGATTTCATCCCCGAAACTACATTAGCGAGATAATAACCAACACAATAGGGAATGTTAACGAAACTCCTCGGGTCTCTAATACACTTGAGGTAGAACAAATCGTTTACGGTCAATTTCTCCTTATTTCTTCCCCTTTGTGTAATTGTGTTTGCTAAGAATCTATGAATCACCCGGAGTTCAGCTCTGTCTATATCTAAGTATGTATGATTTCCACTGGCGTGAAATTCATTAAAGTGGGACATACGCCTCCAGACAGCGTTAATATCAAATTCTCTATCTACCCTTTCTCCTTGGGCAATCAAGCTATTACAGTCGGGGCTCAAAAGTTCAGCAGGGGTGTAAATCTGTAAGGCCCTAGCTAAATCTATCATGGACATTCTGTACATGCGTCCACCTAACAGAAATCTAATAAAGCTTCTATCATCTATCCTCCTAACATCACTGTTTAACTTAATAGTACTAAGTAATTCTATACACCATTCCCTATATATGGTTCTACGAATGGAAAATAGGCGCATCCAATCGTTAAACTGAGAATTACCATACCTTTGCACCAATAATTCCCGAATCGGTTCGGCAAGGTCAACTGTTTCCAAAGGTACCCAGTCAATTGCCCTTGGCATTTCAACAACCTTAAAGTAGAGAATGTGCATGTTCTTTTGATAATCTGGATACTCTATCCAACATCGATCAAATCTCAGATTTGGGTGTAACTGATCTTCATTAATGTCTAAGCTCAGAATCCTTTGATGTGGAGCGAATTGACGAAACTGATTCACGAATAATTGATCTTGATCGTGATAAGGAATATGTTGCTCCTCATGTTCTTCTTCTTCTTGTTGCATATGTTGTTCTTGTTCATGAAACATTTCCGGTTCGGGCTCTGGTTGTCTGGACGATGATGCTCCTGAACCTCCAGTATCGGCTTTCTGTAAAACACATTAAACACAAAAATTGTGCATCCAAATATGCATTAGTGTTAGCAAAATAATAACTTGAAACAATTATGATGACATGTTCAATTCATAACACATTTTATACACATTTTCTTAACAATAACAATTCTACATTTTTACATACGAAAATGTATACAATGTTTTATCACATTTAAACTCTTAAACATGTCAACAATAATCATTACTAGCAATGAAACAAGTTTCAAATGGCCTTTATATCAATTTATCCAAGTTCATGAATTTTTGGACTTAAAAAGTCCACTTTAATTCTCAAAAACATGTTTAGGCTCAAAGTTTGGATCAATTAACTACCTAGACATGTTACACTACTCAATTTAGCAACAATTCATGACAAAAATCGGCCATAACCTGTTTATATCAAAAAGCCCCAAATTGCTCAAGAACACAAACCCTAGATTCTTAAAAATTTGAAGTTTTTAGCTTCAATTCATGTTAAATAGCTTCTATCTAGGATATACATGCATAATATAACAACAATTTAAGTCTAATTACACTAAAAAGCATCAAAATCAAATTATAAAATTTCTAGCTCAAGAACACAAAAATTCGAATTTAAAGAGATTAGGGGTGAAATCTTTACCTTTCTCCTGAAGGGGTTGAGACTACTGAATCTAGGCATGATTATTGTGAAATTTTTGCAAGAAATTTGGTGAAAATTGGTGAAAAATTGAGAGAGTTTGGGAGGTTTTCGTGTTTGTGTATGTGTGTTTGTGAAAGACAGAAGCAGCGACTGAATATTTGATCCTGTCCAGTTTTTTTGATCCATGCGAGTCGCATGGTTTTGCTCTTACCCCCATGCGACTCGCATGGGGTGTAATTCTGGTATTTTTTTTTTTTTTTTTTTTTTTTTTTATAAAAAGGTTATACTTTTAAAACATAAAATTTAATAAAATTTTAAAAATTTTGTTTCTTTTTAGGACGAGGTCGTTTCGGGACGATGCCCTAGTCCGTCCCTCGACAAAATTTTAAAATTTTGTCATTTTCAAGCGATTGTTTTAAAAGCTTAGATTTTTGGATTTTTTCAATGTTTTTGGCATACTTTAAATCAATAAGATTAAAAATAATGATAATAAAAGTTCTCGTCCCTCCCTCGGGTAAAGCAATTTCGGTTCAAAGACCTAGTCTTCAACTTACGACGAATTTTAAAAATCATATTTTTAACTTAATGAGATAAAGTAAATTTTTGTTTTTAAATTCACACAATTATAAAATTCAAAATTAATACTAAAAAAAATCACACCAAACTTAAAAATTTGAAATGCATAAAATTAAAATTTCATATTTTAAAAATTAAAAATTCACACCAAACTTATATTAATTTTTCAAATATTTACAATTTTAAATATATTATTTTTACAAAATTTACAATATTAATTTAAGATTTAAATATTAATTTTTAAAAATATGGTAAAAATAAAATTAAAAATCTTTTTGTCTTTTTATCCCACTTTAATCAATCAAATATTATCAAAAATATGCGCCCCTCTTTTCGGTAAAGTAATTTCGGTTCCAAGACCTAATTTAACTCATGACGAATTTTTGAAATATTTTGGGTTGATTGATTAAAGATATTTATACCTTAAGAATAAACGTTAAATTTCGCAGTGATGTAATAAATTTTTGAATGATATCAATAATTTCGGTCGCCAAACCTAATTTTATTTAATACCAATTTAATACTTTTTAGCGAACAAATTAGCGTTTATTATCAAAAGGTTAAAAATAAAAATAAAAATAAAAACTGTACAGACATACCTGTGAAATAGATTTCTTAGTTATATGATCTATTATATTCATAAGATAGTCGGTTTAATTGGTTTTCCATGGCTGCATAGGCGTAACCTCGAGCATTCATTGTCTTTTCTTCTAAACATATGAATGGTCCGTCTCTGCATAAAGTAACAAATTCGGTATTTGAATAGGTTTGATTATTTGAACATTTACCTCCATGTGACCATTTTCCGCATTTGTGACATCGTTCTAGGTGTCGTGCTCTTCTTTTCGCTGCGGATTTTGATTTTCCTTTACCAAATTGTAACTTATTATCTTCGCATCTGGATCCTTTTCTAACTCCGTCCATTCTTTCTCTGATTACTGATACTAATTCACTCGGTAGTATGTCATTATTTCTTTTAGTGATCAAAGCGTGTAGCATTAGACCATGGTTTAATTCACAGGCAGTCTTCATTTCGTAAAAACCTAAAAAAATAAAAATTCAGAATGGGGGGAGAAGACTAGTTCTTTAGGGTCTGCTAGGGAAAGACCATACGTGTTCCATTTTCGAGAACTACACGAAAACAGACAATCTAACTCTAACAGAAATACATATTATCCTTTAAAGACTTGATTCTCCCCACACTTAGTTAGATGTGGTGTCGAAATTGTGATTAACTTCGTTGTCGACTTCCATCGGACCCTGTATGTAATGTTTAACTCTGTGACCATTAACTTTAAATTCAATCCCATTTGAATTTATTAATTCTATCGTTCCGTATGGGAAAACTCTTTTGACTATGAATGGTCCAGACCATCTTGATTTCAATTTTCCAGGAAATAGCTTGAATCGTGAATTGAAAAGAAGAACTCTGTCTCCTTCTTTAAATTCTTTTGAACTTCTGATTCTTTTATCATGCCATTTCTTCGTTCTTTCTTTATAGATTAACGAATTTTCGTATGCTTCATGTCTTAATTCTTCTAATTCGTTTAGTTGACTTAATCGTAGACGTCCGGCTTCATGTAAATCAAGATTACATGTCTTCAAAGCCCAAAATGCTTTGTGTTCAATTTCTACTGGAAGATGACATGCTTTTCCATACACAAGTCTAAAAGGTGTGGTTCCAATTGGAGTTTTGTAGGCTGTTCTAAAAGCCCAGAGTGCATCCTCCAATTTAATGGACCATTCCTTCAGATTTGATCCTACGGTTTTCTCTAGAATACGTTTTAAAGCTCGGTTGGTATTTTCAACTTGTCCACTTGTTTGTGGATGATATGCGGTGGAGATTTTATGAGTTACTCCATATCTTTTAAGAACTTTCTCAAGTTGATTATTACAGAAATGAGTACCCCGATCACTTATTAAAGCTTTCGGTGTTCCAAACCTTGCAAAAAGACGTTTTAAAAAGTTGACTACAACTCGTGCATCGTTAGTTGGGAGAGCTTGTGCTTCCGCCCATTTAGATACATAATCAATGGCTACGAGTATATATAGATTATTATGAGATTTTGGAAATGGACCCATAAAGTCAATACCCCAAATGTCAAATACTTCACATACTTGGATGACATTTTGTGGCATTTCATCACGTTGACTTATTTTTCCGGTCCTTTGACATGCATCACAGGATTTGCAAAGAAGGTGTGCGTCTTTGTAAATTGTAGGCCAATAGAATCCAGCTTCATAAACTTTTCTTGCTGTTAGTTGAGGCCCATAATGCCCTCCTGTTGGTCCTGTGTGACAATGGTTTAAAATTTTACTAGCTTCATCTCCAAATACACATCGGCGTATTATTCCATCGGGACAACTTTTAAACAGATGTGGATCTTCCCAGAAATAGTGTTTTATATCACTGAAGAATTTCTTTCGTCTTTGGTACGATAATCCTTTTTCAAGGAATCCACAAACTAAGTAGTTTGCATAGTCTGCAAACCATGGAATTTCTTTATAATCTATCTTCAATAGATATTCATCAGGAAAGTTGTCTTGTATGGCCGATTCATTCAGAACTTCTAATTCGGGATTTTCAAGACGAGAAAGATGATCAGCGGCGAGATTTTATGCTCCCTTTTTATCTCGGATTTCAATATCAAACTCTTGTAAGAGTAAGATCCAACGGATTAATCTTGGTTTAGCATCTTGTTTTGAAAATAGGTATCTAAGAGCAGAATGGTCGGTATAGACCACCGTTTTTGCTAGAACTAGATATGATCGAAATTTGTCAAAAGCAAAGACAATAGCAAGGAGTTCTTTTTCAGTAGTTGTATAGTTCGTTTGTGCTCCTTGTAATGTCTTACTAGCATAATATATAGGTTGAAATCGTTTTTCAATCCTTTGTCCTAAAACGGCTCCCATTGCAAAATCACTTGCATCGCACATTAGTTCAAATGGTAGATTCCAATTTGGTGTTATCATGATCGGTGCATTAGTGAGTTTTTCTTTAAGAATATTAAAAGATTTGATACACTCATCTGAAAAGATGAATGGCGCATCCTTTTCTAGGAGTTTATTCATAGGAGTGGCAATTTTAGAAAAATCTTTTATAAAACGTCGGTAAAAACCGGCATGCCCTAGAAAACTCCTAACTCCTCTTACATTTGTGGGATGTGGAAGTTTAGCAATTACATCTACTTTAGCTCTATCCACTTCAATTCCTTCTTTTGAAATTTTATGTCCAAGAACGATGCCTTCTTTAACCATGAAATGGCATTTCTCCCAATTAAGTACTAGATTTGATTTTTCGCATCTAATTAGCATTCGTTCCAGATTAACTAGACATGATTTAAATGTATCACCGAAGACTGAAAAGTCATCCATGAATACTTCCATGCATTCTTCTATCATGTCGTGAAAAATCGCCATCATACACCTTTGAAAGGTTGCAGGGGCGTTACAAAGTCCAAATGGCATGCGTTTGTAAGCAAAAGTACCATAAGGGCACGTGAATGTGGTTTTCTCTTGATCTTCGGGTGCTATTGGAATGTGAAAATATCCAGAAAATCCATCTAGAAAACAATAGTAACTATTTCCGGCTAATCTTTCCAACATTTGATCTATGAAAGGTAAGGGAAAGTGATCTTTTCTGGTGGCGTCATTTAATTTTCTATAATCAATACATACACGCCATCCTGTTACAGTCCTAGTAGGAATAAGCTCATTTTTCTCATTTGTAATGACAGTCATGCCACCCTTCTTAGGCACGCATTGAACTGGGCTTACCCATGGACTATCAGAAATTGGGTAAATTAAACCTGCATCTAGCAGTTTAATAATCTCTTTCTTAACTACATCTTGCATATTAGGATTTAGTCTTCGTTGACGTTGCACATACGTTTTATGACCTTCTTCCATAAGGATTTTATGTGTGCAATACGAAGGACTTATTCCTTTAATATCATGAATCTTCCATGCAATGGTTGGTTTATGAGCTTTCAACACAGAAATGAGTTGTGATTTCTCATTTTCAGTAAGAGAAGACGATATTATTACAGGTAATTCAGATTCACCATGTAAATAAGCGTATTCCAAATGGTTTGGAAGTGGCTTTAACTCTAATTTCGGAGGTTCTTCTATCGATGATTTATATCGATATCTGTCTTCTTCTTTTAGCATTTGAATTTCTTCTGTTGTTGGTTCATATCCATTAGCTATAAGTGTAGCTAACATTTCAGCTTCATCAATTGGTTCATTACCTTCTCCTAAAGAACATTCTCCTGTTCCTTGTAATTCTGGAAATTCTTCTAATAATTCTGCATGTGCATCTATAGTTTGAATATAATAACATGTATCATCTGCAGATTGTGGTTGTTGCATTGCTCTATCAACTGAAAAGGTAACACTCTCATCCTCTATACTTAGGGTCAGTTTCTTACCGAACACGTCTATCATTGCTTTAGCCGTGTTTAAGAATGGTCTTCCTAATATGAGAGGAACTTGAGAATCTTCTTCCATGTCCAAAACAACAAAATCTACTGGAAATACTAAAGTACCAACTTTAACTAGCATGTTCTCCATTATCCCTCTAGGATATTTTATTGATCTATCGGCTAGTTGTATGCTTATTCTGGTTGGTTTTAATTCTCCAAGGTCTAGCTTAGCGTATAGTGAATACGGCATTAGATTTATACTAGCACCTAAGTCTGCCAATGCTTCTATTGAACTAAGACTACCCAGAAAACATGGAATTGTGAAACTTCCTGGATCAGATAGTTTTTCTGGTATCTTATTCAACAGCACTGCTGAACAATTTGCATTCATAGTGACAGCCGAAAGTTCTTCCATTTTCTTTCTATTTGTGATCAGATCTTTCAAGAATTTAGCATATCTTGGCATTCCTGAAATCACATTAATGAAAGGAAGATTTACATTTATCTGTTTAAACATATCCAAGAATTTGGATTGCTCGGCTTCAAGTTTTTCCTTCTTCATTTTACTCGGGTAAGGAAGTGGTGGTTGGTATGGTTTAACATAAGGTTTATCCTTAACTGTGTTATCTTCATTAACCTTCTCAACTACCGGTTCTTTTTCCTTATCTTGATCAGGTTGTGGTTCTTGTGGAGTAGGAATAGTTTCATCAGAAGTTACAGGTATTTCAGGTGGTTTAAGTGTTGTACCACTTCTTGTGGTAATAGCTTTAGCTGTTTCATTCCGGGGGTTAGCATTTGTATCGCTTGGTAGACTTCCCGGTTTTCTTTCACCTATTAACCTTGCTAGGTTACTTACTTCTTGTTCTAGATTTTGAATAGAAGCTTGTTGATTTCTAAATGCTTGAGCATTTTGTTCATTAGTTTGTTTTTGAGATGTGAAAAACTGCGTTTGAGTTTCAACTAGCTTCGTCATCATATCTTCTAAATTCGGCTTTTTATCATCGGTGTGTTGTGGTGGTTTGTTTTGAAAATTTGGTCTTTGCTGATTGTAAGTATTATTGGATACTTGTTGATTGCTAGGACCTTGTTGGTTGTTGTATGGAATATTTCGGTTATAATTCTGGTTTTGATTGTAAATCGGTCTTGGCGGTTGATAATTATTCTGATAATTATTTCCAGGCCTTTGGTTTATGTATGAAATATTCTCTCTTTGTTCCATTGTTAATTCAATACTTAGACAATCTTTTGTCAAATGTGGTCCTCCACACTGCTCACAACTAATTCGTATTGAGTGAATATCCTTAGTCATCTTTTCCATTCGTCTCTCGAAAGCATCTATCTTTGCTGAAATGGAATCTAAGTCATGGCTAGAATCGGCTCTAGCTGCTTTAGATGATCTAATGATGTCTTTTTCTTGGTGCCACTCATGTGAGTGGGAAGCAGTGTTATCAATAATTTTGTAAGCATCAGTTTCGGTTTTCTTCATAATAGAACCACCAGCTGCTATATCTATATCTTTCCTTGTAGTGATGTCGCATCCTTGGTAGAATATTTGTACTATTTGACAGGTGTCTAAACCATGTTGCGGACATCCTCTTAACAACTTTCCATATCTTGTCCACGCCTCATATAGAGTTTCATTTGGCTTCTGTGTGAACGTAACAATTTCTGCTTGAAGTCTTACGGCTTTTGATGCAGGAAAGAATTGTTTAAGAAATTTGTCAATTAAAACATCCCATGTATCAATCGCCCCTTCAGGTAACGATTCCAACCAATCTTTGGCTTCTCCCTTTAAAGTCCAGGGAAATAACATGAGATATATCTGTTCATCCTCCACTTCTCGTATTTTAAATAGTGTGCAGATCCTATTAAAGGTACGTAGATGTTCATTTGGATCTTCCTTCGGCGCACCACTAAATTGGCATTGATTAGTCACCATGTGTAGAATTTGTCCTTTGATTTCATAATCTGGCGCATTAATGTCTGGATGAGTAATTGCGTGACCTTGGCCAGTGCGTTTAGCTCTCATTCGGTCTTCCATACTTAAAGGTTCCAGATTCTCCATAATTGAATTTGTTGAATCGGTATCACTGAATGATTCTGATTTAATAGTTCGTTCCTCAACAATCTCTGTTTGAATGATTGGTGGTTCCGGAGGAAAGTTTAATGGTTCAGGATCTATGAACCGTTCCTGAATATTCTCTGGATTCTCAATTGTGAGGTTGGGTTCAAAAAATGGATTATCGGAAATTTGAACTGAAGTACTTGGTCGACTGGATGACGATTCTAAAGAAAAATCAACGGCGGTTATATTTGTTAAACGATGTCTTGATCTAGTTACAGGTGGTGAACGTACAAAAGGTGATGAACGTCTTGCTCGGTGCATTCACTGAATATCCTATTAGTTTTAAAAAGGAAAGAAAAATTATAATAAGTTATCCAATCAATAGACTTTTCTGATTTTGCCCACGTTTCGAATAGCCAAAAGATGCAGCAGAGGGGCAGGATTCGTTTGGTCTCAATATAATTGAGGACTGTTTGGCTCCAATAACCCGGTCCACGTACAAATCCAACTATTACTACGAACCAGAAAATTTTGATGTCTATCAATTTAACCACTCAAAATAAATTTTCGTAATTTTAAGAAATTTAGATAAGAAGTAGAAAAAAAATTCTAAGTCCTAAAAACTAGAATGGCGAGAAATAAGAAAGACAAAGAGTTCGTCGCAAAAGGTCGAAAAAGAAAAATGGTTGAAAAATAAAAGGTGACGGAAAAATAAAAGAAACTTATAAAAACTTAAAAATACTTAACTAATTTAACCTTATTACTACAACTAACTTAAAATTATAATCGCAAATTGAAATTACTAATTGGAATGATAATTGATACATAGTAAAAGGTGTCTAAAAATATTAAAGCTTACAGGAAAAACTAAATCCCAAATGGAAATAACTTAAAAAGAAACTAAAACTTAAAAAGGCGTCGCAAAATTCTAAAGCACCTAAATCTTAGTTTAAAGAAAAAGCACTTAAGGAATTCTACGGCAAAGCCTAAAAATCTAGGAGTAAAAATAACTATAGCAAAAACTAAGTTTAAAATTAAATATGAGCTAAAAAAAATACAAATATTACGTTACAACGATTAAAAAGGGACAAAATATTAAAAGTTATAAAAAGTTATAAAAATACAATTTTTATTAAAATATTATTTTTATATTAATTATATTAAAGTATTAAGTTTTAAATATAATAAAACTAATTAAAAGTAGTTAAAAATAATTAAACTAAAAACTTAATTAATAATAATCAAACTAGGGTTTAATTAATAATAATTAAATAATAACCGTAATAAATGCGGAATTAGGGTTAGGATGTGGCCCTGTCAGACCCCTCATGCGAGTCGCATGATTTAAGAGGGTGGGTCATGCGAGTCGCATGAACACCCTGAACTGGTTCAATTTGACTGGTTCAAATGACAGGTCACGTAATATTTATTATTTATTTATATTTTTCTGTTTTATATTTAAAAGATAAATATATATATAATTAAAATAAAACTTAATTTTAAAAACTAAAAATATACTTAAAATACTTTATAATTTTGTTAAAATAAAAGAAAAACTTAAAAATATATTTAAAATACTTTTTTTTTTTTTCGATTTTAAAAGCTCTTTTTTTTTATATATTTTTTTTATTTTTAAAAATATAAATTTTACCAAAACTAATTATAACTTAAAAATTAAAAATATGGCGTTTCGCTTTGGCGAATGTTCCCCGGCAGCGGCGCCAAAAATACTTGATGTGAAGCGAGGTGTATATAAAATAGTTATTATTTTACTAGGAAAACACTATTAAATACGATACAATTTTACACAAGATATTTTTTATTTATAGAATGGATATACTTAAACCTTGCTACAACACTTATAGGCAGTGTACCTAATCGTACAGTAGTGTAGTTTTTAGTAAGTCCGGTTCGTTCCACAGGGAAATCTTTAAACAAAGCTCAACGCTATATTAGTTTACTTTTATAAAAATACAAATATATATAAGTAATATTATTATTATAAAGGGGGGTTTTTACCGTTTTAATGACCGGTTTGTCGATTTTAAGACTTTAGTCGCAGTTAAAACCTAATGTAAAAAAATAAATACAAGACTTTAAATTAAAGCGTAAAGTAAATAACGATAATGAAATTGCGAATAATAAAAATGCGATAAAATAAAATTGCGATAATTAAAAAGTACGATAATTAAAAGTGCGATTAAATAACAATAAATAAAAGTGCGATAATTAGAAGTGCAATTAAATATAAAATAAAGGAAATTAAATATGAAATAAAAGAATTATGCTTATTTAAACTTCCGTAATCATGATGTTTGACGTGTTGATTTTAGTTTTATGCCCATGGGTTAATTGTCCTTTGTCCTGGATTATTCAATATGTCCGTCTGGTTTTTGTCCATAACAGTCCATCAGTCATAAATATAAATTGCAAGTGTCCTTGTCAAATTATTATTATACCCGAAGTTAAATATTCCAACTAATTGGGGATTCGAATTGTAACAAGGTTTTAATACTTTGTTTAATGAATACACCAGGTTATCGACTGCGTGTAAACCAAGGTTTTACTACTTTGTTAACAATTACACCAATTACCCTTGAATGTAATTTCACCCCTGTTTTAATTATTCTAGTGGCTATTAATCCATTCCCGTGTCCGGTTAAATGAACGATTATTCGTACATATAAATACCCCGCCCATCGTGTCCGATCGAGTGTATATGGTAATTTATAGGGACGCCCAATTGTAAATCTTTATATTAACATTAACAAACTTTCATTTAGTTAAACAAATATAAAGCCCATTAATAGCCCATAGTCTAGTTTCCACAAGTGTCGTTCTTTTGTCCAAACCCCAATTATGGTACAAAGCCCAATTACCCAATTTTAGTAATTAGCCCAACATCATGATTACTTCGTTTTAAATAAGCATAATAATAACTTAGCTACGAGACATTAATATAAAAAGGTTGAACATAACTTACAATGATTAAAAATAGCGTAGCGTTACACGGACAGAATTTCGACTTACACCCTTACAACATTCGCTAACATACCCTTATTATTAGAATTATAATTAAAATTAAAATATAAATTATAAATATAAATATATTTACGTATGAAGAGGAAGAAAAAAAAATGATTAAAACTCGGCACAAAACTGGCTTTATATAGGACCTGACCAGCAATCTCACTCCATACGACTCGCATGGATTTGTGCCTTTGGCCATGCGAGTCGCATGGCCACCCTGGATCCAGCCAAATTGGTTTGTTTTCTTCTTGCCGATGTAATATAATAATAATAATATATATAATATATAATTATATATAATTATATATATATTATATTATATTCTTGTGCATAGTAGACTAGATATTTTTGGTCCGTTGCGTCGGACGTTTCTTCTTGGCTCAGGTCCCGGTTCCGGATTTTCGGACGTCTTCGCGTATTATTTTATATCGCGTACTTTGCGTCTTGTAACTTGTACTCTTGTCATTTTGAGACGTTCCTCATCAATATTTTGAACCTTTTTAGTTGTATCTTGTACTTTTTAGCTCTTTGGACCTTTTTGTCTTCAATTTGTCGAATCTGCCTTTTGTCTTCACTTTTTAATATTTAAACGAATATTGCTTGTAAATCGAACAATTGCAACTAAAAGCTTGTCTTTCTTGAGGAATAATGCTATGAAATATATGTTCGTTTTTAGCATTATCAATAATTCATACTACTTGACAAATTATAGTTACCTCATATCTAGGGCAGTAATAATATTGATTAGGATGTTGATTTGATGTGTATATACCAATAGTAAATAAGTATAGAAGCTGGGTATGATACGGGTACATATAGCCTAGATATACGTATAGAAATCTTGAGGAAACGGAACGAGAATTCAAATATAGCTATCTTTTGTGAATATACTTATATTGTTTTATGTATTTAAGTCCTTAAAAGTGATTAAATACATTATATATACGATACATGTATAAGCATTATAGATTATAAGTATATATATCAAAGAATGTTACGTATAGTTATCGTTTTGAAAACTTAAGTTAGTAGTTTCAAAATATACTTATAACTCATTGTCATTAGTACACAATGAGATGTTAAACCATCCTTAGATCATGTTAAATATATATAAATACATATATATACACAAACGTATAATTATCGTATGTTATATAGTTCGTGATATCATCGGTCATATTGGACGGTCAAACGTTGTGTAAAACTCTTTTCAAAAACACAAGTCTCAACAATTTAGATTGCTTATCATGTTGGTATGGTTTAATTTATGTAAATATTAATCTAATAAGTATAATTTGGTCGGAAAATTCTGGGTCATTACAGTACCTACCCGTTAAAGAAATTTCGTCCCCGAAATTTGATAGAGGTTGTTATGGATAACAATAAGAAGGTTTTCATGACAAATATAAGGTGATAATGGAGTTTTATCATCATTGAGTAATGTAGATAAAACGATTCGATTATGGGAAGAATATAAATGAGACTATCGTAAAAGAGTGAGATGAGTAAAATATATTCGTCTTAACCGATGACGTAGTTATGATTGATTTCCGGGATTTAAGGGATTTAAAGAGAATCTTACGTAATAAGATTTGGTTCTTTGGTGATTAAGGAAATCAGGATCTTTTTTGATTATATGCAATAATCTGTTTTGATTGCTCTGTCGGATATTTCACTATAAATTCACCCCTTCGTTTCCTTATTTTCCACGACTCACACCTTCTATTCTTTCTCCCTTGATTCTTACTTTAAAGCATTCATCAATATACTCCATCCGGTCCTGATTCTTGATATACTCCTAACTTTTATATCTGTCATTCTTCTTTTTCATCTACCACCAGAAGAATCTACTTACATCTACTATACTCTTGTGTTTATAGTGTTTCTAATTCTCCCGTGTCTCTATATTTCTATCTGTATCGATATACAAGGTTTGTAATTTCGGGGTTATTATCGAAGTTTATATTCTTCATTATTTTTCAGAGCTTCATGCTTTCATTTTCTCTTCCCGACTTCGAGTCAAGCGAGTAATGGTCCGGAATTCGTAGATATGAAATTCACAATGAACATAGCTAATGCTCTAAGAAGAAAATGGTAATAGAACGATTTTGATTTGTTAAATTACCAGAATACCCTGGAGAAGATCGAGTCATCCAGAAAAATATTCTCTTGATATGTTTAGAGATTAGATAGAATGTAAGAGTCGTGTAAATGGCACATGATGACGGTACTGTGAATCATCATGCTTCATTAGAAACTCAGCATGACTTACTGTAATATAATGACGTTGATCAAGTGTCATTATATTATACTAATCCATGCTTCAGTTCCCAACACTACTTCAAAACATTCATATTTTAAACTCGAAGGTTTCAGAATTTAGAAACTAACACAGTTTCTTTTATGTTGCAGATATTACAGGGAGATAAATGATCTCAGATAAGAATAGTTGTGAAAATATCGCCAGAAATATGGAGGATATTTATAATAGAACATACGAGAATATCTTAGAATTTCTAATATCAATGGATGATGAAGAAGATTTGTCTGTGAAGGTTTAGAATGAGAAATAAGATGTTTGCTAACGATTTCAGCAGGCACAAAATCATTTGGATTCTTTGAAGGCAAACTTATTCTTTGTGATTTGTCCACGGCTTTCTTCATAGTTTCACATAATCCGCTTTTCGGTACTAAATTTTCTATCGAGCTTTCCTAACACTCCTTTCTTTATCATCAAACTTTTGGCCATTAAGATCATATACAACATGCTGCTTCGTCAGCATTTTTAAAGTTAACTGATCTGGGTCATCGGTTATCAAACCGAGGTAGTTTCAGGAGAATTGTGTTTTTAGAATGATTAATCACTGATGGTAATATTGTGGAATATAAAAGGTTCCCCAGTAACAATAAAGAGTACGCATATATATCGCGGTTATAATAAAGTTGTTTCAGATGAAAAGTCGGAGTTGACTTGCTGGAGCTGTGACAAAATTAGCTACTTTGGAAAGGGATTGCAAAACGATCTTCGGTAATAACAATGTCAAAGGAACTAGAACAGATACGTGTCAAATGTTTACTCAGTTTCTGAGGGTTTTTTAGGTGCATAACTATATGCATCAATCTTTTCTTCCGTAGATGAAGTGCGGTTGGTTTATCCTCTCGATTGAGGTGTTTTTAAGAATCATGATAGATTTGAACGCTGATTGTAATCGTCGAGATACAATGAGGTTTAAGATGAAATCAAGTGGCAATCTTGAAGAAATGTTTAGTTTCATATGTTATAATCAATATTTTAATTCATTTTAATTGTCCAATGTCATTAGTCCACAGTCGATAGTCCACAGTAACAGTCCAATAATTCATATATAGTTTAATATATAATATACGAATTAATTAATACGTGTCGTGACCCGTATACCTCTCAGACTCGATCACAACTCAAACTATATATATTATTGTAGAATCAACCTCAACCCTGTATAGAGAACTCGATCATTACTGCATATAGAGTGTCTATGGTGATTCCAAATAATATATATAGATGCGTCGATATGATATGTCAAAACATTGTATACGTGTCCCGATATTTAAAGTGCGTAAAATAATTACAGAAATTAAATGACGATAAATAAAAGTGCGATAATTAAATTGCGATAAATAAACTGCGATAAATAAAATGTAATCAGTTAGCTAGGAACAGTTAGCTGGAACAGTTAGCGTGGATTCTTAACAATATTTTTCATAGTTAATTTGTTTGTTTCTAACAGATTTTATTTTGTCATATGTTTTCTTCATATGCCACTTGTTGGATTCTGAGAAGTCAAAATCCAAATATGAAATTGAATGAAAATGGTTATTCTGCGGTGAACGGATACGTATATCGGTGGTTGTAAGTAGGATAGTAAATGACTGTTGAATCAGCTTCGACGAATGTACAATGTAACTTATTAAGATGAAATCTAATTATTCCTCGGGTATTACCTACCCGTTAAAAAAAAATGTCACCATTAATATTTTGTACAAAAGAACTTTTAATTACAATCTTTATGAAAACATATATACATATATATTTTCTTCAGATGAAATCATGAATTTAATGAGTTAATATGATATTAATCTCATTTGCTTTTCGGTTTGAGCTAGAATAAGAAATCTCTAAAACTTTTTGAAACCACATATTCTTAGCAGAATATCAATGAAGTTATGGATCAATACTTCATCGTTCATTATTGTTGGTATTCCTTGGTATCTATGGTGCGTATGATGTTGATGTTTGTGGGACAGATTATGATGTCGAGACGTGTGATGCGGATGTTGTTTGTTAGTGGTGATGATGGAATTGTTGATGTTATTGATGGTGGTGCTGATTATGCTACTGGTGCTGCTGCTGGTGCTTGCAACCTTCGCACCATGTTCTCCAAAGCCGTCACGCGAGCGATAAGTTCGTTAACTTCTGCTAGTACACCGGGATGATTGGCGGTTGGAGCGAGCGAATGAACAAGATTTGTAATATGGGATAGTATATAATCGTGACGAGATACTCTAGAAATGAGAGAGAAAATGGTGTTTCGAATAGGTTCGCCGGTAAGTGCTTCAGGTTCATCGCCAAGAGGGCAATTTGGTGGATGGAATGGATCACCTTCTTCTTGTCTCCAGTGATTTAGTATATTACGAATCCATCCCCAATTCATCCAGAATAGATGATGGGAAATTGGTTGATTCATTCCGGTGACGCTGCTTTCGGAGCCCGAATGGAAATCCATATCGGCATAACTGTCGGAATCTGAAGAATTCGAACTAGATGCGGAATCCATCTTGTATAATGGGAAAAATGAATTTTTGGTATGGAATAGATTATAGGAGTTAGATTTGGTACTCTTCAATACATAATTTACATATGTATATATAATACCAAAATCCCGTAAATTACGGAGAATCTTTGAAAAGATATCAGTCAAAGTTCGCAATAACAGATATGCTAAGATAAGAATTCGTCTATACACTATCAATGCAGTAAATGCAGTAAAACGTGTCTAGACTTATGAATGATAAGCAGGTAATTTCCTAAGGATGATAAGCAGATGATTTCCGACTAGAAATGATAAGCAAAACTTTTGACATGTAGACACAGTCGAAGTCCAGACTCATTAATGCATCCTAACAACTACTAGTTAGACACACTAATGCAAGACCTGGTTCGCTACGACCACCGCTCTGATACCAACTGAAAGGACCCGTCCTAATCCACCTGGACGACGTCATCAACATTTGGTCCCATTGCGATGATCGACTCCAAGTAATGTCCTTAAAATGAGCAAATGCACAGCGGAAGACTTAATTCGTACCTGAGAATAAACATGCTTAAAAGTGTCAACCAAAAGGTTGGTGAGTTCATAGGTTTATCATGATAATCATTTCAATATATTAATAGACCACAAGATTTCCGTTATCATAAACATAATACACTCGCAAGTGTATGTAAAGCATTCTAAGTGGTTGAGCACTTGGTAACCATACTTAACATTTAATCAACGTCGCATATTCCCTTTATTATGAAATCTTACTACACCGTACCAAGTGTAGTCATCGAAACGAATTACTGTGCAACCGTTGAATACTGGTCGTCCAGTCCGGTTGGGGTTGTCAGGCCCGATAGATCTATCAACAGGATTCGCGTTTACAATACCCATGTAAATAGTAGTTACCAAGCTACAGGGAAATGTGCCAGTGGTACAACTCAACGTAGAATATATTTTTAAGTACTTATGTCTATTTTGTAAACATTTATAAAAGCAGCGCATGTATTCTCAGCCCAAAAATATATATTGCAAAATCAATTAAAAAGGGAGCAAATGAAACTCACTTTTGCCTTGAAGGTATTTAATTCGACTTGTTCTTCGATAGATATCACGAACCTAACCATATATATAATATATCAACATATTTTTTTTTAAGTAATCGTTACATATATATATACTTTTAATACTTTTAATATTTTCTTAGTCCGTAACTAGTAGTCCGATGTTAGTGGTCCACAATTAGTTGCTTAAATAAAATAAATAAAGACCCCATCGTATTCGTATTGATCAGAATTAATCTCGACCCATGGTACCATGTTGTCAAATGACGTGTTGCGTACATAAAGTACCGTGTTGTCAAATGACGTGTTGCGTACAATCATGAGGTCTTATGATTAATCTTCTCGTGTTGTTTACGGGTGGTCCTGAAATATATAAAATCAAATCATAAGTAATTATATATAAAATATCATATTAATTAGAAAAGATATGATTAATTTACTTTTTCTCCAAATATTTTCGTAGCTAAACTAGCTTCGGATACCCAATCTTGTTTTAGTCGTAGTTTCTTCATTACAACTCCGTTTTTGTTGGTTCAACTTGCCACTTCCTTGGATCGAGTCAAATTTTAAGAATATGAACTGAAAATACCTTAGTTTGTATTCAAAATCATAGGTTATAGGTCAAACTTTGGTGAAACTTATGAAAGTGATCATTTTCCATCATAAAAACAACATTTAATGATCATTTTTCTAAAAATACTTACACTTTGAGTTAAACCATGAAATTTTTATGTGTTAACATATTCATAAGAAATATCATTTTTCTAGAATATGAACTTCCAATTCAAAGTTCAAGATGGTTTTTAATTATCCAACCCAAAACAGCCCCCGGTTGCACTCCGACGACGTAGATTCAGTTTTTAAGATGTTCTTTGTAAAACCAAGTTATATCTTGTTAAGTTAGCATATCATTATGATATACTACAGGTCTTGAAGTGTTTTAAAAGTCAAGTTAGAAGGATCTATTTAGTTTGCGAACAAGTTTGAAATCATACAAACTATGTTCTTGTTGTTAAAATTTTATACCACAAAATAAGATAGCTATATGAATATGAATTGAATAAGATTATGAACAAGGTTACTACCTCAAGTTACTTGGACAAAGTTACTGCAAAAGATAAGAAATAATTTTAGAATCAAAGAGTGGTGGAGTTAGATCAAAAGGTTGGAAGTAAACTTCTTCAAATGGGTGGTTATTTTGATATGTTCTTGAAAGAGTTTTCTTATGGTGTTTAAGGCTTGTAATTGAAGCTAAATGATGGGGAAAATGCTTGAAGATGATCAAGTATGAAGTTAGGAGTATTTTGAGAGAGAAATGAGGGTGTAGGTATGAGAAAATGGAGTGAAGAAATGGTGTTCATTTATAAAAACGTTTTTAGTTTATAAAGAAAGAAAAGGATTCCTAATTTTGTTTTCTTACTAATAATTCATACTACTTGACAAATTATAGTTACCTCATATCTAGGGCAGTAATAATATTGATTAGGATGTTGATTTGATGTGTATATACCAATAGTAAATACGTATAGAAGCTGGGTATGATACGGGTACATATAGCCTAGATATACGTATAGAAATCTTGAGGAAACGGAACGAGAATTCAAATATAGCTATCTTTTGTGAATATACTTATATTGTTTTATGTATTTAAGTCCTTAAAAGTAATTAAATACATTATATATACGATACATGTATAAGCATTATAGATTATAAGTATATATATCAAAGAATGTTACGTATAGTTATCGTTTTGAAAACTTAAGTTAGTAGTTTCAAAATATACTTATAACTCATTGTCATTAGTACACAATGAGATGTTAAACCATCCTTAGATCATGTTAAATATATATAAATACATATATATACACAAACGTATAATTATCGTATGTTATATAGTTCGTGATATCATCGGTCATATTGGACGGTCAAACGTTGTGTAAAACTCTTTTCAAAAACACAAGTCTCAACAATTTAGATTGCTTATCATGTTGGTATGGTTTAATTTATGTAAATATTAATCTAATAAGTATAATTTGGTCGGAAAATTCTGGGTCATTACAATTTAAAATTGAAAAATGCAACTAATCTAATACTTTTACAATTTAGAATAAACTTAAATACAATACTATGAAAATTAAAAATAAATATAATACAACTTTGGCTTCAAAATGGCCTTTCTTATAAATCAATATGACTTAATATTGCCGTAGTCAACAATCACAACAATCATACATAGGTCGGGGCATTATGAGCTATGTGTGCAATTACAATTTTAATAACTACATTATTAAAATCTACATATGGCTTGTCCATGGTTACAATGCATGTGTACAACCATGGAATGCAGCAATCAACAATTATAATAAATATTCAAGCCATAATAATTAAATCTACAATTTAAATTAGTGATATTCTTTCAATCATATTTGTGCGTCATTAGGTTAAGTCTAAATCAACCGCGTTGACTTTAAAAACCAAAATGGTTTCGACTTTCAACAATACACCACAAAGCTCAATCTAAAGAATAGTCACGCGACAATTAAGATGGTGTAAAAGCGGCTCGGATACCACTATTGGAAAATCGTGTGTACTTTTATCAATTCAGATTAACGCAGCGGATAGTTAAAATAATAATCTTTTATTATTTCATAAAACATTTATAAGATTAAATATTCTTATATTTAATGAAACATGCACACGATTAATTTATCCCAATGAGATCCAATTGCACCATAATAATTTTCATGAATATAAAAACAAAAAAGGAGTTAACGGTATACCTTTCTTGAAGAAACTGATGAACGGAGAGAAACCATTCTTGAAGAAACTAATTGAAGGGGAGAAACCTACGATCAAAAGTATGACCGTCTCTTAGGATAGTCCACACTACACTTCAAACAACGTCAATGGATGCTAATCCAAACTCAAGTAACATATTAACATCAATATAATCAAATTATATTAATATTAATATAAATATTACTCCGCATGTGGTTTCGTTTCGAAAAGATTAAAAGGAAACAACATAAATCGTGATATGATCTTTACTTCTCTTTGCGGCTATGAATTTGAGATTGCTTTAATTTGTCTCGTACAAAGCTAAAACAGCAACATATGTAATATATGTTCACCAGTTCACCGAAAGAATGAATATCAAATAATATATATATATATATATATATATATATATATATATATATATATATATATATAGCCAAAGTAAACTAATCTTTTGATACGCGTTTTTAAAGATACGGAGTACAATTATTTACCACCCAAGTTGATTTGGAAAATCTATATTTTAAAAAGTCATATTTCTCAAATACTTTAGGGGTATGTTATGTAACTTATAATTAATAATTTATATCATGTCGTTTTCATGTAAATAGTAAATTAATTAATTTCGTTTCATTTACTATTCATATGAATAGTAAATGAATTAATTTCGATTTACTATTTTGTTACTTGAGTAATATATATACATCATATATATATTTTATTTGACGTCTCGGTGTATATGTGTGTGATCCTGAAGGCTCAAATGAAGTTGGCCATATAGTTATATGTTGTACCTTGCACGTTAATCTTACACTTATAATATGAATTTTGAAGAACATTAGAATGTTGATGGTAAAGGATTAAATGAGTAAGATTTAAATTGCTTACAGCAGTTGTTTGCCTTTTTATTATAGAGATACATGATACATGAAGATATGATAATGATGTTTTTAATGATGATGCATATATTTATAGTTTACTTTGATCTTTGTCCATATTAATACATATATTTTTTAACTCTAGGAATCATGACAACGTAATAAATGACGATGATGGAAAAGGTAATGAGGATGGATGTGGTCAAGAAAACTATAATGAGAGTGTTCAACGTGATGAAACGGTTGAAGAACCGAAACTTGACATGATTTTGACACGATTGAAGAAGTTGCAAACTTTTATGCAAACTATGGGAAGAAAATGGGATTTGGAGTCTTTAAGAGATCTTCAGAAAAGGATCCTAACGAAGACATTATAAAGTATGCTACTTTTGCATGTAATCGGGCTCAAAAGTCCACCTCCAAATCCAAGAATAGTTTGAACCCTCGTCCCACTACAAAAACAAATTGTGGTGCTAAAGTTAGAGTGGTTCTTGGTGCTGATAAAAAGTATCACGTATCAAAAGTGTTTCTCGAACATAATCACTCGTTTAGTCCCAGCAAAGGAAGATTTTACCGTTGTTATCGGGTAATAAATCGACATGTGAAAAGACAACTTGAAATTCATCAAAGAGCTGGGGTAAGAATGAATAAGAGTTTTAATACTTTGGTCGTCGAGAATGGGGGATATGAAAATTTACCGTTTACAGAAAAATATTATCGTAACTATATTAAGTTAATGGTCAATTGAAAAGTTAATGGTCTATCTAACATTTTTATTTATGTTTATTTGTGATTGTAGAACTTGCAAACTTCTGATTATAATGAAGTTGTATGTGGAGCTGCACACAAAGAAATGGCAAAAGAGGTACTTTGTAGCAACATTTATAAATAAAAAGAAATTAAAATCGGATCCAACTGTTAAGGTTTTTAATTTTTATTGTAGGGAGAGCTAAATGACTATTATGTTTCAAGTGGTGCATATCATAACGGGTACACTAATTTTGCGCTTCAATATGGTGGATTCATTCCGAGTGCTATGCAAGTTCCGAGTGTTATGCATCAGCATCCTTCGCAAAGCAGTCAGGTTTTTCAGCAAGTACCTCCACAAATGCAGCATTTTCATGTCCAAATGCAACCATCATCACATATCAACTCTCTAAACGCATCATTTAATATGCCATTTTGCCCTCCAAATAACGCATTATATCGTCCATAGATGCCGTAGCAGTATGAGTTTCTCATATTTTTTGGTTTATCACATGATTATGATTCTATGATTACCTACTTTGTAGCTTGAAATGTTGGACCCATTTTTAGTTGAACTCATGGTACTTTTATTACAATTGGGTTTTGTGAACTTTTATATGCTTTTGATCATGTTACTAATGGTCATTTTAAGTCTACCACTAGTTGCTTCATTCAACATTTTTTTTTTTTTTTTTAAAGGCAAGCTTGCATCAGTCCGGACCGAAGCCTAGTCATCATTTGCACACACACACGCGCTTTCGGGCAGGAAACCCGAACCACACTCTGAGGATCCGACCCTTAAACCATCCCGAGGGGCAGGCGGGCCGGACCTTAGTCCCGGAGCGGGTGGGTAAAACCTTCCCTTTGGGCCACCTTCAAGGAATATATTTCAATTCCTAGAGCGGGTGACGAGGTTCGGACCCGAGACCTCTAGCCCTGCGAGTACACAAGTGTAACCGCGATACCGCTGGACCGAAGATCCGTTGGTTGCTTCATTCAACATTACATCTCACTTTTATGTTTACTTTAAATCTACAGCCAGTTGCTTTTTTGTTGAAGTTAATAATCTTGTGGTCAAGCAATATATATCAATGAAACCTAGTTGTAAGGATTAACAAAACCCATAAAAAAAATAATGAAATCACATAAAGATGAAACTCTCGATCCAATAGCAAATCAATTAGCAATTATACACCATGTTTATACAAGGTTAATGAATTCTTTTCAAAGGCTCGGTATAATCAACAATGGATGATAGAGAGTTTTTTCATTTGGAGAAGAAAGAGTGGTAGTAGAGAATAAATAAATAATTAAGTATTTATATTTTTATGTTGGAAGGATAATTAATACTGTAACTATTAAAAGGTATTGACCAAAAATATGGGAAAGATAGTTATGGATATATGATAGCGTCTTATGCCATGTCAGCATGTGGGCATTTTTTGGTGAACCTGTGAGTGGACGTATCATTTTTGATTCAAAAATGATACATCCACTCACAGGTTCACCAAAAAATGTCCACATGCTGACATGGCATGAGACACGTATTATATATCCATAACTATCTTTTCCATATTTTTGGTTAATAGATAATTATTTATTATATTTTCCATTTACAAATAATAAAAGATAATCACCAATAATAGATAATATTGAATTGTACGTAAACATATTTTTTAATTAGATTATATTTTTTTTTTCTAAAATCTTTTCTAGCGATGCTTGAATCAATTGACGACGATTGAAATCTCAACATCTAGTCCTTCATCAATATGGTTCAATCTTCATCTTTATCTTCATCATCACATGAATTAGATGAATCATCATCTTTTACTTCTCCATTAGATGATGCTGATTCAGAAAATTATAATATTGAATTTGAAGGAACTTATTGTTGGAAAATTGTGTGTACTTTATCAGTTCATATTAACGCAGCGGATAGTTAAAATAATAATCTTTTATTATTTCATAAAACATTTATAAGATTAAATATTCTTATATTTAATGAAACATGCACACGATTAATTTATCCCAATGAGATCCAATTGCACCATAATAAATTTCATGAATATAAAAACAAAAGAGGAGTTAACGGTATACTTTTCTTGAAGAAACTGATGAACGGAGAAAACCATTCTTGAAGAAACTAATTGAAGGAGAGAAACCTACGATCAAAAGTATGATCGTCTCTTAGGATAGTCCACACTACACTTCAAACAACGTCAATGGATGCTAGTCCAAACCCAAGTAACATATTAATATCAATATAATCAAATTATATTAATATTAATATAAATAATACTCCGTATGTGGTTTCGTTTCGAAAAGATTAAAAGGAAACAACATAAATCGTGATATGATCTTTACTTCTCTTTGCGGCTATGAATTTGAGATTGTTTTAATTTGTCTCGTACAAAGCTAAAACAACAACATATGTAATATATGTTCACCAGTTCACCGAAAGAATGAATATCAAATAATATATATATAGCCAAAGTAAACCAAATAATATATATATATACACCATGTTATACAAGGTTAATGAATTCTTTTCAAAGGCTCGGTATAATCAACAATGGATGATAGAGAGTTTTTTCATTTGGAGAAGAAAGAGTGGTAGTAGAGAATAAATAAATAATTAAGTATTTATATTTTTATGTCGGAAGGATAATTAATGCTGTAATTATTAAAAGGTATTGACCAAAAATATGGGAAAGATAGTTATGAATATATGATACGTGTCTTATGCCATGTCAGAATGTGGGCATTTTTTGGTGAACCTGTGAATGTGGACGTATCATTTTTGAATAATCTTTTAAAAATAGGCCGATAAGTGGAAGGGGAAGTCCAACTCCCAACCTCACCCTTGAGAAGTAACACCACAAATAGCTATATATAATAGCTTTATTTGATTTATTTGATATAAAACCTGAAAACTAGCCAGAATTAAAAGAAAGAAAAAAAAACATGCACGGAATACCTCATAAATAATAATTGTCTTCCCATAATTAGTCTATATGTATAACAACATTTTTATGTTATGTTTCTCATTTTGAGTTTTAACAAATAACCTTATCATTTAGACGACTCCTTACGAAAGTAATGCCCAAAGCTTCCTAACTGACATGTTGACGAATATGACGTCCGTAATGGGACGTCGCGTTTAACAAAATGACGAAATTTGACTGTTAGTCATTGGCAACAGAAAATGACACCTAATATTTTGTGACAACTGATATAAGGGCAGGTTCAAACGAGAAACACTAAAAAGGTGAGAACTGCAAGAACTATTTAATTTAATAGTTTTATTCGTTTAAATGCAACAAATTACATTCAAATGTTAATTAATGTACATATCATTAACAAAAATATGTTCATTAGCTCAAATTACATGTTAAATTGTTAATTATATGAAACTGTTCACATGTTCGTAAACAAATATGCACATGTGAACGAGAAACTATATATTTAATTATATATGTAAAATATAAGTGTTTTTCAACTATTTTATGTTCATTCATACTCTTCATCAAGGTTTATGTGTGATTCAATCTAGTTACATGTGAAAATCTTTATAAATCAAAAGTTCTCGCAGTTCTCGTCTTTTTATGGTTCTCGTTTGAACTTTTGGCTATATGTATATATATATTTTTGGGTAAGCAAGGAAACCCTCCTATGAACGAGCACATTGGCTCCCCCATAGAAGGTAAAACCTCGGGTAATAAAGCCCCCCGAGCACGAGACCTGGTACCGGGTGAATTGCCCATTATGCGCACCCTCTAGTCAATATATATATATATATATATATATATATATATATATATATATATATATATATATATATATATATATATATATATATATATATATATATATATATTAATTATTTTATTTTATTTTCTTTTAACTCAACTCTCACTCATATTTCGACACATCGGCCAAAACATTCACACGACAAACTAACCCTTCAAATTTAACCTTCACCATAACACCCTATTAAAAATGACAATCAAAACCATCCAAAAATCTCAAGGCGAAAGATCGAAATTATGTGACGGCTAGGTATGATGATCGTATCAACGATCATAGAGAAGAAAAGAGATGCAAAACGAGGCACATTGTGTGAGATCTCATTCTAGTGTGGCCTGTTACCTTTATTTATAGTGTGGATTTTAGTATCGAACGCATGGGCCAAACCATATGTGTTGAAGCCCTAATATATAGGCATATAATCACTAGTTACAAGTTGACTTTTATATGATCTCCTTCTCCTCTATATATTAAAGCATAGTTTAGATTTCAAAAAGATCCTTTCAGGAGATAATCTCCACCCTAGGATAGCCATATTTTACAAGATCTAATGGTTCAAATTTATCTTACCTTAAATTTGTCTCTTTCCTACTAACATGTAGAGACTATTACTATCTTGCCCCTACACATATCAGATTTCTAACGAACAACTTATCAATTAAATTCAAACGAACATAAAACATACAGATCCAAAATCTCATCGTCGGTTACACCCTAAAACTAACCCAAATGTTAACCGTTTAATGTTACTTTTGTTGAATACTAAATCAATTTTACATCATAATTGATGCATAATATATTAACTGTCATATTTTTTTCTTCCTATATTCAAAATCCTATCATCATCGCCGTCATCATCTTTTCAATTCATAAACCCTAAAATACCGATTGGCTGCTTGATTATGAATCTTTGAATGGTACGGATCTCAACCAATTGGGGTTTCGAATGGTATGAATCTCCATCAGTTAGGGTTTCGAATGATATTGCTTCAATTTTATGATTTTCTACCGATTAATTTCAATGGAAAAAATCCTAACTGAAAGCAATTTTGTAACTATCAGATATATCATTTGTTTATTGGAAGTATGTTCATCTCCCTTACGATGAACGACATAACAAGGTTAGGGTTCCCCTACTTTTTATCTCTTGATTTAATTTAATATAATGTATTCCTATTTGTAGTTTTGCAACCAATTGAAGATGCCTTCAACATATTAAACAGGTCGGTCAAAGAAAAATTACGCAATTGATAATTATATGATCACGAACAGATCACCTTTTAATGGGTCAAATGGTTATGAGAAAGTTTGCTTCAGTTGAATTTTTTTATAACAGATACATTGTAGACTCAAAAGGTGGTTGATCACTTGATCTGACCTTCACGTTACCTACAAACAATCACTGTATGAAGTCACGCTACTTTATTGACTAATGGTACGTTACTATGTATATGAATATTTTTTTATAACACCTTATTATGTTTTAGTGGCTATATAATTATGTTGTTATTCAGGATTTTCACGTCAAACATACTGAATACCAGCTAATTGATATCTATGATAATTCTTACAAGATTATTGATATCTAGACTTTTCTACTAGGTTGGAAAAGAAGAGATAATGTGTAACTGGTATATTATTTAAAGTGTTACACTATCTCATTAAATATATTAATCTATGTTGTGGTTTAAATTTAATTTGGAAATTCAACATAAGATTTTAAATTCGACATTGATTTGGGAAGAGAATTTATTAACAGTAAAGTATCTTGATGATCGGCGGACTCTATAGTTGAGTGTACCAAATAACCAAATGCTAAACGGTTCAAAAGTTATCTTGTCATTGTTGTTTTAATGCTTTTTTTCATGTAATTATACACATGGATGGATCGCAATCATTACTTCTATTTAAAGGACCTCCTTAGCAAATATACAATCTTCTTAAATGTATGCAAGTAGCAGCCACGCCAGTCGGGATACTAACTTGAATGCAAGTTGTAACGTATGTTTCAACATTTGTTTAGTTGATAATCAAATACTAAGTTAGTGTTGTAGCAAATCATTTTTTGTATCCTACTAAATTAGGTGTATTTTACAGGTAAAAGTGATGAACTTTTTGTTTGAGAGAAATGAAGTACCTATGAAGCAGTATGTTGATAGCATCAAAAACAAAAACATAATGGATGGCAAATCTTATGTTCTTCTCGTGTGTCAGGTACCATCCTTCCTATTATCAGCGTTACAAGATTTTCATTATCTACTTTAGTACAGATTAGCTTCGTTTAACTAGTGTTTTCTTCTTAATTAAAATTTGAACCAAGGTTTCAAATTCTTTTGTACATTTAGACAGATGATTGGCTACATATTTTTATATAAGTTAATAAGAAATTATTTAAGAACTAAAAACTTGTATGATTGGTATGTTTATATGTGACTTTGTTCTACGCAGATTGTGCAGGGCATGTCATGTCAATAAAGTAGCAGCATATGAGTATTTGCGACGAACGTCTTGGTGTGAAACATTTAAAGGCATATGGAATTTTTCTAAGGACGACCCTAAGGATAATCCTACTCTAAGGACTGTCGTTAGTAAACATCCTATTTTTATTTTATTTTATTTTGAAATAGCAATGTCAAATAATGTGTTGAGTGCATGCTGGTCATGTTGCTATTATTACATGAGCTTGCTACTGCCTCGTTGGTTAATCAACTTGGATCGTTGGTTAATCAACTTGGATAATTAATATGTGTTATAGTACAATCAAATCTTTTCTACTAATTATTATTTTGAATATTAGAATTTGGTTGATAGCTTTCTTTGTATATGAACCAGGCATATATACATTAGATGTACCAGGAAGGGTGGATTGGGCATTCGTCCAATAATGGTTTGGGGCTATCCTTAATCAACAAACCAACTCAGGCATCATCCATATATATGGTTTTAATCGATGACGAGGTAGTTAGTTTTATTTTATAAACCAACTACATATTTATAATTATTGTAATCTGTATTTATACTTTAGGGATTTTACATATTCAAATGAGATAGGAAGTAATACTCAAATGTAGAATCAAATGGTCTAATCCCTTATTCTGTTTTTTATTCTGTTTTTCCTTTCAGAGAATTCCCTATGAGGAAAAGTTTGGATTACTAGAACACCGGTAAAAGATCAATATCTTCCGTACAACCAAGGTACGGAGCTGCCCAACATTCAATATACCAATAGACGGATACATTCCAGTTGCTTATGATGACATACTACAGAGTAGGATTCCTCAAACATCAGCCTTTGGTAGTCACTACTGATCACATCTATTTTTTATAGTGTAGAATAAAACTAAATTATTTATCTAAATCACTACTGTGTGTTCTAGATGTTGTCGGTCAATTGGTAGAGATGCAACTTACGTGTGGAGTGGGATAAGGGTGTGCAACCAAATCAGTAGAATTTTGAGGAACGCGATGTTGGGTATGATACCAATCTACACAATAAATTTATTGGTCTTTGTGATTAAATTACATATACAAACTGTTTTACTAACCGTTTCACTGTTTCTCATATTTAATTAAGACTTCAAGTTAACTTTGTTGGTTTATTAGAAAGTTTCTTTGAAGATACCAGCATATTTGTTTCACAGTTTTACTAACCGTTTCACAGTTTCTCTTGATGTTCGGGCATGCTTTCCTACTTCTTTCATATTTGTTTTGATTAAATTTCTTCTTGTTGTTGTGGTTTATACCTGTATTTCAGTAGTTGATTTAGTTACTTTATATATCTTGGTTTATTAAAAAAAAAAAACTAAATGAGTTGATTATGTTATCCTCATTTTTACTAGCTTCTGTGAAATTGTACTACGGAGTATTATTGTTGTATCTTTGTAATTTATCTTTCAACAAGGAAATCGTATGAACTTTCTTAACTTATTTATCCTGCTTTTTCTTCATTCGAAATTCAAATTTTATTAACATTATTTTGTTCAAAAGACTGTTAAATTTTTAAGTCAATGGCGTGGCGTACTTTAAATTCTTTTTTAATCTCGATTTTATCTTTAAATTACATTTGAATACAACCCTTTTTAACCTACTATGTTACATGAATTTATTCATCATTCAATATATAATTGATATACTTAAGCGACACAAAAAATATTTTATGTCTTAATCCTGCGAATTCGCGGGTATTAAACTAGTTTATACATCACATCGTGGGGTAAAATGATCAAAAGACGCTACAAAAAAAAAAATTAACAGCTCTATTTTTGAAAATCCGGATCGGATTTTATTGGAAAAAATCAGGTTTTTTCACATTTTGTATCCCATAGAAACCGGATCGGATCCCGGATCTGGATACGGTTTCTTTGTGAGATCCGGTTTCTACATAATCCAATTTCGGATTGGGTTCTATTTATCTGCGCACCTTTAATGGTAAGTGTGCAGGTTTTGTATAAAAAAAGATGCATGGTCTATTTATTGGAAGAAGCTAATAAAGATTCGTTTTTACTGGAAATGGATCTAAATATATCATATCAAGGACCTTGATGACTGAAATAGACATCTTTTTACAAGAAAGAAATAGATAGAAAAACTTACTCCAAAGCATTTTAATTTATTTAAAACATTATATAAATCAAATCACATACAACCAAACCCTCCAGTACATATTTTAAGCATTCAACAAACAACGCAAAGTAGTACAACTGAAAACATTACATTCGGTGACACAGACTAAAAATCAACGTTCTTCGTCGTCGTCCTCCTCTTCAGAGCACGAGATTCCTTGAAGTGAAGGCGATAGTATCTGGCAAGGTAACTACAATGAAATCGCATCCGTCGTCGATAAAAAAAAGTAAGTAAGATCGGGAATATATAAGAAAAAGTAGAATAAGATAACACTGGAAACATAATATAATAATAATAATAATAATAAATAAATAAAACCGATAGAAAAAAGAATACTCACGGGCGATTTAAAAGGAAATACGCTGTTAGCCATTGTCGTCTATGATACATTATATTGAATTCAAAAGAGTTAACACAATTAGGCAGGCATGGTTTATATGTAATAATAATGTAATTAAAAAAGTAAAAAGAAAAAAAAAATGTAATAGTATAGTAAACTCACCGTTGTTCATAGGATTGAAGGGAATGAAATTTCTGTTTTAATAAATTAGAATCCCAAAATTTGTTGGCTACAATCAATCAATTCAATTTGTTAATAATAATAATAGGAAAATATTTTACAAATGGGTTTAATAATTTATTGACCGAAGAAGGAGAAAGAGAAGTACGTACCTGTCTCGTCTATCACTCCTTTGGAAGCAAGAATAATATCATAGGAGTCGATGATATTGGTACAGAAAAACTCTTGACAACAGTCAACTTCATGTTCCATAAAAATAAATATATCCTCATCAAACTCTTTCAAGTTGACGAAAAAGAAGTTGTAAACCCCATCGTCCGTATATTTGGTGGAGAACAAGTTAACAACTTGTTCCATCATCAAGTGGATGAGACTTATTATCTCCAATTCGAAAGCAGCCTGAAATGAAAACACAAAATTATGAAGCAAATTAAGGCACTTGTGTGTTGATCATCAATTAACGACGACAAATTATTAATTAATTAATTAAAGATCCAACAATAAATCCCTAACTAGGTGGTATTAAGGTTGAGGTTGTTGTTAAGGCATATGAGAAGAAGAAAAGGTCCAAAATCGAAACGAGCTTCTTCTTTTAATTAATGTGATTATTATTATTTATTATACATTAAAATCAAACCAAAATTCTAATAACAAAAAAAAAAAATAAAGAGAGAGAGATTAGAATAGGAGGCATACAGTAATAAGTTGAATAGCATATGACTGATAGTCTTGGAGAAATTTGGAATTAAACTCATTAAACTTGTTAACTTTTTCAGCAGCATAATAATAAACCTGGATCTTCTCAAAATCAAAATCTTTATCCAGGATCTTCGCACGTCCCTCACAAAACACCTTAACCATATCAAGGATTTTGCTATTGCTTTCGACTTCTATGATGCCACAATCGTTCAGGTAATGCATACGAACCTTAGAAGTCTCATATTTAAAGGGCTGGGCATCAATAAGTACCCCGTCCGAACAATGGAGACGCACCACGTTGTTAATGAAATTCATATTGCTATAACCAGCATTCCATTGATTTATCTCATGAGGCAGCACTACAATCAATGGAACAATCAATCAAGTCAAAGTCAAGTTGTTAATAATAGATTAAAAGTAATAATTGAATTTTTTTTTTTAAAAAAAAATCCAAAATCCAGTAGCAATATTTATTTATTTTACTCATCCACAATTTCAATTTTTTTACATATCTACAAGACTACAACAACAGATAATGGCTTTTGCCGAATAATTTAGGTCAACATTGCTAGCTATATGTACAAGTTTAATAATAATAATAATAATAATAATAATAATAATAATAATAATAATAATAATAATAATAATAATAATAATAATAATAATAATAATTATTTTGAACTTCACTTCACCTGCTCCTCTGCCACAATCAATAAATCAATCAATTTGTTCATACAAAATAAAAACTCCTTCAAACGATTAACAGAGATTTTAATTTATTCAAAGAAATTTTTGGTATATCACTCAAAGGTGAAACTGAAAACTTTTCGGTCGTTCCAAAAAAAATAATAATTAAATAAATAAAAAAAATTCAAGGACCGAATAGATTCATCAGAAAACTCTTTTCGATCCGATCGATCGATCGATCGATCCTATAGAAACACACAAAACTTTATGTTTTCATGTGTGTTTTTTGTTTGTTTAGAATGAATTAAAAGAACGTACCTGAAACTATTCCCTTCTCTAACCAAGAATTTCAGTACCATAGTGAAGAGTCTTGATCGAACGATTTAGGGTTAGGGTTGGTGAATGATTGAAATTGGAATTGAAATTGAAATTGAAAAAGGTAGCAGCGCAAGATTTTGTGGTTGCTGAACCGAATGACTTCCTCCGTCTAGGGTTTTCTAATTGTCGGATATTAACTTTCTTTTTTGTAATCATCTTTAAAAAAAAAAAAAAAACCTTCTTTTTGAAAGTGGTAATATGAGAAAATGAAGATTGATTTGTGAAAATGTGAAAACGAAAATGTTTATTTTATATTTGAAAAATATAGTCGTAACGTCGTCAGTTGACGTTAACAACCGTTATATACATATGACCGTTGTAACGTCGTTAGTTGACGTAACGACTGTTATGTACTCGTTGTATTAATAATAATTTTAATAAAAGAATTTTATTAGTATAAATACGATTACTATAAATACATTTAGTATAAATACATTTAGTATAAATACGAAGATTAAGAGAATAAACATATTATGCATAAATAATAAATTTTAAGAATAAACATTAGTATGTATGAAATAAATAATGATTAATTGCATAAGTAATCATAAATGTTAGATAACATAAATATAAATGTTAGTGAAGTTAAGAGTTAGATTACAGAAATATAATTCAGGCGGTATAACCGACCATATATAACTTAAATAACATAATTATAAATGTTAGTGAAGTTAATAAAAGTTAGATTACATAAATATAATTCAGGCGGTATAACCGACCATATATAATTTAAATAACATAAATATAAATGTTAGTGAAGTTAATAAAAGTTAGATTACATAAATATGATTCAGGCGGTATAACCGACCATATATAACTTAAATAACATAAATATAAATGTTAGTGAAGTTAATAAAAGTTAGATTACATAAATATAATTTTACTTATGATGATAATAATATTTACCTTACTTATATATAATAGAAGATTTCGTTAAAGAATTTCTTACCTTGATTAGTGATTTGTGCTTGCTTAGATAAACCTTAATTATACAGAGCACTTCGTGCTGATAACGTGTTGTAATTTAGGAGTATTATAAGTACCTTTAGTGGCCTGATAATTGACAATATATTACTAATAAAGAGAAAAGGGAGTATATATTATAAATATATGATATTGGTGCATCTCTTACGCTTTCATTTAATGCATATTTATAGTGCATAAGATATACTGTACAATACCCATATTTTCAACATGTAAATAGTAAAGAGATAAAGCTAACACAAATTGTCAGCCACTTGCTTGAATTTTTAATTTCATAACAATTATTATTATTTTGAAATACCATACATATCATTTTTGACTTGGTCTGTGCGTCAGACAACAAAGGAGGCTTTACGGAGTATCTATTACTATCTTATAAAAGGCTAGTTAGATGATGTCATAAAACAAGTATTTCTCTTCTATAAAAAAATTCAAAAAGAAAATAAAAAATTTTGAGGGCATGTTAATGATGTAATAATTGTAATTAATTTTTTATTAAAAATAATTTGTATTACTAATTATTCAAAAAAAGATAAGATTTAAAATAAATTATGAAATCCTAAAAAAGGAAGAAAAAAAAAGAACAGGACTGGATAGTTGTTTAAAAGCTCACGCGTGCCTGACAAAAACCAAGCTCACATGCTTGACTCTTGCAAATAGGTTCATCCTCCAATTTTTATTTCAAATTCAAACATCTTAATCTTCATACATCATCTTCTTCATTAATCATCTTTATTTTCTTCATCTTCTCATACACTGAACCTTTTGTCTCCATCTATTTCTCATCCAACAGATTTAGTATCGCTGTCATCATCCAACAAACTACATATGGGTGCTTTTTTCAAGATATAATTTCATTGCAGATTCTAGCAAGAGGTATGTCCAAATCGGAATTTTCTTTACATTTAACAAAATACTTTCAGTTTTGATTTATTAATTTCCTCCTTTACTAACAATTACTCGGTTAGGCGTTTTTTAGGGTTTACTAACAATTATCAGCTTGATGTTGTTCAATGTAAGTTTTACTTCAAACTTTGTATCTTTACAAGTTCATTGGTTGTAGGTGTGGATGGCTTAAGCAACGAAAAAGTGCAATCAGTAATGTTAATGTAAGTTTGTTGACTTTAATTTTCAAATCTTTGCATCCCTTGCCATTTTTACATTGATTAGAAAGTTTTAGAATGAATATGTTTCCATGATGCACACTAGGTGTTTGATGAAATGTCAAGATGGAAATAGGTTAGAACGTCTTACATATATACTTTGGTTATTTACTTTTGCATTAATCTTTATAATTTTTGACTGTAAACTTATCATATTCCTTTTCATATAGTGGTAATCGCCTAATTAGGTTGGCCTGATATACATCCACCATTTTGTAATTAAGTTGTTTAATCATACTGATAAATAAGAGGTTCGTTATGATTGCAAGAGCATCATTATTACAAATTTGACCTTTTCTGCTAATATAACACTTTAGCAAATCTTTATGCATTTGAAAATCAATTGACCTTTAGTTGTTAAATCTTTAAGAAGTCCTTTAGCGGACCCGTTTGACCAATTCGAGATAAAAGAGAACCCAAAGTCACAAATCGATTCAATTACCAGTAAATAAGACAAAATGTATTGTGTATTAACTACTCTTTGGGAGTTGTTTATGAGGGATCTTAAATGGTCTAGAGATATGGGTTTAATTACGCATTTTTACCTCAGTATAATACACATGTTTCTTTTGAGAGTTTGCTTGCACGCACGCCTTCTTTTTCCATTGATTTCTCAGTTCAAAAATTCAACTTAATACAGAGCATCTGTTAGAGCTATTAGTCTCCATTGAATTTTATTGATTCATAATGGAGTTTTCATCATCTTCTTCATATATTCATCTAAAACTGTTCATCTTCTCGGAGCTTCATCAAGACTTCCTTCAGGTAAATCGTTCTTTTAAGCTTCGGGTATTAAGCGATATTTGGTTATTTTGTTCAAGTATTAAACCATGCTATCCTTTATATTCAGATAGTGTTAAAAAATGTTTTTCACCCTTATGTTGAACATCTTTTTTTTTTTTTTTTTTTGTGTTTGTGGGTTTCAGTTTAAATATATATTGCATGTTCTTTTGTTTACGATTTATATGTAGGTAAAAGACTTAGATTTGAAATTGTTAGGTTTTCATTCTTTTAATTTCGGGTTTAGGTATTGTTAGATATATCTATGGTATATCAATTGTTTGATGGAAGCGCATAGTGGAATTTATAGCTACTGGTACAGACCTACCTGAGCCACATATACACCACGTGTTTGATGGAAGTCAATAATGGACTTGTCCTTAAGATGGCATATGCATATGATTGAGATATGGTGTTCAATATTGTTAATATTATTTATCCATGCATTGCATCTTTTTCACTAAGTTCAAATTGGTTCTTACTTGAATACATGAGAGCATAACAGTTTAAATTTGGAGGGTTTTGTAGTCATCAAATGTTTGAAAAGGTATGAGTTCTTTTAATTCTCAAAATTTAAAGGCTAGAATTTGAACTGGCAATTATCTAATTTGAGTGTCACCACTCATGTCCTATCTATATGGCAATTATCTAATTTCCTGGTATTTAGACCTATTAAGCAGCTCATAATTGACAAATTTTCAAATCCAATATAAATATAACTAAAGAAGAAAGATAGAGGATATTTGATGGTCACAATTCTTATTATTCTTCACATACATAACTACTGCAAGCTTTTTTATTATCTGAGTTTGTAGAAAAACATAGTTGACTGGCTTGATTTTCATGTTAAAGCACATGTATGTATTATATTGGTTTTGGGTTTTAGTGTAATATATTCTAACATCTAATTAAAATAGTGTTTCTAAATCTCAATTCAGATTTTTTGTAACATTTCCTTGCACAGTTGCCTGCTAATTTACTAAAGGACACATTTCCTTGCACCTGTCAATTTACTAGAGGATGAAAAGGTATGTATGCTAATTTAATATTGGCATTGTAAAATTCTTATTACATCCCCTTTAGTGTTGATAAACTTGCATGACACTTAAGCAGTAGATGTATAAGTTTATTATGACATTTCTTACATCAAGGTTCAAACTATTTTTATGTTTTTATGCATCATTTTGAAATGCTTATTTGATGTTTGTTTTTCAATTCTATTTTAATATGATGGATTTGGCTATATTTTTGAGAAACGTAAGTATGTAGTTTGGTAAAATATGTTGTAAGATGATCTTTCCTTTTCTTTTGTAGATAGAAATATTGAAGATGAATTGGGCAAGTTGTTGAACGATAAAGACGAGTTAGCAAGAAGGAAAGGTATGAATGATACTCTGTAGGAATTAAATGGTTCAAGAGCACACCAAATGTTTCAATAGTTATAGTTATTATATTTTCTTTTAACGAACCCGTGAATTCACGGGTCCTTTAACTAGTTTAATTTAAAGTACACCATCAAATATTTAACAACATTAGAAATTACGGAGTATATTTGTTCTATGAGTAGAGTTGCTGAATATATTTCATTTATTTATATCATGTTTATGTTACCGATAAGAATTATGTTGGTTTTATTTTTTGATAAAAAAATTGATATGGTTACTTTGTGAAGTATGTTATCCCAAATAGGTGGGAGGAGAAAGTTGGAGGTAGGTGACTTGGTTATAAAAGGAGGGCTAAGTCTTCATTCCAATTTGCACCAATCAATACACTTTAAGTATTTGATTATTTCTTTCTTTCTTACCCTTGTTTGAGAGTTGTATTAGTTAAATATTTTGAAGAGTGTAGTTGGCTTAAGAGAGTCGTCTATATCATTGTAACAATTTGTGATATAGTGTATTTCTCTCTTTGGGGGCCGGTGGTTTTTCTCCTGTTTTGGAGTTTCCACGTTAAATCTTGTGTTGTGTATTGTTCTTATTTCTTTACTATTATTGTTGGGCTGCGTGGTGGGAATTAGTGAGACCGTAATTTTCCAACAAATTAAGCATATATTTCTTCAGCATTTCTTGGACATCAAATTCTGAATCCAGCATTGGATCATCTTGATCCAAAAACAAATTTGATGACGTACAGTTTCAAGTGTGGGTGTTGCAAACCAGAAATAACACTCAACTCATTTGAGAACTCCCGATTACTTTGCTTTATATTGGCAGAAACTGTTTCACATGCAGCAATTAAGGTGCCATCTTGCAATACTTCAATAAAAGAGAACTATTCTACTTAGAAGAAAATCACATTTCAATAAAAACTGTTTCAGTGCGATAACTAATTTACGGAGCAGGTTTTCACCCTGTGTTGCTAGTGACGTTTCTTGAAACTTTTGGATTAATGTTGTGTTTTTAAAGGTGTTCGTAGAACAAGGTATTTTCTAAAGAATATCTAAAAAACAAGTAAACCCGGTTTTGGAAACATCGGGTCTTGCCATATCATCATAACTGGTGTTGGCAACACTGGGTGTAATTTCTTACGTGGTAATGGAATTGACTTGTTTGATGCAAGACCTAGTGTTGGCAAAACCGGGTCTTGCTTACGTGGCAACAGATTGACTTTTTTGATGATGTTGCAAGACCTGGTGTTGCCAACACCGGGTTTTGATGATGTGTTGTTGATGTAGTAAGACCCGGTGTTGCCAACACCGGGTTTACTTGCGTTACAAAAATCCTTGAAAAAATACTTTGTTTTACAAACACTCTTTAAAAACACACTATTCATCCAAAAATTAAGACCCGGTGTTGCCAACACCGGGTTTACTTGCGTTACAAAAATCCTTGAAAAAATACTTTGTTTTACAAACACCCTTTAAAAACACACTATTCATTCAAAAAAATTATCATGAATCTTAGACCTGTTGTGAGGATATCGGGACAACAATCACTATAGCATGTTGTGATGATTAATCCATATTTTGTAATATAAAAAGAACTATTTATATTTATAGATTACATTGTGAGCGGAACCAAAACCACCTTCTCAAACATATTAGTGACATCGAAGTTGTTAGTTGCATTTTTTATTTGCCTCATTGTAAATGAACCAGTGAGGTCACTCACTTCTATTGGATGACAAATGAGATTGAGAACAAGTAAAAAGATAATAACAGAAATTAAAGAGTAGGCTACACATGACAATTTCAACCCATTTACTTATATATGCGTGATCTGGGTTATGTTAAATTCAAAAAAATGAATTTACTTTTCTAATATATAAAAGACTTGAACAGGTTCAGAGTTTGCCAAAGTCTATTAGTAATGCATACCACAGCCTAAATTGTTGTGATGAAATGTCTCGCACCGAACAGCACTTTGAACCCTCTAGTTTGTACAATCTCTGAAATTTATCTCGCAGCTTGAAATCTCCAGCCCATTGCTCGTCCCAGAATAGAGTATTTGACCCGTCCCCAATTATCTCGCTTTTTCGTGCCCCGCCTTGTGTACTAAAATTACTTGAGCGAGTGAGGAGAGATTTCTTTTGGGGCGGGTCGGAATCGGGGACAAAAATGTCTTGAGTAAAATGGGAGTCCGTTATTTTATCTTATGATTTGGGGGGGTTAAACTTTGGGTCTTTAAAAAACAAAAATCTTGCTTTATTGGGGAAATGGTGGTGGAGGTTCAAAACCGAAACCAACTCACTTTGGGCAAAAATCATACGAAGTATTCATGGTCCTTATGGTGGCTTGGAGTTAAGGAATGACTCATCTCATTCCTTAGCTTCAAGTACTTGGCGTAATATCATTTTAGCAGGAACATCAATTGAGGATATGAACGTGAATTTCAAGAACTCCTTTGTCAAGATAATTGGGGACGGGTCAAATACTCTATTCTGGGACGAGCAATGGGCTGGAGATTTCAAGCTGCGAGATAAATTTCAGAGATTGTACAAACTAGAGGGTTCAAAGTGTTGTTCGGTGCGAGACAGAGTATGGTGCAGCGAGTCGGGCATTACCTTCGGCTGGAACTGGAGCCGCAATCCTAGCGGTCAAACAGAATCTGAATACAACCAGCTGCTGGATCTGCTCTTGCAGGTACATGTCGACAGCAACAAACGGGACTGTTGGTCATGGTCTCTCTCGAATTCGGGCAACTTCAGTGTTAAAGCATTATCGAAAATTATTGAGGAAAATTCGGCTATTTCAACTAGTCAACAGGAGGCTACAATTCGTAACAAGCTCGTGCCTAAAAAACTGGAGGTTTTCGTTTGGCGAGCAATCAAAAAACGACTACCGGTTAGGTCCGAGCTTGATAAGCGGGGCATTGACCTCCATAGTGTTCTTTGTCCTTTATGCAATGACGACATCGAAACGGTGGATCACGCGTTTATATTTTGCAAACATTCAATGGAACTTTGGGAACGGGTTTTTAGATGGTGGGGTTTTGGTAGTTTCTCGAATCTTAGTCTTCATGAGATTCTTCGAGGGAATACCCCAACCCAAACATCTACTATCGGGAAATTAATTTGGCAAGCAACGGAATGGGTATGTTCGTACTATATGTGGAAGAATAGGAACAACAAGGTTTTTCGGGATAAAAGTTGGAGCACTCCTATTGCGCTAAACGAGATCCAAGTAAAATCCTTCAAGTGGATTTCGAACCGATTACATGGAAGGAAACTCGATTGGTTAACTTGGCTAAGTAATCCATGTATATATTTAAATATCTTGTAATCCGTCTATAGCTTCTGTATTCGTGATTGGGTTTGATAGTCTCACAAGCCCAAATATGTGTATCTAATCGAGTATGGTTCTTGTCACGCCATACTTGAACTATGTACTGTACTATGTTTCTTGTGAGTTAATATATACTTTGTTTTTCAAAAAAAAAAAATCAATAATTTTGTTTGACTAGCCATAATTAAAGTTATATTAGCTTATAAACATTCGCTTAATATGAGTAAAATGTGTTTGTTAGTCCACTTGACCCATATTACAAAATGACCGAATTCAACCTAAACTCGTTTAGACCCGTTTGTCCCACATCTTTCCAGTGGGTAACGAGGACAATAGAAAAATAAAAGCATAAAGAAAAATATTTGAAAAGCCTTAATATAGGTTAGTGTTACAAAAGAAACAATTTGAACCGTAGGGCTTTACTAAAATGATGTAACGTTTTAATCATGTCACCGAACCGTAGGGCTTCTAACAGAAAAACAAAAATACCAAATAAATACATGAATTCAGTTCACAATTTGAAATCAAAAGAGAATGGAGGAGCGGATACTGAACGTTTAGAGGTAGTAACGAATGAGGTTGAAGGTAAGGCATGGGAGAAAAGTTCTGAGCATACTAGGGTTTTGAGGAATAGGAAAATAGGGCTTGAAAATTCTGTGGAAGAGAACAAATCAGAAGGTCGGCATGATGAATCTGTTGATCAATCCGTTGGATCAACTCAATCAAATGGGGTGGATTCAGCTGCTATAGGGGACAAAAAATCTTTAGGTCATATGGTTGATTCTTTAAGCATTCATACGGCATCAGACTCCTCTAATGATGAAGATGAAGGTGTGATTAGAAGTAGGGATCAAGCAGCGAACAAATCAGAAAACTCTAAGCAAACTATCAATCAGGTCATGATGGATAATGAGATCCCTAATGGAACGAGGGCTGGTGGCATGAATAATACATCAGGTACTCCACCCATTCAGAGGTCTTATTTAAATGTTGCTGGTGGTTCAAGCAGTACCCGTAAAGTTAACTTTAGATTCATTAAGCAACAAGAGGATCTTGAAGAAGGAATTGACGTGGTAATCCCTGTTTTGTCAGTTCTGGAAGCTGAGAAAAGGTACCAGAATACATTATATGGATATTTCATTGGGAAGAGAGTTGCGTTTCCAGTTGTTAATAATTATATTCTAAACGCGTGGAAAAAGTATGGTGTGGAGAAGGTGATGATGAACTCGAAAGGGTTCTTCTTCTTTAAATTTGATTCGAATAATGGGATGTTAAAAGTTCTAAAGAATGGTCCGTGGATGGTTAGAGGAATACCTATCATTCTTAACAAGTGGAAATCCGACATATCTCTTACGAAAGAGGACCTATCTAAGGTCCCAGTGTGGGTGAAACTTTATGATGTGCCTGTGACGACCCGGAAATTTCCGACTAAATTTAAACTTGATCTTAGTATGATTTCAATACGATAAGCAAAGTCTGAAAAGTTAAGTCATTAAATTTTTGGAACAGGTTACATAGAACCATTTGACCTTTCACTATTCCTGACGATTCATGAACAATTGTGTGTGTGTGTGTGTGTGTATATATATATATATATATATATATATAAATACTATACATAAGTAATGTTATATATATTGTAAACAATAGATATCAAAAATTCAATATATGATAGTTTGTAAAAATGATACAATTAATAAATTGTATTATGGTAGTTATATTAAAATCATTGTTATTATTTTCATAATTATTATTGTTAATATTAATATTAATTAATTATATTATTAAGAATAGTATAGTATATATTTATAAAAATTTAATGTGTATAAGTTATTATTATACTATTAAGATCATTAATAATATTAATATAATTATTATAAAGAGTAATATTATTAATATCATTTATAAGACTATTAATATCATTGCTATTATTAATAATCAAGTTTATCAAAAACTATCATTATGATTAATAATAATAATCCTATCATATTATTATTTATCAAACTTTTTATCAATTATATTATTATTACCAATAAAAATTTGTATTAATATTATTATTCTATTATCATAATTAACAATAATCTGTATATTATTATCTAATAAATAATAAAAATACTTTTAATAAAAATTATGTTTTATAAATAAAAATCGTATATAAATATAAAGTAGGAATCAGAATAGTTTTACATCACCATCCTGCTGTATCAAACTTTTATATTTTGTCCTCAATCGATTTCCAGTCTATATCAAAATCAGATGCATCCAAATTACGTTAGCTATCGTGATCATCACTTTATTTATTTTTATATTTTTTTTGTTGTTTTCTTTTACTTGTCTGATCGAGTATTAGCGGTTAATCCTTGTCGACTGAATATTTTTTTATATATTAATCAATCCACACAAGTGTTTAAGGAATTACTCAACTTCTCCATATTCAGTTATCATTTACAACAGAAATTAAATATTTGAATTAAAAAAAAAAAAAAAACTAAAGAACTGGAGCCGTAAACTCTGTTCTGAGTTTGATTTCCAAAGAGCTCGATTTTTAAATTAACTTCAAAATGTGTAAACACAGTTTTGTTAGGAATATTTTAAATGATCTTTCTGCAAATTTTCTCATTCAATTCTTTTTATCAACTACGAATTTTGAGGTCAAAGTTTAGGATTAAAAAGTCAAATATTTTGTTCTTGAAGAAATTTGAATTTTGTTTGATGTTTTAGGAGCAATTAAGGATTCAGAAAGTTTATAATAAAGTTTTGGAGTGTAATTCATGTTGTAAATTTTGCCTAAAACAACCTAGAATTCGAATAGTGATTCAAGGTTCTTCATATTCATGAACTTGATTATTCAAAACCTTGAAATCGAATCATATTGCAAAATATATAATTGCAATATGGTTAGGAATCCTTCAAGAAATGTTTCTGCAAAAATCCCATGCTTCAACTTTTAGTATCGAGTGTGAATTTTGAAGTCAAAGGTATTTTTTCTAAAAAGTCAAAATATGTGTTCATCAAGAAATTCGCGGTTGTTTCGATGATATACATTAAATTGATGATTCTGAAAGTTTACACGAACGATTTAGAATCCTTTTCGTGTTATAGCAATTTTCTAAAACATCTTATAAATCAAAATTCGTTTTTTTTCTTTAAACCTACTACAGCAGCGACGGTCCTATTTTTTTTTTATTTAATTTTTTTTTGTTAATTAATAACACCCTTCCTAATTTTAAGGTTCTTTACATGTGTTTATTAAAAACCACAAAGAATTTTTTTTTTTATTTATTGCTCTTAAACTTCCTGCTCGAATTACTGAGTTGGAGAAGATGATGAAATAAGTAAACTGATACATAATATATATATATATATATATATATATATATATATATATATATATATATATATATATATATATATATATATATATATATATATATATATATATATATATATATATATACGCGTATAAATTAGAAAGACAGATTAGACTAGATGGTTTAGAAGATGTTGGGAGTATCGAGAGGTCTTGGGTTCGAGTCTTGCAGCAGCCATATTTTTTTTGGAAATGCTTATGAGGTAGTTACTCTCATTTATTATTATTATTATTATTATTATTATTATTATTATTATTATTATTATTATTATTATTATTATTATTATTATTATTATTATTATTATTATTATTATTTTATTATTATTTTATTATTATTTTATTATTATTATTATTATTATTATTATTATTATTATTATTATTATTATTATTATTATTATTATTATTATTATTATTATTATTATTATTGTTATTGTTATGTTATTGTTATCATTATGTTAATTATGGTTACTACTAAAATTAATATCATGATTGTTGTTATCATTAACATAATTTATGTTATTAACATTATTATTATAATTATTAGTATTATCTTTACTAATATTATTATCATTAGTATTATTATTATTATTATTGTTATTATGATTAACATGATTATGAACATGTCTATAACATTTATATTATGAAAGTTATAATAACAGTTGATACGGTAAAGCTTTGAAAATGGTTATAATTATATGAACTCAGGAACAATTATGAATATAGTTATGAAATTTAGTTATAGGAACTGTAAATATAAATTAGAAAAGTAAACACGAAGATTATGATAAATATGATTATTATTATTAACACGGCGATTATTATTATTATTATTATCATTATATTATCAATGTAAATTACTATTTTGTTAAAACTATCATTTTTATCTTATTATTATTATTATTAAAACTATCTTTTTAAATAATTATTATTACTATCATTATTATTAGTAGTATTAAAATTATTATTATTATTACCCTTATGTTAGTTAACATTTTTCAAGCAAGAGAAATTTATATAAAATATATCTATTAAAGAAGTATACTAATATTATATAATACTATATTTTAACTAATATAATATTATAACGTTAATTAAATTATATATCAAATAAATATTATAACATTATATATATATATATATATATATATATATATATATATATATATATATATATATATATATATATATATATATATAAGAATATTAACCTTAAAACATAACAAAATATATCTAAAGTTGTTCGATTTCGATTATATGCATTAATATTTATACAAATGATATAGGTTCGTGAATCCGAGGCCAACCTTGCATTGTTCAATGTCGTCATATGTATTTTTACTATAAAATACAGTACAGTGAGTTTCATTTGCCTTTTTACCCTTTATAGTTTTGGCTGAGAATACATGCGCAACTTTTATAACTGTTTTACGAAATAGACACAAGTACTTAAAACTACATTCTATGGTTGGATTATTAAACCGAATATGCCCCTTTTTAGTCTGGTAATCTAAGAATTAGGGAACAGACACCCTAATTGACGCGAACTCTAAAGATAGATCTATCGGGCCCAACAAGCCCCATCCAAAGTACCGGATGCTTTAGTAATTCGAAATTAATATCATGTCCGATGGAGGATTCCGGAATGATGGGGATATTCTTATATGAATATTGTGAATGTCGGTTACCAGGTGTTCAATTCATATGAATGATATTTTTGTCTCTATGCATGGGACGTTTATTTATGAGAACTGGAAATGAAAATCTTGTGGTCTATTTAAATGATGGAAATGATTATTTATGTTAAACTAATGAACTCACCAACCTTTTGGTTAACACTTTAAAGCATGTTTATTCTCAGGTACGAAAGAAATCTTCCGCTGTGCATTTGTTCATCTTAGAGATATTACTTGGAGTCATTCATGACATATTTCAAAAGACGTTGCATTTGAGTCGTCGAGTTCGTCAAGAATATTATCAAGTCATTTATAAGTTTAGAAATATTATGAAATGGTATGCATGTCTGTCAACTTACGATGAAATGAAAGTTTGTCTTTTAAAAACGAATGCAATGTTTGTAAAATGTATCATATAGAGGTCAAGTACCTCGCGATGTAATCAACTGTTGTGAATCGTTTATAATCGTTGTGGACTTCGTCCGGATGGATTAGGATGGGTCCTTTCAGTTGGTATCAGAGCGATGGTCTTAGCGAACCAGGTCTTGCATTAGTGTGTCTAACTGATAGTCGTTAGGATGCATAGGTGAGTCTGGACTTCGATCGTGTCTGCATGTCAAAAGTTTTGCTTATCATTTTTGTCGAAAATCATCTGCTTATCATCCTTAGGAAATTACCTGCTCATTATTCTTAGTCTAGACACGTTTTACTGCATTGACTGCATGAATAGTATATAGATAAAATTCATATCTTAGCGTATCTGTTACTGTAGACCTTGCCTGATATCTCTCGTAAATCTCTCCGTAATTTAAGGGATCCTGGTACTATATATATCTATGCATATTATGCATTGAGAATACATCAAACTATCAATTACTGTCACTAAACTCTTCATACCAAAAAAAAAAAAAATCTTTTCTGTGATCGCGTAAGATGGCCTCTACGAATCGACCACGTTCCTCTGACTCCGAAGACAGCGTGACAGGAGCACACCAACCAATCAACTACCATGATTACTGGATAAAATGGGGGTGGGTTTGCAACATACTCACCCTAGGGAGAAGGGAAGAAGATACTACATATCATGAACCGAATCTACCACCTAACCTTGGTGTACTCGACCTGCTCACCGGCGAACCTGTTCGCAACACCGTTTATACCCTTTTTGCCAGAATTTTTCGTCTTGAGACTACCATTAACGGAACTAGAGAAAATATCCGACCTCTACCTCACACTGATAACCAACCAGGGTTAGTAGAAGAAGTTAAAGAACTCCGAGCTCGAGTGTTAACTTCAGAGAGCACGGTACACAATTTGCAAGCACCAGCAGTATTACCAACACCAGTAACATCACCAGCCTCAGCACCAACATCACTAGTACCACCAACAACAACATCCGCATCACCAGCTTCGACATCTCATTCTGTACCTCGAGTATAATTATCGTTCTACGTATCGTTCTATATCATTTATCTTCGTTCGACATGGCAAATATGTAATCTCTAAAGTTTTAGAGATTATTTATTCTAGATCCAACCGAAAACTAAATGAGTTTAATATTATGTTAACTCATTAAATCCATGATTACATCTGAAGAAAATATATATGTATATATGTTTTCATAAAGATTGTAATTAAAAATTCTTTTGTACAAACGGTTAATGGTGAAAATATTTGAACGGGTAGGTAATACCCTAGAAATATTTAGATTTCACATTAATAAGTTACACTGTACATTCTTCGAATCTGATTCAATAGTCATTTACTATCCTACTTACAACCATAGAAGTACGAATCCGTTCCTCACCGAATAACTATTTTCATTCAAATTCAATTTCATATTTGGATTTTGACCTATCAGAATCCAACAAGTGGCATAATGAAGAAATAATGGACACAATAAAAATTGATTAGAAACAGATTAATTAACAATATGAAATTTTGCTAAGAAACCACGCTAACAAGATCCTAGCTAACTGTTCCTAGCTAACTGTTAATTCTGCATCACATTTTATTTTATCGCAATTTAATTATCGCAATTTATATTCTCGCAATTTTATTTATCGTCATTTAATTTCTGTTCTTTACTTTACGCACTTTATTTATCGTATTTTATTTCTGTTATTTATTTTACGCACTTTAAATATCGGGACACGTATAAAAGGTTTTGACATATCATATTGACGCATTTATATATATTATTTGGAATAACCATAGACACTCTATATGCAGTAATGATCGAGTTCTCTATACAGGGTTGAGGTTGATTCTGCAATAATATATATAATTTTAGTTGTGATCGAGTCTGAGACATGTACACGGGTCACGATACGTATTAATTAATTCAAATATTATATATTAAATTATATATGAATTATTGGAATGTCAACTGTGGACTATCGACTGTGGACTAATAACATTGGACAATTAAAATGAATTAAAATATTGAATATAACATATGAAACTAAACATTTCTTCAAGTTTGCCACTTGATTTCATCTTAAACCCCATTTGTATCTTGACGATTACAATCTGCGTTCAAACCTTTCATGATTCTTGAAAACACCTCAATCGAGAGGATGAACCAACCACACTTCATCTACGAGAGGAAAGATTTATGCTTATAGTTATGCACCTGAAGACACATGGAACATGAGTAAACGTTTAACACATATCTGTCCTAGCTTCTTTGGCATTATTATTACCCAAAATAACTTTACAATCCCTTCTCAAGATAGCAAATTTTGTCACAGCTCTAGCAAGTCAACTTTGATTTTTCGTTTGAAACAACCTTACTATAACCTTGATATATATGCGTGCTCTTTTATTGTTACCGGGGAACCTTTTATATTTCATCATATTACCAGCAGATGTACCAACAACCTCGTTGCTCCTTGGCTTAAATCTCTCCGACAAATCACTATATTTACCTATTGAAGTCTCAACATGTACTCATCCGCATCTTGTAACAAGAATTGCCATACCAATTACCGGGAATCAGCAAATCTGTATTATGAGTCTCGCAACGTTTCTACATCAAAAGTTATATGTATACATATAACATTTACCTTTTAGAATGATGATCTTCCATTCTGAAATTCTGAAAAGCACCTAGTCTGCGAATCAATACTCTAAATGTTGAAAAGACTGAATGAAGCAGCAGAAACTATAGACAACCGTAACAGTCAAAAGTTTGAAATTGGAAAAACAGATTGAGAAAAGTATGAAGGAGGCTATGGACAAATCACAAGGACTAAACCTGCCTTCAAAGAATCCAAATGATTCAGTAACTGTCGAAGTCATTAACGAATACCTTGCTTCTGGCTCCAAACTCTTGTGGACAGATTTTCTTCACCATCTTTCGATATTAGAAATTCCAAGATATCATCATATCTTTCATTATAAATATCCTCCATATTTCTGAAGATATTTTCGTAACTATTCTTATCTGAAATCATTAATCTCTTCATGATATCAGTGCCACATCATATAGAAACTGTTAGTTTCTATATTCTGTAAACTTTCGAGCTTAAAATATGAATGTTTTTGAAGTAATGTTGGGAACTGATGCATGAGTTAGTATAATATAATGACACTTGATCAACGTGATTATATTACAGTAAGTCATGCTATGATTCACAGATCATAATGTCATCATGTGCCATGTTACACAACTCTTACATTTTATCTGATATATAAACATATCAAGAACATATTTTCTTGATAGTTCTATCTTTCCCGGATATTCTAGTAATTTGACGAATCAAGATCGTGCTATTACCATTTCTTTCTTAGAACATTAATTATGTTCATTTTAAAATTCATATATATGAATTCTGGACCGTTGCTCGCTTTAATAGAGGTCGAGAGGATAATAAAAAGGCAAAGAGATCCAAAATATAAGAGAAAATATAAAGCCCAATGACAACACCGAAATTACAAACCGTGGATATCAGTACGTATAGCAATATAAAGACACAGGAGGATTATAAATACAATAATTCCTAGAGCATAATAGAAATAAACAGATTCTTCAGGCGGGAGTTGAAAAAGAAGAACGATCATTGCGATAGTTAGAATAAGAACAAGGATCAGAACAGGGTTAAGCATTTTCATAATTTTTTTTTTTTTGAATTTGGGAATTGAGTATAGAAGTGGTGAAAACAAATGGAACGGAAAAGGTAAATTTATAAAGGAAATATCAGACGTAGTAATCGGGGCAGATCACCGTAATTAATTAAAGAGATCTTAACTTCCATAAATCCTGAAGAATCAAATCTTTTAGATTTCGAAGATTTTCTTTAAATCCCTTGAATTCCGGAATTCAACCAAGGCAACGTCATAAGTTAAAAACGAAACTTCATTTATTCATTTCACTCTTTTATGATAACTTCATTCTTACCCTTCGAATAATCGGATTATTTCATCTATATTTGTCAATGTTGACAAAACTCTAAATCTCAGCTCGTATGTGTCATAAAAACATGTTTATTGTTAACCATGACCACCTCACTCAAATTTCGGGACGAAATTTCTTTAACGGGTAGGTACTGTGACGAGCCGGAAATTTCCGACCAAATTTAAACTTGATCTTAGTATGATTTCAATACGATAAGCAAAGTCTGAAAAGTTAAGTCACTAAATTTTTGGAACAGGTTACATAGAACCATTTGACCTTTCACTATTCCCGACGATTCACGAACAATTGTGTGTGTGTATATATATATATATATATATATATATATATATATATATATATATATATATATACTATACATAAGTAATGTTATATATATTGTAAACAATAGATATCAAAAATTCAATATATGATAGTTTGTAAAAATGATACAATTAATAAATTGTATTATGGTAGTTATATTAAAATCATTGTTATTATTTTCATAATTATTATTGTTAATATTAATATTAATTAATTATAGTATTAAGAATAGTATAGTATATATTTATAAAAATTTAATATGTATAAGTTATTATTATACTATTAAGATCATTAATAATATTAATATAATTATTATAAATAGTAATATTATTAATATCATTTATAAGACTATTAATATCATTGCAATTATTAATAATCAAGTTTATCAAAAACTATCATTATGATTAATAATAATAATCCTATCATATTATTATTTATCAAACTTTTTATCAATTATATTATTATTACCAATAAAAATTTGTATTAATATTATTATTCTATTATCATAATTAACAATAATCTGTATATTATTATCTAATAAATAATAAAAATACTTTTAATAAAAATTATGTTTTATAAATAAAAATCGTATATAAATATAAAGTAGGAATCAGAATAGTTTTACATCACCATCCTGCTGTATCAAACTTTTATATTTTGTCCTCAATCGATTTCCAGTCTATATCAAAATCAGATGCATCCAAATTACGTTAGCTATCGTGATCATCACTTTATTTATTTTTATATTTTTTTTGTTGTTTTCTTTTACTTGTCTGATCGAGTATTAGCTGTTAATCCTTGTCGACTGAATATTTTTTTATATATTAATCAATCCACACAAGTGTTTAAGGAATTACTCAACTTCTCCACATTCAGTTATCATTTACAACAGAAATTAAATATTTGAATTTAAAAAAAAAAAAAACTAAAGAACTGGAGCCGTAAACTCTGTTCTGAGTTTGATTTCCAAAGAGCTTGATTTTTAAATTAACTTCAAAATGTGTAAACACAGTTTTGTTAGGAATATTTTAAATGATCTTTCTGCAAATTTTCTCATTCCAATTCTTTTTATCAACTACGAATTTTGAGGTCAAAGTTTAGGATTAAAAAGTCAAATATTTTGTTCTTGAAGAAATTTGAATTTTGTTTGATGTTTTAGGAGCAATTAAGGATTCATAAAGTTTATAATAAAGTTTTGGAGTGTAATTCAATTTGCGTAAAACAACCTAGAATTCGAAAAGTGATTCAAGGTTCTTCATATTCATGAACTTGATTATTCAAAACCTTGAAATCGAATCATATTGCAAAATCTATAATTGCAATATGGTTAGGAATCCTTCAAGAAATGTTTCTGCAAAAATCCCATGCTTCAACTTTTAGTATCGAGTGTGAATTTTAAAGTCAAAGGTATTTTTTCTAAAAAGTCAAAATATGTGTTCATCAAGAAATTCGCGGTTGTTTCGATGTTATACATTAAATTGATGATTCTGAAAGTTTACACGAACGATTTAGAATCCTTTTCGTGTTATAGCAATTTTCTAAAACATCTTATAAATCAAAATTCGTTTTTTTTTTCTTTAAACCTACTGCAGCAGCGACGGTCCTATTTTTTTTTTTTTTTTTTTTTTTGTTAATTAATAACACCCTTCCTAATTTTAAGGTTCTTTACATGTGTTTATTAAAAACCACAAAGAATTTTTTTTTTATTGCTCTTAAACTTCCTGCTCGAATTACTGAGTTGGAGAAGATAATGAAATAAGTAAACTGATATATAATATAATATATATATACGCGTATAAATCAGAAAGACAGATTAGACTAGATGGTTTAGAAGATGTTGGGAGTATCGAGAGGTCTTGGGTTCGAGTCTTGCAGCAGCCATATTTTTTTAGGAAATGCTTATGAGGTAGTTACTCTCATTTATTATTATTATTATTATTATTATTATTATTATTATTATTATTATTATTATTATTATTATTATTATTATTATTATTATTATTATTATTATTATTATTATTATTATTATTATTATTATTATTATTATTATTATTATATTATTATTATTATTATTGTTATTGTTATGTTATTGTTATCATTATGTTAATTATGGTTACTACTAAAATTAATATCATGATTGTTGTTATCATTAACATAATTTATATTATTAACATTATTATTATAATTATTAGTATTATCTTTACTAATATTATTATCATTATTATTATTATTATTATTGTTATTATGATTAACATGATTATGAACATGTCTATAACATTTATATTATGAAAGTTATAATAACAGTTGATACGGTAAAGCTTTGAAAATGGTTATAATTATATGAACTCAGGAACAATTATGAATATAGTTATGAAATATAGTTATAGGAACTGTAAATATAAATTAGAAAAGTAAACACGAGGATTATGATAAATATGATTATTATTATTAACACGGCGATTATTATTATTATTATTATCATTATATTATCAATGTAAATTACTATTTTGTTAAAACTATCATTTTTATCTTATTATTATTATTATTAAAACTATCTTTTTAAATAATTATTATTACTATCATTATTATTAGTAGTATTAAAATTATTATTATTATTACCCTTATGTTAGTTAACATTTTTCAAGCAAGAGAAATTTATATAAAATATATCTATTAAAGAAGTATACTAATATTATATAATACTATATTTTAACTAATATAATATTATAACGTTAATTAAATTATATATCAAATAAGTATTATAACATTATATATATATATATATATATATATATATGTATATATATATATATATATATATATATATATATATATATATGTATATATATATATATATATATATATATATATATATATATATATATATATATATATATAGAAATATTAACCTTAAAACATAACAAAATATATCTAAAGTTGTTCGATTTCGATTATATGCATTAATATTTATACAAATGATATAGGTTCGTGAATCCGAGGCCAACCTTGCATTGTTCAATGTCGTCATATGTATTTTTACTATAAAATACAGTACAGTGAGTTTCATTTGCCTTTTTACCCTTTATATTTTTGGCTGAGAATACATGCGCAACTTTTATAACTGTTTTACGAAATAGACACAAGTACTTAAAACTACATTCTATGGTTGGATTATTAAACCGAATATGCCCCTTTTTAGTCTGGTAATCTAAGAATTAGGGAACAAACACCCTAATTGACGCGAACTCTAAAGATAGATCTATCGGGCCCAACAAGCCCCATCCAAAGTACCGGATGCTTTAGTACTTCGAAATTTATATCATGTCCGATGGAGGATTCCGGAATGATGGGGGTATTCTTATATGCATATTGTGAATGTCGGTTACCAGGTGTTCAATCCATATGAATGATATTTTTGTCTCTATGCATGGGACGTTTATTTATGAGAACTGGAAATGAAAATCTTGTGGTCTATTTAAATGATGGAAATGATTATTTATGTTAAACTAATGAACTCACCAACCTTTTGGTTGACACTTTAAAGCATGTTTATCCTCAGGTACGAAAGAAATCTTCCGCTGTGCATTTGCTCATCTTAGAGATATTACTTGGAGTCATTCATGACATATTTCAAAAGACGTTGCATTTGAGTCGTCGAGTTCGTCAAGAATATTATCAAGTCATTTATAAGTTTAGAAATATTATGAAATGGTATGCATGTCTGTCAACTTACGATGAAATGAAAGTTTGTCTTTTAAAAACGAATGCAATGTTTGTAAAATGTATCACATAGAGGTCAAGTACCTCGCGATGTAATCAACTGTTGTGAATCGTTTATAATCGATGTGGACTTCATCCGGATGGATTAGGACGGGTCCTTTCAGTTGGTATCAGAGCGATGGTCTTAGCGAACCAGGTCTTGCATTAGTGTGTCTAACTGATAGTCGTTAGGATGCATAGGTGAGTCTGGACTTCGACCGTGTCTGCATGTCAAAAGTTTTGCTTATCATTTTTGTCGAAAATCATCTGCTTATCATCCTTAGGAAATTACCTGCTCATTATTCTTAGTCTAGACACGTTTTACTGCATTGACTGCATGAATAGTGTATAGATAAAATTCATATCTTAGCGTATCTGACAATTCATATCTTAGCGTATCTGTTACTGTAGACCTTGCCTGATATCTCTCGTAAACCTCTCCGTAATTTAAGGGATCTTAGTACTATATATATCTATGCATATTATGCATTGAGAATATATCCAACTATCAATTACTGTCACTAAACTCTTCATACCAAAAAAAAAAAAAAAAAAATCTTTTCTGTGATCGCGTAAGATGGCCTCTACGAATGTTGAAAAGGCTGAATGAAGGCTGAATGAAGCAGTAGAAACTATAGACAACCGTAACAGTCAAAAGTTTGAAATTGGAAAAACGGATTGAGAAAAGTATGAAGGAGGCTATGGACAAATCACAAGGACTAAACCTGCCTTCAAAGAATCCAAATGATTCAGTAACTGCCGAAGTCATTAACGAATACCTTGCTTCTGGCTCCAAACTCTTGTGGACAGATTTTCTTCACCATCTTTCGATATTAGAAATTCCAAGATATCATCGTATCTTTCATTATAAATATCCTCCATATTTCTGAAGATATTTTCGTAACTATTCTTATCTGAAATCATTAATCTCTTCATGATATCAGTGCTACATCATATAGAAACTGTTAGTTTCTATATTCTGTAAACTTTCGAGCTTAAAATATGAATGTTTTTGAAGTAATGTTGGGAACTGATGCATGAGTTAGTATAATATAATGAAACTTGATCAACGTGATTATATTACAGTAAGTCATGCTGAGTTTCTAATGGAATGTGATGATTCACAGATCATAATGTCATCATGTGCCATGTTACATGACTCTTACATTTTATCTGATATATAAACATATCAAGAACATATTTTCTTGATAGTTCTATCTTTCCCGGATATTCTAGTAATTTGACGAATCAAGATCGTGCTATTACCATTTCTTTCTTAGAACATTAACTATGTTCATTTTGAAATTCATATATATGAATTCTGGACCGTTGCTCGCTTTAATAGAGGTCGAGAGGATAATAAAAAGGCAAAGAGATCCAAAATATAAGAGAAAAAATAAAGCCCAATGACAACACCGAAATTACAAACCGTGGATATCAGTACGTATAGCAATATAAAGACACAGGAGGATTATAAATACAATAATTCCTAGAGCATAATAGAAATAAATAGATTCTTCAGGCGGGAGTTGAAAAAGAAGAACGATCATTGCGATAGTTAGAATAAGAACAAGGATCAGAACAGGGTTAAGCATTTTCATAATTTTTTTTTTTTTTTTGAATTTGGGAATTGAGTATAGAAGTGGTGAAAACAAATGGAACGGAAAAGATAAATTTATAAAGGAAATATCAGACGTAGTAATCGGGGCAGATCACCGTAATTAATTAAAGAGATCTTAACTTCCATAAATCCTGAAGAATCAAATCTTTTAGATTTCGAAGATTTTCTTTAAATCCCTTGAATTCTGGAATTCAACCAAGGCAACGTCATAAGTTAAAAACGAAACTTCATTTATTCATTTCACTCTTTTGTGATAACTTCATTCTTACCCTTCGAATAATCGGATTATTTCATCTATATTTGTCAATGTTGACAAAACTCTAAATCTCAGCTCGTATGTGTCATAAAAACATGTTTATTGTTAACCATGACCACCTCACTCAAATTTCGGGACAAAATTTCTTTAACGGGTAGGTACTGTGACGACCCGGAAATTTCCGACCAAATTTAAACTTGATCTTAGTATGATTTCAATACGATAAGCAAAGTCTGAAAAGTTAAGTCACTAAATTTTTGGAACAGGTTACATAGAACCATTTGACCTTTCACTATTCCTGACGATTCACGAACAATTGTGTGTGTGTGTGTGTGTATATATATATATATATATATATATATATATATATATATATATATATATATATATATAAATACTATACATAAGTAATGTTATATATATTGTAAACAATAGATATTAAAAATTCAATATATGATAGTTTGTAAAAATGATACAATTAATAAATTGTATTATGGTAGTTATATTAAAATCATTGTTATTATTTTCATAATTATTATTGTTAATATTAATATTAATTAATTATAGTATTAAGAATAGTATAGTATATATTTATAAAAATTTAATATGTATAAGTTATTATTATACTATTAAGATCATTAATAATATTAATATAATTATTATAAATAGTAATATTATTAATATCATTTATAAGACTATTAATATCATTGCTATTATTAATAATCAAGTTTATCAAAAACTATCATTATGATTAATAATAATAATCCTATCATATTATTATTTATCAAACTTTTTATCAATTATATTATTATTACCAATAAAAATTTGTATTAATATTATTATTTTATTATAATAATTAACAATAATCTGTATATTATTATCTAATAAATAATAAAAATACTTTTAATAAAAATTATGTTTTATAAATAAAAATCGTATATAAATATAAAGTAGGAATCAGAATAGTTTTACATCACCATCCTGCTGTATCAAACTTTAATATTTTGTCCTCAATCGATTTCCAGTCTATATCAAAATCAGATGCATCCAAATTACGTTACCTATCGTGATCATCACTTTATTTATTTTTATATTTTTTTTTGTTGTTTTCTTTTACTTGTCTGATCGAGTATTAGCTGTTAATCCTTGTCGACTGAATATTTTTTTTTTATATATTAATCAATCCACACAAGTGTTTAAGGAATTACTCAACTTCTCCATATTCAGTTATCATTTACAACAGAAATTAAATATTTGAATTAAAAAAAAAAAAAACTAAAGAACTGGAGCCGTAAACTCTGTTCTGAGTTTGATTTCCAAAGAGCTCGATTTTTAAATTAACTTCAAAATGTGTAAACACAGTTTTGTTAGGAATATTTTAAATGATCTTTCTGCAAATTTTCTCATTCCAATTCTTTTTATCAACTACGAATTTTGAGGTCAAAGTTTAGGATTAAAAAGTCAAATATTTTGTTCTTGAAGAAATTTGAATTTTGTTTGATGTTTTAGGAGCAATTAAGGATTCAGAAAGTTTATAATAAAGTTTTGGAGTGTAATTCATGTTGTAAATTTTGCCTAAAACAACCTAGAATTAGAAATGTGATTCAAGGTTCTTCATATTCATGAACTTGATTATTCAAAACCTTGAAATCGAATCATATTGCAAAATCTATAATTGCAATATGGTTAGGAATCCTTCAAGAAATGTTTCTGCAAAAATCCCATGCTTCAACTTTTAGTATTGAGTGTGAATTTTGAAGTCAAAGGTATTTTTTCTAAAAAGTCAAAATATGTGTTCATCAAGAAATTCGCGGTTGTTTCGATGTTATACATTAAATTGATGATTCTAAAAGTTTACACGAACGATTTAGAATCCTTTTCATGTTATAGCAATTTTATAAAACATCTTATAAATCAAAATTCGTTTTTTTTTTCCTTTAAACCTACTGCAGCATCGACGGTCCTATTTTATTTTTTTATTATTTTTTTTATTTTTTTTGTTGTTAATTAATAACATGTAGAGACCCGTCCTAATACATCCGGACAAAGTCCATATCGATTATAAACGATTCACAACAGTTGATTACATCGCGAGGTACTTGACCTCTATATGATACATTTACAAACATTGCATTCGTTTTTGAAAAGACAATCTTTCATTACATCGAAAGTTGACGGCATGCATACCATTTCATAATACATCTAACTATAATTGACTTAATAATAATCTTGATGAACTCAACGACTCGAATGCAACGTCTTTTGAAATATGCCATGAATGACTCCAAGTAATGTCTCTAATATGAGCTAATGCACAGCGGAAGATTTCTTTCATACCTGAGAATAAACATGCTTTAAAGTGTCAACCAAAAGGTTGGTGAGTTCATTAGTTTAACATAAATAATCATTTCCATCATTTTAATAGACCACAAGATTTTCATTTCTCAAAAAAAATATACGTCCCATGCATAGAGACAAAAATAATCATATGGATTGAACACCTGGTAACCGACATTAACAAGATGCATATAAGAATATCCCCTATCATTCCGGGAAACCCTTCAGACATGATATAAAACAAAATCGAAGTACTAAAGCATCTGGTACTTTGGATGGGGTTCGTCAGGCCCATAGATCTATCTTTAGGATTCGCGTCAATTAGGGTGTCTGTTCCCTAATTCTTAGATTAGCAGACTTATTAAAAAGGGGCATTTTTGATTTCGATAATTCAACCATATAATGTTGTTTCGATTACTTGTGTCTATTTCGTAAAACGTTTATAAAAATTGCGCATGTATTCTCAGCCCAAAAATATAAAGGTAAAAAGGCAAATGAAACTCACCTAATGTATTTTGTAGTAAAAATACATATGACGACATTGAACAACTAAACAATGCAAGGTTGGCCTCGGATTCACGAACCTATATCATTTTTATATTCATTAATACATATAATCGTAATCGAACAATTTTATATATTATAATTTTATATATTATTTATTTAATTTGTATATATATTTGAAAATAATTATTATTTATATAGTTATATATATATATATATATATATATATTACAAATACCTAATTTATTTTATATGAATATTTATATTAAGATTGTTGATATAATATATTCATACTTATACGTAATATTACTTGTAACAATATTGATTTTACTGATAATGATAGTCACGATACAGATTTTAGTACCAACATAATAATAATACTAGATATAATACTTATAATTATGATAATAATGGCATTAACAATTATAATACTTGTAAAAATAACAATAACTAATAATAATAATAATAATAATAATAATAATAACAATAATAATAATAATATTCATAATCATTCGTCATCTAAATCATAATTGTAATTTTAATCATAAATCATAACCATATTTCATAATCATAACCGGTTATCATTATCACGATATCAAATATCATCTCATATCATCTGATTTCATCATTCTCATATATATCATTATCATCATCATTCTAAATCATAAACATAATTATCATAAGATATTAATCATTATCATCACTTAATTTAATTCTATATCATTTTCATCATAATCATGCATCATCATATATTATTCATTAACTTAATAACAACAACAATAATAATAAAAATAATAATAATAATACTAATAATAACAATAATAATTTTAATATGAAAACTAATAACAATAAAAATTTTAATATGAAACTAATAACAATAACAACAATAATCATAATAATAATAATAAAAGAAATAAAAGGCTACCTTAGCAAGCTTTAAAAAGGAATGGATGTCCCAGCTCGGAATTGAACCCGAGACCTCTCACTCATCGGCTAACACCACACACCACTACGCTATTACTACTTTTCTGATTAATATGAACTTCTTAATTTATTTAACTAGTCGTCTGAATTACTTCCTTTCTTCCTCATCCGATTAATTAATCGCCCAGCTCAATCCCATAACAACCGATAATTAACGAATTTTTATATAACATATAACTTGAAATAAGATTACCAGTTACAAGTGATTATCTTAATTAAAACAAAGCAAAAAAATATATATATATAAAAACCGTAAAGGTGCTGCTGCAGTCACGGTATACTTTAAAAAAAAATTGATTTTGCAATTGAGAAAGTTTTAGACAAAATTTATAACACAAATTATGTTTTAAACTACTCCTATAAACGTTATCAATCATCAATTTAACCAAAGATATCACCCAGATTACGAATTTGAATTTTAAAGAAAAGTTGACTTTTTGTTTCAAAAACTTTGACCCGTAAATTCGACATCGATTTGAGAAATTGAAGACTAAAAACTTACAGATAGTTTAAGCTATAGATTTCTAACGAGACTGCATTTTTAGTTTTTGAAAATTCATTCAAAATCGAATTATGGTGAAAAAGTTGTCGTGAAGAGGGTAACGAGTGTGTTCTATCTTTTCTGTTTTTCTTTTCAACAACTAACAAGGATTATCATGTATATTGTGCTTGTGATTACCTAATCCAGCAATTAAAAGTGACTAAGTTGGATTGTAGCTATAATTGACAGACAAGAAGTAGATTGTGATCAGGGAAAAAAATAAGGAAGAATTTAAAGCAGATAGTGTTAAAAGAAGATTCGTACATATGCTCCTTTTTATAAATATTGATAATATTTAATAAATATATTTATATTAATAATAATCTAAATAAATAATAATAATAATAATATTAATAATAAATAAAAAAAGTAATATTAATAATAATATTAATAAGACACTAATACTAATCCATAAAAATAATAATTATAACAATACTAACATGATGAATTTGATAATAACAAAAGATATTAATAATAATATTAATGATAATAATAATAAATTGTATCTTAAATAAAAAAATAAATAATAACTTTTAATAATAATGATCCTAAATGATAAATGGGTATTAATAATATCTTAATAATAATAATAATACTAATAATAAATAAGATTTAACAAACTTACATGTTTTAAATTTTTATATCTATATATTATATATTATAGTATTATTAATAATACATATTTTAATATTAATATTTGATGATAATGGTGAAAGTAGTAATAATAGTATTAGTATAGCATTTATATTTTGATATATTACTACAACATATTATGTATTATCTAATACTTATATAATATATATATATATATATATATATATATATATATATATATATATATATATTTTAATATTTATATATTTTATCGATATACATATAATAATATTTATGTTTATACATTGTATACATACTCAATTTACTATATATAATTGTGTTTTACATATCTAGTTTTATCACTTAGATGAATGTATTAATTATATACGTTATCAAATAACCCAAAGTATAACCTTAATCATTTACTACTTTGTTAAACGTTGACAAATTATGTATATTCAACCTACCCTTTATATTTGAATAACCAGTTTTAAATAATAAGTTTAAGTATTCTTTGTACCTCACATAATAGTTCATATATAAATTTAACTTATTTATATATAACTATTTACAGATATAATTAAATATATATACATTTCTGTTTACAGTTAAAAGTTCGTGAATCGTCCGGGAGTAGTCCAAGGTCAAATGATATTATGAAAAATAGTTCAAACAATTTGAGATTCGGTTTAATAGACTTTGCTTATCGTGTCGAAATCATATAAAGATTCAGGTTTAAATTTGGTCGGAAATTCCCGGGTCATCACAGTACCTACCCGTTAAAGAAATTTCGTCCCGAAATTTGAGTGAGATGGTCATGGCTAACAATAAGAATGTTTTCATGACGAATATGAGTTGGTAAATAGAGTTTTATTATCATTGAATAATATGGATAAAACAATTCGATTAATCGAAGCGTATGACTGAAGCTATCACAAAAGATTGAAATAGGAAAAGTAAAAAATTCGTCTTAAATTTTGACAGGGTCAGGGTTGAATTTAGAAAATAAGGTTCGTCTTTTTTTTTTTTTTTTTTTACGTTGCCTTGGTTGAATTCCGGAATTCAAGAGATTTAAAAGAAAATCTTGAAAATCTATGAGATCTGATTCTTCGAGAATTATGGAAAATAAGATCTCTATAATTAAATGTGATCATCTGTCTCGATTTATCTGTCTGATATTTTCACTATAAATGAACTTCTTCCGTTCTATTACTTCTCACCACTTCCAATTTCTATATTTTAATTCATACTTTCAAATCATCAGTAAGTATGCTTCATCTAGTTTTAATCCTTGTCCTTATCCTTACTATCGTAACAATTATTCTCCTTTTCCAACTACTACCGGAGGAATCTATTTTCTTCTACTTCGCCCTTGGGGTTATAATGTTTTTAATTCTCCCGTGTCTTTATGTTGCGATAAACATTGATATGCACGGTTTGTAATTCCTGTGTTTATGATCGGCTTTCTATTTTTCTTTATTTTCCGGAGCTCCATGCTCTTGTTTTCTCTTCCCGACTCCAAGTCAAGCGAATAATGGTCCATAATTCGTAGATATAGAGTTTCGAATGATTATAATGTTCTAAGCAGGTTGGAACGTGATAGCACGATTTGATTTTCAAATTTATCAAAATTACAGAAGATAGAACCATCAAGAATACATTTTCTTGATATGTTTAGAAGTTAAGTAGAATGAAAGAGTTATGTAATATGGCACATGATGACGTTAAGACCTGTGAATCATCACGTTCCATTAGAAACTCAGCATGACTTACTGTAATATAATCACGTTGATCAAGTGTCATTTTATTATACTAACTCATGCATAAGTTTCCAACATTACTTCAATAACATTCATATTTTAAGCCCGAAAGTTTACAGAATATAGAAACTAATAGTTTCTATATGATGTAATACTGATAACACGAAGAGATTAATGATTTCATATAAGAATAGTTATAAAAATATATCTCCATAAATATGGAGGATATTTATAATGAAAGATACAATAATATCTCGGAGTATCTAAGATCAGCGGATGATAGAAGCTATTGTCCGCAAGGGTTTAGAGTAAGGAGTAAGATATTTACTGAAGACTTTAGCAGACATTGAATCATTTGGATTCTTTGAAGTCAAACTTATTCTTTGTGATTTGTCCACGGCTTTCTTCATAGTTTCGCATAACCTGCTTTTCGATACTAAATTTTCTATTGAATGTTTCCAATATAATGATACACAGGAAGCACGAAGAGGTATATAATTTCGAACGAGAATATTTATGAAAATATCCTCAGAAATATCGAAGATATTGATGATGATATTTTTGGAATTTCTAAGTTCGATGGTTGATGAAGAAAGATTTTCCGCAAGATTTTAACATGACTTCGAAGCAAGATATTCTCTAAATATTTCAACGGATCCATAATTATCTGGATTCATTGAATATAGGGTATGGTCCTTGTATTTGTCCTTGGTCTCCTTCATGGTTAGCTCAATCCGTTTTTCAGTTCCAACTTTTCTGAGCTTCTCCAACATATTATTCTTTATCATTAAACTTCCGACGATTAAGGTCTTTTACGGTTGTCTACAGTTTCTGCTGCGTCATTCAGCTTTTTCAACATTCATAGTATTGATTTGTATACTGAGTGCTGTTCAGAATTTCAGAATGAAAGACCATAATTCTAAAAGATAAATGTTATACATATAACTGTTGATGTAGATATGCTGTGAGTTTTTCAAAGTACTGATTGCCGATTCCTCTACATTTACAGCTACCATATCTGAATCATTGGTTATCGATTCAAGGTGATTTCAAGATAATTGTGTTTTTAGATGATTAAACGCTGACGGTAATATGGTGGAATAAAAAAGGTTCCCCGGTAACAATAAAAGAACATCCATATAAATCAAGGTGATAATAAGGTTGTTTCGAACAAAAGTCGAAGTTGATTTGCTGAAGCTGTGACAAAATTTGCTACTTTGAAAAGGGATCGCAAAGTTATTTTTGCTAATAAATGCCAAAGGATCTGACGCGGCTACGTTTTAAACTTTTACTCAGTTGCCGAGAGTTTCTCAGGTGCATAACTATATGCATACATCTTTCCTTCTGTAGATGAAGTGCAGTTGTTTCATCCTATCGATTGAGGTGTTTTCAATAATCATGAAATGTTCGAACGCAGATGTAATCTTGATGATACGAATGGGGTTTAAATTGAAATCAAGTGGCAACTTGAAAAATTATTTAGTTTCATATGTTATAAACAATATTTTAATTCATTTTAATTGTCCAATATTGATAGTTCACAGTTAACAATTCAATAATTCATATATATATATTCGAATTAATTAATACGTATCGTGACCCGTGTACATGTCTCAGACTCGATCACGACTCAAAGTATATATATTATTATAGAATCCACCTCAACCCTGTATAGAGAACTCGATCATTACGGCATATAGAGTGTCTATGGTTATTCGAAATAATATATATATGTGCGTCGATATGATATGTCAAAACCTTGTATACGTGTCCCGATATTTAAAGTGCGTAAAATAAATAACAGAAATTAAATGACGATAGATAAAGTGCGTAAAGTAAATAAAAAATTAAATGACGATAAATAAAATTGCGAGAATATAAATTGCGATAACTAAATGGTGATAAATAAAATGTAATCAGTTAGCTAGGAACAATTAGCTAGGAACAGTTAGCGTGGATTCTTAACAAAATTCCTCATAGTTAATTTGTTTGTTTCTAACAAATTTTATTTTGTCCCAATGTTTTCTTCATTATGCCACTTGTTGGATTCTGATAGGTCAAAATCCAAATATGAAATTGAATGAAAATGGTTATTCTGTTGTGAACGAATACGTATGTCTGTGGATGTAAGTAGGACAGTAAATGACTGTTGAATCAGATTCGAAGAATATACAATGTAACTTATTAATGTGAAATCTAAATATTCCTCGGGTATTACCTACCCGTTAAAATATTTTCACCATTAACAGTTTGTACGAAAGAATTTTTAATTACAATCTTTATGAAAATATATATATACATATATATTTTCTTCAGATATAATCACAGATTTAATGAGTTAATGTGATATTAAACTCATTTGATTTATTGTTAGAACAAGAATATATAATCTCTAAAACATTAGAGATTACATAATCGCCATACTGAACGAAGATAATTGATGTAGAACGATACGTAGAATGATGATTAAGTTCGAGGTATAGATTGTGACGTTGAGGCGTGTGTTGTTGTGGTTTATGTTGTTACTGGTGGTACTGTTGATGCTGCTGAAGCTGGTACGTTTTGCACCATATTTTCCAAGGCTACAACTCGGGCGTGAAACTCGTTGACTTTTATTACTCCGGGATGATTGTCGGTAGGAACGAGCGAATGAATAAGGTTTAGAATTGTGGATGAAATTTAATCGTGACGAGCTACCCTGGAAATGAGGCTGAAAATGGTGTTTCAGATAGGTTAGCCGGTAAGTGAAATGTCCCGTTCTTATTGATTAAAAACGTTCCATATTAATTGATTTCGTTGCGAGGTTTTGACCTCTATATGAGACGTTTTTCAAAGACTGCATTCATTTTTAAAACAAACCATAACCTTTATTTCATAGATAAAGGTTTTAAAAAGCTTTACGTAGATTATCAAATAATGATAATCTAAAATATCCTGTTTACACACGACCATTACATAATGGTTTACAATACAAATATGTTACAACAAAATAAGTTTCTTGAATGCAGTTTTTACACAATATCATACAAGCATGGACTCCAAATCTCGTCCTTATTTAAGTATGCGACAGCGGAAGCTCTTAATAATCACCTGAGAATAAACATGCTTAAAACATCAACAAAAAAATGTTGGTGAGTTATAGGTTTAACCTATATATATCAAATCATAATAATAGACCACAAGATTTCATATTTCAATACACATCCCATACATAGAGATAAAAATCATTCATATGGTGAACACCTGGTAACCGACATTAACAAGATGCATATATAAGAATATCCCCATCATTCCGGGACACCCTTCGGATATGATATAAATTTCGAAGTACTAAAGCATCCAGTACTTTGGATGGGGTTTGTTAGGCCCAATAGATCTATCTTTAGGATTCGCGTCAATTAGGGTGTCTGTTCCCTAATTCTTAGATTACCAGACTTAATAAAAAGGGGCATATTCGATTTCGATAATTCAACCATAGAATGTAGTTTCACGTACTTGTGTCTATTTTGTAAATCATTTATAAAACCTGCATGTATTCTCATCCCAAAAATATTAGATTTTAAAAGTGGGACTATAACTCACTTTCACAGATTTTTACTTCGTCGGGAAGTAAGACTTGGCCACTGGTTGATTCACGAACCTATAACAATATATACATATATATCAAAGTATGTTTAAAATATATTTACAACATTTTTAATATATTTTGATGTTTTAAGTTTATTAAGTCAGCTGTCCTCGTTAGTAACCTACAACTAGTTGTCCACAGTTAGATGTACAGAAATAAATCGATAAATATTATCTTGAATCAATCCACGACCCAGTGTATACGTATCTCAGTATTGATCACAACTCAAACTATATATATTTTGGAATCAACCTCAACCCTGTATAGCTAACTCCAACATTCACATATAGAGTGTCTATGGTTGTTCCGAAATATATATAGATGTGTCGACATGATAGGTCGAAACATTGTATACGTGTCTATGGTATCTTAAGATTACATAATATACAATACAAGTTGATTAAGTTATGGTTGGAATAGATTTGTTACCAATTTTCACGTAGCTAAAATGAGAAAAATTATCCAATCTTGTTTTACCCATAACTTCTTCATTTTAAATCCGTTTTGAGTGAATAAAATTGCTATGGTTTCATATTGAACTCTATTTTATGAATCTAAACAGAAAAAGTATAGGTTTATAGTCGGAAAAATAAGTTACAAGTCGTTTTTGTAAAGGTAGTCATTTCAGTCGAAAGAACGACGTCTAGATGACCATTTTAGAAAACATACTTCCACTTTGAGTTTAACCATAATTTTTGGATATAGTTTCATGTTCATAATAAAAATCATTTTCTCAGAATAACAACTTTTAAATCAAATTTTATCATAGTTTTTAATTAACTAACCCAAAACAGCCAGCGGTGTTACTACGACGGCGTAAATCCGGTTTTACGGTGTTTTTCGTGTTTCCAGGTTTTAAATCATTAAGTTATCATATCATATAGATATATAACATGTGTTTAGTTGATTTTAAAAGTCAAGTTAGAAGGATTAACTTTTGTTTGCGAACAAGTTTAGAATTAACTAAACTATGTTCTAGTGATTACAAGTTTAAACCTTCGAATAAGATAGCTTTATATGTATGAATCGAATGATGTTATGAACATCATTACTACCTTAAGTTCCTTGGATAAACCTACTGGAAAAGAGAAAAATGGATCTACCTTCAACGGATCCTTGGATGGCTCGAAGTTCTTGAAGCAGAATCATGACACGAAAACAAGTTCAAGTAAGATCATCACTTGAAATAAGATTGTTATAGTTATAGAAATTGAATCAAAGTTTGAATATGATTATTACCTTGTATTAGAATGATAACCTACTGTAAGAAACAAAGATTTCTTGAGGTTGGATGATCACCTTACAAGATTGGAAGTGAGCTAGCAAACTTGAAAGTATTCTTGATTTTATGTAACTAGAACTTGTAGAATTTATGAAGAACACTTAGAACTTGAAGATAGAACTTGAGAGAGATCAATTAGATGAAGAAAATTGAAGAATGAAAGTGTTTGTAGGTGTTTTTGGTCGTTGGTGTATGGATTAGATATAAAGGATATGTAATTTTGTTTTCATGTAAATAAGTCATGAATGATTACTCATATTTTTTTAATTTTATGAGATATTTCATGCTAGTTGCCAAATGATGGTTCCCACATGTGTTAGGTGACTCACATGGGCTGCTAAGAGCTGATCATTGGAGTGTATATACCAATAGTACATACATCTAAAAGCTGTGTATTGTATGAGTACGAATACAGGTGCATACGAGTAGAATTGTTGATGAAACTGAACGAGGATGTAATTGTAAGCATTTTTGTTAAGTAGAAGTATTTTGATAAGTGTCTTGAAGTCTTTCAAAAGTGTATGAATACATATTAAAACACTACATGTATATACATTTTAACTGAGTCGTTAAGTCATCGTTAGTCGTTACATGTAAATGTTGTTTTGAAACCTTTAGGTTAACGATCTTGTTGAATGTTATTAACCCATTGTTTATTATAACAAATGAGATGTTAAATTGTTATATTATCATGATATTATGATATATAATATATCTCAGTATGATGTATATACAGTTAAATGTCGTTACAACGATAATCGTTACATATATGTCTCGTTTCGAAATCATTAAGTTAGTAGTCTTATTTTTACATATGTATTTCATTGTTAATACACTTAATAATATATTTACTTATCATTTAACATAATTGACCAAGTGTATCAATATCTTAATATGATTCATATGTACCTAGTAAGACGTTGTTATAACGATAATCGTTATATATATCGTTTTCGAGTTTCTTAAATTAATAGTCTCATTTTTATGTATATAACTCATTGTTAAAATACCTAATGAGATACATACTTATAATAAAAACATGTTAACTATATATATAACCATATATATGTCATCGTATAGTTTTTACAAGTTTTAACGTTCGTGAATCACCGGTCAACTTGGGTGGTCAATTGTCTATATGAAACATATTTCAATTAATCAAGTCTTAACAAGTTTGATTGCTTAACATGTTTGAAACATTTAATCATGTAAATATCAATCTCAATTAATATATATAAACATGGAAAAGTTCGGGTCACTACAGTACCTACCCGTTAAATAAATTTCGTCCCGAAATTTTAAGCTGTTGAAGGTGTTGACGAATCTTCTGGAAATAGATGCGGGTATTTTTTCTTCATCTAATCTTCATGCTCCCAGGTGAACTCGGGTCCTCTACGAGCATTCCATCAAACCTTAACAATTGGTATCTTGTTTTTCTTAAGTCTTTTAACCTCACGATCCATTATTTCGACGGGTTCTTCGATGAATTGGAGTTTTTCGTTGATTTGGATTTCATCTAACGGAATAGTGAGATCTTCTTTAGCAAAACATTTCTTCAAATTCGAGACGTGGAAAGTGTTATGTACAGCTGCGAGTTGTTGAGGTAACTCAAGTCGGTAAGCTACTGGTCCGACACGATCAATAATCTTGAATGGTCCAATATACCTTGGATTTAATTTCCCTCGTTTACCAAATCGAACAACGCCTTTCCAAGGTGCAACTTTAAGCATGACCATCTCTCCAATTTCAAATTCTATATCTTTTCTTTTAATGTCAGCGTAGCTCTTTTGTCGACTTTGGGCGGTTTTCAACCGTTGTTGAATTTGGATGATCTTCTCGGTAGTTTCTTGTATAATCTCCGGACCCGTAATCTGTCTATCCCCCACTTCACTCCAACAAATCGGAGACCTGCACTTTCTACCATAAAGTGCTTCAAACGGCGCCATCTCAATGCTTGAATGGTAGCTGTTGTTGTAGGAAAATTCTGCTAACGGTAGATGTCGATCCCAACTGTTTCCGAAATCAATAACACATGCTCGTAGCATGTCTTCAAGCGTTTGTATCGTCCTTTCGCTCTGCCCATCAGTTTGTGGATGATAGGCAGTACTCATGTCTAGACGAGTTCCTAATGCTTGCTGTAATGTCTGCCAGAATCTTGAAATAAATCTGCCATCCCTATCAGAGATAATAGAGATTGGTATTCCATGTCTGGAGATGACTTCCTTCAAATACAGTCGTGCTAACTTCTCCATCTTGTCATCTTCTCTTATTGGCAGGAAGTGTGCTGATTTGGTGAGACGATCAACTATTACCCAAATAGTATCAAAACCACTTGCAGTCCTTGGCAATTTAGTGATGAAATCCATGGTAATGTTTTCCCATTTCCATTCCGGGATTTCGGGTTGTTGAAGTAGACCTGATGGTTTCTGATGCTCAGCTTTGACCTTAGAACACGTCAAACATTCTCCTACGTATTTAGCAACATCGGCTTTCATACCCGGCCACCAAAAATGTTTCTTGAGATCCTTGTACATCTTCCCCGTACCAGGATGTATTGAGTATCTGGTTTTATGAGCTTCTCTAAGTACCATTTCTCTCATATCTCCAAATTTTGGTACCCAAATCCTTTCAGCCCTATACCGGGTTCCGTCGTCCAGAATATTAAGATGCTTCTCCGATCCTTTGGGTATTTCATCCTTTAAATTTCCCTCTTTTAAAACTCCTTGTTGCGCCTCCTTTATTTGAGTAGTAAGGTTATTATGAATCATTATATTCATAGATTTTACTCGAATGGGTTCTCTGTCCTTCCTGCTCAATGCATCGGCTACCACATTTGCCTTCCCCGAGTGGTAGCGAATCTCAAAGTCGTAATCATTCAATAATTCAATCCACCTACACTGCCTCATATTCAGTTGTTTCTGATTAAATATGTGTTGAAGACTTTTGTGGTCGGTATATATAATACTTTTGACCCCATATAAGTAGTGCCTCCAAGTCTTTAATGCAAAAACAACCGCGCCTAATTCCAAATCATGCGTCGTATAATTTTGTTCGTGAATCTTCAATTGTCTAGACGCATAAGCAATCAACTTCGTTCGTTGCATTAATACACAACCGAGACCTTGCTTTGATGCGTCACAATAAATCACAAAATCATCATTCCCTTCAGGCAATGACAATATAGGTGCCGTAGTTAGCTTTTTCTTCAATAACTGAAACGCTTTCTCTTGTTCATCATTCCATTCAAATTTCTTCCCTTTATGCGTTAATGCAGTCAAGGGTTTTGCTATTCTGGAAAAGTCTTGGATGAACCTTCTGTAGTAACCAGCTAGTCCTAAAAACTGGCGTATGTGTTTCGGAGTTTTCGGGGTTTCCCACTTTTCAACAGTTTCTATCTTTGCTGGATCCACCTTAATACCTTCTTTGTTTACTATGTGACCGAGGAATTGAACTTCTTCCAACCAAAATGCACACTTTGAAAACTTAGCGTACAATTCTTCCTTTCTCAATACTTCTAACACCTTTCTCAAATGTTCACCGTGTTCTTGGTCATTCTTTGAGTAAATAAGTATGTCATCAATGAAAACAATGACAAACTTGTCAAGGTATGGTCCACACACTCGGTTCATAAGGTCCATGAACACAGCTGGTGCATTAGTTAAACCAAACGGCATGACCATAAACTCGTAATGACCGTAACATGTTCTGAAAGCAGTCTTTGGAATATCATCTTCTTTTACCCGCATTTGATGATACCCGGAACGTAAGTCAATCCTTGAATAAACAGACGAGCCTTGTAGTTGATCAAATAAGTCGTCGATTCTCGGTAGTGGGTAGCGGTTCTTGATGGTAAGTTTGTTCAACTCTCGGTAGTCGATACACAACCTGAATGTACCATCTTTCTTCTTGACAAACAAAACAGGAGCTCCCCACGGTGATGTGCTTGGTCGAATGAAACCACGCTCAAAAAGTTCTTGTAATTGGCTTTGCAGTTCTTTCATCTCGCTGGGTGCGAGTCTGTAAGGAGCACGAGCTATTGGTGCAGCTCCTGGTACAAGATCTATTTGAAATTCAACGGATCGATGTGGGGGTAATCCCGGTAATTCTTTCGGAAATACATCGGGAAATTCTTTTGCAATGGGAACATCATTGATGCTCTTTTCTTCAGTTTGTACTTTCTCGACGTGTGCTAGAACAGCATAGCAACCTTTTCTTATTAGTTTTTGTGCCTTCAAATTACTAATAAGATGTAGCTTCGTGTTGCCCTTTTCTCCGTACACCATTAAGGGTTTTCCTTTTTCTCGTATAATGCGAATTGCATTTTTGTAACAAACGATCTCTGCTTTCACTTCTTTCAACCAGTCCATACCGATTATCACATCAAAACTCCCTAACTCTACTGGTATCAAATCAATCTTAAATGTTTCGCTAACCAGTTTAATTTCTCGATTTCGACATATATTATCTGCTGAAATTAATTTACCATTTGCTAATTCGAGTAAAAATTTACTATCCAAAGGTGTCAATGGACAACTTAATTTAGCACAAAAATCTCTACTCATATAGCTTCTATCCGCACCCAAATCAAATAAAACGTAAGAAGATTTATTGTCAATAAGAAACGTACCCGTAACAAGCTCCGGGTCTTCCTGTGCCTCTGCCGCATTAATATTGAAAACTCTTCCGTGGCCTTGTCCATTCGTGTTCTCCTGGTTCGGGCAATTTCTAATAATGTGGCCCGATT